>NC_135541.1:108074818-108762318 GCF_045843805.1 Urocitellus parryii
AGGCCACAAGCATGGCATGAGCATGCGGTAACCCCTGGGTGCTGGGACAACTGGTTCCTCATAGCTGATGAATACAGATGACACGGTTATTGGTCCTGTCTAAAATCCCTTCCTTGTCCTACCTGTCTTCCTGCCTGTTGCTCAGGTACTATATCAGAACAACGGGACTTTGTTTCTGCTGGCCAGAGAGCTGAGCGAAGCAGAGGACCTGCCTCCAGCCCCCTGCTGAAGGAGAAAATCCTACTTAGAAACAAAACATTAACCAACCAACCCTGCTTCATCACTCCATCCTAGAGTGGAAAGCAACCTTGCTATCCATAGTTTAATAGGATGGTATATGGTATATGGTATGGTATGGTATGGCTTCATTCAATATAGATCTGAACCAGATAATAATGAACAGAGTGAAGAACAAAACCCGATTTGCCCCCATCTGCCGGTGCTCTTCCAGCAGCTCAGGGCTGATCCTTTCCTGCTCTGCAGAATCAGCTCCACTTATCTCTCTTACCACTTTCCCACTGGTCTTCCCTAACCGGATCAAGCTCTCCCCAGCCACTCCCCTGTTTATTTCCTTACAGAACTTCGAGGTATGATTTGACACTTACTCTTGGGAATACTTGTTCAATGTCCATGTGTCCCATCGATGGTGGGCTTCATGTGGGTAAGGAAACACTTCAGGTTGATTGTGCTCGGCGCTGTGTGCTCAGCGTCCAGCACTGTGCCTGGCACACAGAGCTCTTCATAGGTATCTATGGAATCAAATAGAGTTGTGTCTCTCACCCAGCCTCAGACCTGCCCTTTCCCTAAATAATCATGTGGGTTTTTCTGGGTTTTTCTTCCTCTTTGTAGCACTTTTTATCCCATAAGTCACAAACTAATAAGGTCCTGGCCACCATTGTGAAGTCCCTTTGGGGGACTTCAAGGTCACAGATGTATGAATAGAAACGGAGTCTTCTCTCTAAATAAAGATCTTACTGTCTACACGTTGGACGTGAGGGCACATCCCCCTTCATTAACAAAGGGGGAGACTGAGGCACATTGTCACCCAGGTTTACTCAGCTGGCAGTTGGCAAGTGTTAGAGCTGTTGACAGGAAATTAGTTCTGCCCTCTTCTGTTGTCACTGTGGGCACAAATTGTTTTCCTCCTCTAACGATGACTTTGGCACCAAATGCCATCGATCTGAAACTCCCATTCCTTGTTAAGCAACCTTGGCTTTGGAGGTTCTGTGAGTGAATAGGGACAGCTTGGGAGCCTTCCACTGGCCAGGTGTTCAGTAGCAGCTGCCACTTCCCTTCCTTTGTTTTTTCTACCATCCCTGGTTTTAACCCTCATCTAGAAGGCCACTTTGTCTGGGACAGGGAGATAATTTAGTCCTGCGTCTGTTTGGCAGTTCCCTGATTACCAGCTGAGCCTGATTACACAGTCTGCCTGTCCCAGGACAGATGTGGGCTGCTGCGCCGGAGGAGAAGACTGCTCCAAGTGTGCGACTGCGTGCTGGAGTCTATGTCCAGCACCTCTCTGTGGCTGATCCAGATGCAATTCCCGCGGGGAACCAGCTCCCAGGACCACGGCTGGCTTCAAAGCTCCTCGCGCACCCTTTTATTCTCCAGCAGGGGGTCCTAGTGCATAGACCAGGCTCTGTCTCTTTCCAGACTTTAGATCTGCCCCTTGCATAGGCAATCCTTGGATTTCTTGGTGGTTTTACCCCTTTTCTCTAGAAAGACAGCTTCCATTCATAAATTTAATAAGTTTAGCCAAAACACTTGGCAAAAACTTACTGAAGGTTTCTGTGTCAGAAATTTTGGAGGTGAATTGAGTAAGACACAGTTCTGACCCCAGGAGCTCTCAGATTAGGTAGAGAGAGACGTGTCGTATGTACAGAGTTGGGAGTTCTAACAGTGAAAACTCAGAAAAGAGAACAGTTTTCTCAGAGAAAGGGAGGAGGGGAGTAGTTCTGGAAGGCATCACAGAAGAGGTGCCATCTTGTTTGAGACTTAAAGAGAATAACTGGGATTTACTGTTACATGTAACTGTGTAACACACAGAGGCGTGCAAGTCCAAGGTGGGTAAGGTAAGGGAGTCCATGGTGGATTGGAGAATCGTGAGTAATCAGATATGCCTGAAAGACAATGTGAAGGCCTCGGGAAGGGGAAGAGTGGAAGATGAGGCTCCAGAGTTGGGTGGAGATCAGAGGGTAAAGGATGTTATATGACAAGCAAATCCATTGTGAGGTTTTCCTTCCTCTCTGTAGCACGTTTTATCCCTTAACTCACAAACTAATAAGGTCTTGGCCACAATTGCAAAGTAGAGTTACAAACTAGGTACAAATAGCAGCACCTGTTGGATCATGGATCAGGTCATGGAGTTTCCATGGGAAAAATCCCATTTTTATGTGCTAGATTAAATATTTTTCTTATAAGATAAGACATATATCATAAGTAAGCCCAGGGAGATTACTTTTAAAAGATCCTTTTGTAAGATGATTGTAAGAGGATCTCACCCATTGAATGATTGCTGTGTGCCAGACACTGAGGAAGCACTTGATGTACATTTGCCTCACTTAGCCCCTAGAGCAATAGTAGAGGCAGATATTACTTTTATTACTCACATTTGGTAACTGAAGAAAGTATCTAAAGTCCTGGGCATTTGGTGTGTGGTTTATTTGAAGCCGATCGGTCTGATTCCAGGGACTGTGAAGTAACCTCTATGCAATTTGGAAGACAGAATTCTAAATTAAGGAATGCCAATTTCTTTGCAGGTACTGAGGAACTCCGGAAGATTCCGAGCAGACATGAGATCTGATCTGTTGGTGGACAATTTCTTTTCTGAGCAAATAAGGAAAATAGAAGAAATACTTGCAGAAATTTCAAGGGCAGCACTTGGAACAATGTCAGACATGGGGCACTGGGCAATGAGACCCAGGGAGGCCGGGATGGCAGGTTGTGTCTCCCAAAGAAAAGCTTGATGCTAACTGTACATTGAAGCGGGCACGCTGCATAGAGTGGCAGGCCCTGAGGACAGGGTCCTGACTATGTATCTCAACAAACAGCCTTCTGTGGGTCCCCACGTCACAGGCCCTGGCTGCAAACTGGCTTTTGCAGTCTTCTCTGTTATTTACCCTCAGCCGAAACACATGCCACCATGAAGAAGAGATTCTAACTTAAATTCCCTTTGTCACCATGTCACTGAAGCCAGCATTCTAAAGACAATCTCATGATGGTAGGTGGAAAATGCCTTTCTCGTTTTTTTGGTCCAGTCCCTTAGAAGGATGGATGTGCATGTTTCTCAACAAAGACAGGTGAAACTTCATGTGTTTCAGAATTCCTGAAGGCACTGCGCTCGGATTCCCCATCTCAAGGCTTTCCAGTCTGTATTTTCTTTGTTCTTTCCTGACTACCTTTCCAAACGAACCTCAGATTTCCATTCCTGCTCTTCCTGGGGTCTGCAAATCCTCTGTAATGAATAGCCATCTGCAGATTCATTTTTATGCGGCTTCCCCTCCCCCTTCAGATTGGTAATAAAAATCTGAAACAGGACTAAACCCAGTACTGACCCCTGCTGCACCCTGCTAGACAGCCCCCCTTGGGATAGGCTGCCTTTTATCACGGGCCTTTTTTCTTGCAGTTGTTTGTCCAATTTATAGTCATCTACCCCTGTCCTCAATGAGGCAGCCTGAACAGATTGTGAAAGTAAAAATGTGGAGAGCCATCCCTAGCTTTCCAGTGGAAGTCCACATCTAGGTCTTTTTCTATTCGGCAGGAGGAAATCTGGTTAAAAAACCGAATTGCACCACATGAAGTATGTATGAATGTAACTTGAGGTGATGGGGAGAGTTTGACTGAATGTTCCGTTTTTCAACAGGTTCTTTGGCATCGTGTGTTCACAACTTAACAAACGCTGATAAGGAGAAAATATGTTGCTCCGTCTCTTTTGAAGCCAATCAGTCTGATTTCAGGGACCGGAACACATAACAACACATAATCACAAACTCAGATCCGGGGCATTCTGTGGCTCAATGTCTTCTGATCTAAGTACAGTGATCCAAGACATTTTTTAATAGGACCACAAAGAATTATTTATTCCCTATTATTTAGAACTGCTTTGTCCTTTGACACAAACACTCCCCCTACTTGGGACCCCAATGCAAGAGAAGCCAAGCAGATCCACTTTATTTTTATGGGTCTCTTCCACTCTCTGGAAACCTTGGGAGAAGAGGAGCTTCCTGCTCCCCGGGGCTTGCATTCCCAATGTATGGCTGTGTTATGAAATATAAACGCACCTGCTCCTCCTGGACTGGATTCTCTTTCCTCCCTTTCCCTCCTAAGACACAGGCCCACGGTATCAAAAGCTCAGGTGCATCTGGCCACGAGAAGGCATCTTTTTAGGCTTGGTTTGTCTTTGCCTCAGTCCCCTCGTCATGGTAATGAAGACAGACAGAGATTTAAAAGCAAATCCGATCTAAAATAAAATAGGACAGGACACTTTCTCGTCCACATCCCACACAAAAGAGAGAGCAATCCCAGAATGAGCTCACCCCCATCTCATTTGTAAGACCTTTCTCAAAATATCCAAAGGGTTACCCCCTTTCAGAAGGATTGTAAAGAAAGAGATTTCAATATTTAGTCTATGTGTTTTAAAATATTTGTGACATTTTTCCCGCTCAGGGACGCTGGAACACACCAGATCGCCCACACGGGAAACTTCAATCCCAATTTCTACATCACGACTAAAACAAGAACTTGAAATAAGAACCCTACCCTCCTCGATATTTTTCTTTATTCCATCGTATACAGAAAAGAGTTCATATGAGTGAAAAGGATTGGCTAGTTCAAATAATATCTTCAGTGACAAATACTCTATTTGCACTCTTAAGATATCATTGTCCATGATGAAGAATTTCTAAAAACAAGATCTTTTAAATAGAGTCCGTATAACTGATTCATTTGACACACATATGATTTACTGTTGCTGCCTGTTGTATAGGCGTGTGTTTTGTGAATGTATCTCTAAAATTCTTTATAAATGTCATTGCACTGGTGAGCAGTCTCGTTGATGTGGCGACGTGGGCGCTCAGCCTGGCTTCCTTTATGTCTGGCACACAGGTCTCAATGGCGAAGAAGTGGGAGCTGTCCAGTTTCCGAGTCCCTGAAGCCCAGGTTGTGTTTGTGTATGGGGAGAGTTAATGAGAACAGAATGGCTTTCTTCCCCCAGCTTCCCCAATCCCATCTGTTCAAACAAAAGGCTGAAAGGGAAGCAGAACCGAGACCCTGCTGGTCAAGGGGGGAGGAATAATAACACATATCCTTGGGCGACATTTCAGCACATGCAACCCTTTTATACTGTGCTTAAGCTTTTATTCAGACAAAAGGAAGTCAGGCCAATGCAGTTTCCATTTATTTTTAAAATTATTAAAAAAAAAATACATTAGGCCCAAGGGCTTCGTTGTTTTTTCTTTTTCCCCAATGACTACATTTGTCAGCCTAGATTGAAAAATGAAAAATATAAAAGGAAAAGGAAAAAAGCAATTTGATTCTAGCGAAATATGCTGAGTAACCCACCTGCGTGGGCAGCTGTGGAAGCCTAATTTCACTTATTTTGTATGAAATTCAAAAATGCAAGTAATCAGTGTTAGAATAAAAGGAGTAAAAGAAGGTACTTCCCTCACTTCCTAAAGACAGTCCATGAAACGATTGTAATTTCCAGGAGTGGGCAAGAAACCAGTTGCCTTCTGACCTTTAGGTCATTGGCTTATGCGTGGAAGCTTGGCCAGCTACTCGGGAGAGTCGGAATAACTCTCCAGAGCAGTTAGTTCATTGATGTCCACTGGCTCCTAGAGATGGCTCTGGAGTCCCAGTGGACAGCCTCAGGGTTGTTTTCTTTCCCCCACCCCCCACAAGGCTGGCCAGTGCTCTGATAGATGCTGCTATTCATCCAGACAGGAGAGGGAAGGTTTCCTGGTTATGGCTCCACTAAATTTAAGTTGGAGCTATCAGATATTCTTATCATAGCTGGGAAAGCGAATTTGCCAACAAGCCATCAATTTTCTTTTATCTGTATTACAAAACTTCTATTTTCAGTCAGTCCTCACAGTCACTGTGTTGCCTTCCTTTTACAAACAGCCTTATCATTTTTTTTTTGGGGGGGGGGAAGTGTCTGAAATGAATTCTACTCTCTCCTCTTCATTCCGATGCTATCACACCTATGATAAAACAGATAAGAAAGGGAAGATAAGGTCTACCAATGCAGCTGAGGAGCTAAGATGTTTAGATCGTTATATATTAATAAACAAACAGCCATGTCTTTAAAATATTTTCCAAAAACTGGAAAAAAAGAGGGCTGTGGAGAAAGAAGTGTCATCTTAGGATCTCTTGGGAATTGGGAAAATCCAAGGAAATTCCAAAGGAAATACTGATGGAATGAATACCCAAGACCCATTGAGGTAGGAAGTGTGGCTCCTTTGACCGAGGGTCCCTCAGCTGCCCACTGAAGGCAAACCAACGCTTATGCCTAGGAGGTATGGCTTTCAAAATAGAGAGAAATATTCTGAATTAGGGGATGGGGCCTTGAAGTTCAGTAAGGCACAAGTCCAGTGCCTCTTGACCATCTTGATAGAATATATTGTCATAAATGCTCATTTTCTTTGTATTGTGAGCATTCAGCTGTCCATGGGAAAAGCAGAGAGGGTAGCCCAAAGTGGTGATTAGCAAAGCTGCATTATCTGGTTTTCATCTGTGTTATGTTCTTCCTCTTTCTCTCCTTCTCCTTCTCCTCCTTTTCCTCCTCCTCCTCCTCCTCCTTCTTCTCTTTGTTCACAAAGCATTTTCTTTCCTCATTATTTACTTTTACTTGGGCTAATTTTAAAATGAGTTTTATTCCCCTGGTACACCGGTCAGTGTTGACCCAGAATGAAACACACACTCCCGACAATCCACAGGGAGTAGAATCCACAACATTAATAACTGGTACCCTGCATGCATTTGCCTCCTGTGTTTCCCTCCTTGATCTCTGAAGGAAAATAGGAATGTAAATGCACCATCTTTACAGAAAATATGGGTTCTTAAAGGGTTGGCTCCCAAAATTTTTTTGGTGAGCAGAACTAGGTTTTGCTGTGAGATGCTCAGCCTAAAACTCTAGCTGCATACCATGTGAAAAGTCTTGCTCTGAGGGGTAACCTCACTTAAAGAATAGCAAAGCTCTAAAGATCATAATGAAGGGGCAGAAAGGTGCTATACCTTGTCATCATAAGGGTCATGAACAATACACCTATAACAAAAGACAGGTTAACAAGAGAAAAGCACAGCAAATGTATTTGATCATAGTTTTATGGGATTCCAGAATCTTCAGATTGAAGACTTGAAGATTCTGGGGAAACTGTTTTTATGGTTAGATTCTAAAAAAAAAAAAAAATGAACAGTGGAGTAGAAATGTGATTTGCGTTAGCTCTTTATTGCTGGGACCCACTTACCTGACACAAACAATTTAGAGGATGAGGAAAACTTTGTTTGGCTTGTGGTTTTAAAGGTCTCAGACCATGGTCAGCTGGCTCCAATGCTCTTGGCTTGAGACAAGACAGTACATCCTGTGGTGGTGGAAAGCAGCTCAGCTCATGGAAGCTGGGAAGCACAGCGGGGTGTGGAGGCAAGACATGGTCCCCAGTGATATGCCCCCATTGACCTACTTCCTTCAACCGTGCCCCACTACCTATAGTTTCTACCTCCTCCCAGTAGTCCATTCAAACTACTAATCTACCAAGTGGTTTAATCCACTAATAAGGCAAGAGACTTTATGACCTAAACACTTCCTCAAAGTCTTACTGTGGATACTGCTGTATTGGGGACCAAGTCTTCTTCAACACATGAGCTTTTGGAGAGAACATTCCAGATCCAAAACATAGCAGGATGAAAGGAGTTCACCTTAGTGGGAACAGAGTAGCGGGAAAAGCCAACAAGGCTGGTCCGTGTAGCATTTCTTCCTCCTATCTGTAGGACAAGGATCCCCTCAGGGATGATGATCTTTAGAGGATTTAAGGAAAACTATTGAAAATATATTCTTCTGTTTAGCATCGCACTTGGCTTAGGATGAGTACTTAGAATATAGTTGGTCTTTGCCCCTGGTTCCTGGCGCAGAGTTCGAAATCACATGGTGATTCCTAGGTGACAGGAGTGCCTTTATTTTCATAAGACTCTCTTTTGATCATACCTGAGTTTATGCTGTTGAGAAACTCAAGATGGGGCCTTAGATTAATTCAAGAGAGGGACCAGGGACACCAGAAGCACCAAGTATGTGATTAGAGGCTGGAATCTCCAGGCCCCCTCCAGACCTCCAAGGAGAAAGGGACAGCTGGAGATTGAGTTCCATCCTGTGGCCATTGGTTGAATTGATCTTGCCTCTGTAATGGGAGCCTGGATAAAAATGCTGGACACCAAGGTTGAGGGGAGCCTGCTGGTTGGTAAAGAGATGGACGTGCTTTCTCATCCTGATACCTCCCAGAGGCCAGATGAACAGGATAGTTTCAGCCTGGTGACAAGGTGGAACTTCAGCATGGATGACTTCGTTTTGACCTAGTACAGAAGCTCAGCCTAAGACAATGGCTTCCTGAAATTTTTGTCTGACATACTAGAACGTTGGTTGTAAGCAAAGTTCTTTCAGTGAATTCTATGTCATTCTAGAGAATAATGGACTCTGAATAGGATCATGTGGACCTCCCCACAAAGGTACAGCCATATCAGGCAGAAGCATAGGTTTCCTGGGGATACCACGTGCGGCTGGCGTTTGAAGTAAGGGCAGCCTTATTGGGGACATTGCCCTCTGTCTTGTGGGATGCTAACTTCAGGTGCTGTCAGAATTGAAGGACTTTGACCTTATATCGTGGGGAGTGTCCGAATGGCATTACAAGACACCTTGTTGACTTGGAGACTAGCTGTTCAGAACACAGGAAGTATTTTCACAGGTCATAATAAATAATATTAATAAGCACCCACTCTGTACCTGGCGCTCTGTATCTTAACATGCATTGCCTAATCCTCACAACAAAACTATTAGATATCATTATCATCCCCATTTTATGTACCAAAAACTGAGGCAAGGAGGAGTTATTTCAATGTTACACAGCTGGTAAAATTGGGATTTGAACCCTACCAATTTGGCTCTATAGCCCATATCCTAAACCACTACCCAACCTATTCCCAATACTTCACCCTTTCTAATTGATCCTAAAAGTCAGTTTGGGCATGCCTGATGGCAAATACTCTTTAAACATCAAAAAGGTTTCTTCTGAGACACTTCATAAAAGGCTGTAATGTGGTTGTGAGTTCCCTGAGAATTGAAATGATGCCACCTGCCTCATCTCAACTCAGATATTAAGTGTGAAATTCCTCAGACCCTATTAATCAAAGCAATCACTGGAATCAATATTCATTAAACAGCCACACGCATGAACAAAAGTTAATCACAAAGAAGACATAGATGCTGCTCCCAAATTGGTTCTGTGCAAAAGAAAGGATAATACTCACAGAGAGAGACCTTCCTTCTTGTCTTGGGAAGAGAGAGGGTGGAAGAAAAGTCACTTACCAAATGGATTTGAAGTACTTTACAGCTGTCCCTATTCGCTCCTCATATCTCTTCATATGTAAAGTATTTTCTATTTGGAGGACAGAGCAAGACTAGATTAATGGCAGGTCTGGTGACCCCTATCTGTAAAGGGTGTTGGCCTCTCATAAAAATACTTAATAGAGTTCTTTCCCTTTAATTGCATGCCACAATCTTTGGGGGCCCATCCATCTCTATGGATGCTCCATGCACTAGCCTCCCTTTGTAATGTGGCTCTGCCTGAGTGTGGAATCAGCTGATGAGGCCAGGGGTCCCAAGGCAGTACACCATCTGGCCAAGGTCATGGGTGGCAGATTACCAATTAGGAAGCATGGCAGGGAGGATGTTGTGTGGCTGGGGGCCAGGAATAGATGGTGGATCAGGCATTAGTAAAGAAACTGGTATAGGTGTTGCAATAGATTAATACACAAATCTTTACTCTCAGGGGACCTGCATAAAACCTGAGATTTGGTCTCTGGAAGCTTTCAGAAGTGGAAAATGAAGCAAATTTATTAAAAGACGTGCGTGCATCTGAGAGTGATGTTTCTCAAATTTTCATGTGTATATAAATCACCCAGGGATCATACACAGTTTTGGATTTAGTGGATCTGGGGTGGACCTGAAATCCTGCACTTACAATAATTTAAGAGATGCCAATGCTGCTGGTCCATGGACAACTCTTTGATGCAAGGTCATAGAATACATCCCACCTGGTTCTGTGTCTGCTCCAGAAGACCTTACCTATTGTAATCTATGGCATTGGAGCCTGGCTTCTTTAGACCTGTCTTCTACTCCAGCTTCTTAGATTAGATTCAATGATAATTTGTGCTGTAAATAGGAAAGATCTTGTCCTTACACTTTATTTTTTCTTTCTCTTTTCACTTAACTTTTAAGTATACAAGTAGTATTTTTAGTAGTAGCATACAAGTAGAATATTTTAGCCAACTGCAAAAATCATATAATCATATATAATCCTCATCCATCTTTAAAATACTCATCATTTTTCCCCACAAAGTTAATAATAATTCATCTAATATCCTAATCCATGTTCAATTTCCGTAATTGCACCCCAAAACTCTTTTTGTGCCTGATTTGTTTGAAATCTAAACCATATCTACACAATGCATTCAACTGGTTAGACTCTTTAATATTCTCTTTTAATCTCTAATAGTTTCTTCTCCCCACCTCTTTTCTGTGTCATTCAATTTATTTGCTGAAGAAACTATGTTACTTGTCCTGTGGGGTTTCCCTTATTCTGAGTTTGCCTAATTGCCTCCTCATTGTGTCATTTAACATGTTCCTTTATCCCTTGTATTTTCTATAATTGGGTATTTGAATCCAGAGACTTCATTAGACTCAGTCTTTTTTTTGCTTTTGCTTTTTGCAAGAATACTTTGTAAATGGTACTGTGTGCTTCCTACGCCATCACATTGGGAGGAACATAATGACGTTAGTTTTATTTTTAGAGATGCCAGGATTCATCGCTGGGTCCAGATGATTTGAACTGAATCAACTATTATAAAGTGTCCCATTGCCCTTCCATTCAACAGTTTAGATGTCATTGATAATCCTCGCTTGCACCCTTGAAAGTGTTCCTGTAGCACCTCTCCTTCCCTATTTCAACCCTTTATTCCTCAAACTTTCTCTGCTTGATGGTGAATCCCCTCAAGGCAGGATCATGTCTCTCTCTTTCCTGTGCACTTAGCCCAGTACCTGGCATACAGTTGGTACTCAAAAGTTATAGAATGAATGAATTCTGCACCCAACAACTCCTGAGCTCAGATGCCTGCTGTAGGAATCCTAGATTGCATTCTATCTAGGGATAGTAGGGACTTTGAAGCCTTTTTGATATTTTTTTAAAAATATTTACTCTTAAGTTTTAGGTAGACACAATATCTTTATTTTACATTTATGTGGTGCTGAGGATCAAACCCAGTGCCTCATGCATGCTAGACGAGTACTCTACCACTGAGCCACCACCCTAGCCCCCTTTTTGATATTAAGGGCATTTCTCTTAGGAATTCTGCCCTGGTTGGACTCAGTGCAGGCTTCAGGGACAGTTATTTCAGCCATGGCTGGAGCTGGCAAGTCCCATGGTACCACAGAGGAAATAACAGAGATATCTTTATAGAAACTTTTCTAATCTTTTACTGAAGAGATATATCCTGGTCAGATAGAGTCCCGTGTGTGCATAGATATGTGCTTGCTTTGGGACCAATGAAGAGGCACTCCAGCCAAACAGGTTTTGAACAGTCATTGACTAAGGAGACCCTGAAATCCCATTTCAGAGTAGGAGGGTCACTCAAGCTCACTCACGGGATGGTAGAGGACCTTTGAACTTCTTCAGTACATTAACGACAGGGTAGAAAGAGGGTAGGCATGGGTGTGCTGGAACAGCTGAGTTTAAGCAGCAAGATGGAAGCTTTTGAAAAATGAAGGGTTGAGAACAGCATGCCCACTAGGGGGAGCCCTTTTCAGTGATAATGTCTGGGGTGTGCTGGACCAAAGAGGAAATGCTAGGAGGAGGTATTTGCTCAGGTCCTGAAGACATCCTTAAAAAATATGCAAGATGAAAAGCGATTGACTGACTTTCCAGATTCCAGGTGTTTGCAACCTCATTCTCTTCCCGACTTGCACTGCCAACATGAGTCTGCACAACTGAGGCCAAAGCCTATAGCTTAAGAACGGTTCTCAATTAGGGAAGATTTTGCTTGTCTGCACCACTGCCCTCCACTCCTTCAAGTCCTGCCATTCCCCATTCTTGTATTTTGAATAGTCACCAAAGAGGTGCCCTGCATGTGCTCAAAAACCAAACTGCCCTCTGTGATCACTCTGTGACATCTGTCATCGCTTTTCTCTTGTACTCCCCCTCTAATTGATGGCTACTAATTAGGAAGACTCTAGAAGGAGAGGCAACATTGCTACTTTAAACTGCATCCTCCTCCCTTCCTCTAAGGAGCCAAGATCCACTCCATACATTCTCCGTCATCACCAGTCCTTAAAGTTTTAATCTGAGCCGAGGTTCATGGTAAATAGAGAAATATCCTTTCCTGAACTCTGTATGCCGCTGCCCTCAAAGTTTTGCCTTCATGAAAGCAATGCCTGCTTCTGATGCAGCTAATTGACCAACACACACACACACACACACACACACACACACACACAGGCTCATTTAAATAAGTAAACAGCAAAGTCCAAATCTCTTTTTAGAAAATAAGCATTTTTTTAAATAAGCAGGATCTGCAGAGAAGTAATTCTGCCCCAAATTTAGAAAACATTTTTCTATTTTTCACATCTCTCCTTTTAGTTAAGGTGTCTCAAGTATCTCACTGCCTAATTATAGGACCCGATTCTCATTTATATTTTTAAATGTTTATTCTAGGACATTTCCAAGACTAAAATTGATGTGTGTGTTCCATCTCTATTCCTTGTGAGAATTGAAACTCCTTACAACTTTGAAATCATAGTTTCAGAAGATATTGTATCCTTTCTGTGAAGGCCTCTGGACTATTAGGAGAAAGCTTTAGTCAGAATCCAGGTTCAAGTTTCTTGAGTTTCTACTCACCCCAGCACATAACCTGGATATCATCTCCTCCTAAGGCAATGGTCACTGAAGGCATGCTACCTTCCTCTGTATCCTTCTTTTGAAATTGCTGCATTTTCCTATTCAGGATCCTCGTCATGCCTGGGATGTCAGATCTAGAAGGGACGTTAATGACCTACATTAGATGCAGCAAATCACCTGACTCAAATTCTATCCTCACCTCCCAGTGTGTTTCTGGTACTGCAGATGCTGGGAAGTTCAATGTTTCATTTCCCAAGCTTTGCTTATAACCAGGGTCTTGCATGCAATTTAAGTTCTGTCATTTATATGCATGAATGAGATTTGAATATTGGAAGTCAGGGAGGGGCCATTTTCTTGTTCTATGGGCTGTTGTTTTTGATGAGCAAGGACAAGGACACAGCATGTCCTGCAATAATGTCAGTCCTTAACTTCTTGGTGTCAAAAGGTAGTCAAGATGAAGGCAACCAAGGGTGCAGATGCTGGATCAGCAGGCCAGTATGAACCTGAGCTCAACATTTTTGGTGGCAGCTTTCTGGAGACCGAGCCTAGAATCCATTCCTCCACCTCTTCCAGTATTTTGCATTACCTCATTTCCTGCATTAAATCCCTTTCTGTTTAAAATGAACAGATTCCTATTTCCTGCATTGAACCCTGCTTCATATAAGTTAATCAAACAATGAAGAATCCCCTGTCTTACTCACCATTAATAAAGGTGCAGAATTGGGAGCTCCAAAGCTAGCAGAGAGTGGGAGATGATGGAGAGGAAACTAAGCCAGGCTGTGTCAGGACCAGGGGAGGGCTGTCTGTTGTTAGTTAGCCTCGGTTGATGGAGACCCCAGAAAGGCTTTACAAGTATATTCAAGGATGTACCCGTAAAAGTCTTCGGCTTAACTGAAATACTGTAAAAGGTTCCTCGTGCCTAGACTTGGGGTTGAAAACAAGAATGGGCTTAGATTGCATAATCCACAGAAATATCTGTTAACCTAAGTCTTTTTAGATAAACCTGAGAGGAGGAAGGTACCGCTTATTAAGTATATCTCGTGTGCTATAAATAAGGTGGTGAAGTGATAAAAATAAGCAGTGGGGCTGTGCACAGAAAGCCTGTGTTGACATCAAACCAAACCTTAGGCTTTCTGGCTGTGGATTATACCCATTGCTGAGAAGTTTAATTGCCCTGTTGTATCACAGCATGTTATTTGAATAACCTATAAATTTCTAGCACAGTGATGTATGACATTCCTGGGGCATACTGTAGATTCGCACATCTGTTGTTCAGGGTAAATTCTGCTTTACCATATTGGAAATTTCCTACAGTTACAGGTCCAGTTTTGACACAATTATCTGGCATAAAAAACAAACTGGAGGGGTAGAAGGAGGGCAATTAAAATTTTTGTAAAAATGAAAATGTAAAAGTGAAATGCTCTTTTGGATTATAAGATAAGGACCAAAATAAAACTCCCAGGACCACTGGGAGAGAAACAGAATGGCCTTGGACCCTGGATAAGCAGATGTCCTCCCGTGTTCTCCAGAAGGTTCATCACAGCCCACCAGAGTACTCCACTTATGTCACTTGTGCAAGACCTACTCCAGGGACAAAATGCTGGGTTCTGGTTTGCATGCTTTCCCAGTGGTCCTCTCCTTTGTCACCCCAGGGTCAAGTGTGTGTCAAATTGCCCAAGACCACGTGCAGAAAAGCTTCTGCACTCATGGTTACAGCAAAAGGAGACTGATTCAAATAAGGGGCAGGAAAAGGCACTGAGGCAAAGTCCAGGAGAATCGAGGGCAAGCTTCCAGGTGTCCCCTTCCAACAAAGTTGCTTGGGATGCGTTTAATTCTCCCAGCAGCTGTGTGTGAGAGGAGCACATGCAAATTGCTGCCTCAGTGTCCAGGGTTTTTTGCTGGGCTCTGTCCTGTAGACATCCTGTGCTTGTGTGACTTCAGCTACTCAGACTCTGCTCCCCCCGCAACCCACCCCCCCCCCAGAGCGAAAGCCAGGGCTCAACCACAAATCACAATGTTAACATAAGCTATCTGATAGAACTGGTACCATGTGGCCCAGGGCTTCAGGCATAGAAAAGGCCTTTTGTCAGGCAAAACATTCCAGAGGCTCAGAGCTCCTTCTCCCAGGAACTGGCCAAGGGCTATTCCTAAAGTCAGGCATTCCTTGGGAATGTGCAGGTTTGAGAAACTCAGACCCTTGAGCTAACCCTTTTCTTCCCTGCAAGGAGGGAAGGGTTGGGAGCACTCTTCCTGGTCAGTGGCCCAAGGACTGAAGTCTCACCCCATAGAACTCAGCGCCTTATAACCACAGGCATTCAGTCAGGCCTCTGCACCAGGCCCACTGATTGGTCCATGTCCAAAGTGCCTGTGCAGAGCTGCTGAGAGTGAAGAACCTGCTAGAGGCAGCCGAGGTCAGGAGTTCCTCAGGGGGACCCCAGCCCTTTGCCTCTTTCCAGGATCACTCACTAAGGGCTAACTAAGATCTGGGACACATTTCCCAAATCTGCTCCTCTGCATTGAGTCAGCACGGTCCCTCGCCTGTACCACTGCAGCAGCCTCCTGGGCGCCTGTCTCTTCCCCTCTTCAGGGCCCCTCAGTGGCTCTCCACGGCCTACAGGAAGAAACCCAAATTCCATGACTTAGAATGGAACATTCTCTCACCCCCACTTCAGCCTCGGTGTCTTCTGCTTCTCATCCTTGTCCTTGGCAACCCGAGGCGCTTGCAGTTCTCTGGTCAGAGGTCATTATTTCTTGTCTGTCCTGTGCCTTGGCACCAGCCCTCCATCCTGAACATTACCTCTTCACCCTCAACTCTTTCCTAACCAAGCTCACATGTTACCCCAGAGAGTCTCCATCTCCCTCCTCACCTCCACAAGCCAGGTCAGCTGTCCTCCTCTAAGCATGATAATGATCTGTTGACTTGTCTATCTCCACTTCTAGAATAATCTCACTGAGGACAGATGATGACATTAACTTTTTTTTTTTGTCCTAAATGCTTACCAAAGTTTCCACTACATCATAGGTGCTCAGTAATTTCTTGGTGCATGAATGTATCAGTGCATGAAAATTTCATGACTAGATATGAGAGTGAACCCATCTGGAGCCAGACTTGACTTGTCTGCATTTTGAGAATTCTCTCCTCTTCTTGGGGTAGTCTCTGGCCCCTGTCAGAAAAGCAGGGAATCTGGGTGTGGGCCTCAGTTCTGCTGCTAAGTAGCTGTGCAAGCTCAGGCTAGTCACCAAATCCCTCTGAATGTGAGTTTTCTCTGAGTAACACAGGGAGCACAGCATAGGATCATTGTTAATATTAAGATAAGGTCTACGAAGTGCCCAGCTCAATATATGCCACATTGTGGGTGCCTCACATAGGAGAATGCTTTTATTGGTCTTTGTTAATTCCCTTCAACATCCTCTCTGGTCTCCTACCTGGGTCATGTGTAGTAAAACCCTCTTTGCTCTAGCTCTCCTGAGTATGCAAAACTCACATTTAGTTGGTAGCAAAATGATCTCTTCTCCTAAGACTGGAATTTGGGTGGGAGCAGAGGAACTAAGTCCCCAGGACTGGGGTCTGCTGGCATGGTTTACCTGGAGTCTTTCTTTCTAGATCACCTGTCACTTGCCTCCATTGGCTTTCAGGAGCTAATTGGCCACCATGTCCCCATGTCCTCTAATTCTACCTCCTTGGAATTCTAACTCCAGTTCTCATTACTGTTTCTAGTAGACTCTAAACCTTGGAAGTCATGGCCTGTGGTCCAGTCTCACACTGCTGTCCAAGTTCACCCTGCTCATGGGGTCGGCGTGAAGGCGAAGTAAGAGAAGGACTGTGAAGGGTTTAGCTTGATGGCCACGTTGTAGTGAGTACTCAATAAGTAGCCATCACTGTCAGATCCAATATCATTCCTCAGCTTAGACATTTTCCCAGGTCTGCCACTATTACAGCAAAGTTCAAATTCCTGAGTGCGGCTTTCAAGGACCCCGATGATCAGAATTCTACCTGTCCTGAACTCCCCCAGCCCTGTCTTGGTCTGACATCCCGCTTCCATTTGGAATGCCTCTTCCCCACTCTGCCTGTTGAAACCTGCCCACGGAGGCCAAGTGCAAATACAATTTCCATGAAGCATTTTCTGATTCACTTAGTTATAATTAATCACCTTTTCTCTGGGATTCCCATAGGGTTTAATTTATATTTTCATTCTTCCTGCTTTTTAGCCTATGTTTGTATGAGTTAATTCTGTTACCTCCCTCCAAATAGAGAATAACCCCACAGGGCAAACAAACATTGGCTGAATTGCTGGTACAGAGATGTTGGCCATCAGCAATTGAAAATATGTGGGTGGGACAGGCCAAGCCTGCAAGTTCAGAGTTTCAAGAAAGGCAATAGGAGTACAATTAGAGAGTGCATGTGGCACTATGGCAAAGAGAAGCTTATCAGCATCAGGGGGACCAAGCTCAAGTTTCTAAGGGCCAGAGATTTCTGTTAGTAGTTCGGAGAGGTTGTCTGCCCTTCAGAGAGGATGTGGACTTCATTTGAGTAGAGACTGGTCTAAGATTTGCTGGCTCCACTTTATGAGCCATGCTGCCTCAGGGACACAAGAGAGTGGAAGCCTCCAGGTATGGTGGTGCACGCCTGTAATCCCAGAGGCTCAGGAGGCCAAGGCAGGAGGATCTCAAGTTCAAAGCCAGCCTCAGCAATTTAGGGAGGCTCTAAGTAATTTAGTGAAACCCTGTCTGTAAATAAAATATTAAAAAGGACTGGGGATATGGCTTGATGGTAAAGTCCCCATGGGTTCAATCTCCCCAGTACCCAAAGAAAAAGGAAGTGGAAGCTGTTTATATTTGTGCTTCCTCCTCCTTCACCTGTAGTTCACAGAGCTGGGCATGGGCTCCAGAACTCTGCACTGATCTGAGGAGAAAAAAAGGCTTAGGGGTCAGCCCTCTAACCAGTCACCTAGTGTGGAAGGGATGAGATTCCACCTGCAGGTGGCTCTGAGGGTAGTCTGGTACTTTGGCCAATGAACAGCAGGTGCAGGTAGACCTTGGGGGTAGGCAAACTTGCCCCCCAACTCACATTTTGTCATAGTTCCATCTCAGACACAAAACTCCCCAGCCTTTCCTTCATCTCTGCAGGACTCTCCCCATGTTATTCTTATTAATTTCCATCCTTTTCTTCTTTCCCTCCCCCATCTGGGTCACCTTAGGTCACCTTTATAACTGCTTCAAAGCTGAGACCAATAGCTTCCTTATTCCAGTCTCATGTTTACAAACATAATTCATTTTCCTGGAATAAGTATGTGGGTCTTTCCCAGTGACAAATATCTGGCAAGTCAAGTTGGGGGAGGTGATTCCCAGCACATAGGACTTGGGAATGAAGGCTTTAGGAAAGGCTTTGCTGAGGGGTCCTGGACAGATTTAGGGACGGGTGGTGTGATGAGTCTTGGACCTCACCTTCTGCTTTCCCGAATCACTGCCTATGATTATAGATTGAATTCAGTAAATTCATCTCAGTAATTTATAACCTACTTACTTTTCCCTCATGAGTATAAATGATCAAATTAATTCCTGCAATTTAGTTAAAAGGAAAGAAGCCCCCTTTGGGGTACAGGAAGAAGATGGTGTTATGTCTTAGGTATGAGGTGTCCCCCTAAAGCACCTGTGTTAACGTGGGAGTATTCAGAAGTAAAATGATCAGATAATGAAAACCGTCACCTCATCAGTCCATCTGAGTCTGAATGGACTGACTGGGTGGTGGTGGGTGGCTGGAGGAGGTGGGTGGCTGGGGGCATGCCCTGGAAGGGTGCATCCTCCCTGCAGCCCATCCCCCACGACTCCCAGGCCGATGTGTTCTGAGCAGTGCTCCTCTGCCACATGCTTCCACCGTGATGTTGTGCCTTATCTCCTGAGCAATGGAGGCTGCTGACCATGGACTAACCCTTGTCAAATGTGAGCTGAAATAATCCCCTCCCTCTCTACGTTGTTCTTGTCAGATACTTTGGTCACAGCCATGAAAAGCTGACCATCACAGATGGAGAAGGTGAAAAGACACCCATCATCCAGTTCTTGCCTTCCCTGCCCGGGTACGGCGAGCTGTCTGTAGGGTTGGGAATTGTTGCACCTGAGTTGGTTTACAACTTTAGATATCTGCTATTCGTGGGGTGGGGAAAATTCCAAAATAGGCTTGAGTCTCCAGGTACTGATTGGCCCGACGTCAATGACCTGACTCAGAACCTTTGTCTTGCTACACCTCTTTCAACCCCTCCTCCTTTTCTTTTATCCCTCCATTGCAATTAGCTTTCCTTTCTCTCTCTCTCTCTCTTTTTAAATATTACCAAGGTTGAGCGTATTCTGCTTTCTAACTATTACTAAGTCTGTTATGTATCTATAGCTTTATTCTAAAGTTAAAAACCAATAAACAAAATAGAGCTGAATAAATGAAAAATTATCTACACACATATGTACAGATATGTGTTTATACATGCACATATGTGTATGCATATGTATGTGAGTTTGTTTGTTTGTTTGTTTGTTTTCTGTGCTGGGTATTAAACCCAGGGCACTTGACCACCGAACTATATCCTCAATCCTTTTTTTTTTTTTTTTTGAGGCAGAGTTTCATTAAATTGCTTTGGCAGACCTTGAACCTGTGGATCTGTGATCTTCCTATTTCAGCTTTCTGAGCCTCTGGAATTGCAGGGGAAAATATATTTTCTTGAGTAGCAAGATGCAACATCTTCTCTTCCTAAGTTTATAGACAACATGATAGAATAAAATATCAATAGCTCTTTTCAATGTATCCAGACAAATTGGTTATAAAGTCCATTTTGAGAGAAAAACAAGGACAGTTAGAAAAGTCCTAAGAGTAGTGGGACAAAATCGAGAGCCTAGACTACCAGAACAAAGCCCTTCTGAGCCATAATAAAAAATAGAATAGTATTTACCTGTGAATAATGGAGTAAAATTTTGGAAAAACCCAGCAATACTCAATTGCATATGGAAATTTAAATTGCTATATATTCTTGATATGTCTAGCTGTGACATGTCTTAACTCATTTTTCAGTTGCTATAAGAAACGCTTGAGGTTCAATATTTTATAAAGAAAAGAGGTTTATTTCACTCAGTTTTGGAGACTGAAGAGCATAACACGAGCATTTGCTGGGCTCTGCTGAGAGCATTCTGGCTACATCACAATGTGATTGACAGCATCTCAGTGGGAGTGTGTGAAAAGGGAGAGATCACATGACAAGACAAGAAGTCAGAAGGACTTTCAAGGGCCATTCTAGCTCTTTATAAACTCACTTTTGCAGGAACCAACTGGGGTCCCTTGAGAACTACATTATTCCCTTCTGAGGACAATGTCATCAGTGTCCTGACCACTTTTTACTAGGTCCCACCTCTTACAGTTTCTACCACCTCTGCATCAACACTCAGAGATGAGGCTTCCAATACATGAACTTTCCAGGGACAAATCACATCAAAACCACAGTAAAATGTATCTCCCTTGGATCTTGTTATTATTTGGGGTAAGAGGAAATTGACTATAACTTCAGATAATTTTGATTCACTTTTGCATTCAATTCCAATCACTCTGAGAAGGCACGTGCTGCGGTTTGGAGACTGATTCCTCAAAATTCCACATAAAAAGGCTTGATTCCCAGGATGGCAGTATTTGGAAGTGCTATATACCTTTAAGAGGCAGAGACTAGAAGGAGGTCCTTAGTTCATTGGGCTGCTGTCTCCCACTCTCTCTGCTCCCTGATTCATGTGAGTACTTGTTTTGACACCTGCTCTTGCTATGATTGTATCACCCTTGGGAGTGCTCAGTTTTGGACTTGAATCTCCAAAACCGTGATGTAAGTAAACTTTTTTGTCTTCATAAGTAACCTATCTCAGGCATTTCACTGTAGTAAGGAGAAGCTGACCATATAGCACAGAAATAGATGATTTCTTTGCTTACCAGCCCCTTTTCTGATGCTATTTCCTCAGGAGAACATAGGTGAGAAGTCCAACAAATAAGAATCTGCCTTAAATATACAAAACCAAAAATAACCAAGATATACGCACAGGATTATGTATTACAGTGCTAATTAGAATAGAAGAGTAGTGATAGTCTCAATGTTCACCCTTAGGTAACTTGTCCTGTGTAATGTGGTATAACTGCACAACAGAGTACTATGCTGGTACAAAAGGAGACCATCTAGGAGTGGATCAATTGAGTCTCGTAGTAAGTGTACATTCATCTTTGAAGAAACTGACAAGATACATTTACAAATACTGACACATAGATGTTCACAGAAGTTTTATGTGTAAGAGCTCCAAACCAGAGTCAGCCCAAATACCCAAGAAATTGTGCCATAGCCATTCAACAGAATACTACTCAGCAATAAAAAGGTGCAAACTACTAATACGTGAAGGAATCTTAAAATCTGTGCAAGTGGAAAAGGGCAGGGAGAAAAGGGTATGTTGCATAAAATTCTAGAAAATGAAATTTGACCTATAGTGTCAGAAAGGACCAAAGATTGTCTGGGGACAGGGATGAAGTACAAAAAGGCATAAAACAATTTCTGGCAGTAATACAAATTCTTGTTCTGTTGGTTATGGTCTACACATATGTAACAAAATTAATCAAATTATATACTTTAAATATTTTCAGTTGATTATTGTTTCTCAATTTATCTTCATTAGATGTGAGTAAAGATATTTTTAAGAGGAATTTGAATATTTCTACATGAGTTTAAGAAATGGTTTCCAGGATATTATTAAATGAAAACACTGTGTGAAGAGGAATACATATTGTATGCCACCATTTATCTAAGAATGTGAGAGATGTGAATACACATATGGTCATACGGTAACACAAATAGATGATTTCTCTGCTTACTAGCCCCTTTTCTGATGCTATTTCTAAATACTTTATTTCTAAAAAATGTTAACGATCACCTGTGCTGTTGGGAAAAAGTGGTGTTATACATTTGCTCAACACAAGGTCGCCACAAAGCTTCAATTTGTAAAAAACACTATATTTGTGAAGTGCATTAATACCTATATGTACACATATGTACACACACATAAAATTGATGGTATAAGGAAACGAAGGACAAACTATAAAAACAAATGTCTACAGGAAGAGGGAGAGAATAGAAGGGAAGCAGTTACCAGAATGAAAAGTAAGTCCTTAAAACAAAAGACCCAGAATAGCAAAAGCAATTCTAAGCAGGAAGTGTGAATCTGGTGGTATAGCGATACCAGATTTCAAACTATACTACAGAGCAATAGTAACAAAAACAGCATGGTACTGGTACCAAAACAGGCAGGTGGACCAATGGTACAGAATAGAGGACACAGAGACCAATCCACAAAATTACAACTTTCTTATTTTGATAAAGGGGCTAAAAGCATGCAATGGAGCAAGGATAGCATCTTCAACAAATGGTGCTGGGAAAACTGGAAATCCATATGCAACAAAATGAAACTGAACCCCTTTCTCTCTCCATGCACAAAAGTTAACTCAAAATGGATCAAAGAGCTTGATATCAAATCAGAGACTCTGAGTCTGATAGAAGAAAAAGTTGGCTCTGATCTACATATTGTGGGGTCGGGCTCCAAATTCCTTAATAGGACACCCATAGCACAAGAGTTAATAACAAGAATCAACAAATGGGACTTACTTAAACTAAAAAGTTTTTTTCTCAGCAAGAGAAACAATAAGAGAGGTAAATAGGGAGCCTACACCTGGGAACAAATTTTTACTCCTCACACTTCAGATAGAGCCCTAATATCCAGAGTATACAAAGAACTCAAAAAATTAGACAATAAGATAACAAATAACCCAATCAACAAATGGGCCAAGGACCTGAACAGACACTTCTCAGAGGAGGACATACAATCAATCAACAAGTACATGAAAAAATGCTCACCATCTCTAGCAGTCAGAGAAATGCAAATCAAAACCACCCTAAGATACCATCTCACTCCAGTAAGATTGGCAGCCATTATGAAGTCAAACAATAACAAGTGCTGGCGAGGAAGTGGGGAAAAGGGTACTCTTGTACATTGCTGGTGGGACTGCAAATTGGTGCGGCCAATTTGGAAAGCAGTATGGAGATTCCTGGGAAAGCTGGGAATGGAACCACCATTTGACCCAGCTATCGCTCTTCTCGGACTATTCCCTGAAGACCTTAAAAAAGCGTACTATAGGGATACTGCTACATCGATGTTCATAGCAGCACAATTCACAATAGCAAGACTGTGGAACCAACCTAGATGCCCTTCAATAGATGAATGGTTAAAAAAAATGTGGCATTTTTACACAGTGGAGTATTACTCAGCGCTAAAAAATGACAAAATCATGGAATTTGCAGGGAAATGGATGGCTTTAGAGCAGATTATGCTAAGTGAAGCTAGCCAATCCCTAAAAAACAAATGCCAAATGTCTTCTTTGATATAAGGAGAGCAAATAAGAACAGAGCAGGGAGGAAGAGCATGAGGAAAAGATTAACATTAAACAGAGATGAGAAGTGGGAGGGAAAGGGAGAGAAAAGGGAAATTGCATGGAAATGGAGGGAGACCCTCATTGTTATACAAAATTACATATAAGAGGTTGTGAGGGGAAAGGGGAAAAAAACAAGGGAGGGAAATGAATTACAGTAGATGGGGTAGAGAGAGAAGATGAGAGGGGAGGGGAGGGGGGATAGTAGAGGATAGGAAAGGTAGCAGAATACAACAGTCACTAGTATGGCAGTATGTAAAATTGTGGATGTGTAACCCATGTGATTCTGCAACTTGTATTTGGGGTAAAAATGAGAGTTCATAACCCACTTGAATCAAATGTATGAAAGATGATATGTCAAGAGCTTTGTAATGTTTTAAACAACCAATAAAAAAAAAGAAAGAAAAGTAAGTCCTTCAAGTAACTCTGTAGATACAGCTTTTTAATATGTAGAGCCTTCTTCATTTCAAGTTAAATCTCAAAAAAGCAATTCTGAAAAACTGAAAACAAAATGAAACATATGATCCTAACTCAAAATCCAGTTGGCTGCATTACTCCTTAGAAGGAAGCTATTTCAAGTAAACTTAAAATACAATAAATATGACTGCATATCCCTAGAAATAACTGCTAGGGAAAAGAAAAAAAAAAAGCTCAGACTCTTTCAATTATCATATCGTTCACAGTAATTTTGGTTCTATTCAATTTTAAGATCGTGTTGTGTTTTTATGTAGGATGAGGCAAATAAATATGTAATTATACTGGTGTCATTGAGAAGTGGCATATTCAGCATGGAAGAAAGGAAATGGAAGTGTACAGTCAAAAGGGAGCAATTAAAAGCCCTAAGTCTTGAGTTTATTCTTTTTTAAAAAATTTTGTAATTTTTTTAATTGATCTGGAGATTACCATGCTAAGTGAAATAAGCCAATCCCAAGTCTTGAATTTGAATTGGAAGTAATGATTTAACCTAAAGCAAAATAAACAAAAGTGTTTCCTGACTCCACACTGAAAAAGTTTAGCAGCAATGACAAGCCGTAGCAAAGAAGACCCCCTACTTAAGTTGTGGTCTCTAAGCATCACTGTGCCCTAAAGAACTAGAGTACCTTAGAAAAATGGCTAAGTTTGGATCTGGGAAAGGAATCGAACAAGATGACCTGAGAACATCTTATTATATCAAAAGCAAGAATATGTGCAAACATTTCTTGGATTTTATCAAGGGGCTATAGAAGCCAACTTTAAAAGGCTCTTGCTGGCCAACGATGGCAGAATTTGAGCATTAATAAAAATAATACCTGTGATTAATGGAAATGCAATTACTTTAAATACACTATTTTATAACACACAGAAACACATTAAAAATCTTTAAGTCACCTTCAGAGAGTGCTAGAGAATAAACTCATTAATGAAAACTGACAAAGAAAGAAAAGAAGCAACAATTTATCCTGTCTTCCCTATTTGACCTGTCCCTCTGGTGAACCCAATGGTTGGTGACAAAAAGTTTATCTTTTTAGAAGTGTCCCCAAAAAAATAAACGAAGAAGGAATGAGAGAATTAGGGGAGGAAAAAAAACTTAAATTCACTAATGGATTAACGAAACTGTGTAATGATCATCAATGGCTTCTATATCTATAAAAGAGAACTACCTCTACATGATGAGAAGTATAAAAGCTGACTTGCCAAAAATTCAAACTGGAACCCGAGCAAGCTTCCAAATCTACTTACCAATTATAAAAAATGCAAAGGACAGAGGAGAGTTAACTAGAAAATAATAATAATTAAAAAAAAACCAGACTATCAGAAACTCAATAAGAAAAATAATTTGGTTTCTAAATAAATAAGTAAGCAAGCAAGGGGTGGAGGGAGATCTTTACAGATTAAAAGATACTTAAAGGGCAGGCACATTGTGTTAGGCAGTTCTGTGTGTCTGTGGCCAAATACCTCAGATAGTGCAATTTAAAAGGAGGCTGGTGGTTTCAAAATCCCAATCCATGATGACTTGGCACCATTGCTTTGGACCTGTGGTGACCTGTGTAGAGAGTTTATTTGACTATCATTTAGAGCCAAATACTTAACTATTTGTGGACATAATGATAGGATGGACTTGGATATATTTCCAAATAACCCAGGAGGTGGGGAGATGAAGTAAATGGGAAGTATAAATGAAACAAAATCGGCCATGAGATAATTCATGGTTGGGGTTGGCTAATGTACGTAGCGGTTTATTATAACATAAAATACTTTTGTATGTGCTCCAAATTTTTCAAAAGAGAAAGTGAGAACAAACTACGAATAACACTTATATTTTATGACTAAGCAAATACTACTTACTATAAAGTTGAATAGTATACTATGTTTGCAAAGTCTCAATCTCTGAAATTTCTTCCATTTCAAAGGAACGTTTCTAACAGCAAAGCTAAATAGACACTCATTTCTTGCAACAAAATAATTGTGAAATCTTTTGTTACATTTTAGCATTTCGTATCTCAACTACCCCTTTATGACACACTTCACCTTTCGGAACAGATTCACTTTCTTCTTGAATCCACTAACTTCTTGATTATATTTGGACTAGCTGTCTCATATTTGAACTTAGACTTTTCTTCGAAGTTTTGCATTTTTACTGATATTTATAATGACCTTTCAAATTGCTTTATCATACCTCATGTTTATTTTTTTCCCAGATCTCGAGTATTTAAATCCCTCAGGGATCTCCATCTTGATAACTTCTATATTTTTCCTCCATACTGGACTATTTGCTTTTGAGTTTGGCTGTAACATTATCATTCTGGATCTTTGTTTCTCTGCTCTCCTAAACAGGAAAAACTCGTTTGACTTTCATATTATGTTGGCACCTCTTTTGTTTAAGCCCTAATTTTTCCTGCAGTATATATTCAAATATGTTCTGAAAAGAGTAAGTGGGAGGCAAACTTCCTACGGTCTTAAAAAGGTTTCATTTTGTTTTTGTACTTGATTGATAATTTGGATGGATATAAAACTCCAATTTCAAAATCATTTTTCACTGAAGCCTTTGAAGATATTGCTTCATTTTATTTTTGCATAATATGAGATGCTAATATCAATGCAAGTTATGTTCTTTTATAGGTTTCCCCCTGGAACCTTAAATTTTGGTTTATCTTTGAAGACCTAAACTTTCCTAGGAATGTGCTTGTGTGTGGGTGTCTCTGCATTCATGTTGTTCTTAGTAGCAAATAACAACAATGCAATATCATGAACTAAGCACTTAAGATATTAAATGTTGTTTGAAGTACTTTATACATATTATCATATACAACAACTGTGTGAGGCAATTCTTTCCCTCATTTTACAGATGAAGAAACTGAAGCAGAGAAAGGATATGTATCAATGCCCTTTCAAAATGAATGATTATGAAGTCTTTTATCTATGAAAAATTTGATTCTATTACTTCTTTATAATTTTATCCCCTCTATTTATTTCATTTTATCTTCCTAGAATCACTATTTTTGATCTCCTGGTACGAATCTCCATATGACTTGACTTTTATGAAATCCATGTTTTTGGAAAATGTTGTGAAAAGTTTCCCCGTCTTTATATTCTAATCCTTCTATTTATTTGTCCTTCACAAATTACATTGTTTTACTCCATAAAGTTATGTTGCTATCCAATTTTCCTTTTTGTCTTGTCTTGATCTTTTAGTGAAAATAATATCTTTATTAATATAATCTCTCAAGAATATTACACAGAGTTATTTTAATAGCTTTCTGGGAGAGTTATCTTTCTTAATTCTAATGTCAGCTTTACTTATTTTGAGAGGGACATGAGCAGGAGAGTCAAATAGAACTTCCTGGGGTTCATCCCTTCACAGGAATGTCAATTTGAACAATTATCCATGCACAAAATTACTGTCATAAGACCTAAAAGGAATCAGGTGAGTGGTCTTAGCTTTTAAATGGAACATAGAAATAAGAAAAGACACACTGAACAGGTTGGGAAGGACTCTTCCAAATTGTTTTCCAAAGTGGCCATACCATTTGACTTCCCTACCAGCAGTGTGTAGAATTCCATCCTTGCCAACACTTGGTAACATACTTTTTTTTTTAAGTGTGTCATAGTTATCTAATGGTTGTGCATCAGTATCTCATCATGAATTTAATTGCCATTTCCCTATAAGTGACAGTACTGAGCTGCTCTGCATGTGCTGTTTGCTATCTATATCTCTTTGGTGAAATGGCTGTTTAAATCTTTTGCCTGGTTTTAAATTGGATTTTGTAGTATCTTATTGTTGAGTTTTGAGGACCCTGTATACTAGACACTTTCTAAAAAGTATTCTAGACATTTCATTTCTTTCAAAATTCATTAAAGAATTAGGCCCATTTTATAGATGATAAAATCAAGGCACAAAAAAAGTCAAATAACTTCCTCAAAGTTTCACAGAAAGCAAGTAGCAGTAACACCAGGATTTGAAAATAAACATTCTGATTCTATATTCTCAATCAGGGTCCGGCATCCTCTGCATAAGGAGTCAGATAGTAACAACTTTAAGTTTGGTGGACATAACGCCTCTGTTGAAAAAATGCTCAACTCTGCCGCTCTACCTCGGGGACAAACAAAAACAAATGGGTGTAGCTGTGTTCCAATAAAACTTTATGTACAACGAAATTTGAATTTTATGTGATTTTCAATTCACATCATGAGTATTATTAACTTTTATCTAAACTGAAATACTGTACTGATTTATATGTGAACTACTGACAATTTCCACTCATGTTTCTAAACACCAAAAGTTTTAGTACTTTCTATAAAATATTTACTGAGTTGTCTTAAAATTGTATGTTTCTTTTATAATTACTCATTTTGTGCATGACGCTAGGCACTCAGTAAATAGCTGTTAAATTGAATTCAAATAACCAAATTGAAGACTGGCATCTGGACCCGGCAACACATTTCATTCCTGATTCTCTTTCTAACCATTTTGGCTTAATAATTACAAGTATCTTTTCTGATGCTATTGTTCTTTATGTCATTGGTTATTATCCTTCATAATAATAGATTTAATATTTCCATCAAACACCTGTCTTCCTCACGATCAGGTTTACACATTAAACCCTCTTGAACAGTTTGTAAAGTGAGCTGTGACATCCTTCCAGTTCATTATGGGAATATTAATTGAGGGCTTATTATACACCTGACACATCATACTCACTGATGAGTCCATGGCTATAAGTTAGAATGCCCACCTTCAGGAAGCCTGTAACCTAGGAGAAAAGGCAGAAACATAAATACACCAATATGGGACAATGGTACCAGTGCTATGATAGAAGCTGGTACAAGGGACATGGGAGCATTTTAGAAGGCTCCTGGATTCGGGGAATCACAATCCATATAATCTACCACCAAGAGCCTTATGTTCTTAGTAATGTAAACCACAACCTCAGGAGACTGGAGGTGACAGAAGTCTTTGAGAACACCTTTGGAGTTACCTATTCGCTTTCCAGATCATCCTTTCTTTAACAACTTAATGATTTTCAAATATAAAGAGCTAAAGCATTACCTGTGTCCCGATCCTTTCACTTCATGCAGGAAACCCATATATATCAAAGAGACATTTTAGTTTCCCCTGGTTGTATCATTCATTCATTCTCACATAAGTCAGAGAGATGAGCTGCAGGTTTGGAGCCCCAGTGAGTCCCCATCCAAATCTTGGGTAGCTGCTCTGTGATGAGAGCAGGTGCACAGTCCACATCGGTCTACTGGGCCTCCGGATCTTCTTCCTGAAGCTGGTTTCCTTTTGCCTTCCGTTGCCTGTGAATCTTTCCCAGTTTGGATCCTAGGATGTGGCTTCCTCCCTCCTTTGGTCTTCGGGTTTCATTTCTTCTTGCGTACACCCCATGTTCCAGTGGCTTGGGCTGGTGGTGCTTGTGGTAATGCAGCTGATACCAGCATCAAGTACCAGGGTGTCTGCACTAGTATTTATGGGGGGTGGGGGAGAGATCCATAAAAATCCACCGGTTGCTGTGTGCTTCTGTATTGGGGTAAGAAAGGCAGAATGGGATGATGGCACTATTAGGAGAGAAGGGCTTCCAATCACCAGCTGGTTATGTAAGGCTTCCTGAGATAATTTCCTCTTTTTTACTGTCATAATTATTATGTGAATGTTTTGCATATGGATTGTGCCTTTCCTTGGAGGAGCTGGAGAAAGTGGCTCTTTCTGCAAACCTCACGATGCTTTGATTCCAGAGGTCATCTCTCAGTGTCACCTTCTCTTTGAGAAGCAGACCTCCAAGAGATAGACTGTCCAACAGAAGGATAAATCTGATAAAAATTCCCTTGTTCTTTGTACTAGAAAATAATTTTAGCATCACACTCTGTCCATCTGGACATCATTAATATTGTCAACCACTCCCTTCAATAGCCTTTAATGTCTAAATAATTACTCCCTGTGGCCATAATCCGACATGATGTCACTCCCCTCCTGATTTGCATTTCATAGATAACAGACAGCTTGGGAATTACAGGAGCCTTTGTGAGCTGTTCTGAAAGCCTAACACTTACTCCCACCACACTTACTCCCACCGTCACCTCCATCACATCATGTCCCCTCCCCTAAATCTGTCACCAAACTGCACAACCTTCCCCCACTCAATTACCCTCTTCCTTCTGTTACACCATCATTGGCTCTGTCTCCACTAAGCTCAATATCCTGATGGATAACTAAAAGCAAAGTTGACTAATTGAGACATTTGAATGCTTTACTTAATCTGGATACCCTTGACTGGAATTCTGACTTTTCGTTCCTGTGTGTGGTAACTATTCCTCTCCCCGAGTATATTAATCACTTTTCCACTGTGTGGTCTCACCTCTTAGAAGACAGATAGCTGTTCTCTCTGGTGAAACTTAATGCCTGGGCCAAGGATATTTCTCTGGGTATGGCTATCTTGACCTCTCCCCTGTCACCCAGACATGGAAAAGCAAAAATGCTTATCATGGAGCCTGGTAAGAATGCAACCAAGGTCTAGGCTATTAATGAATAGAAAGTTGTTCTCTTTTTGAAAATGTACTTGCTTTTATTTTTTTTAAAGCAACGTGTTACTTTAAAAAAATTTTATTAGTTGTAGATGGATACAATACCTTTGTTTTATTTTTATTTATTTTTGTGTGGTGTTGAGGATTGAACCCAGTGCCTCACATGTGCCAGGCAAGTGCTCTACCACTGAGCCACAACCCCAGCCCCCATTTTTATTTATTTTACCTCTCTTTAATTCCCCTATCCTTCCCTCATCCCTACTCAATTCCTTTTTAGTTGTCCTTCTACAACAAACTCTTGGCATCCCTCTTCCCAGTTAGTGATTTTTTCTTTTCCATGTCTATGTTTGGTCTTTGTCTACACAACACCAAACATCTGGATGCCCAGTAAAAACATGCTGTCGAATACCCAGATGTTTGGATGTTTCTAAACATCTGGGTATTTGGGAACCTCGAAGCAATAACAGCTGGATAGTGGAATTAATTTTTCACTTCTCAGTCATCACTTGACATCAGATGGACAGAGTCTTATCAGCCACAATCTAAGCAGAGCCCATTATCTGCAAGGGATTCTTTTTTTTTCCCCTCTCACATGGGGAATTATCTCTGTCAATCATTTTATTGTCAAAGAAAAGGAGAAGAAATTTGTCTCTTCTTGGCCCTGCAGTACATCATCACTCTATGCCTCAGTTCTTTTCTCCCTGAAAGTGCTACTAGAAACTGACAATTTCTTTAACCTTTCCTACCCCAGAGGCAGGGAGAAAGAATAGGCACTAAAAACACGGTTTTCTCCATGCAGGTCCAGAGAATGTGACAAGAACTTGTCTCTTATTAGAACTGCTCTCTGATTTGAGATCTTGTTCCCCCACCCCCCCCCGCCCCAATCTCTCCTCTGTGCTTGGTACCACTCCATCTACAAGAGAAAGCTAAAGGATGGCAATTTTTTGATTCCTGTTCTCTGTTTTGCACAGAGGACTCACATTAGCTGTTTGTGTTTTTCCTGGGTAGCTTAGAATAACATTGTCCTGCCCTCCTGGGACCTTCCACCTTCCGTAGGAGGAAGATCTCTGGGGACCTCCCGACAGCAAAGTGTTCATCCTTCTCTCTCCGAATACGTGGTAGCTTCAAAGTAACTTCCACATGTTCATGAAGCTTCACGACAGCACCAGGGTGGTACCAGCGCTCATTCGCTTTGCTGAAGGACAGATCGCCGCCCGAGGTGCAGGGGCTGCGCCCACCCCGGCTGACACTCCGCAGTGCACTCTGCGTCCACGCGTGCCAACTAGGGGGGCTCAAGGTGTGTCTGTGACAAAGAGCAAAACGCTCCTCTAGACTAAAAGGTAAATGGATCCATTAGATGTTTCTGTTTTCAGCGGAATAGAGACACACGGCCCCGAAGTCAGTGCAGTCAGAAAATATATATCAGTCAATTTAGTGAAAGCCAATTCCAGTGTGACGCCTTCGCCGGCGCCGCGTGGACGCGGCGGGGCAGGGACAGCGGAGGGTCGCGGGCGGGTCGCCGCTCTGCGGCTCTGTCCCCTGTGGCGCGGGGTCCTGGTGTCGGGTGGCTGACTCCGGGAACATCCTCGGGCGAGGGAGGCGCTCATTGGCCAGCCCGAGCGGGCAGCGGGGCTCTGGGTTCCCGTCCCCACTGGCCTCTCCCCTCCCCCTCTTCCCTTCCTGGGCTCCAGTCCCCCTCCCTCCCTCCACCTTCTCCCAGAGGAGGTGACAGACGGGCCTGTAATTTGGTTCCATTCGCTCGACTGGAGTAACACCTGCCCCCCTCCCCTGGGACTCGAGGGTCTCATCCCAAACCCTACCAGAAGCCAAAGACAAATCCGGGCCCACATGCAAATACGCCCAGGACGCAGACACACGGGCCCGCCAGCACTCGCCACCCGCCAGCCTCGCCCGAGCCTGCCGCAGACCCGGGGCAGCTCGCAACTCCTCAAGTTCCAACACCAAAACGCGACCGCAAACTTTGATTTTCAGGTTTTCACTTTCAAAAAAAAAATTGATTAAATGAGCTACGATGGTCGTCATCAACATTTCCCTCGACTCACACTGAGTCTTCTCTAATAAAGGCACTCATTTCTTTTTGCATTTTAGGAGAAATGTACAGGGCACTGACCATTAAGCCTCTCTGCGTGTTTTCTGAAGCCGGAGTTGTTGGGATCATCCTGCCAGAATGGCTTATTTGACATCCTCCCCAAGCCTGATCCTGAGCAGTAAGGTCAGCAGGGGACCTTGCAAAGCTACACGCCCAGCATTAGCCCTTCTGCCAGGATCCACCCTTTGTGATGCTGAACCCTGTCTCTGTGGCTGGAGTCCACAAGCCTAAAGAATGGACCAAAATCTAGACCAGGACTGGAGCTGTCTCTGAGAACATTTGTTCTAACTTTCAGTTACTATAGTTTTTGTTTCTTTTTTTTCCCCACCAAGAAAAAGAAACTATTTTTTTTTTCATTTTATTAAAGTGCCTTTGAATTGTATTGCTCTTTGGGTTCGTTTTCCATTCAAATTCTTATTAGCCATGTAACCTATGTATCTTCTCTATCTCTGAGTATTCTCATCTATAATTTAGAAAATAATACCACCTACCTCACTGAGTTTTTAGAGAATCAAGTGTGCTAACAATGAAAAGTGCCTGGCACAGGGTAGATGCTACGCCTGTGTAATTATTTTTTGCTGATATTATTGTTAATCCCCAGGCCGCAGCACAGCCCAGGGTAGAGAATGTGGGGCCTACATGTGGAATGAGCACAGGACTGGCATCCAAAGACTTCTAGGTGGCTCTGCCCTGCAGTGTGAGACTGTAGGTGAGTCACAAAACCATTTAGTATCAGTGATTTCCTCTGAATACAGGCTTGAGAGACTCACACAGTTAGTAAGTGGCAGAGGAGTGCGCTACACTGAAAGGCGCACACAAGGAACTGTTGTTAGTGACACTCAGGCCTCCCGAGGCTGCTGCTGTCAGGGAGGGCTGGCAGGCCCACTCTCCTAAGTCTGCACAGAGCTTCCTACACCAGGTCACCTCCTAACCCCTATCCTGATTAATGCCTAAGAAAATTTGGCATTGATTTTTTTTTTTTTTAATACTGAAAACTGCCTAAAGTGGGTTCCAGCAATGTGTTTGCTCTAACATGTTCTATTGGTCCCTTAAAACTTTTTCTTCGACTCTGTTGTCATTAGATAGCCGCCAAGTGCCAGCTGCCCCTGCACACCCTGCAGGGCAGCTTTGGACTGTGGTGTGGCCCTCTGTGCTAGGACACCAGTTCTGAGGCATGGCACCCATGACAGGCAGCGGGCAGGGGGAAAGGGGCTCATATTAAACGTTTGCATTAGAACAAGTACCAAAGTAAATGGGACAGGAGGCAAATTTTCAAAGTAGACAGAGGATGACCAACAAGATTATCAAACTAGGTGTAGGCAGAGGATAATCAGGGAAAGGTAGATTAGACCTGCTGTGAAATTCTTTAGAAATACAAGTGCTCATAGATGATATTCAGGAAATGCTGTTTATATGTTTTACTGCAATAATGGTATTTTTGTTAAGTTTAAAAAAAAAAAAAAGCGTTCCTGTTCTTTCAGAGACTGACCAGTGTTTTCATGGGTGAAAAGATGCCATATTTGGGATTTGCTTCAAAAAGCAAATGGTTGTTTTAACATATAATTACTAATACCTTATAACTTATATATAAAAAAAAAAAGTTGAACAGAATTTCTAGGGCATACAGACCCACACCTTCAACATTTTTTCCCCCTTGGATGAACACATTCTAACCAGAAATGAATGAGTTCCCAGAAATATTATGACTTTCAAGGGGAAGGGACTTAGAGGCATATTACTGTCTGTTACAGTGAATTTATTGTGACAGCTGAATCTGATATAAATGGGCATGTATGTTATTTTGGAAATTTACATTTCACTTATATGCACTGAATGCACATTTGTTGGGTTTGGTTTGGGTGGGGTTTTGTTGTTGTTATTGTTGTTGTTGTTGTTGTTGTTGTTTTTGAATTTAGAATTGTTTGGGTCCCAATTTAAAAATGATCACACATATGATCATTTATTGTGATTTTTTAAAAAATTATCTTCAGATTGAAATTTCCCATGTGAACTGCTTTCATTCTGTTAATCATTTAGAATGCATGGACATATTAAAATATGAAGACAGAAATGATGATGATTTTTTTTTTGCTTTGTTTTGGTTTTTTTGGTTTAACCCTAAAAGAAACAGCCACTGATGATATTGAAAAGTTTTGCTTTAAGTTATTATTAAAATTTACTTTCATAACTATTACAAGCCTATTTTTTTTTCTAAAACTGATCAACATGTTTGTGATTTAGTCACGATTTAAAAAAACACCAGGTGACTCACATTTATTAATTCAATACTTATGTATTCATATTATTTATATTATCTTTTAATAATTATAAACATTAAAAATTAAAAGGAATAGTGGGAGAGAGGATAAGGGTAAAAATGAGATATATTTATTGAATGTAGATGTTGGGTATATTAGAATCCATTGTACCATTCTCTTGGCTTTTGTAGATGTTTTGAATTATTCCATAAAAGTGTTTTGTAAAATGCAGTTGGGTGCAAAATTCATGCCAATTGATTGTTACTTACCCAAGCCCCAAAGGATTAACACCTGATCTAAGGCAACCTCCCCCTCATCACAGAGCTCCACCCTCTGGAACAACTCACCTCCTTCCACTCCTAGGACCATCTCCAGCCCTGGGTACTTTCTATTTATGTACCTCTGGAGGTGTTTCTTTCATCTCCATCTCTTTATTTGGTGAAACCCTGGCTCCTCTCTAGGAGACTGACCTCAGTGATCTTTTCTTCTAGTTAGTCCATCTTGACTCCGGAAGATCCTAAGAGGACTCCCTCCCCACATCTTATCAATCATACCACCTTTCTCATGACTCAAGAAGTTCCTGAATTTTACCCTTTTCCTGATAGCTTTCTGGAATAATCAGCAAGGAGATGAGAAACGTCTTCCCTCCCAACCTGGAAATATTTAACAAAATTGACCAGAAAACCCCAACAATTTCTCTGTCCATAACCTCAAGAACAGTCGAACTATTCAATTCTATTTTTGAAAAGTTCACCTAACTTAAGAGCTAATACAGTTAATTCTATTGAATCTCTGGCACTAGACATATTCTAGGTGTTTTATGTGACTTAATTCAGTCATCCCCAAAATACTACTGCTAGGTACTGTATCCACCCCCCCATTTCACAGATGAAAAAATGAGGCATAGAATTAATAATCTGTTCAAGGTCACAGCCAGTTAGTAGGAGAGCTGGGATTTTTACACAAACATACTTTGTTCACATCTGCTCCTGACCATTCTGCTGTAGTGTCTATCACAGCCTTTGGCACTGCTAAAAACCAAGGTGATAACAGAAAATTCAAAGGCCAAGCCTCTAACATGTCCAAAAGTGTCACTTTTAGACATGTACATAACTTTATAAACAAGTGCATTTGAGGCATATTCCACAGTTCACTATTAACTTACTTATGTTTTCTCTCTTAGAGGACAGAGATAATTTCTGATTTCTTTGTAGAGCTAGTAATGTGCAGATACATATACTTGGTGGAGACCAGAAATCTTTAAGACATTCATAAATTGAAACTGATTTTAGCTTCTAATTAACTTCTTATGAATAGTATAAATACAAAGACATTAGGAAATGGCTTGCATATGTTGACCATTTACTTCGTTTTCCTATTCTGAAAACTATACATTATCCCATGGAAACCTTATAGCAACCATTTGAGATTGGAACATATATTGTCCCATGCTACATACTCAAAATCAGAGACTTAAGGGATTCTGACATACTCAGTGTCATACATTTAGGATAAGTCAGAGCCAGTGTATGAACCTGGCTTCCAGAATCAGGAATGAGAGAAACAATAAATTCTAGCATAAGGATGTGTGTTTGTGGGACTTAAAGAACACAGCAGCTAATGCTATCAAAGAAGCCCAAGAAAGCATTGCAGAGTGGTTATGTTTGAATTGGGTCACTCTGCAATAATTGGAATTTTCTATGTGGAAAATAAGATTGGAGGAAATGATCAGCAGCAGAGAAAAAGTGCTAAGGCTCGGGTTAAAAAGGGCCTGGCACATGCCTGTAGTCTGTAATCTAGCAGCTAGGCTCTGGAGGCTGAGACAGGAGGATCCAGAGAGAGTTCAAAGTCAGACTCAGCAACAACCAGGTGCTAAGCATCTCAGTGAGATCCTGTCTCTAAATAAAATACAGGAAAAAAAGGGGGGGGGGGCTGGGGATATGGCTCAATGGTCAAGTGCCCCTGAGTTCAATCCCTGGTACCTCCCCTGCCAAAAAAGGGGGCCTGACTTGTCTGAGGACATGAGAAATTTGGATTTGGCAGCAACATTCATCCTTGGGGAGAGTGGCCGAAGATGGCTGCTAGTGAGCGTCTGGATCAAGACTAAAAGATTGCTTTGTTCAGGAAAAGAACTTGAATTCCATTTGTTTCAAAATAGGTAAGTTTTCAGGCAGGAGAATGATTTTTGAAGATGTTTCTAAAGACTAGGAGACAGTGAGGAGTATAGGTAGGGGACACTAAAGAGTCAGACCTACCCATGTGCTGGTGCATAGTAAGGCCACGGACAGCGCCAGGTTGGTTGCAGACTCACCTTCAGGGGTGCTGGCCCAGGGTTGCTGGCCCAGGGTTGCTGGCCCAGCCTGCAGGGTCTTCTTGCAAAATAGCAAAAGGCCTCCTTTCCTCCTTAGAGCCACTTCAGGGTGCACACTTTACTTAGCAAACAGAGCAGAGCCTCAAGTTTGGCTTCTGCTCATCCATCTTCTGGGTGAAGTGGCCTTGTTCACTGCTGTCCCTGTACACTTTAGGTGTGCCCAGAGCTGAGGCTTCCCCTATGCACACAAATGGCTAAGGCAGTATTGGGGGTCACAAGGAGGGTGGGTGTGGCATGGCCACCCAATATCAAGGGACACCTATAGAATCTGATGAGTAGGCACAGACACTTTGATACACCAACAAATGTGGCTTCATGACTCTGGACAAGTTATTTAATTTCTTGAACACTCAGTTTCTTCCTATGTTAAATGGAAATGATTAAAGTGTCTCTCCCACTGAGTTGTGAGAATTCTATGAGCTAATGCATCCATACACTTGTCTCAGCGAGAGCATCCTACAAACTTAACACATGTTAACGATTAGTATTTCTGCTACTAATAATAATGAGAGAGCCCATCTGCACCTGGAAAATGGCGCTGGCTGTATGTTCTCAAGGTTGGTTCTTAAGTGGGAAGAAACTGGTATCCAGGGACAGACAGCTGTGATGTGAACTACCTAAATCATAGGTTCTGTCTACTTACCTCATCACACAGTTTGGTGGCATGTGTTTGTGGAGCAGAGCCACTGGAGGTAGCCCCCCAACAGGGTTCCTGTGGGAAGCAGGTGTTCCCCCACAAGTCTCCCATTCCCATTCAGCTTGGCTCCTCTCCATCCCCACTGCCTCTCTCCTCAGTCTGCTCTTCCTTTCTTTCCCACTCCATCCTGCCACCCATGATCCCATGATCTCCCCACTGCCACACCCCTCTGCCCTCTCTGGGGGGGGGGGGAAATGACTTTTTTCTTTTTCTTCCTTTCTTTTTCTTTTTCTTTTTCTTTTCTTTTTTTTTTTTTTTTTTTTTTGTTCCTTGTTCTCTGGAAGTCTCTGGTCCGTGGTAGAAGCAGGGAAAATGTCATCTAGGCAGAGAGATACTCAGCACACCTGGCCTTGCCACTGGGTTAGATGGGGCTAAGATTTCTGAGGAGCAGCAATGTTTGGGCAAGTTGTTGAGCACTGGGTGGGGGGCAGAGAGGTGTGAGGAGTAGCAGGAGGAACTGTTGTTCCAGGTGGTTCCAGGTCGGTGTAGGGAAAGACCAAATTTGGTGAAGGACAAGGCCGGGGCCAGCTGGGGAAAGGTGGTGGTCCACACGGGCTGTTTCTATGCTCATAAGCACTCGGGACATGTTAACAGACCATGAGAAGAAAAGGCAATTCAAGTGGCAGCTATTTTGGAAGTTGGCCAGGCAGATGGAAATTTTAGGCAGAGCTTGTCACCTTGGAGAGGCCTCCCTGACAGCCCTGTCTAAAGTACTCCCCACCCAGCACCTCCTGCTGTCCCGCCTTTCAGTGCTTCATTTCTCTCCATAGCATTTAGCATTATCTAAAATTAAATGGTTTATTTGTACGTCGTCAAAATGGAGTGTTCTCCAGAACAATACAGTTTTTCTACTTTTAGTATCTAGAACATCACCTGGCCCACAGTAGATTGTCAATAAATAATGTTTCGACTTAAGAGTAACTGATGTACCATCACCATTATTCCAGAGAATTGTGGCTCTCTCACATAAGGTTGTCCAATCACTGAGTCCATGCTACCTTCAAGGGATAAACTGGTCACCCTCTGCTCCAGCAGAGTGTCACAGGGCCTCATTTCTCTCTGGAGGGTGCTCAGCGGCTTTGCATTTGAAATGACATTGCAAAGATCTTCTCCTGGAATCCCCATGGATTGTGTAGCTGGGAAGGGAGGCTGCCCTCCACCCAACTCCAAAGGTAAGGGCAGGTGAGTTAACCGGTCCCTCTTAGATGTGAATGGGAGGACTGTGTTGGTCGGTCAAAAATGAGGCACATCACTCAGCAAAAGATGGCTCTCGGAAGGCTTCCAGAGGTTAGACGTTGACCTTACTTCGCTGGCATAAGAACAGTGACACATTTTATGTTACTTAGTAGAGGTGCTATGAGGACTGAGAGTAGTTGTCTGCCTAGACGTGAGTACACCTACAGCTACTCAGTGTCCTAGACGGCATGTTCTTTGTAGGTCAGACAGTGGCCAGTCATACTGTGGTGCCAAAACCTTGTCTAGATTCCAGGCAAAGTCTGGTGCTGCTCTCCTCCGTGTCCTGGGTAGGAAGTGCTTTCCTACTGAGCAACTCCATTAAAAGAACCAAATGAAGTGCCACGTTTTGGGAACTGTAAGTATGACTACCAGAAACCTGGGAGAAAAGTGAAAAATGTTCATAATCCTGCAGATGCTGGGTACATAAACCAAGCATCTCCATAATTGAATTTTGTATACCAAAACCAGGGGTTTGGTGTGATATAGACTCAGTTCATGTTGTTCTATATATGTGTGTGCACCTACAGACATCTAGTTTTTAAGATACTTACGTATGCTACTTGTAGATGACTATTTCACATTTTTATACGAGCTCTAGGCTTTTGTAAATGACATTCTTCCTGTCTCAAGATTGGTCCAGGTTTTGGTCTTGTTTTCTTTCCTTGTTTGCAGGTGTTATGTCCTGAATCTGTATACTGATTAAATGTTTGAGTATTACAAGAGTAATATATATATATATATATATACCCCTGTTTTTAATAAGGGCCATGAGGGAGAGTTGTCACTGCCTAACAGTGTAATAGCAGTTTTTCTCACCGCCATTTAAGTAGCTATGTGATTTAATGCAGGTCATTTCTAGAACCTGAGTTTCCCAACTCTGCCTCGAAGGGGTTGATTACTTCATAAGATTGCTTAATAAGATAGTTACTTTTTTTTTCTTTAAAGCAAAAGAATCTGTGATTCAAGTAATATTTTACATAAACATTATCCTGCTTTTCCTCACTGGGGGTAGCATGATCTATGTCATCTCTGTATGTGGGGTATGCACTTATAGAGTAATCCATGCCCAATTTTAGAAAAGCATCAAATACACAAATCTCAGTATATGAATATGTCTACATTAAGGATTTGTTTTTGTTTGACTTGTTCCTTTCTAAGGAATTGAATCCATTAAGATATTTCATGCTTAGCCAGCATGTTCATTAGTTTTAGACAGATGCTTAAAATAAAAGAGAGGACTTTATTTGATACCTTTATTTATATGCAAAACAGCGCACCATTCATGAGATATGAAAAACTCGTCAGATAGAAACCAGATTATATCTATTTTCACTACAAAATATTGCATTATATAAAGCAACAGAGACACAAAAAAACCCTGAAAAAGACTAAAATCTTTGGATAGCAGATGTGTTTTTTTTTCCTTGTCTCTAAAATACACTCCTCACTTTAAGAGTTTCACAGCTGAGAACATGAAACATTGTCAGGTTATAGACTTTTCTTTTTGGTTGTCACAGAGGAAAGTAGTTCTGATTTTATTTTTTTAGGAAAATAACTTAATTTCCTAAAACCATCCCACGCACAAACATCACACATACACACACACACACACACACACACGCACAAAGAAGCTACTCTCCTTATAAACAGTTTGTAAAGTACTTTTCAGACATAAATACGGATAAGAAAAACAACACTTACTTTTTTAAAAAACTATAATAGTGAAGTGCTAGTGTTGCTGATCTCACAACAAAAGAACCTTTCAAGAACAAACATCTTAATATATAAAATATGTTTAGAAACAGGGAGAAGTGGGAAACTTCTTATACAAGTGCAATATAATTAGAGCAAAAGAAAGACCACAGTATAATCTCAACATACACATAAAAAGTTAGACATAATTATTCCACAGGAAAAAGTGTAAACACTTGACTATAAATAAATTGGCACAGAGTATCCAAAGTAAAATTATCACCACTCTGAAAAATAAATGTCTTGAAAAAAATACTCTACTCCTTCTAACATAAATAAAAATAGGTTGTCTTTTTCTAACTGCACCTATGGGTCCACATATTTAAGGTCACAAATAGATGTTTTTGGATATATAAAGGGGCACTTGGCCTGAAAAAGCAATCAGATATTAAATTTTCCATTTAAATATGGTTTATCCTGTCTACTTTAGTGGTCTATCTTGGGGTTAAAATCTCACCAAGCTCAAATCCTTCCACAGTGTATTTGTTCTCCATGTGTCTTTTTAACCTTACCAAATATTCAGGGTTTGTTTTATTTGAATTCTAATATAATTTGTCTTTTGACGACCAAGCAGAAAGTTTGCTGTCCCACCTTCCTGTGCCTTAATCTCTGTATGGAATAAGTTCCCTCCTCTCTTTCTTGCCAGCATTTGGTGATTTGTCAATTAGAAAAATTGAGCTTCTGCCCTCCTTCTTTCAAAACATGAAGATGTGTAGGAGATAAATAGAGGAGAACTCAAAGTCTCCAGTGGGTTAAAGCAATAAGGGGAGCCTACTACACGGAGGGAAGGCCCCAGGGCGGCTCATCTTGGGTGCCTCCAGAAGGTTCTTCTGGCCTGGAAAATACCCTTTGTGAGCCCCAGGGCTCTCCAGCCAACCCCACCTCCCAGCGAAGGAAACCTTCCCCTGTTGTCCCACTGACCAGAGAGAACAGGCTGTGAGCTTCTTCCCCGGTCCAAGTGTCTCCCGGAGGCCGTCCCGCTGGGCCGTCGCCACCTTTGCCGTGCCAGTGGCGGCCGCCTGGATCGGTCGCCTTTCGCGAACGCTGGGACAGGCGGCCTCCCGCGGCGCCCCCTGCCCTACACGTCCAGGACGTGGTTGAGATAGGAGATGTAGCAGATGGCCAGACGCAGGATCTCGATCTTGGACAGCTTCTTGTCCGGGGGCAGCGTGGGCAGCAGTTTGCGGAGCTCGGCGAAGGCCAGGTTGAAGGCTTCCACGCGGATGCGCTCGCGGGTGGCGTGGGCCGAACGGTACTTGGCCGTGGCCCGCCTGCGGCGGCGCTTCTCCTCCCGGCTCAGCTGCTGCGGGTGCGGGTAGAGTGCGGCACGGCTGCCGCCTTTGACATCGCCCTCGGCCTCCTCCACCGGTTCCAGGTCCGACACGCTGCCCAGCACCTTGGCGTCCGCGCCTCCCAGCGACTCCGGGTCCGAGTGCGCCGAGCTGGGGTGGTCCGAGTCGGCGGCTTGGTCCGGACTCAGCATCATTTTGGAGGCTGAAGGGGAGTTAGAAAATCAGTCAATAAAGGGAATCGGGATCTTCTTTTGCTATAAAGGATGGAAGACGGATGCCTGCCATACCGGCCCTCCAGGCGGTCGCACATCCCGGGCCCCCTCCCCACAGCAGGCCCACGCGCAAGAGGGAGGACGCGCGGAAGCGCAGGGTAGCGGGTCGGAGGCGCAGGAGCTGGCGAGGTCTCTGCGTGGCCTAGGCCACATCCCGAAAGGATACTTCTGCCCACAAGAGGCCAAGACTGGCCTGTGGCCCTGGGGCTGTGGAATGACCTCAGGCCTTGAGCGCGCTGGGGTTTTGTGCCTCCTCTGGCCTACCATCAACTGCGCTACATCGCCTCCCTCGCTTCGTCCCCTTTCCAGACAAACGAATGATTCGAAACGATGAATACACCTAGGTTTTAATGGCACGGGGAAACGTGGTTGCTTCTCGTCCCGAGGGTCTGGAGCAGAGCAGCTGCAAAGCCGCCGCGCCGGAGGGCCTGGTGCTGCACGGGGGGCGCACTGCTCTGGGGTACAGGCTGCATGGGACCCCCATCCCTGAGCTCAGGCTGATAGCAAGCTGCCCGGGGCTTCCTGGTAACCCTCACCCTTCTCCGAAATACTAAAGAAAAACGTGTAGGCTCTTTTCAAAAGAAAATTGACTCCTAAGCCCTCGCACGCTCCGGGCGCACCATCTGTCACGCAGACAGCCACACACATAGGGGACCTAGGGACGCAGCGATGTGAGATAACACAATGCCCGGCAGTCTGCCGACCACCTCACGGGGAAAATGCTGGCGGTCCCGTCGCTTTAGGAGGAGAGGCTGGAGAGGGATGGGGAAAGCCGGGGACTGTGGCGGGGCGGGCGGATGGAGCCGGGGCGTTGAGTGATGCCCGGGCGCCAAGGGCATCTACGCGGTAAAGTTGGGCGCTCCTGGGACCGGTGATCCCCGACGCGCAACTGTCCACGGGAGGCCTGGCCAAGGCCCAGAGTCTGTGTTTAGCGGTCTTCTGATGATGGCCTCCCTGAAAAGCCACCCAGCCCGGACACTGGAGAAAGACCCCGGCCTGCGCGTCTTCTGGGAGGGGGCCCGCTCTGAACCGCTGGGCTTCGGGGAAATTTGGACTTCAAGAAAGGGGCCAGCTGGAAAGGAAAGGTTCCCGCACCAGCTGCGTGCACAGCCCGCAGGTGACCGGAGGGGCAACCCGGCTGCGAACACTTGGTCCCCGCGTGTGCCTCCCAAGAGACTCTCCACGCGCAAGGAAACCGCGAATGCAAGATGTAGGAGGGCTTGCTCCTAGAGAAACAAAGCGGGGGATGTAGGATCTGCTCCCAGCACCGCGCTTGCCTCTGAGCGAATCCCGCTCCAAAACAGCTTTCGTTTCCGTGCAAGGAAAACAGATCCTCTAAGGCGAAATAAAAACAAATGTTCCAGGTGAACTACATTTGAGTCCCTATGGGTTTTTCTAGGCTACCTTTATAAGTAAAATAACTTGCATTTACACAGTCGGCTTGAAAGGGCAAAAATGTATCTGGCGAGCAATAGAAAATCACAATAAGCCACGACATAGTTGTAGTTCGCATAAAAAGTTCCTGGGTTCCCCTCAAAACATGTTAAATTCTCCTCCAGGCATATTTTAAATATTCATAAATATTATGTCGTGTATGCATTTTATTTCTTTGACTCCAGACTGAAATAAATGCAATATGAATGAACTTAGTTTTAAGCTGGAAAAAAAAATGTAAAGGAGTCTTACCTTGCAAAAGCCCTTTCGATAATCTTTTCTCCAATCTTTTAGAGTTAAAATTCCAGGGAATAGCGAGGGGGGATTTCCGGAAAATATTAAAAGCAGCAAATGTTTATTACATTCAAAAATGCAGGAGCAGTTGCCACCTCGCCGGTGCCCACATCGAGGAACGGTATCTCAGAATGTGGGTGACATGAATGATTGTTCACTTAGTTGACAGATCAAAAATGCCTTTTCCTTTTAATTGTTCTCAAACATTTTGAAAAACTCGTTGTTGATTTTTTTTAAACGATGTGTTGAAAAGTCTCCTGCTTTTCTCCTCTTCTAGGGCTCTATAAATAACAAAAGAGATGCAGAGATAAACACAATCACATCAAAGTGTTGATTCCTCCACTTTCTAATAGCGGAATAATCAATAAGAAAGATGGTTAAGATAAGATTCTGCCCCTGAAGGATCCTTTCCTTCCCTTAATAGGGCTGAGCAGAAACTGGGAAGTGCAGGGCAGAGCTGAGATCTTGCTCAGAAGTGATTTTTTTTTTTTCTAGATAAGGCTTTGTTCAGCTGATGTCTCCCCATTTCCCAGGAACACAATACTGTAACTCAGAGCTAAGGTTGCCTCTTCCTCGTCCCTCATTTACTTGTATGTTTTATAAAAAGGCACCTATTTTCCAGTTTCAAAGTCTTTCAAAGCTTGGTTACACCCACCGCCCCACCCCCTCCTCTCTTTACCTTGTAGCAAAATATATATAGTCAGTGGCTTGGAGATGCTTGGAGAAAGGTTGGTGAAAAGTGAACGTCTCCTGGAGTAACAGTGACAGAGAAGCAGAGAAAGACAGGAAGAGGGTGGAGAGCCAGAGCAAAGAGGCAGAGATGCATGTGTGGCTTCTTGGCTCTCCTGGTACCAATTGACTCAGCCTGGAGATGGTGGAAGAGATAAAGGCTTAAGAAGGGGGATGGAATTTTTTTCCCCCTAAATTGATATTTAATGGGAAATCCTATTGGACAGAAACCTGGACATGAGTCACTTAATTGGACTTGACATCTGTCACAGTGTGGGAGTTTTCACAGCCCAAATATTTTAGCAGATCAGATTCCCACTGAATCTGTGCCATAAAATATAACAGTTGAAAGCAGTCCATGATAGAAACCGTAGCCTTTAAACAGAGTCTCTAGCCATAATCAGGGTATTTCTTATTTTCAGATTATCAGTGCAGTAGGTAAGTGCAATTAAAAATATCCTGACTATGGAAAAAAATTCTCTGGCATATTATAAACCCAGCATCTTTTCTTCATGTTTAGAGAAATATTTGTGCCCAACATGTGGAAATATATGTTATATAAGATACTACAATTAACATGAAATATTCAGATATGCAATTAATATTTATTAAAGAGTATTTGCATTTTGAAAGACATTTCAACAAGGTTTGATTAAGCATATTGATATTTTTGAGAGATATCTTGCTATGAATCAAACATCAATAGATGAATTTTAAAATACATCTTAAAATAGAATAAATCATTGGTGGAACTAGGAACAGAATTTAAGTAGTCGGGGACCACTATATGAAACAATTCTTCTTTCCTGATAGTGTTTGTTTTTCTCTTCATCCACTCATTCATTCAACTTAAATATGACATGCTACATGTGTAGATTATTGCACCTTATTCTTTCCCATCTTAACATGTGAATACATTTAGCAGTGTGGCAGTGCACTGGGCTAGGATGTAAACACTTACAAATCACCAGTGTATTTCAGTACATAATGCCTGTGCCTTGTACAACCCCATTGCCCTGAATTTATATGCTTTATAACGGATTCAAGTTATTTTGCCACTTAATAGAGATAATGTTGGTGACCATTAATTACATATTATTTGCTATCAATTACATTTTGTCAATTCCTCCATTGATCATGTATCATCTGTGCTCATTTTAGCTCTTTTGATTGGTTCATCTTAAAAGAAATAAGTATTATAGCCTTGATGTCCACATTCTTAATTCCTGGAGGAATTGTAGAGAAGAGTTTTCACTTTAACTCCTTTATCAGATTTGCCTTAAAAACAGATTTTATTAGCAGTGGAGAGGTCATTGAACAGCCTACCCCTGAGAATGACCCTCTGGGGTCCTCATGGCTGCCACAGCACTATTTGCCTTTGCTGACACATTGCCTTCTCTGGGGGATACCTGGACCAGAATGAGGCTGGAATCGGGGCACTGACACACTCCAAGGAATAGGGGCACTGACACAGTTCAGCCTTGCCTTTCCGCTCAGCCCTAGCACAGGAGTATATTTAAGATATCCCCAGGACATCTAAGTGGAGACAGAAGGCAGCCTCATGTGGGTAGCAATGGAAACAGGTAAGTGGATAAACTCCCCAAGGGAGTGAAGATGAAGATAGAAAGGAAATTTCCCAGTCTGGTTAGGAGCAGCCAACACTAAGCATTTCCTTAAAACCAGAAATGTGCACACAGATGCACACCCATAGATGCCTGTACCTCCTCACCCCCAGTACTCATACAAGTTTGCTGGCTCTATTCGAGGGCTACACATCCAGACTGATGGACTGAAAAACTTGATGGGTTTAATCATCCTAGCTCATGACGGGGCAGCTGCTGGAGCAGGATGGGACCCATGTCCCTGGTTCCTCTGGTCTTGGGGAGTGAGTGTAGAGGGTGCACATATAAGGCTGGTCCAATTCTGCTATGCTGTGTATGAATCCAGACAAATTCTCTTTCATGTTCAGGCTTATTTATTACATACTGTTAAGCCAGCATATTTATAAATTAATGCTTGCATTATTAAACCTCTGTAGGTACATATTCAGATCTATACACAGCCACACCTAGACACATTGTCATTGACACAAACATGGACTCCCACTTACACACACATGCATTCTGTGTTCCAGGAAAGCCTCCCCCTCCCCCACCACCATTGCCTTTTTGAAGACCTCCCTGGCACAGATGGCCCCTTTTTCTGTGCTCCATAAGCCTTTCTTTCACATCCCCCTTTGAGACTACATATTGTGTACAGTGAATCTTGGTTTCCATTCCTGTCTCTCCAGTAGGCTGTGAGGCTTCCAGAAGAGGTCTGCTGCTTCTTTCCCCAGCTCTGACCTCAGAATTGACACATTATAAGTACTCAATTCATTTGTGGTGGTTGGCTATTGCATGTAGAGGCTGTGGATATTTGCAGCATAGAAACACTTCCACCAAAAAGCACCCATGGTCCCAGTTGTATCTTTTTCTCTCCTATGAAAACAAGGATAATAACCCTGCCCTCCTCCTTGCACAGGCTTGTAGTAAGTCTCAATGTAGGCGAAAGCATTTAACAAAACCAAAGATATTATGAAATATAAAAGTAATATTTAACAATATTATTAAACCTTCAGATGATGATCTAGGGAGCTGTATTTTCTTTTTCTATCACATGCTAGCCGTGTGAACTTAGGCTAGCTATGTTATTCATCCTTTTCCTGGGCCTCAGTTTCCTAATCTGCAGAATGAGAAAAATGAAAATACGGTATGTTACATTATGTTGTCATGTCATCTATTTGTTTTCCCCAAAGTGAAGTAGTCAATATATGCAAAGCCCTTAAACTGATGCCTAAAACTCATGCTTGGTGTATGTTGGCTATAAATATTAAATGTTATTAATAATAATATTGTTGTTTGTCAATATAAGTACATATTGAACACCAGATATATATTTACATAGAAAATATAATGTGTCCAGATATACCAGATCGTGTGTGTGTGTGTGTGTGTGTGTGTGTGTGTGTGTGTCTGGTGGCTGGCTGGCCTTTAATGAATACTGTCCAGGTGTCAAACAATAGGTGTAGGGACTCACACATGAACTCATTTCATCTTCACCACAGACCTATGATACAGGTTCTGTTACTGTCCCCATTTTGCATACAAAGAAACTGGGACATGGAAAAGAATGGTAATCCATCCAAGGTCACATAGCTAATAAATCATGGGGCCAAAATTCAGACTCAGGTGATCTAAATTTGGAAATTGTATTTCAACCACTATATACTGCTTCTGTGATCATTGTGTCCTATACAAATATATCATGCAGAATTATTCACCAAGTAAAATGTGCATGCTAAGGAAGAAATACACATTCACACAAACATAGATGAATTGCCACCTTTTGTATTTGGGGGAGGTCAGTGAGCTAATAGTTTTAAATACTGTCCATATAAAATTGTGCCAGATAAAGTTGGACTACCAAGATTTTATAATCGATTCTATTAGCTGTTTCCAATTTATTTTCTTAAATATTGCACCCCATCAATAAAAAGCTTTGAGCAGGCATATCCAGTGTGTATGTGTGTGCATAAGTATACATACATACATATGTGTGTGTGTGTCTGTACTACTGTGCTAGAATATTATATATAAGTGTACAAAACATCTTAAGGCAATAATAAACATAAAATAAGGATTTAAGAGATAATTTCTTTTATTTATTAACAGTACAAAAACCTAGTAACGATACACAATATTACTGGTTATATATGTTTTATGATAGCAATAGGCTTCATTTGTCATGGAGGTGGTGTGGGAAATTGAACCCAGAGCCTGTTGCAGCAGGACCAGGGCTCTAACATTGAGATAAGTTTTCAGCCCCTTTCATTTTGTTAAAGTCATTGTTTAACCCTTTGTGAAAACATGATTTGATGGTCTTGTTTTTCAGCTCAGTTTATTTAGAACCTGGTTTTTGTGGCCTAGAGAGCAGAGCAAAATGTAACACAAAAATTCAATGTTATCACAAAAAATGATAAATATGTGAGTTGATGAATATTTAATTCTACAACGTGTTTGTGTGTATACACACACACATTTATAGTATACATCATATTTCCATTTTTCAATTAAAAACAAAGCCAATAAAAGAGAAACAACCAAATGGTTAACCAGAATATGATACAATTCATTATCTGGCAATAAAGACAAGCAAAAAACAAATAAAGTATTAATACATACAGCAACATGAATGAAAGAATCCAGACCTAAAAGAATACATACTGCAATATTACATTCCTAGGAAAAAGCCTCAAACAGGCAAACCTGTAGCAACAGAGAGGAGATTGCTGGCTGCAGAGGGCCAATGCAGGAGTTGGGAGGTGACTCCTCATGGACAGTTTTAGCTGAGATGATGTGATAATATGTTCTGAAATTAAACTTTGGTGATGATGTCACAACTCTTGGAATGCACTAAAAAAAAAAAAAAAAAAAAAAAACAACCACATTGAGTTGTGCTGTTCAACTATGGTATGCCAATTGTAGTTCAATAAGGCTGCTAGAACATCAGCAGGCTGAGCAAGTCATGTTTATACCACAATCTAGTTATGCTGTATTATCTATTTACTCTTTTATCTATTAAATAGTTTTCTTTATTGACATTTTTTTTTGTATTTGATTTTAAGTGATGAGGGTGTTCACTATTTTGTTTATTTATTTATTTCTGTTTCCCCTTTGAGTTTACTTTCTTTAAGGGAAGAGACTACTATTAGGACTAAGACCATTGAAAACTTGATCAGTGCAGGAGCCAATACAATTGGAGTGTGAAGACAGACAAGGACATCTCCTAGTTCCTTCTGTAATTGTCTGTGGTTTACTTCTAATGCTGCCAGGCTGATATCTTCAAGGAGATGACCATTTCCCACCTTTAAAAATTCAGTAAAATTCCAATTTATTTTATGTAAGCCAAAGAGTTCAAAGGTTCCAATAGAAATTCATTACTGTGTTGACTACATTATAATTCTCATTTTCCCCTCTTATTTGCCAATATGTCAAAGCTTTGTTGAAATTTGAATATCAAGTTTCCTTTGAATATGATTATTGTTTTCACAAATGGGTTTAGAATTCCTGAAGCTCTTGATTTGAAAATCTTTTTAACAGTTTGAAAATTTATGCTTCCAAGTATCTAAAGTGTTCAAGTATAAAAGATGTTAATGAATGGTACATTTCCATTACTTTGAGTAGCAAAAAAAAAACCCCCACATAACAATAGAAAAAATTCCAAGTATCTCTTCAACATGTCTTCTTTTGAAAAAAATCATAGTACAAATTTCTTTTTATACAGCTGCCAGTTAAGTCATTTGAAATATATACTTAATGACACACATTGAGTGTGTGCTCATTTAAAAACATCTGCTGGTATCCACAGTGTCATCAAATACATAATTTTAGAACACTTAGCTTCAAGGTGAACAACTCTTCAAGTACTTTACCACTAATTAACAGCATTTTTCTTTGTAGGAAAAGTATAATCTTTTTCATTTATTGCCAAGTCTCAATATATAGTAAATAAGCCTTATAGTAATAAAGTCTTTTATTTAGAAAGCACACTACAGGTTTCAAAGTACTTTTATATCTGTTAGCTTGGCATTTCCAAACTTATTTGTCCTTGAGATATTGACAACATCACCTATGGGTATAATAGAAAAATATGAGATATAAAGAATACATAGATTAATGTAAGTAGCAAAAATGATCTCATAGATTAAACAATTTCCAGAAAATAATTAAAACTATACAGAACACTCATGAAACATACTTTGGGAAACTGCTATTTCAAAATGTTTTGAAATTGCTTAAAATGTTTTGAGATGTCTTTATTTACAAGTTAGAATTGCTCAGCTACGTGTATGTTTTGAGTCAATTGCATGAGATTTTTAGCACAGTAGAACATAGGCACAGCAAATTTTACAATGTTCCTTATGACAAATATATTATTTTTCTCATTATTGTTTTCAAATTACTAAATGAAACTTTTGCAACAAAAAATTATAGAGAACACATTGTAGAACATTGAATTTATCAATTTCTTTCATTCTGATGTTCCTTTCCCGAATTTTTCCATACCTTTTTTATATTCATGGCATATTATCAATTAATTTTTTATTTGACAATATTATTCAGAAAATTCTAATTATTTAATTCATAATTCTCATTTTAATGGTTAGTTTTTAAGAATTTGACAAGCTAGAGTTTAGTCTTTGCCTTGTTAATTGTTGGGCAGTTAGATGATCTTCAGAACAAATATATCAGAGAATATCTATTTGTATATAGCTGTTTCCTTTAAATTTAAAATGCCAGAAAGAAGCAATATGAGGACAGGGTGGTATGTTACTTTAGGCTAGTCTTTGTATTTCCAGCCCCTAAATCAGTGTATCAGAGGTGCTCAGTAATTAAAACAAATTAATTTCTTTTAAAAAAATGACTAAGTCTATTATATTTTAAAGGACTTTTTTTTTTTTTTTTTTTTAGTTGCTGAAGTTGTTCACAAACTTGCAATCCTCCTGCCTCAGCCTCCCTAGTCACTGGGATTACAGGGATGCACCACCATGCCCAGCAAAAGACTCTTACTTTAAAACTAACTATGCAGTGTATCCCAGACATTTTTGCTTCAAAATCCTTATGCAAATTCTGGACAGCAATTATTTGCTAAATAAATTTTGTTTGTGGTGGTATCTCTGCCCACAGACCATTTTTATGTTTATTTGAAACAAAAAGCCTTTTCCTCAGTGGTTATGCCTGCACAATTTTTCTATAAATCATTCCTTGTATTAAAGATCATCTCATTTGTGAAAATATCTCTTCCCATACATTTTCCCATTAATGCCCCTTATAAATAGTTCTTTATGGTATTTCATTACTGAAATAGAATCTATAAATTACCATGGGCTGAAACAGGTTAGAAATTGCTGCTGTTTTTTTCATCCAAATAAATAACAAATTTCATGATCCAACACTACAAAGTATTTTTAACACTTGTTTCTTCAAATCCTCCACAGTGGTCAACAATGTTTCTCGGGTATATATCAATGGAACTTGCCAATACGGGGAAACATTGGGAAACATTTTTGTTACCTTATTGGTTTCTGCATATTACTGTAGCTGTTTCCCCAAGAGGTTGGTTTTTGCTATAAAATAAAACCTCCAAAAAGGCTTCTGAACATTTATCTTTATACCTAGAGAAATGTTTAAAATACTGGATTGAGCGTAGTGTGATTTTAAATGTCACTAAAAAACTTTTGCTTTCGTATTTTGGATGCATACATTTTAGGGTCAGTTCATTAAAGTATGATTTATATTCAGTAAAATTCACCCTTCAAAGGTGTTCTATTGTATGAATCAGACAAACTATGCAATTATATAACCAACATCGTCAAAATACAGAATATTTCTACCACCCTGACAAGTTCCCTGTACCTCTGGTAGCCAATCCTTTATTTAAGCTCAACCTCAGACAACTAGTGATCTGATTTCTGTTCTGATGGTTTTTCTTTTTCCAGAATGCCAATCAATCAATCAATCAAACAGTATGTAGACTTTTTAATCTGGGCTTTTTTAATGTAATTTTTAAAAAATATTCACCCATGTTATTACATGTATCAGTAGTCAGTTGTTACATGTATCAATACAAATGTAGCAAAAATTTTATACCCATTTACAAATTAGTAGGCTTTAGGTGGTTTCTGGATTTTGGGATGTTAACAACATGGGTAATAAATCTGGTACATCTACAGGTTTTCATGAGGTCATGTAAAGTCAGTACTCCTGGGTAAATAAGAGTGAGATTGTTTTATTTACCTTATAGTGAGTGTTTGACTCTAAGAGGAACTGCTAGACTGCTCTACAACGTAGCTGTACCATTTTGCTTTCCCACTAGAAACCTCAAGTACGTCCACGTTTTCACTAGCATCTGTTATTGTTAGCTTTAAAAATTATTTTAAGCCATTCTAATAGGTGCCAAGTTCTCTCGTTGTGATTTTATTTTGTATTTACTTCTTCATATAGCTTTACTGATACACACACACACACACACACACACACACAAAACTGCATGTAGCTGAAGGGCACAATATAGTTAATTTTGATACGTGTACATAAACCTTGAAGACATCACCACAATCAAGATGGTAAACATACCCATCATACTCTTTGTGATCCATTCTCCTCATGCATCCTGTTTCTTACCCCAGAGGAAACTTCTAATCAATGTTCTGTCTCTAGACATTGTTTTGTCAATAGCAATTGTTGATTCTATAAATAGAATCATACAATATTTTCTCTTTTTTTTACTTTCTTTTAATCAGTTATAACTTTGAAATTCACCCATACAGTTGCTCATTTTATTGCTGAGTAGTATTCATTTTATCTTTTCCAGTATTCCTCATTTTATCGTGTAGATCAGGTGTCTATATGACAATGCATTCCTCTGTCTACAGAACAACCTTTAACATTTATTCCAGAGTAAGTTGACGGGTATTAAAATAGAATTCTTTCAGCTATTGTTCTTAAAATGCTTTTTTAAAAAAATTTCAGAAAAATTTGCTCTGGGGTATAGAATTCTAAGTGATAAAGGTTTTTTGTTTGTTTGTTTGTTTGTTTGTTTTTTACTTTTTCTTTCAGTACCTGAAAGATGTTGCTCCATTTCTCTTGGACTTATATAGTTTCTGGTCAGAGTCTACTCTTATCTTTGTTCTTCTGTACACACCGTGTTCCTTCCTCTGTCTTCCAAAAGCCTCTTAATTTTTTTTTTTTTTTTTTTTACATTTTCAGCAGAGTGACTGTGACATCAAACCTAGAATTTGAACTTCGATCCTCCATTTCTGCTGTCAAGTGAGACTGGAGTTTCTCTGCTTCTGCAGGAGGGTGGGGTCTGCATAAGGCTGCAGCTCTTAATGGTGGGCTATGCCGTCCAGAGTCTCAGCAGACCCCAGCAGCTCACCGCCAATTTCTTCTTTCTGGGTTCTTATCTCTTGAATTCAAAAAATGAAATCCAGAAAACAGGGGGGAGTGTGTATAAATAAAATTTATTCAAATGTGCATAGAAACAGAATTCCTGTCCAATGCAGTTAATCGCAGCAGCTTGGGAGGCAAAGGCAGGAGGATCTTGAGTTCAAAGCCAGCCTTAGCAATTTAGTGAGGTTCCAAGCAACTCATTGAGCCCCTGTCTCTAAATAAAATATAAAAAATGGATGCAGATGTGGTTCAAGGGCTCAATCCTGGGTATAGGAAGGAAGGAAAGAAGGGAGGAAGGAAAGGAGGGAGGGGAAAAGAAAAGCAAAATGGACCCCAAGAGGAGTTGCCATCTGAGTGTGCTAGTCTAGGGGTTTATGTAGCACTTGGGTCAATGCTAATTGGCTCAAACTTATGCCAATCAGGATTTGAAAAAAAAATTTACCAATGCTATGTGTCCAAAATTATGTTAATTAGAGTTTGGAAAAGTACTAACTGCTATTGGTTAGCCCTGAATCCCATTTCAGTTTGCCTTACTTCCATTTTCTTCCCACTTCTCTAGAAGCTGGAGGTTGGAGTCAGTGAATCGCGCATGCTCAGTAGCACTACATGGATTGTGCGTCTTTGGCTGGGCTGCTGTGGGGTGACAGGTTGGCTTGCCCCAGCTCACCTCCGCAGGCCAGCACCGTGCCTCAGGCCCACACTGGTATGGTGGGCTCCCCAAGGCAGGGGACCAGCCACCACTGTGCTGCTTGCTCAGTAGAGACCAGTGAGCTGGCTGCACCGGCTTGGTGGCCAGGCAGCCCTGTCAACCTGTATACCTGTGTGTAATGTTTTTCTTTGTTCAGTTGTTGTATCTCCTCCTTGAGGTCATGTGACTTTGGATTTATTATTTTTGGAAAATTCTTGGCCATTGTTTCCTCAAATATTTCTTCTGCCCCTTTCCCTTTCTCCTATCCTTCTGGAACTCCATATATTGTCATCTTTGCTACTGCCGCAGATTTCTTGAATGCTCCCTTCTGGTCTTACTCCTTCACTAGTCTTTCCTTTTGTTTTTATCTGTGCAATTATTTTGAAAGATCTTCAAGTTGATTAACGCCTTCATCGTTACTTAACAAGTATGTCAGAAGCATTTTTCTTCTACAATATTGGGTTTTTAATATCAGGCATGTCCATCTTTCCCGTGAACTTCCCTATTTGTTTGTGCATGCTTTCTCCCTTTCTTACTACACTCTTTCACACTTTAAGCTTAGTCCTTCTAAAGTCCCTGTCTGCTTATTCCAACATCTAGGAATCACCGGGGCCCCATCTCCCCAGTAGTGCCACTCTGGACCAAACTTTCAATCACAAAACACTCTTGAGGAATACTCAGAACCACCCCCAAACCATAGAATGTAGAGACTGGGCTAAATAATTTTCATGCTGGGAAGGGACTATGACTCTTCTTTTATAAGGAGGTGAGTAATGTGCAGAGTTCACTTAACCTAGTTAGGAGTTGAGTTGGGTTGGGGTTTTGTTGTTCCTAGTTACCAGTCGTGTACCCACCAAAGGCTCCACGTTCTTCACTGATAGACTTCACTGATAGATGGTGCTTATGAGGAGCACCACCATCAGCTGCCCCACATACCTGTACCACAGGATAGGTCTCTTGTCATGGGCTTGCCTCCTCCCCAGCCTGCTGTTGCTTGTTCTTTGTGCCAGGCTTGTGTTGGAGGAAGAGGATTTCTCTGTTCTTCTGGACCAGTCTGAGTTTTAGGGAGGGCCTGCATGCTTAGGCCTCTCTCTGGGCATTCTTGCTTCTTCTCCTTGTGCAGCCAAGTTCTGCCCTTTCTTTGTGGTTGACGTAGGGCAGGAGTTCTCCTTCCCTTCCCCAGTAATTGGGAAAACTGCATGGTGCTAGTTTAAGATCCTAGACCCCAAATGATTTTGTACTTCTCCCCAGAGACTGTCTCTTCTTATGCCCTTTCCTCCTCCCCTGGATGCATCTCTTCTTGTGCTTTGGATAACAGTCCTTGCTGTCCCTCTCCCAGAAGCACAAAGCTTTTGCTTCACAAGAGAGAAGCAAATGGTGTTTGGGGTCTGACCCCCTAAGCCTCCTAGTTACCCTTGTACACCTGCTCTGCCCCCAGAGCACTCAGGAGAGGTCCCCGGACGGCAGCCTGTGAGTGAGTGTGAACTCCCTTGGTGGGCCCTCACGATTCCGGGCTGACACACCAGCTCACACTCAACCTCTAGCAGTCCCTTTACAACACAGGTGAACCGTGGCCTGCCGTGGGTGAGAGAGTTTGTGTCTCTCATTTCTCCTTGGAAGGGCTTGACTCCCTTTGGAACTCAGGTCCTTGCGTTGTCTTTTGACCTCTGCTCTCCAACAGGTTTATTACAAGTCACAGTTTTGTGTTTTTGTCTGGACTTTTCTCATGATTAACAATGGGAGCAACATTCTTTGGAGCTTCCTGTATCCTAAATAGGAAAAAAAAAAAAAAAAAAAAACCAACCTCACATTTAATTATTTAAAGTTTTGGTATTGTGGTATTGAACTATCATTAGGTGTATCTCAAGGTAAAAGATACACTTAGGTTGAGTTTCATTGTTAATTAACATTTCATGGTTAATTAACATTTTTGGACAAATTCTTATTAGAGTAATTCTTAAAAAATTAAAATATGGGTGGTAAAGTGTTTTTAGTAGGAGAGGAGAGAGTGCTCACTGCCATTTTCTTAGTGTTTCCTTGTGCCTACCTTATTAGTATCACCAGTAAATAATGGTATTTAAAATGTTTTATTTTTAGGTCACTTGTCTCTTTATGACAGTCAATTTTTTTTTGTTTCCTTTTTTTGTTTATTTTGCAGCACTGCTGGGAACCAAACCCAGGCCCTTGTGCATGTTAGGCAAGTGCTCTACCCCTGAGCTGCAACCCCAGCCCAGCAGGGCTAATTTTCTCAAAGCTAGATAATATCTACACCCTCCCTGCAGTACATCATGGGAGGCTGAAAGTGATTGAAGGCCAGTGGTCTCTCCTGGCAACCGCTCTGAGTTTGAGTGCTCCACTCTACCTGAGGATCCTTTATAGGACATATGACCTTGTGACACAGACGCCAACTGAGAACCAGGAGCAATCTGCATATTGAATATCTGCAAATCTTAGTCTTTCTCTAGAAAACTTTTTGGGATATTAGAAATTAGAAATGTTAGAAGTTCAAACACTTTCTCTTAGACCTTAAGATCCTTTGTCCTCTTGGGCACTCCTTGGTCTGCATATCCCCAGCTTAAGAAACACTGCCCTAGACTGTGAGTCCCTTGAGGTCTGGTCTTGTGTCTCGGTGGCTGTTTGGTTCTGCCCATGCACAGTACAGGCCTGATACTTTGTACATAGGCAACATAGATTTACTTGTTGAATAAATGAACCCAGGATCTCCGTCTCTAGGAGATCTGTTCATTCACTAAATGGATTGGGTCAATTATGGTGCCAGGTAAGAAAAACAGAACCCTAGAGAAGACGATAAGTAATGATGAAATTTTACCGCATTGATGGTGATACCCATTTGATTTTAGAGACGAGAACTAAGTGTAACTTTTGGTCTTAGAGACATGTACATGGAGAAGGACCACTTGGACTGAGCCTTAACATTGGAGAGCATTGCAGTAGACACAGATAAAAGTGTCTTTTTCTTTTTTTAAAAAAATCAAAGAGAACAACATCAGCAAGGTAGAGAGTATGCAGGGTCTGGGTGCATACATTATCCTAAGGGGTAAACAGTGGTTCCTGTAATCTGACCCCACAAGTAGCATAGGGACTGGGAAGAAGGCCAAGGAATGTGTTCAGTCGATGTGTTCATCGACCCTAACTGTGGCTGCCTTTCCTGGCCTCCAGCACCTTCCAGCTAGCTCAGCAGAGGTCAGTGCACTGGGGCAGCTACAGAACCAAAGAAGCCAAATAGGATGTATTGCCCCGTGGCCTCTTCTCCATTCCACCCGCTAAAGTAAAAATGGATCCTTGCTCAACTGACTTATTTTCAAAGGCAAAATAGTTAGTGATTAAAATGAGACAAGAGCCATACAAAGTATAGGAGGAGTTAAAGAAGAGAGTCTTTAGGGGAGAGGCAGAGAAATAAAATGGGTATTTAAAAAGCCCTGCACTAAATACTGATCTAGTGTTTTCACAGCACATTATGGGAGATCACAGGAGGCTCCATTAACCTTGTTTGGGGGTGCAGGGAAGAGGAACAAGGAGGAATGATGCCCAGCAGAGACAACTTGTGAGAGGAAGAAACAGCTCAGCTGAGCCTTGAATGTTGAGCAGGTGTTATTTAGGTGATAATGGAATCAAGAAGCTACTTTATGCATAAGAAAAAAATGCTATTAGATTGAAAAATGTGAGGCAGTACTGTGGTTTTAATAAAGTCTGAGTGTCCCCCAGTGTCCCATGTCTTAAAGGCTTGGTTCTCAAGGTGCAGCAGTTGGGAGGTGGTGGAACCATCTTAAAGGAGGAGCCCGATGGGAGGTTCTTGGGTCACTGGGAACATGACCTTGAAAGAGATTGAAGTAGTTCTCCAGCAACCCCTTGTACTTCCAGGAGAGGGTGGTTATAAAAGGAGAGAGCCTGCCCTCCAGCCCCACATTCTGCCCAAGGTGTGATTGCTTCCCCACACACACGCTCCCGCCATTGCTATCTGCCATGTTGTTGTGATGCACCCAAGGACAGCGCCCTGGCCAGAGCCTGTGAAGTGCCATTCGGACTTTCAACCTCCAAACCCGTTTTCTTCATAAGTGCCTTGCTTTGGGTGTTTTATGATAACGACAAAAAGCCGAGTCACATGGCCAGTTTGTTGGGGGGAGATTCGCCTAGCAAGTTAAGCAGGAATCTGTTCATCAAGAGTCTTAAACGACACCTGAAAACACTTATATCGAACAGGTGACAAGGTCTGAATGATATGTCATTTGTGTTGTCAATACAAAATCAGACTTGAGGAAAGAAGAAACTGCTGTCATGAGGTGGTGGAGAAAAGATACTGACTTAAGACAGAGAAGGAGGGATAGGTACCAAGCACAGAGCGACAGAGACGGAGGCCTTGACGAATGGGATGTGAAACCACAGGAGGACCCATAAGGTCTGCCTCTAAACGGGAAAAGAAGGCGAATTAGAGGCAGTTAAGTGTGGTTTTCAATCTATGAGTCAGAGGCACCTGTGGGGGCACCCGTCAGGCAATTGAAGACGTGACCTCCAAAGCTTGGAATTCAGGGGAGCAGTGTGGGCTTCCCGTGATCCTCGGTGCATGTGTAACGAAGCCCTGAAATGAGATGAGATGGCCCAGGGAATAGTGGGCACAGTTAAAGGACAGTGGAACAAGGAGACAGCTCTGCAGTCTGTCCACTTTCTGGAGCCGGGAAGGAAAGGGGAAAGGAATGGCCCTAGTCCTTACCACCCAGTGAGCACACGGTCAAGGAATCCAACCAGGAGCCCGATCCCAGCTAATACCCCACGAATCCCTCCAAGAGCCAAGGGCAAATCCCCGAAAGATCAGCAACATGTACAACAGGAGCCGAGGAGAGAAATTTCAAAAGAGGCAACAAAATAATGGACCGAGAAGTACAAAGAGGAGTGGGAGAGGGTGGGATCGTAGAAGCCAAGGGGGTCAAGCCTTTTAAGAAGGGGGAAATGGTCCTGGTGTCTAAGGTAGCAGAGAATTGCGACCTTCAGTGAAAGGAAGAAGGAAAACAGTGGCCTTGGGTTTAGCAGCGTCAAGTTTACTTGTTCGTCTTGATGGTAGCGGTTTCCATGGTAGAAGCAGAGGCCAGATTCTTCTGAGTCCAGGCTGAGTGGGAGAGAGGAAGCAAGATCCCACGGGACCGAGGGAGACTGGAGGAACCTAGGAATGGAGGTTGCTCGAGACTAAAAAGTAAGCTTGGCGAGAGAGCGGGAAAGGAGAGGCGTTGTGGTTGGGAAGCAGAGTACTCCCTGGAGGACTCTCAGCTCCATGGGAACAGTGACTGGAATCACTGTTGGGAACTTATGCCTGCAATCACAGCAGCTCGGGAGGCTGAGGCAGGAGGATGGAAAGTTCAAAGCCAGCCTCAGCCACTTAGTGAGGCCCTGTCTCAAAAAGGACTGGGAATGTGTTTAAGAGCCCCTGGGTTCAACCCACAGGAAAGAAAGAAAGGAAGGAAGGGAGGAAGGAAGGAAGGAAGGAAGGAAGGGAGGAAGGAAGGGAGGAAGGGAGGGAGGGAGGGGAAAGAGATAGGCTGGAGCTGGCCCGTCATCCCACAGGAGATTGAAGTCACTAGGCTATGGGACAGGAAGACTGTGGGGACCCTTGAGTTTTCAGTGCATCAGGAAAGTCCCTAAGTGAGAGGGAAGAGGAGTGGAAAATGGCGGGGCACAGTGGCAACATCCTCAAAGGAGCAGGAATATTTGCCTCAAGGAGGAAGAGTGAGTCCGGAGCAGCCTTGGAAAGAGAGGACCACCTAAAGGTTGGCAGGGGATGGTGAGTGAGCGACCTCCATGTCTTCAGGGAAGAGACAGGTTCCCCACGGCACCAAGAGCAGTGTGGTTCAGATCCACCTGCCACCGTGGGAGAGGCCTGAGAGGGGCGACCCTGGAAGGCAAATCAGACCCAGGAGGGACATGGCCCGCCGTCTGGGCTGGGAGTGGAGGAGGCTGGGACAGGAGGAAGGGTGGAGCCCAGGCAGGGGGTAAGGGTGCTGGGGTTGGGAGCCGGACAAAGGGTTCCTTTCAGGAGGAGGTGATCTGAGTTCCAGAGGTGAAGCTGGAGGTGGGACGGAGCCAGGAGGTCCAGAGCCTGTGGGAGGGGAAGCTCTGTGACCCCAGGGCCCAGGTGTCACCTGCAGTCCTGGGGCCCTGGCACCATCGAGAAGGAAACGAGTCTCCACACCAGGCTATTTTGCAGATAACTTAGGTTTCTGAAAACCAGTTTCTTATCTTATATTTTCTTGGTAGAAATTAGCCCAGTTTTTTTAAATAATCAATTCTGATAAAAAAAAAAATGATGGGGGGGGAGGTAGAAATCTCCTGCTCAGAGGACCACTGTAAACATGAGCTGATTTTTCATAATGACCACAGGGCCTTGTATCTGAAAGGAGGCAGGGCATAAATCAGTGGGTGACAGTGACTAGGGTCATTGGTATCAACATCAATTATATTTCATGTCACACATAATAAGTTGATGCTCAGGGGACTCCTGAGATACACCAGTCATAGCTGCTCTGCGGTATTCCTAAATGGTCCCCCAAACACCACTCCGGGGGTTCTGGGTGCACTGTGTGGTTGTTGTCATTTTTCTGTGTTTCCCCTTTACCTGTTCATGTCTGGCTTGCAGCTTCTCCCAATCAGCTTTCTGTAACTGCTGAGGTGGAGTCCTGAGGGCAATTGAGCCTCCCCAGCGGACCTCCCACATGAACAGTGTGACTGCTACTCCCTGGGTGGAGAAATTGGTGTCTTCTTCCAGAATTGGAACTATGTTCTGCTTGGCCCAGATTCTCTAGTTTTATTTACCAATTAAAAAAAAATATCTATTTACTGAGGTAAAAGCTAGGGTGAACAAGAAAACAACCTCTGCCATCACCAAGTTCCTAGTTCAAAGGTGAAAACAGGTACTAAACAAACCAACAAACAAAAAGCATAAGTTAAGAAAAAAATAAATGAAGAAAACAAACAGAGTGAAGAACTAGAGGACATCAATCCTTTTTTTGGAGTGGGGAATAGGCAGGCATACAAGGCCTCTTTCCAAAGTGACATTTAGGTGAGTCTCAAAGGATGAAGAAAGCCTGCCAGGCAAAGAGGTACAGCAAGAATGATCCCAGCAAGAAGACAGCATGTGTAAAGGCCCTGAGGCAGGAAAGAGACTGGTACTTAGGAGGAACTGAAAGAAAACCAGTCTGGCTAGAGCACAGGAGGGCAACTGAAGCCATGGCATGTACTACCAAAAGTTTGGATTTAATTGGAAATCTGAAGCAGGGCAAGTGTGGGAATGGCCTGAATTTGGTTTCATGTATAATATCATTGTTACAGTTTGAATCTGGAATGTCCCCTAAAGGCTCAGGTGTTGAAGGCTTGGTCCCAGATGCAGCAAGTTTGGGTTTTTGTGAAGGGATTGGACCAAGAGGGCTCTCATCTCCCCAGTAGATTAATCCACTGATGGTGTTAGTGGGAGGTGGTGGAAACTGTAGGGGGGGAGGCCTAGTTGGAGGAAGAACATCTCTGGGGCTGAACCCTGGAAGGGTACACTTGTCCTCTCTCATCCCTTACCCCCAGCTCCCTGTTTTTGACCACCCTGAGGTGAGTGGCTTTGCTCGGTCATACTCGCCTGCCAGGATGTTCTGACCAGAAACAATGGAGCCGAGCAACCATGGACTGAAACCCCTAAAATCATAAGCCAAAATAAACCTTTCCTATTTAAGTTGATTTTCTCGGGTATTTTGTCACAGCAACAGAAAGCTGACCATCAAACTACTAAGGCTACTGTTTAATGAATCAATTGGAAGAGGGGAGAGTGAAGGTAAAGCATCAGACACTGGCTGTTGCAATACCCTGAATAAGAGATGACGGTGGACAAGGGCAGTATCATTACACATTAGCAAGCAATCATCACTTTGTAATTTCTCTTCTTAAAATTTTTCATTGTGAAATAGCTTCACATTCACCAAAAATATAAAAAAAAATAGCAAAAAGAATTTCTTTTTACCCTTTACACAGCAGCCTTCAAACATTAACATCCTCCTTAACTACAATTAGCAATGGTGATATCATGTGTTTAAAATGGTACCTGTCATTTTTCTCTTTTGTAAAGTCACTACTTTCTTTTCTATAATTAATGAGCATCTTGTGGGGAGACACTGTGTGACTGTGCAATTCTCCTGCTTTTCCTGAACTTTTTTTCTTCCAATTTATGTATGCATTGATGATTCTTGCTTGCAACTATGATTACTGTCGTTGTGTGATAGGGGTAGAGGTTAGTTTAGATTGAGTGGCCAAATGGATATGGAATCATGAAATAGAAAATTCTCAAATGTCTAAAGAGTCTTTTTCTATTTCATAATTCTTCATACATTTATTAATTGGTTTTGTGTGTGTGTGTGTGTGTGTTTGTGTGTGTGTGTTATTGGGGCTTGAACCCAGGGCCTCTCACATTGGAAACAAACACTCTACTAATTAGTTACATCCCCAGCCCTATTAATTGGAATTCTACTCTATGAAAGAGTTGTCCCTTCTCCTTATTTGTATTTATGTGAGTATGGCTCTGTGAATGTTTTTTTTTTATTCTCTGAATTATATTCTACTCGATCACTGTTGATTCTGTTGCTTAATTTCCAGTTTTGGTCCTTGAAACTGCTTCTATTTGACTCCTGTACCATTTCAATATGTCCTCCTTGTTTTGGAAGCATTGCTTGACTTTCTTGAACCTCAAAATGTCCCAGGATCATCTTGTATTTTTTTCTCTTTCCCATCTCTTCAAATCAGTCATTTTCCATAAATTCCTCATTCTCTTTCTTTCTTTCTTTCTTTCTTTCTTTCTTTCTTTCTTTCTTTCTTTCTTTCTTTCTTTTTCTTTTTTCTTTCTTTCTTTCTTTTTTTCTTCTTTCTTTCTGTATTTTTGAGAATGAGGTTCAGAAGCCCAATCTGGGACCTGGTTGTGCTCATCATGACTAGGGTGTCAGTGCTGCCTGGCCCTCTCAGACACAGCTATCAAATATAAGTATGAAGGTACACAAAGATTCCTGTACATCTCTGATACTTCCTCTTCCAACCCAACACACGCAGGGTTTACCTCCTCCTTCTCCCTTTCCTTATTGAGAGTTCTAGAAACCTAGCTCACACTCTGCACCATAAATGCAATTGTTTTCTCAAAGAACACACGGAGACAAATTGCCTCGTCACCCCTTGTGAAGAAAAACTTACTAACCAAACTACAGTATTTGCATACAGTTCTTTCTTTCTTCACCATATGGTGTCTGTGATGTTCAGTGCTATGGTTTGGATATTGACTGGACTCTAGAGGCACCTGTGTTCAAGGCTGGTACCAGGGGTGATGATCCTGGGAGGTGAAACTTTAGGAGGTGGGGCTTAGTGAGAGGTCTTCTGGTCACTGGGGGCATGCCTTGCCTCCCCCAACCCCCTCTTCTTCTGTTTCTCATTCCCAACCACGAGGTGAGTGGTTTTGCTCATGATGTGCTCTCTCACCACAGACCCAAAGCAACAGGGTCAACTAATCATGGATTGAAATCTCCTAAACTGAGCCCAAATAGACCTCTTCTCTTTACAAGAGGGTTTCTGGGGTGTTTGCTATGGTGATGGGAAGATGACTCACACAGGTTAGGACGTGTCCACGTGGGCTGAGATCTAATCTTCATTTATTCAACCAAACCTGGGAAGGTGTTCTGTAGAGGGGACTGACATCCACAATCAGTTGGTTTTCAGGAAAGGAAATAATCCTAATCCGAGTGGGCCTAACTCAATCATGTGAAAGGCTTTTAGAAACGATCTGAGAGTCCTTGAAGGAAAGGGATTCTTCCTGTGGACAGCAGCTTCGGCCCACACTCAGGAGTTCCCGTCTGCCCTCCTGATGGCCTCCCCAGGGGGACTTTGACTTCCTAGGCCAGGCAGACCCACGATATTGCAGACCCTTTCCTTGCAACCTGTCTCTCAACGTACATGTCCTCCTGGTCTTTCTCTGGTTGAACCCTGACTGGTGCCCTATCCAATCAAAATAACATTTTTAAAATTCACTTTGTTTTTCCCCAAACCCTTTGGTATGATGATGTTATTCAATTACAATTCTGCTACATTGATTTATTTTTTGTTTAGGTTCCATTTTTGTTTCCTCTACATCCTGGCTGATTTTTATTATTTATTTAATTTTTGAATAGATTTTTAAAATATGGTTTTAAAAGTCAGGGCTGGACAAAATAGATACCTGGCAAAGTCGCTCATTCTCCACCCTCTTCCCCTTATTCTCCTGACGCTATTACCTTCTACTTCCTGTAAGTAATTAGTCTCTTTAGTTTCTGGTAAGTATTTCTATTTCTTTTCACAGACTGAGAAGACACACATATTTTTCTAATGTTCCCTTGTTTCTTTTTTTAAAATTAATTAACTAATTAATTTGACTGTAGAGTGCATTCTGACATATTGTACACAAATGGAGCACAACGTCTCATTCCTCTGGCTGTACACGGTACAGAGTCACAACACTAGTGTAATCATACCTATAGGCCTTATTTTTTATATAAAGTAGCATGTTAAAGATTTTGCCCCAGCAGCTCAGGATGCTGAGGCTGGAGGATTGGGAGTTCAAAGGCAGCCTCAGCAACTTAGTGAGACCTTGTCTTTAAATAAAAATACAAAAAAAAAAAAAAAAAGTAGCTCAGTTGTTCAGCACCCCTGGGTTCAAATCCCAGTACCCAAATAATAATGATGATGATGATGATGATGATGATGATAACAATAAAATTTTAAAAGAAGATTTTGTACTTCCTCTTTTTTTTTAACAATATATTCTGCAATCACTTCAGTTCAAGAGGTCATTCTTATTTATAACTTGCACTTTACTCCATTGTATGGATGCCCATAGTTCATTCCATCAGCCTCCAGTATATAGGCATTAGGTTATTTCTTGTATCTTGGAATGACAAGCGGTATTTATGCCCAAATCTTACATTATGTCAATTTGTAAAAAATAAAATGATGTCTTCATTTCACACCTTTCTGGGTGGATTTGTAAATCATGAGGTCTAAAGAGGCAAAGTATTGCCATGCATGAAAACATTAGAGAATGATCCGCAGAATGCAATTCAAACTTAGTGATGGAAAAACTACAGTGTATAGGACGATGACGCTGCATATGGTGGGCAGCAAGGAAGGAAGGGCAGATGAACTGGAATATAATCTCAAAGCCATGTTCCTCCTAAGGTGTGTGTACCCCAAAGAAGTAGAAGCCAATCCTTTGGAAGACAGGAAGAAAATATTCAAACTTTATTTTATAGGTTGGTTTTTAACTAAAAATGTTACCAGTGTTTAATATACAGACTGACAGTAATGACCTCACTGCATCAGCTGGTCACAGGCCATGCGGGCACTCGGTGGCAGGGTGGGGCTGGCAGTGGAACCCTACCTCCAGATGTCATGCTGCTCTCAGTGATTCCCAGGGCTTGTGGTCTGAGTGCTAGAGGACATCAATGACTTGGCCAGATTTGTTGAAGCAAGACCTTTAAAACAGAAGAATCTTTATGATGCATTTTTAATGAGATGAGAAGTGACTATGAACATCTTTTGTAGCCAGAGAAATCTGCTGGTGAACTCATGAAAAGTCACCTTGAAGAGCTATGAACTTCGAGGTGGAATTTAACATTTTTCTTTTACAGAAAAAGAAGTGCTCCAAAGTCACTGACCTTTCTCTGACAGCATAAGCCATTAAATAGTTTGTGACCAAAAAAAGAAAAACAAAATTAATTTGCTCCTTCAAAGAAACAAGATGGGAAAAAAAAGTGACAATGTTTCACAAAACCACTGATGCTTTTGAGGAACAATTCTGAAGGATAAGAACGTGATTTTATGACCAGGAAAAAAAAAATGTGTGTCATCTATTTCAAAACCCTAATATCTGTACTCTTAAAGAAATTTTAGAAATAATATTGGTCTGTTTAAAAATTTTCCAAAGCAAGGGATTTCGATGAATTGTAAGGCCAGGTGTTTTGAATATTGAGGATCAATGCCTTCTGATTTGTTTGCAAGGAAATGTGGTTTATAGCAGGGGAAAAGTAAAACTTTACCAAATAATTTTTAACGAAACCTGCATGTTCAGACAATGACACACCTCTTTCATTTGAATATGCACATATTATAAGATATTTTCTCATTTACGTTATTTTTAAAACCAAGAGTCATGGACTGGGTATTTGCTCAGTGGTAGAGCACATGCTTAGTGTGCAGGAGGCCCTGGGTCAATCCCTAGCACCCAAAACCAAAACAATACACCAACAAACACCACCAAGAATCAGAATAGACTGAGTGGTCAACTAGAACTTTGAACTGCTGAATCACAAAGTGTTAAAGCAAGATTTTTAAAAAAAAAATCAACTAAGCATATTCAATGGCATTGCTTTCTCCATTATTTGTTAGTCTGCTAATCTTATTCTAATAAGATTAGAAAGAAAGTTTCTATTATTAATTTTAAAAATGAATATTATTTGAAGTTGTAATTTATTTACTATCTAGGTATTCCCTTTGGGGGAATATGGATACCTTATCATGCCTATAATATCTCAGTGCATTAGTGTTACATGTAAATTACAAATAAATAGACCCATGTTGTTCAAACAATTTTTATAATATGTGACTAAATGTTTGGATAACACCTTCTAAAGAATATATTTAGCAATATAAATATATTTAACTTTTTATATAATAACCTTTTCACCCATAATACCTGACTAGTAGATGATTTAAAATTATTTCCTCTTAATTCCCAATTTTCAGGATAATTGGGTGATACTCAATCTACCTCTGTCTGTGTACATACACCCACACCCACATACACATGCACATGCAAATATAACCTTTTCTAATTATTTACGAATGAGCAGTAGATTGTATTCCTTTGTTCCTAAATACTTCAATATATATATTTCTTAAAAATGAAGATAGAGCCTTAGTATAGTTTTTAAATCAATTAATGTTGATATTGACAGCAGAATTTAAAGAGGTTGACTTAATCTGAACAGATAACAAATGTAAAGGTAGTAAAATCAACAGTAATAATAAATAAAATGTCTCTACCTGAGACATTTCATCTGAAAACTGACTCCTACTTTCCACATTCCACAGAAAGTCTGTAAGCATTTAGAAAAAGATGAAAGTGCTTTGAAAAGCAAAAATAGCACATAACTTAAAGATTGTCATAATTATTTTCTATCAATTTAAGTGTTTGCCTGTATGTGTAGGTGGTACATAAGTATAACTAAGTGCTCTTTTAAAGTGCTCACCTTCCTTAATCTATAATACATACGCAGCTGGGCATGGTGGTGCACACCTGAATTCCCAGCGGCTTTGGAGGCTGAGATAGGAGGATCGAGAGTTCAAAGCCAGCCTCAGCAAAAGTGAGGTGCTAAGCAACTCAGTGAGACCTTGTCTCTAATAAAAATACAAAATAGGGCTGGGGATGTGGCTCAGTGGTCGAGTGCTCCTGAGTTCAATCCCCAGTACTCCTCAAAATTAAAAAAATATATATATACACATGTACATATACCTATGTGTCTGTGTTTCCAGTGGACAAATTTATTAGTATATTGAGAAGAAAAGTCTTACGATAGGCATAACGTTATCTGCTCATGACAAGGACCCCAGCAGCAAAATAGAACGCAAAGCAAGAGATGGGAAGACAGTAAGGATTGCCAGTTGTGTTGCTGCCTCACTGTGTTCACGGAAAGGAACTGAACTCAACTCACTGCTAGTGCCATGCACTGTGGATTAGCAATACCAAGGCAGAGTATCCAAGTGAGGTGAGAGAGGGAGAAAGCAGCCCTGTCAATTTAATGGCACTGTCACCCATGAGTCCCCAAGAGGCCAGGAACTCAGAAGCCCACAGCCAAAACAGTGAGGAATCATGGAATTTGTTTTCCACTTGAGGCTCAGGTGGTAGAAACACCTAAGGAAGCACTCAAGAGTCTCCCCCAACCTCTACTCTTCTCTGTCTCAGATGTGCCATAAGGGGCCGCTGGTCTTCCTAGAGAAGGTGAAAAGCCCTGAGGAAATACCCCCTGCTGTCTTTAGCAGAGACAAAGAATACTTAGACTGAGTGGGAAAAATAATCCAGAATGAGGGAAAATTTAAGAAGGCAAAGGGACATCTCAACCATTGTGTGCCTTGGGGACAAAAGAAAAAGAACATTCACTTTCCAGGCTGATCATACTCTCCTTTAGTCCTAAGGACCTTCCTGCTCAGGATGAATCCAGATTCAAGGAAAAGACAGCACCTGCCCTGGAGAAAAACCAAGAGACGATTCTTGTACTGACAGGTTCAAGAAATCCTGATCTGAACATCAGGTAAAGAACTAAAAGGTGGTTTAATCCCAACGGATGGAGAAATCCATCCAGGGCCACCGGACAAATCTCATTTCTTCTTCCAGTTGAGATTGGTAATTTTGGAAAAGACAGGAGAGAAATGAACAGCTGGCTCTCTAGATTGTATCCCAAAACAGGATTTGATTTTCTAAACCAGGGCTGGTGATACCAGAATGATAGGTTCCTGGCAAGAAGAAGGCATCTCTGAAAAATGAGGATGAATATGTTTGGCAAGAAGCTCTGTGATCTGGTAAATAGGATTCAAAGGGGAATCTAGGAAAGGGACCAGTGAAATGTGCTTAGACAAAACTAAGGTATTGTGCTGCACACCTTTCACCTGCCCTGCAGATCTGCCCACTGCCCTCCTGTCCCCACTCTGTGCCTGGGGAGCTGACCACCTGGGATGCTTCACTGGGATCCCATGTCTTCTCTTTGGCTTGTTCCAGAGAGAGCCACCTGTGAGAATTTCCCTCCTCCCATCCTTCACTAGGAGTAGTAACAACGTCTTGTGCTTGAGACACCCAGGCTGCTGTAATATCCAGCCTTAGTTTCCCTACATCATATTCTTCTTTTGTCAGTAAGACCTTTAATAACTGCTTTTCCAATTGCCATCTTGGGCAGGGCAGCTCTTTCTTCCATGACTGACAGATAGTTATGTATGGAAAAGGATGGGTTCAAGGTAGGAAAAGGGAGTGATTGGGAAGAAGTGCCCAGTGATTTCCTACAGGAAGGCAAAAGGAAAGAGAAACAGGAGTTGTAACGATTGTACCAGAGCCATGGCATTGAATGGATTTGGAGGACAGAACAAAGCAGAACCCCTATCTCAGGTTGTTAAATACAACTCGTGAGTGAAACTTGCAACTGTTGGTCAGTACTTCCAAAGAAACTGACGGGTCCCAGGATTCAGCACATCACTGCCTATGGGGAAGGTGCATACCTTGTATCTATGGATCTGAGCATAGGCTCCTAGCAGAGAGCTAACGGGTGAGAATATGGAAAGAGGAGTTATCTATAACAGGGGCTTTCAGCTAGAGGCACTATTACCCCATAGACCTGTGGCTGTGTTTGGAGACATCTTTCATCATCCTGAGTGGTGGGAGGTGAGGGTGCTTCGGGCATATAGTTGGCAGAGACCAGGGAAGCTAAAAAAAACATCTTGAAATGGCAAAGGCAGCTGCCACAGAGAGAATTCTCCAGCCTCAGATGTCGGTGGTGCTGAGGCTGCTCAGCCCTGCCCTGAGCCTGCTCGTGGAAGCTATGGACCAGGGCCCTGATGGAATGGTTTCAAGCGTAGGTTCTAGAATCAGCTAGACCTAGGTTTGAATCCCAGCTGGTGATCTTGGGCAAGTAACCTAACCTCTTTAAACTGCAGTTTCTTATATTTAAAATGGGGATAATAATAAGACCTACCTGGTAGAACTGTTGTGGAGATTAAAGTAGGCAGCATATAGATGTCTATAAGGTATTTAGCATAGCGCTTGGCATATAGTTTAGTTCTCAACAAGTGTTTGCTCCTTTTATGGTATACAACAGCGCAGATGGTAACTCCATGAACACTAATTTATGAGGTGAGAGGAAAGGCTGATAGTGGAGCTGATAGGTTCCATGATTAGGTACTTAGATGGGTGTGTTCATTTGTGAAAATTCACTGATCTCTATAGGCATGATTTAGGGACTTTCTGCCCAAGAGTTAAAATACAATGAAAAGTTTGCTTAAAATAACTAAAGTCTCATTCCACTCCACCCTCAAAACCCACGATACCTAACAAATTCTTGACTTCCTTTGCTAGAAATTAAGTCTCAGAAGGTGGAAGTGGTTACCATCTGCTCTCTCCTGACCTAAACAGGGAACTGGGAGGAAAGAAGTGGAATCTCGGCAGCCTCATGTTCAAGGGACCTTCACATGATACAGAAGGGAGAAAAAAATCAAAGTCCTGACATCAGACTGAGATTTGAAGAAAAGAAAATTCAAAAAGTTTGGAGAAAAAATTAGCTGTGATCCCTTTGTCTAAATACAAAAAAGAGAAGGTGACTTAAGAGAAGCCGTAGGGAGCCTGGGTGTGGTAGCACACACCTTTAATCCAGTGACTCAGGAGACTGAGGCAGGAGGATCCCATTATTGGAGGCCAGCCTCCGCAACTTAGTGAGGCCCTAAACAATTTAGCAAAATAAAAAAAATAAATAAATAAGAAAGGGATGCGGGTGTAGTTCAATGGCTAAGTGCCCCTGACCCCCCCCCCAAAAAAAAAAGAAAAAAGAAAAAAATGATTTTAAACAGAGATTTTAATCCTTTGGCTGTAAATTATTATGATCAGGGAGAAAAGTAGGTGGCACGGAAGGAGACAGTTCAGCCTGACCAAAGAAGGAGGTCCTGATAATTTTAGGTCTTTCAAAGATTTGCACAAGGTGAATGACCAACATCCAGCTAAGACACAGAAGGCCACAAATGGGTACGTGATGCCTACACACCAGAGGGCAGAATTCGGGGAAGCTTCTGAAGCATGCTAAAGATGATCCAAAAGACTCTTAAGGTATGTTTGGAGCTGAAGAAGGACAGGGAGGACAATCGCCATTGCTCAATTTAGTGTTAACAGCAGCACCGCGAAGGCAGAACAACACTTCTCGTAATTTTCCTTTAATCTTCTCGATGGAGGAAAATCATCTTTGAATGGTAATGGAGAGCCTGATAATGGCAGGGAAAAGATTTGAGTGCTAACTATGGAATAAATGATAACAGGCCCTTCCTCACTTTAATTGGGTGCAGATTTGCTGGTTGGATGAAAGATATTCTGCTGTGCCTGGGAAAAGCCCTTATGTCAACCCCGAGGGCAACCAGAGGAGGACTTGCCCCAGAAGATGGAACAAGGACACATGCACTTCTTTCTAAAGCAAGGGTGGGCATGTATTTTAGAAACCACACCCCGTGGTCCCTTGCCCACTTACCTCTCCCTCTGCTTCCTGGCTACCAAGCACAGAGTAGCTTCTCTCCACCATGCCCTTCCACCATGTTGTCTGCCTCCCCTTGGGCCCACAGCAATGGACTTATTGACCGTGGACTAAACCTCTGAAACTGTGAACCAAAATACTTTTCCTTCTCTTACTCGTGTTGAGTATTTTGGTCACAGTGACACAAAAGCAGACTAATAACACATAAGGAAAAGATGTCTAAATTAGAGGTGACAATGTCATTAATTGGTAGTTGAGAGGAAGCATGTAAGTGTTCAGTCAGAGGCCAGAGGCCCATGTGTTGGGACGCTCCTGTTCTAGGCATATGGCGGGGCTGAATCTCCAAGAGCCTTTCTGAATTAGATGAGTCTCTGACTCTGAAAACAAGCATTAGGCGAGAACAGAAATGTTGGTGGAAACATAATCTAATGTTCCTGTGTGTGAGTGGTGAGGATCGACAGCATCGAGTCTAACACAAAGGTGGTGCTCCAGTGACATTTGTTAATAGAATCCAATTTTTATTGCTTTGTGGAATTAGAAAGCACAACCCAGTTTTAAGAAACTCTGACCTTACAAAACAGTGAGGTCAGATTTTAAGAGCTGGAAATCACCTTTTAGCTAGTCAGCTTCAGCACCCACTTCCCAGATGAGGAAATCGGGGCAGAGAAGGATTTTCTGACCTGCCCACAGTGACACAGAGGCTTCTGGTCACATCTGCAGCTGCATTTCTGCCCTCCCCAGTCAATGCCATTTTCCACAAAACACCCTGCTGCCTTACTCAGTTTCACAAAGCAAAACCCCCCCAAAACCAAAACAAACAAAAAACAAACAAACAAACAAAAAAAAACAAGCCTCTTCTAATTGTGCTTGTTTGATGTTGATTTCTTTCAGTGTGGGTGGACTTTGTCTCCTCTTCAGTCTCTTTTTACACACACACACACACACACACACACAGATATTCCATGAAGATCTAACTTTTTTAAGCACAGGAAGGAGTCACCCCTTTGGTATAATTTGAAGGTTGAGGTGCTGCAGAAAAGTTGCCACCCCTCACCCACACTTCCTTCGTTTGTCACAAGAATCAAAGCCAACATTCAAGAATTGTCCTTCGCCTTCCCCCTGCAGGCTCCCCAGAGTTTGGGAAGCACTCTGCTTAGATTGAATGAGTGGCCACCTGGTCTTCTCTGTGACAACCAAGTCACCATGAGATCACCAGGGTAATGTGTGTTGGGGGCTGTATTTCAGGAGTATAAAGGGTGAAATACCAAGATCAGCATGGCACACAGCTACCAATCTGACGATTTCCCCCTGACATGAGCTCATTATCATTTTCATTGATGTTCTCATGACAATTCTCATTAAAACGTCAAACAATTATTTAAATGTGAACAATATTCCATAGGCTAGTATTTTCACCCAAGTAGGGGGGAAATATTTCCCTAGTACTTTCTAGTAATTCTCACACGAGCATTCCTTGGGCTCAATAGATGATGGACAAGGTCTTGAAGGCCGATGTGAATCCAAGAGGGAAAATATTGCATTAGAAAATCCAGAAGCTCCATGAGGACCCATCTAATTTCTTAAGACAAACTTCTACCCTGGGTTCTACCATCATGAGATGAATTTTCCTAGGAACTTGGAATTTTCTAGGTTATGGCTCACTTATTTTATTGCATCTGTTAACATGCTCAGGTGCGAGGGCGTGATGAGAACCTATTTACTAGTGACTGTTGCCAGGGTACCTATGTGCTTTAATCAAATCATGAAATAAATCCATGCCTCAGAACTGAAAAGCAAATATTTTCCCTGTTTCTCTTTTGCATACAATCTCAAGCCGTTGACAGAAGAGCACTGTCATGTTCAATAAGGTTAGGACCTTAAAACTGTGCTTTGCTAGGTTGGTAGAATTATGGACGGTTTTCAAAGATGTTCTTAAATGTTGACATAAAATTCTTTGAAAAACATAAACATTATTTAAAAAGGTTATACAAAGGTCTTTTTCACAAAGAAAAAAAAAAATTTGGAGGGTTCCCAGCCATGGGGCAATAGAGACAACAAATAAATAGATCAAGAAATGCCAATTTGACAAACAATTTCAACTTACAAAGGGCTTGCTGGGTAACTAACTTCTGTGGATAATCAAGCATAGCAAAGTTATTATGTAGATAAAAATGTACACATAATTAATTAAGTACTGCATGTTTCCATCCAAATGTTTTAGTGCCCAGAAGATAAAACCTCAAAAAAATAAATTGGCTCAAGGGACATTTCAAAGTCACTGTTTATGTGAACATAATGTGGTACATGGCGAAATAGGAAAAGCCCAATTTGGGCCTTCAGATGTGACCTGGTTTGTGTGTGATTTCTCAGAGCTGGGAGTGATTAAAGTTCATCTAATAAACTTCTCTAGATCAAGGTGATTATTACTCTTCCCAGGTATCTTTCTTTATGAAACTTTCATGTTTGAATCTAAAGGAATTTGTGGATTTCAGGCACCTGGAAACTTCATGTAAGTGAAGATTGGCTGAGGAACAATATGGTGGCTCCTTTTTCCAATTCCCCAAAGCTCAAGGACATCTTGTCCTTGGGTAAAGATGGGGATTTCAGTCCATTGGGATTTTGACAGCTTTGAGTCTGCAGTGAGCTGAAAAACAGCCCCCCACACACCCCTAAGAAATTCATGTTAAATACCTGGAACCTGTGAATATTACCTTACATGGCAAAAGATATGATTACGTTAGGGATCTGGAGAGGAGGGCCCATCTTGATCATCTGAATGGGCCCTAAACACAATTGTAGGCATGTTTGTAAGAGAAAGGTAGAGGGAGTTTTGATGGAGGCACACAAAGCTGTTGTGAAGATGGAGCAAAGAGATGTCCCCATAAGCTAAGGAATGCAAATAGCCAGCCTCTAGAAGCTAGAAGAAGCAAGGCTACCCACTGTGTAATTATTTGTTACAGCATCCATAGGAAACGAATACAGAATCTGTTAGTCTTAGTTCAAGTCATAGCTCCAGTGTTTTCTGAACCTCAGTTTCTTCATATATAAAACAGAAGCATATGTGCAAGGTCTCTGGTAGTGGTGTTTGGCACATGGTAATAGTCTATCGTAGGTTGGTTTTGGTGGAAAGAGAATAATTCAGTGGCTGAAGCTTGTATCACTTTGTCTGCAAACAAGAGGTTCTCAGCTTGCAGAGACATTCTATAAGCATGATGAGAAAAGGACACGTGTTGGTGGGAGAAACAGGGAACAAATGCAGAAATGGGTGGAGAGGGAGTTGACAAGAGAATCGGTGGTAAGAAATCATATGGGAGGCCATGAAGGACCACTGGATTCTTATATGAGTACAAACCAGATGGACCAAAATCCGTAGAATTTAATGGGAAAATTCCCTGGTTTCTTCTTGAAGGGTTGAGCTTTTTATATCCACATCCATATTTTAAACCTCCTAACTGAAATCTAAGTGCACTCTTCATTTGTAGCTTGTCAGCTAAGGGAAAATTACAGAATGGGTCACAGCAACAAGGAGATTATGGGTTGCATCTGATAAATGGCTATTTATATATGTCCTGAGCCAGCTCTGGGGTACTCTCAGGGTATAATTTCATAGCAGAGTCAACATCATCACATAAAATATGACAACGGGTTTTGCACTGACAATCTGAAATGAAATCATGGCCCTCTTATAATGAGCAAGTGGGGCCCAGAAGGCAGAAGGGATTGAACGCCGGCCATACCTGTCACGTCTATTCACAGACCCTTTCTTTGAGAGAGGTGACAGGACACGTTCCCAATTTCTCCATGCCACACAGCCAACTTGGGGACGAACAGTTTCCCACTTGCATATACCCAGGGCTGCTGGCTCCCTTCTTTCTGTGGACCCATTTTCTGAAGCCTTGGGTGTAAGTCACAGTCTCATCTCTCCCCTTGACTCCCATCATTGCAGAGATGAGTTACCTTTTCTTCCATTGATCTTCCATAGGCGACGGCTCTGAACTCTCCCTCTCGCTGCATGCCCTTGACTTTGCAGTTAATGATTTATGAAAGAACTCTCAATGCCCTAGAGGTGGTCCACACTTGAAGGAACTATCAGAGTAAATATTTTAAGTGGACCCTTTTTGAAATGAAAATAATCACAGCGGTGTTAATCTCTGGTCATTTGGGACTCTGCTTCCTCTAATTGCAGAAGGGAGGGGGGCTGTTCATGCATTGTTTAGGGAGCACACCTGTACTTTCCAAGCTATTTTTTTCTTGGTGAAGGAATTGGTCTTAACTGTAAGTGGAAACAAAAATTATTCTGTTGGCAACCCAGACCCACTTGGATTTCCATGTAGTAAAACTCCTTTTCCTCAGAAAGTTCTACCCTGGAGTCTGAGCACCTCTGAGAGACAGAAATGTGTACGAGGGTGTTATGTTTGATAATGATACTACTGAGTTCTTTTATGTCCACTGTCTTAACTCTCTCATAGCTGGCCAGTGCTACCATTTCCTCCCTTTTGTTCATTTTCGACGTAGACTTTTAACTTAATATATCCTTTTAACTTAATATATTCGAATATAAAATCTTACTCCTATCATCCCTATCCTCCTCTCACTTCCATACCCCCAAAGCTAGCTGGACTTGCTTGCAGGGAAGAAGGTAAGTTTAGCTGAAACCCTGCCTCCTTAGCTGTGGGGCAGGATGGCACTTGTACCCTGCTGTTCCCAGTGGCAGCATCTGCTCAGCAGTTTCAAGTTACTTGTCAGCACCAGTCAGGACTGAAAGAGAAATTTTAAAATTTTCTAATCCAACACCTTTTCTCTGAGACCTCATATACTTATTCCTCCCATTACCGTAGCAAGTGACATTTTTCTTTTCCTAGGCCCACTATAGGCCAGCAGATATAGACGGTCTTAGAATAGATTAAACTGATGAAAACACAAGGCAGTTTGGAAATGAAAACCAGACTCAAGGAAATCTCAAAAGTTTCATTTTCACATTACAGCAATCTAAGTCCTTATCAAGACATGAGGTCAGGCCTGGGGGTTACGCTCAGCAGTAGGGCGCTTGCCTAGAGCATGCACAAAACCCTGGGTTCCATTCTTAGCATCACAAAAGCAAAAACAGACGAAGAAGTCATGCTTGTATTGTTAGAGACTGTGGTAAACAGAAGGAATTCGGCCCTTTCTCTTAAGAGTTGTTTAGTTGTTTGGGCTTTGCTGGCTCTTGAAATGTCAGGTAATTTTAGGTTATATCTTGGACATTTTGACTAGGTCATAAAACCTGTAAGTTCTATTTAAATCTTCTAAAAAAATGAATTGACTTTTTTTTTTTTTTTAAATCAGCAGGCACCCCAGCTGGGTTCAGACTGCATAGCCCCCTCTTACTTTGTAAAGCAATCACAGTGTCGTTCTGGTCCATGCCACCTGCTCATCACCCAGCTGCCTGTCTGAAACCTGAGCAAGGTTTACCCTACAGTTGAGCGTTCAGTGTCTACGGTGCTAACTCCAGTCAGAACCACACATCCCATCCCAGTCCCTCCTTCTTCCTGATGCCTCAGTCCTCCCCTTGACTGGTTCCCAGGGCTTTCCCTTCCTTGAGTTCTAGTTAGAAAGAGGAGGTTTTTCCTGCCCAATGAGGCTTCTGTGCTGGAAAGGAGAGGCTCTCCCTCTTGGATGGCAATTGCCTGGTGCAGGGCAGGAAGAGTCAATAGGGCTCCACCTTCAGGGACCATCTCAGGGGACCCCTGGGAGTGGGAGGGGCAACAATGCTGATATCTGCCTGGAATAGGGCTGGTAAGGTCAAAAGGATTTGGTCTCTTGGAGTCCTCCTCTTCCAGAGACTGGCTTTCCTTGGGGGCTTTTTTTTTTCTGTCTATGCACATTAGCAATTTAGGTTTTAGTCTGCTCTAGCACCCACATCGGGATATAGAAGAGGCAAAAAAAAAAAAAAAAAAAACTAAATACTAATAGAAATCACCACAAGCTCATTCCTTGAGTCCAGTAATCCTTACCCACCCCACCCGCTTTCATCCACTTTTCAGAGACTTTCCAGAGTTGAATTCTATTTTTTTTTTTTTTTGCCCAGGGTTTTCAGTTGTCGTTAGCAAGAGAGATAAGGTCAAAGGTGCTCAGTCCCTTCTTCCCAGAACCCAAAGTCCATACACATTTTTGTGAATGAGTGTGCAAAAAAGAAAACACCCAATATCTCTTTTTAGGAACTGCCCATTTTCAGTTCCCAGGTGTAGGTCTGTCTGAAAAATTTAGCCTTTCTTTTTGTTTCTAAGGAGTTTTTAGGCTCTGGAGACATTAGGTTTTTTTTTTTTTTTTTTTAATGATCAGTATTGCACTGCCAGAGTCACTACTGGGCTCCGCAGCCTGCACCGAGGGGTAAGGGCATGGATTTCCAGCGTGGGCTCAGCTACACTGGGGCTGCAAGGCTTTGGAGAAGTTCTTTAGAATCTCTAAATTAATCTCCAGCCTTCAGAATCTCCCACTCCAATCCCTGACGAGCCTGATGGCACCACCACCTCCCCTCTCTAGCTTGTGCATTACTTGCCCCAAGAGCCGTGAGATTGCCCCCTGTCCTAGTTCTCCCCATGCCACGTGCACTCCACCCTACACCCTTGACCCTCTCTGCTTCTTTGAACTACAGGCTCCAGCCCTTTTTCTGTGAAGAATCTCTCTCACTTTCTTTGTGGACTTTGTCATGACAAAGGAGGTTTAATCTAAGTCATCTTGTGCCATCACACCCCTAGCTCATGGGTCCTGGCCACCAGGAAGGTCCAGATTCATGCTCTTGAAGTCTTACACTTTGCAGAACTTTACTAAACACTCTGGACCATTTCTCCTGACACAGAACAGCCTGGAATCAATAGCCCCACCCAGAGGCTTACTGGGGCTCTAAGCTGTTCTTTGAAAACTGTCCTTCTTGCCTTCCACCCAGCCATTATCAACTGTGGGATTTCAACATATTGATGTTCTGGAGTCTCTTGAAGTTCTTCTGGTTGATTTCTTATTACTTTCCATATTTAGTTTTTTGTATTTACGAAAGGTTTCCTTTGATCTTTTAAACTGATATTTACAATCACATATGAACCCAGACAGTCTATGCTAATCTGAAAGAATTTCACTGGAGCTTAGCTCCACAGGTTGGAAATAGGATTTATTTGAAAACAAAATGCCTCCAAAATCGCAGAAGTTTTATAAACATTGGGTTAAACAATATTCATCTTTCCTAAAGAACTTAACCATTAATATAGTTCATGTGTATTATGACTCTCTGGGGCTTGATACTATGTAACTGTTTCATCAATTTTTTGAATGCAATATTTTTTGAAAGGGACTCATGCTTAGAGGAAATCTGTTTAGGAAATAGCAATGGAAACTGACCCTCCTTCCCATTAGCAGAGGACAGCAGGGAGACATTGTGTATTCCCTCTTCCTCCGTGGGCATTACGCAATGATTCACACAAATTTAAAAAGACTCTTTTTTTGTTTTTATTCAAAACCTTCTTATTTCTCTTGTGATAAAAACATATTTTTAATAGGACTGACAGTTCAACTTTGTTTGTTCCACTCTCTCTCTACCTTTGCATTCCATCCAAACATTATTATTATTATTATTATTATTATTATTATTATTATTATTATTTTAGTTTTCATTATATACCCTCTTGCTCCAGAGCCTTTGGCCCAGTATTTCTTCCTGCCTAGAAGCACTCCTCTCATTCTTCAAAACTTTGATTGATGGGTAGTCATTCTGTAGATGTCAGCTTCAACAGCATTTCTAGAAATCCTCTGCTGAGTCCTTGACATACTCTGTAGTCCCTTCCACACCTGGATCACATCCTATTGTTACATGGTTTTATAGGATGACAGTCTTTCCCTTCAGATGGCATAGCTCGATTTCAATTATAGGACCACTTATATTTTATTTTTTAACATCAGTCCTGCTCCCTACCCTTATCCTGGTCTGAAAGTTCCATGAAAACAGGGACAATGTCAATTGTTGATCACGATATAAACAATGTTTGCTAAAGGTGAACAAATGACATTGTTGATTTGGAAATGAGTAAATCAAGGCAGTAAGCACTGTGTGGGGGGCTTTGATGCAGTCCAGTAACTTAGCTCAGCATATCCACAGATCTCACGATGGAATAATGGGCTGGAGCCAGGTCGTGCCGATGCTCTTAGTGATCCTACAGGCGTGAGTGTTGGTCTAAAGGACGTTTATTCCTCCATCATTTTCAAATACACTTTGTCACACTGTAGGAGATATTGCTGGTGTTATTCCTTAGCAGCAGCAAAGAACTGATGCATATAGCAGACATGGTGACCCAGGTGACTCTTCTTTCTAGAACTTTTGACATCAGGAAGTACATGGTTGATTGATACCCAGAAAACTGATATAAGGCCCTGAACTTGTAATCCTGGAAGTGACCCAGATGGTTACTTTAGGGACATTCTCCAGAAGCTGCTTTTCATCCTTTGATCATTTGGTCACTAGTGTCAGTCATAGATATTTTTTTTGGGGGGGAGGGTTGCCCAGATGCTTCCAGATATTCATGATATAAGTATTGGCAAGATATGGTCCCTTGGAGATATCTGGACTGGTAAAGGAGGGACCTGCACACAATCTGAACTGCCCTTTTGGCTCCTCTGTATGTCCTGTTAACATGCAAGTGTTCTAGCCAGGAATTTTGGTCACAGGAATAAACAGCAATGAACTTTGCAAATCTTCAGATTTCAATGAACTCTGCAAATCTTCCAGAATGATAATTAGAAGATAGCATCAGGTATGTGTTATTTACAAATATCTTGCCTTTCCCATCTCCAGGAATGTGTAGGTTTGTAATTCCTTGTGCACTTAAAGTAAAGCACGATCATGTGACTTGCTTCTTGCTTTCACCAGTGGAATGTGAGTAGAAGTGACACGTGACGTATCTGAGCATAAAGCTCTAAGACTAGTGCACATGTCGCTGTATCTTTTCCCCCTTGCCTTAGAAATCAACAATTCTCCAAATAGCAAGACTCTATCTACCTAGATTCTGCAGGGAGACAATATGGAACAGAGCCCCTCAGCTGATGCTTTATAGATGAGCAGCAAAACCCACATGGACAGAGTTCTTGATGCTGGGTAAATAAAACCATTATAGAGGATCCTAAATCTCCCTCCCCCTGGCTTTAAGTATCTCTGTGAAGGAGTTCAGGGACATCCCACAGCTGTGCACAGGGTCCATTACCTTGGGCTCCCTGACTTTGTGTACATGAAGAATGTGTGTGTTTGCTTTTTATCCCGGTGACCAAAATTCCTGACAACAACCACCTAAAGGAGGAAAGATTTATTTTAGCTGTTGGTTTCAGCCCATAGTCAGCCAGCCCCACTGCTCTGGGTCTGCAATGAGGCCAAACATCATGGTGGAAGGAGGAGATGGAAGAAAGCTGCTCAGTTCATAGGAGACAGAAAGGGGGGTGGAGGAGGACAATGGACCAGGGAGAAGATAAACCCTTCCAGAGAACACTCCCAGTGACCTGCTTCCTCCAATTAGGTCCCTCCTCCCAGGAGTCCAGCCAACGATCCATGGTGAGGTCAGAGCCCTCAGGATCCAGTCATCGCCTCAAAGCCCCCACCTCTGAACCATGCTGCACGGGGGACCTTGCTCTCAACACATGAGCTTTGGGGGGATACTTCAGATCTAAATCTTAACACAAAAATCATACCCTTTGTTAATGATGTTAGCCTCTGAAAGGTGCCTGTTACAGTCATACCCTGGCACATCCTGGTGCATACATTGGCCCAGTCTGTGTTAAGCATTTTAGGTGCATTGAGTCATTTTTTTTTTAACAAATACTACAGAGAATGTGCTATTATTCACCTTCTATAGATGTGGGAATCAAGGAACAGTGAGATTAGATGAAAACCTAAAATGTGGTCGAGCTAGGATCAAACCCAGAGAGTGGCTTCAGGTCCCATATCACAGTCTCTATGCTAGAGGGCCTCTGATAATCCTTGGCTTGTTATCTTGTACGGTCTCCTTGCTCCCTTGAACCTAATGCCTCAAATACTAGATCCTTACTCCTAGAACTCTGAACTTCAGGCTCTCGGATTGTCCGAGAAGGAGATCGACAAGTACTCCTGGAGAAGAGTCCAGGTACAGCAATGGCATTACCACTCAACTGTCCTCTTTCTCCTATTGGAGCACCTGGATTTTGGACACTCTATTGAGAACACAAATTCCAACTTACCAGACTGGGACAGACCCTAACAAACTTATAATTTGATCTGTGCTATGTAGATGATTTCTTCCCTATCAATAGCTCAGTCACTAACAATTAGAGACAAATAAAGGAGAACAGAAGAGAAAATGGACAGTGTTGTCATTAGAGTCACAGAACGACATCCGTCGTATCCCTTTTCATCCACGCGTGGTCCTGGTTGCTTTGTGTTGATATGCATGCACATGTTTATTAACTTGTTTTTCTTAAACCATATCAGTAAAACACATGAGCTCTCTGCTAACATATGAAAACTGAAATATTAGCAATAGCTCATATCCACTCTTGCACCCTGACTTTTTGCCTTGTCCCCCTTGTCCTGGCTGCTGTCTGTATCATTTCCTCACTTTTAAAAACACGCCATTTGATCTTACGTATTCCTAAAAGATGTTTTAGATTTTGAGTTTTCGGTCTTTGCCTTTAATTAGTTTTAACTTCCTATAAAGGACGTTATCCCTTTTGCAATCTTCTTATGTTGTCCCACTCAGTAGTACTCTGCACAGCCATACGTGGGGGCCAGGAGGGTACCTCACAGACCTGCAGTCACTGGGAGTATAACTGACCCAGCTTTCCACTGCTGCGCTCTGTCCTCATGGCTGAGCTGCACCAAGGATAAGCTTTTCACTGCTCCTGGGATCCTGTTCCCGGTCAATGACTGAGGGTGCCCTAGGGACACTAGGGCAGCCCCTTCCTGGAGACACAGGCTCCTCTGACAGTTGATGTTGGCTTGACGACACGCCTGGGTGACCTGCTAAACCTTCTCAGACCCAACAGCAGCCTAGTTTGCTTCTATTGAACCTTCTTTTCCTTTTTTCTTCACTTTCTCAGTCTCTCCCACCCTTGCCTGGATCCTCCCTAGTTTTGTCTCTCAAGAAAACATGTCTCCTAAGAAAACATATGCGCCTTTAATCCCACCTCAGCATCTTCTCCTCAGAGGGCCTGGACAAACCCAACATTCATACTGTTTTCATATAACTGGAATTCGTTGTTTTGTGAATGTACTCAATTATGTGAATATACCAACAGAATGCATAAATACGGTGTGGGATATTCGTATAACTGACTGGGTCGGTTGCTGCCAGATTTCACCATTATGAAGAGTGCAGAGTATGAACATCTGCATCCGTGTTCTATAGTGGTCTCAGATATATGTCTGGAAATGAAATGACTGCTTTCTAGAGTTTATACGCATTTACATTCCTACGAACAATTTATAGAAGATCCAGCGGTACCATATCCTCTCCAATACTTAGCCTCATTGAGGGTCTTAATTTTGCTAATTGAATGGACATAAAATATATCTTGTTAGGGACTTGATCGGCATCTTCCTCCATCTGAACATCTTTTTAGGTATTCTCTCTTCTATGAAATACCTATTCCTGTGTCTTGCTGTTTTTCTTCTGGGATGTTTATTTTTTTATGACTGATTAGAAGGAGTTATTAATATATGTTACTAACATTAATCCGTGTCAGTTATATGTATTGAAGTATTTCTCCCAACCCAATTCATAAGTTGTCTTTCACATTCTATAAGGTGTTTATTGATGAATTGATGTCCTTAAGATACTAGAATTTTCAATTTTGTTTATGGTTAGCACTTCTGTTCTTTAAAAATTTCTCCTGACCTTGAGATTGGGAGGATACTTACCTATATTTCCCCCCAAGAAAACGTGAAAGTTTTGTTCTAGTCTTTGGATTATCTGAATTGGTGCGCAATTAAAAACTAATCTTACTTTTCTCCATATGGCTATCCCCTCCCCCCAGTAAAATTAGTAAATAGTTTTTTTTCCCCTACTGACCTCCCACATCGCTTCTATCAAATATCAAAGCTCCGTGATCTTCCAGGATCTGTTTCTGCATTCTCTGGTCTACTCCACTGTAGAGTTTGTCTCTACACAAGTAACACTGTCTCACTGCAGCTTCTTGGAAGTCTTCTTAGATCTGAGACTGTGAGTCCCTCTTTTTCATTCTTTAAACATCTTGACTAATCTTGGTTCCTTTATTCTTCTATAGAACTTCTAAAATCAGTTTTCAACATCCATGAAATATGATAGTATTTTAATTGGAATTGCTTTAACTGTATAGATCAATTTTGTAAAAAAAAAAAAAAAATCTTTGCACCATTAAGGCTTCCAACCTATGAGCATAATATACCTCCAAATTTATTTAGGTGTTTTTTTATTGTCTCAATAAAATTGTATAATTATTTCATAAAGGTATCACAGATATTTGGTTCACTTTATTACTATGTGTGTGTATGTGAGTGTCTGTGTGTGTGTGAGAGAGAGAGACAATATATATTCTCTTTCAGATTACATTTTCTAGTTGGTAATTGCCACTATATTTTAAAATGCCACTGGCCTGTTATTGTTAGGAAAAACATCCTGGTGAAAACAATGATCATGGGAGCAGCTACTTATTTGTTGTTTTCAGTTGTCATTCACTGAGCACACACTCTGTGCTGGTCACGATGCTAAATGCTTGCATACACTTGTGTATTTTCCTCCTTTGTTCTCCCTGCAGACCTGTGAGTTTGAAACTAAGTCTAACAGACTAGAAAACCAAGGCACAGAGGCACCAAACCATGCAGCTGGACAACCGAATAACTAGAATTAAACTCAGCTGTTCTGACTCAAAAGCTTATACTCTCGGCTTTTATATCAGTTCTGACAGTCTCCTTAGCTTGAAGGGCAAACAATAGCAATAACAAAACAAACACCAGCCCCACTCTATCATTTTTCAGTATTTCCTGCTTTTCCAGTTAAGGATTCTATGTAAAGGTGGTATCTTAATGTGGATTAGATTAGCCATCTACAAAAGGGGCAGAAAACGGGTTCTCTGGGAACATGGCTGCCACTGTCTGTCTAATAGATCAACCACTGTGTTCCTCACTGGCTCTGGTCTTCACAGATGGCATAGCCTGTCTCTGTTATAATCAAGATCCTGTGATTTAAGAAGGGTTAAGGAAGGCCTGTGACTCCCAGGATCTGATTTTTCCTAAAAGCAAGAATTGTTATGCTTTGTTTATTTTTATGTGGCTTTATTGATCATGTGTTAAATGTGGCACACCCTATTCAGCCAGCTTCGTGATTAGCAATGCAATGTTTTTATTTATGAGTGTGATATACCTTATACCCCAAACTATACAACAGAGGAAATTTAATATCTGACTAACCTACCATTTGATGTACTTCAACTTTATATTCTCGTTAAGGAATCTGCTATTCTAATCTGTTCAGAAAATTCTTTCCCATCCAGAGCTCTAACAAATATTCATCTCAATATTTTTCAAGTTTTGGTTCATTGAAAATTTGCTCTTTTATAACTCTGGACTTATTTTGATGTGTCATGTTGGGGCAATACGCTCTTTTCTTTGTTTGCAAATAGCCATATTTTTCAACAGATTTGAATGGACTGAATTTCAGTGTTAAATTGGACATTTTTTTATTTTAAAGGGCTGGGAGACTATTTGGTGCTGGAGAGATTCATTCACAAACCTGGCATCTTTAGAGCCCTGATGGATTGTTGGGTGAACACCAAGAAAGTTGTCAGGAAACCACATGTAGTCAGCAGCAGCTTGTGGGTTCTGGACTGTCCCCCATTCCTCTTACATTCAAGGGATCTCTCCTTATTCTAGGTCCAAGGGTCAAAGGTCAGGACAGACCCAGAATTATTTTATGGTATCACAGGCCCAGTCATCCCCCTGGGCGATGAGATGCTCTCAGATCAAGTTGACAAGAGAATCCAGAAGAGACAGGGAAGTATAACTGTCACACAGATAAATCCAGGCTAAAACACACTTTTGGACAATCAGCTGACGTGTCTGACTCTGGCATCACACTTACAGTATTGCATTATACTTCCTCCTCATGTGTTTTCTTCCCCCTTACCTCCCTCCTTGCTTTTAAAACAAAAGTTAATGGAGGTGTAATAACATTCAGCAAAGTGCACAGACCTCACACATGCCATTCAGTGAGTTTGGGTAAACATTAACACTTCAAACAAGACATCCAACATTTCCATCAGACTAGAAAATACCAGCTGGGTGTGGTGGCGCAAGACTGTAATCCCAGCGGCTTGAGAGACTGAGGCAGGAGGATTGTGTGTACAAAGCCAGCGCAATGGCGAGGCTCTAAGCTACTCAGTGAGACCCTGTCTTTAAATAAAGCACAAATAGGGCCAGGGATGTGGCTCAGTGGTTGAGTGCCTGTGAGTTCAATCCCTGGTACCACAAAAAAAAAAAAAAAAAAAAAAAAAGGAAAGAAAATGTCTTTGTGCCTTATCCTGGTCAACACTCTCTTCTGTCTAAGGCAATCATTATTCTGATTTTGATACCCACAGTCAAGTTTTGCCTGTTCTTGGACTTCATATTAATTGAGTGGTTAATGGTTAATACATAATACATACCATTATGTATTGACCATCTGGCTTCTTTCAATCTACTATATAATATTTCACCGACTCATGTACATTCCTTTTGTTATTAAGTAGACTGCAGCACCATTTGTTGGATAGAATGTTCCTTCCACGTTGGTTTTTCTTAAAGATCATTTGATTGTGATAATGTTTGGGTTTTGTTTTTTTGTTTTTTCCTTTTTCATTGATCAATTTGTTTATCTTTACACTAATAAAACACTATTTTAGAAATTGATAAGTTAAGACTAGCATATATAAGAAATGGTTAAGAAAAAACAAGTTAGAGAAAAAAAGCTAGAGATTAAAGTGAGACCTAAAAACAGAGCATGGAAGTCTTCCAATTATCAAATCTTAAATTTCTACATTAAAAAGAAAGATGGAAGGAAGGAAGGAAATAAGAAAGGAAGGAAGAAAAGAGAAAAGGGGAGGAGGGAGTAAAGAACAGGAAATTTGGTTGGAAGTGCATTTAATCTGTAGGCAGTATTGATTCTACCACCCCATAAACACGGAATCTTTCTCCATTTATTAGGTCTTCCTTGATTTCTCTCAGTAATATTTTGTAACTGTAAGTGCAGAAACATGTAGTAGATTTTTAAAAAACAATGATTTGTAAGTACTTTATGATACAGATACTATTGTAAATAGTATTGATTTTTAATTTCTTTTTCCAATTGTTTGCTAATGCTATATAAAATGAAATTAAATGAAATTTAAAATTTTCATATCAGATTTATATTAAAATTGATAAGTTTATTTATCAGATTTAGTAGGATGGGGTAGGTAAATTCCTTTGAATATTTTACATGTAAATCATGTCATTGTAATGAAGGATGATTTTATTCCTTCTTTCCCAGCCCTTTGTGATTTTTATATCTCTTTTGGTCTAGTGGCAAGACTTCAAGTGCAATGGTGGAAAGAAGAATGAGACTAGAGATCCTTACTTTGTTTCTGACCTGAGAGGAACAGTGTTCCATATTTTACCATTAATTATGATGTTAGGTATAGGTTTCTAAAGATTCCTTTGATCAGATTGAAGAATTTTCATTCTATTCCTAGTCAGCCAAGAGGTTCTATCATGGAATGGTGCTCAAATATTTCAAACTCTTTTGCTGGATCTTCTGAAATATTTATATTTTTTTCCTTTATTCACTTAGGGGGATAAATTACATTGATTGTTTTTCTGCTATTTTAACTAAACTTGCATTATTTGTGACAAACCCCAATTGGTCATGATGTATATCATACTCTTTACATGCTGATGGATTTGATGGGCTATGGTTTGTTAAGAATTTTTTGCATTTCTGTACATGAGGAATACTGTGTCTTTTCCTTGTGGTGTATTTGTTAGGTGTTATTATGAACATGCTACTTCCCGGAAAAGGTTGACAGTGGCTGCTCCTCTGTTCCTGTATTATTGTTTAAGGTTGGTATGATTTCTTCCTTATGTTTTGGCTAGAAGACACCACTAAGGCTATTCTAGTTAGAATAGTTCTTCTTGAAAAGAATTTTGTGAATTCAGTTTCTTTCACAGGTATTCGGGCCATTTATTTTGTCTTTTGTCAGTCTTGAATTCTCCTGTTTTTCAAGTGATTTATCTACATTGTCAAACATGGCGGCCTAAAGTTGTTTATGATATCCCATTATTATCATTTAATGCTTGTAAATTTTGTGGGACTATCCTTTCTTCTAATTTTTATATGGAGAGCTCACACCCCCCCACCACTCACTCTCTCTCTTCCTTGCTCAGTCTAATTTTGCTGATCTTTAAAAAAAAATCATTTTGGGTCTGTCAATTTTCTCTGTTTTCTTTCCTTTTTTTTTAAAGGAGAGAGAGAGAGAAAGAGAGAGAGAGAGAGAGAGAGAGAGAGAGAGAGAGAGAGAAAGTGAGAAACTTTTTTGTAGATGGACACAACACAATGCCTTTTTATTTATTTTTTTAATGTGGTGCTGAGGATCAAACCCTAGGCGAGCACTCTACTCATGAGACACAATCCCAGCCCAATTTTTCTCTATTTTCTATTAATTGATTTTTACTCTTGCCTTTGTTATTTCCTTCCTTCTATCCACTTTATGTTTCCCTTACTATTTTTTTTTACTTAAGGTAAAAGTATCTTACAAATTTTGACATCATATGCTTGTTATTGTTAAGTCAAAAATTATCTAATTTTCCGTGAGATTTTTTTTAGAAGTATATTACTTAATTTTCCCATTTTTATATATTTTAATATTTTCCAGAGATATTTTTGTTATTGGCTTTCCAACTAAATCCCAAAAGAAGCCAGAAAATACATTCTGTATGATTTTTGTGTTATGCAAAAACACCATAGAAATGAAAATCTGCTTATAATTTTTCCCTTGCTACCAGAAACAGAACTCTCCCCTGACTGAGCCTCTTTTACTTATTTATTTATTGGTACTGCTGGAGATTGAACCCAGGTCCTTGCACATGCCAGGCACATATAATTTAGCTTCTTAAAGGCAGGGATTATATCTTACTGGTTTCTGTATGTCAGTGCTTGTCACATAGCCAAAATCCAGTCAGTATGAGAAGTGATTAATTAATTAATCCTGAAGATAGAAAAAAAATGCTTATAAATAACATGCAGATTTTCCCTCAAGTAACTTGTGGTAAAATATGAAGATAGCATGTAAACACATGGCTCCCGACAGCTTTCAGAAGAACACTAGAAAGACGAAGGAGGTGTATGAGATCTAAAAATGGAGTCCAAACAGGATGATTGACATCTGTCTTGATTTGTAGTGATCTAGGAACTATCATCTCACCATGTTTTACAGTTTGTAGTCTGAAGGTCATTTCTTAAAGAAGAGAGGATGTGATGTAGAATGATCCATGTGGTTTCTTGGAACCTCACTATTGAGTTCAGAAATTGAATGCACTTATGAACAAAAGAAGGAAAGAGGGGTGCACAGCCAAGGGATTCTTCTAAGAAAATGGATATTATCAGGGAAGGTAAAGTGGAGAAGGATGACGATGCTGATAACAAGTACCATTTATGGAGCATATGCTGCTTAGTAAGCATGATGCTAAGCTGCCTTTTCTCCCAACAGCCCTAAATTATTACGCCTACCTTTTAGCTGAGGAAACTGAGACTCAGAGAGGTCAATTGACTTGCTCAGCATCATAAGGTTAAAAACTAAAGAAGGCAGATTATGAACCCAAATAGTATTGCTTTTGAGATTTTGGGAAAATCCAGAGGATTTATCCTCTATTCACTAGGACTTGTCCTAAGGGAGACCTGGGCCCTGCCAGATGGGGTCAGGATTTGCAACCAGATTTTGGTCTGTATTTCCTAAAGTCATCAACAAGGGATTTCCTTTCAAAATTTCCTCTCCTTTCATAAAGTTTTGTCAAAGTAAGGGAAGGGCAGCCAATCTGTGACAGGCAAACAGAAAATTGAAGTTTGGAAAAGAGCTAACATGGGCTGAGGCGGAGAAGAAAAGGGACTGGTGTCCAGCAGAGCCAAATGGCAAGGAGACCAAAGTAAAAACCAAAAGATGCTAATAGACCAGAAGAGGCTAATATTCAACCCTGACGGTGTGTCAGGACTGGGCAAGGTACTCTTAAAGCCATTGTTTCTTTTTTTAATTGGTGCATTTTAATTTACCTAATAGTGGGATTCATTGTGATGTATTCGCACATGCACATAACATACTGGGATTACTCTCATTCGCGTAAATTCACCTCCCTCACCCCTCTTCTACTCTACTATCTGCCTTCTTTTGTGATTTCTTAATTAGTGCATTATATTTTATATGTAAACGTGGGATTCATTGTGGATTATTCTTACATGGATGTAGCATGATTTTGTACTTTCCCCAGTATTTCCCAGGCCCTCCCCTCCTCTCTCCCTCTTGATCCCCTTCCTCTACTCTGTTGGTCTCCCTTCTATTTTTTGTGAGATCCCCTTTTTATTCCTTTTCCCCCCCTCTCTCTAGCTTCTGCATATGGGAATAAACATTTGACCCTTGACTTTCTGTGTTTGGTCATGCGTTTTTTTGCAGGGGACATTTGCAACTACTCCCTGAGTTGGCTCCTAGTGTTCTCTCAAACACATAGCATTGGTGGAAGTAGACGGACTTGGAATCCCAAGTTCTTAAACCTTGTTCTTTCCAGTGGTAGTTGAATGTTATAGCTCAGTACCTGAGGGTGGGAGATGGGGTTGGGGGACAGTTAGGAATAGACATTCACAGCTGGCTTGTATTGGTCCCTCTGTTCCACTGTTGATACCGTTCCCAGGACCAACGAAAGGCTCTTGGTCTTTTAAGACAAAACAAAAAGAGAATTTTTAGATATGTTTGGCACAAGGCAAAACAATGGGTTTGTTTCATATTATCAATATTGTTATTGCCTTAGCAAAAGACATTGGAAAGAAAATAGATTTTTTTTTCCAGCATTTATGCTCCTTCAGTGGTGGCTCTAAACCAGGGAAGGCGAGGTTCCCATGGGTATTGGTAACAGAAAGTGGAAGCCTAAGGCAAAGGAGGCTTTAGATGAGCCCTTGGGGCCCAGAGCTGCAGCCATGCAAGATATGTCCTGGGGGCTCTTGTCTGCATTGAGGGTCTGAGGCCTTGAGGAAATGGGCTAGAGGCCTAGCTATGCAAAAATGGGGAAAATCTGGATTTTTTTGTTTGTTTATTTTTGCTTTACCGACTTTTTTTTTTCTTTCATGACCAAAATATCTAACAAGAACAATTTTAGAGGAAGAAAAGCTTATTTTGGTCTCACAGTTTCAGAGGGCTCAGTCCATTGACAGCCAACTCCATTGCTCTGTGCCCAAGATGTGGCAGAACATCATGGCAGAAAAGTGTGGTCACCAGGAAGCAGAGAGAAGCAGAATTGGAAGCAGAAGCAGAGAGTTTTCTCACTAAGGACAAAATATATACCTCTCAAAGTCACCCCCTCATGACCCACCTACTCCAGTCTCACCCTAGTTGCCTACGGTTACCACCCAGTTAGTCCCTGTCAGAGAATTAATGCACGATTAGGTTAAAACTCTCCTAACCCAGTCATTTCACCTCTAAACTTTCTTACATTGTCTCATACACGTGCTTTGGGGGATATCTCCCATCTAAACCATAACAATTTTTATTTTGTTATTTATATTTTAATTAGCTCATTAGAGATACACATAATATTGGTGTTCGTTTTGACATAACAATACAAGCTTAGAATATAATTTGCTCCAATTCAGTCCTCAGTACTTCCCCTTTCCCTTCCCTCTACTCTATTGATCTTCTATTTATTTATATTTTTTAATTAGTGCACTGTGGATACACATAAAGGTAAAACTCATTGTGGTTATTCATATATGTTCATAGGAAAGTTTGGTCAGTTTCATTCCACCCTTAGTGCTTTTTCCTGTCCCTCCTCCCTCCCCCTGAATCCTTTCCACTACTTCACTGATTTTTCTTGGGATCTGCACCCCCCTTTTCTTTTCTTCCTGATGAGAGAAAACATTCCACCCTTGACTTTTGGGGTCTGACTTATTTCACTTACGATGATGTTCTCAGTTTTGTCTATTTACCAGCAAAACACCATGATTTCATTCTTCATTATTAGAGGGAGCTGAGTACTATATTGTTATTGCCTTAGCATATACCACGTTTTATTTATCTATTCATCTGTTGATGGGTTCCTAGGCTGGTTCCATATCTTGGCTGTTGTGAATTGTGCTACTAATGTAGCTGCATGAAAATCTTGACCTTTATATAAAGGTCAGGCAGTTTGAATAATCTTTTGTTGGGTGAACTAGCGATTGTCTCCAGGTGCAAGGCAAGGAGTCCATATACCATCCAGACCCATCACACTTCTTTTTGAGGGAGTTGCTAGACTGGTTTTCCAGGTGTTGTGTAGACACAGTGCACTCGGATTGCAGCAATGCATTTGACAGATACAATCTGAATCCCTGAGGATGAGATATATCCATGACAAGGGCTAAAGGCAGCCAAGTCAGGTAGATGAGCAACTGATTGGATGCAGAGTACTAATGAATGGATTGACGTTGATTTCGATAAAGGATCTTTCACACCATGAGTTTCTGGCCTCCGTCTTGCCTTGTTAAGCATTTTTATTAATGTCTTGGATGAAGACAGTGATAGCCTGGTGATAGAATTTGTGGGTGACACAAAGCTGGAAAGGATAGCTAATACATTGGACAGCAGAATCGCAATACAAAAAAGATTTGACAGACTGAAACAATGGACCAGATCTAACAAGATTATGCTTAATGGGGATGAATGTAAAGTCTTACACTTGGTTAAAATAAACAAGCAAATAGGATGGAATAAGCAGCAGATGGGGGAGTTGTGGCTTGATAGTAGCCTGCGTGAAAATAATAGAGATGTTTCAGCTGATTATAAGCTTAACATGAATCACGAGGGCTCTATAAGCTTGGAGTATAATGGACATGTGGCCGCAGAATACAAGAGAGGTGACAAACCTTTTGTACTCCAAGATGATGCCCATGGGGGCTGGTAGAAAGGGGGGCGGTGTTATGATCCCTGTCTTCATATGTGTAACAAGCTTAGATCATCTCTCCCTGGGGGCCAGGAGGCCGGAGCCATGGCCCATGGGGTGAATTATAAAGAAGCCTGTTTGGACTGCAACTCGCCTGGACTTTCTAATCATTAGAGCACTCTGACAGTGAACTGGCATCTCAGCAGGGCATGGGGCCCCAGGACTGGGTAAAGTTGTCAGAACAAACACTGGACCAGGTCACTCCGGCCTCCTCATTCCACAGAGGGGTTCTGTGCTGACATCTCGACCAGAGAGTCTGGGCATTTTTAGGTACAAAGGACATTCTAGCGGTTTTCAATGCATTGTGTTTCAGAGATGAATTGCGATCATCTGCTTTTCTCCAGGAAGTTGTTTGGTTGGGTTTGGGTTTGGGTTTTTTTGGAGTTTGTGCTTTTCACTTTCATTTCTCAGGGATCTGTGAAGTATGGGCTCTTCTCTGCTCACCTAACAAACGTTCCTCAACAGCGGTCCCAAACCCACTGTGGAAGGACTCAAGGAACCTACAGGAAAGCAAACAAAAAAAAAAATACTCTCCACTTCACTGTGGTGTGTCTGTCTTCTCTCTTTCAGTCACCTCTTCTGACCCAACTTTTAATACTGTCAGGATTGAACCTATACCCGACAGCATTTGGTTCCATCTTCCTCTTCCCAGAGCTTTCTAAATAGTTTCTAAATAGTTTCCTCTGTTTTGCCATGGTCTGGTGAAAGAGAAAACTGTTACATGAAAAATCAGAATTAGAAGCAGAAGATGAGTAAATAGGTTCAGAGCAAGGAGCTGAGGACATATTCCATCCATAAATGACTTCCTGTGATCTATAATACATGGCCTTTGGTCTGTCCATTTTGATTGCTTAGAGATCTCCTTCTGACCCTCTTCCAAAATTCTGGAGTATATTCTGTCTTCATTTTGGATAATTAAGATCTGTGGACCTGTGGACCCATTTATAAACTGTTTTAACATTTTAGCTTCCCCCGTTAAGGGAAGAAACAATGACCAGCAATGTGGCTGACATTCCATTCTGCACCCAGCTAGAGAATCCATTAGAATGGCTCCTACCACTCACTCGGTGATGGAGAAATCAGGGCTGCCCAGTGTAATGAGACGACACCAGACATCATAAGCGAACATGCTTGCGACAGTAGCCGACAGTCCCAGGCTGCCATCGTGTTTTCCAAGGAAACCGGAACCATCTTAATCATGCCTGCCAGGGAAGAAATTCTCTTCTCTCTCTCTCTCTCTCTTTTTTTTCCCCAAGACATATTTCCCCAGTATCATTTAAACATATTAAATCACTGTTAGTACGCAGAGTGGGCATCATGTTAGCATAAGATCTAATCAGAGCGCGTCTGCAGGTCTCCAAAGGCTTTATTCTTTTTGTCTCTTTCCTCTGTTTTCTTGTTAGACTGAAGAGCCTTTTTTGACATCCTCATTTGTTCTGCTGTGTAATAGCATGGGATCTCTCAGAGCTGTCGACATCTGCTCCACTCTAGAGAGCTGCAGAACCAAGCCAGCAGAGCAATAATAATTATGCCCGAATGGGCTGAAAAGGATACAGGAGACGAGGAGGAAGACAAGAAAAAATACGCCCAGGCCATCGTGTTCTAGCCTGTGAGTGTGTGCGTGGGTGAGTGTGTGTGTGTGCATGCACAGGTACTGAGGCTATACACTTCCTTGTGTGCATTGGAGACACAAATCATTTTTCTGAGAGTGGTAGGCTGGAGATTGGTGAGACTCGGAGTCCTCCAAATTTCCTAGCCCTTCCTCCTTCCCCAGAAGGCTATTCTTAACATGGGTGCTGCTCTCCATGTGTGCAATAATGGTTTGCAGGACACTGAAGAGAGGAGCCTTTCTCCTCCTGTCCTTGATGCTTGCATGCAGCCGGGTAAGGAAGGCTGCAGATGTGTCTTCTTTGCTGGATGCCACTCTCTGGGGCTAAATTAGGCACAATGGGAATATGTTGTAGTCTTCCTGATTGTCAAGACACTGGTTATCAAATAACGAGTCTACCGGCCTTATACTAATATTCGAAACAGCAGCTGGCATCTATTGAATGCCTAATGTTTACCAGGCACTGTGTATGCCCTTCGTGTGTATTATCATTCATCCTTCAAGACCTCTGCAAGCTAGGAGTTTCTATTATTCCCACTTTAAGATGAAAAAAAATTAGGATTAGCCCATATTCCCAGAGGCCCTGCTTGCACATTAAGAGAACCTGGTTTCTCAATCCTGGGGTTATACAAGAACAAAAGACTTGTCATGTCATTCCTCTGTGATTCTTCAGTAAAGCAGCCAGGCTGCTCAGTGACATACTTACTCAGTTCCAAGAAACAACTCATTAGTTCAATGAAGATAATCGAAGTAAAACAAGACCCCCAAATCACAGAGCCCAGATTTTTTTTTATGCTGGGATAAGAGACTATTTTGCAGAAACTAAGCATCTTATCTAGGCCCTGTTTCTTGAGGTCAGTCAGGGCCCTGAGTGAGTCGCCTCTGCCTGAGTCTCAATCCTGAATAACAACATTTCAATGGCCCTCAGCAAAGGTAGGAAGTAGATGAGGCTCATCATGGAGAGCATATCCTGCCCTCTTGTGCCTTCCACCTCCCCCAATCTGATTCCCATTCTAGCACTGCTTCATAACTTAAACCATAGCACTCTCCTAACATCCCTTACCTCTTTAGGACTTCAACTTAGAAGGCCTAGTGATTCATACTCTAAAATGAGCCTTCTTGAAAAGATTCATTGCAACTAGAAAACATACCTAAAGTGGGTCCAAGTGTTCTATCTCCTGTGGTGGCATCTTAAGCTTCCTGGAGCTAATAAGATAGCTGGGAAAAATCTCTGTAAGTCAGCTTTACATCACTGTGACAAAACACCAGAGATAAACAACCTAAAAGGAGGAGAGGTCTATTTCAGATATTTCAGTACATGGTTACTTGGCCCTGTTGCTTTGGGCCCATCGTAGCACAGTACTTCATGGTGGGAGTGTGTGGCAGAGGAGGTCTGTTCACTTCACATGGCCAAGAATAGAGAGACAGGAAGAGGCCAGGGTTCCCCTCAAAAGCACATCCCACAGTGACCCTCCTTCTACTAGGCCCCACCTCCTAGTGAAAGGTTTCACCACCTTCCCATAGCAGCACGACCTGGTGACCGAGCGTTTAACTAATGGGCACTTGGAGGACATTCAGGATCCCAACTATAACGGTTCCCATGGTATTTTTATCATCCTGCTCCTATAGAAATAGGAAGGAGCCCGTTGGCACCTACTTGTTTGGCTGGATCATGGTGGGGATGGAATAACAAGAAACAGAGATATAGAACTTTGCACAGGGCTCATGCCCGGGACTTGACAGCCAAGTTTTGCATGGGAAACATTTCACAAAGTTCACATGAGACACTCAATGAGGCTTTAGGGGTGAAAGGGAGGAAAAGACTGATCTAAACAATTAAAAGAAAAAAAAGGAAGCAGGATCACTCTGGGGGTGGGGGGGGACCTAGAGCTAAGGGCAGTGGGGGGCGGGGGGATGGCAACACCATGTCTGTCAGCAGCTGTGCTGCTGAAAGTCACCCAACAGGAAGATCAGGCAGCCAGCGAGATGGAAACTGCCAGGGCAATAAAGCGTCAGGAGAGCCAGGGTTGATTTGTACTGCAGAGAAAACTGGAGCACACCTGAGACCAAGGAGTCGTTGGTCCCTGGCCACATGACCCGAGCATCAGCACACATATTGTCAGGCCCAACTTGGTCCAGAATTAACATTAATGAACATCAACGATCACACCATGCTTCTAAACGGTACTCACATGATCACAAGGGGTCCCCGGGTGAAATGCACTCAGCTAACCAAGACATGTGACGTGTTCCAGGAATCTTTGGGGGGGTTGGTCTTTCAATGCAATAAAGACCTTTCTACCTCCCTAGAAAGTTCTACACCGTACAAGGACTCTAACAACAAATGAGGAGTTCAAAAGGTCTTGGCGTTGGGATTGTGGCTCAGTGGCCATGTGAGGCGCTGGGTTCGATCCTCAGCACCACATGAAAATAAATATATAAAAAAAAATTAAAAATAAAGGAATTCATAAGGTCTTTGGAAAACTCTACATTGCCTTCCTGAGTTAGTCATGTAGATCCAGCAGATGAGTTAGAAAAATGCATTCAGGGTCCCTCCCCTGGCCTCTGCATCAAGATAGAGAGGCCTTTGAGACTCTCAGGGTGAGTGGACACCGTGCCTGTGTTCTCTGTATTGGGAGGTGTACAGGTGTGTGCAAAGCAGCCCCTGATATCCTCCCTCGTAGCCAAAGGCCACTGCCTGGCTCAAGTCCATCCAGATCAGCAAATCTGCATAGTGGATCTCTGTGGGGACTGCTGCTCTTGATTTAATTAATAGTTTGTTTGTTTGCATAAATTTCCTCAGGAAGGACTATTAGCACATCAGGACGATGTTAAAAAGTATCCTCAGTAATGATAGAGTAAATGCAAACCTAGTTTATCACTTTTGTCAGTTTTAACAAACACCACTCTGATGTGCTAACCTTTCCCAGGGAGGCACTCTGCGTAAGTCAATAACCAGCCACTCTTGGAGAGTTAAGGCAAGGGCAGCTCATGAACTAGCCAACATAACTTCTAGATGTGCATATGTTTTTTAATTCCAAAAATTCTGAAAAAATGCTAGAAATCCGTGCTTGACTTTTCTTTCCTCCTTCTCTCCAGGGAAAATCTCTTGCTGAAAACCTGCCAGAGCAGACTACTTTTCTTGGCATCTCAAGGGATCATTTTGGAAAATGTTTTGAGAACACTAATTTTCATAACACTCTGGGGAAAGAAAAAAAAAGAGCCATTTTTACAAAGTTAAGGGTTTCTGTACACCCCGTTTCAGCCTTACCTCTCAAAGAAAAGAGGGAGAAAGTCAAATCTCCTTTAATGTGTGGGAGCCACCCGAGGTTCAAATCAAGAAAGAAAATGTTCCTGAAGGTAGAAAGCCTAGAATGAGAGACTCTGGGAGAGCTCCTCAGCGGCTTGGGACACCCCAAGGCTCAGGTTACCAACGACCCGCGGCTGAGGATAGAGGAGCTCAGTGGTAGAGTTGTCTAGCACATGCAAAGTCCTGGGTTGGATCCCCAGCACTGCAAAAAATGAACACAGCAAACAACCAAAGCCCGTATCATGTAAGCTTTCGGTAGAATTGTATTGGAGAATTTTATCTCCAAAAGTATACTGTGCAAAATCCCTCCAATCCTTTCTAGCAGCTAAGGTCTGGGGGCTATTTTCAATAACTAAACTTTAACTCCTTTAGTTTTAAAAAAATTATTTATTTTAGTCCTGTAAATCAAGCCTTGTTTTCTGAGACAGAAGATACTGAACATAATTTAAATTTTTTTTTAATGGTCATCAGTCAGCAAGTATGACCCTGGTCGCGTATTACTTGGAACATGGAGAAGTAAGTTCAGAAATTACTAAAACATCATTAAGGCAACCAGAAAGACTTCTGAAATAGAAGGAGGTTATTTTCATTTGCATCTCCTACATCTGTTTCCACTTCTTCTTATCCAGACTCTGATTATGTCTGGCATTCCTCCCCAAGGAAGCTCCTGTGCCTGTGGGGAACCCTCCCCAAACCCTGCCTCCCACCTGACCCTGCCCTAGAGGGGACTGCTTCAGTCATCTCAGCCCACACTGGTGGTTGGTTCCAAAATGATCATGTGATAGCTCAGGCAAACGAGGTGCTGGGAAAAAGTTTCTGGTTCCTCAGAGATGCCACAGGAAGAGTCTCTCTGGACTTTGCTGTTCCTGGCTGTGAGGTCAACTGCTACAGCTGTCCTACTCCTGGGCCGAGGATAAAGCTGTAAGTAGGAAGAGGACAGAGTGGGGAGAACTGAAGTAGTTAGGGGTCTAAGTCCCCAACCCCATCATCCTTGAAGCTTGACATTCCTCTGGACTTCAGTTTTGTCAGCCATACGTGATCTGATCTCAGGCCAGTTTCAGTGCCTGTTACTTGCACATAACAGATTCTTAAATAGAAGTTCTCAATAACTAAGAACTTCTAAATAGAACTAATAATGAAGATGAAAAAAAATGTCTATATGAAGAACAAATGTAGCATGAACTACTGGGTGAAAAGGTGAGAAACTGAATTTTGATATGACTAAGCACTTCTTCAGTGTAAATAACCAAGCTGTGAAACAGTTCAGCACCGAACTTGGAGCAAGGCATTGTCACCATCCAGGATAGTTTGAAAAGGATCAGGTAAATTAACATGTTAGGATCAGGTATGACTGTGGCCGTACCCAGCCTCAGCATAGGACTTTTTGAAAAGAATGAAGTAGATGCAACCAGTTTAAAATGGCTTTCCAGAGGCCTGGACAAGAAACCAGAGACTGTTCTAGAAGCTTTAAGAATAATAATATAGTTCCAAATGGAGGTCCAAGGACTGGACAATGGCCAGTGTAATTTGTAGAAGGCAGGTTCCGTTTAGTGAATAAATAAAAGTGGAAGAATTCAAGGAATTGGCAAAGGGCTTCTTCCCCATCTGAAGTGGTTCCCCAAATGCCTGATGTTTGGATTATGTTAACACAGGAATATTTAACAAGAGATGAAAAAGTTTAAATGCAAATTTCCATTGGAACACTAATGTGGTACTAAAAATCTGGCCACTCAAAAGGGAACACGAGTTTACTTTCTGTCTCATTAGCCCCTGGATATAAAATTTCTGAGGCCAAGGTTATTTGTGTCTTATACATTGCCTTATTCCTGGCTGAGGAAATGGTGCCTAATTCACAATATATGCAAAATAAGCATTTGTGCATGAACAAAATGAATCACACATATCTGAGTTTTTTAAATCAAATTTATTGTTGTTCTTGTTGATGAAACTTTATTTTATTTATTTATTTGTATGTGGTGCTGAGAATCAAACCCAGTGCCTCATACGTGCTAGACTGCTGTCTTTTTCTACTCTAACATCTATCAGGTGGTATCAGAATAGCTGCAGGCACTTTGGGGTGCTGGATAAGGCAAGTGGAATTGGAGATGTATTATTTTGGGTTTAGTGGTATTTATTTATGTGATTCCTAGTCACTTGTATGGGTAAAGATTTCAATGCATTCTGTTGTAGGAATGGTTTTCATCAAAATTCCATGCACTCACTATGGAAACTCACCTGGTATTATTCCACAGAGTGACCCATCTACATCTTATATCACAATTGAATATTTCACAGACTCTAGTAGAAGAGAATCAAAGTTTGAAATGGATGAATCCAGAAGCTAGTCTGTGAAAAATTCTTTCCAATCAATTCTAACAGAGGATTTATTTAATTTATTTATTGATTTCGTGCTGGGAATCGAACCCAGGGTCTTGTGCATGCTAGGCACACACTCTACCACTGAGCTACACCCCTAGCCCCAGGAGATTTAATTTTTATGGACACCTAATCAAAACAGAGTTTTTCCCAATTGGGAATACATATGAAGATACAGCAGTTCATTATTGTGTTTCTGTAGCATAAAATAAAATTATTTTTTATGGATTTGCACTTAAAGGTGACAGAATTATTCTGACACCTAGAATAAACTACCTAACCAAAAAAAAAAATCATTCCCAAAGTGGGAAATTATTGAGAGATAAGTTGCTAACATAAATAACAAATAGAGCCTTAGATTAATTATCCAATCAACGAAGAAGAGTGCATTCTAAGAACATATTTGAAAAATACTGAAGTTGCTTTATAATATGGCAACAATATTCATACAAAGATAAAATAAGGGCTGCGGTGGTAACTTGGTGGTACATTGTATGCTTGCCATGTGTGAGATCCTGGGTTCCATCTCCAATGCCACCACAGGAAAAAGAAAGAAAGAAAATATAATTATTCACAATGTACCCCTTTGACAAAAATCAGTTAGTAGTTAGTGCCATCATTCAAAGCGTATTTAAGATCAGACACTGAACAACAACAATGACAAATTGGAAATGTTCTGAAATCTTATAATTCAAATATGACAAAAATTTGGTAGATGTTTCTCCAAACTGACTGTCATCCTAAACATTTGTGTGTGTGTAATGATACCAATGATGAGCTACGAAGCTCACAGATGGTTTTCTAAATTATGAATAAAAATCCAAATTCTATCAGTCATGCTATAGGAAAGACTGATTCATTTTTGTACTTTCTTGACAAGATATATTATGAAAATCTTTGTCATATGATGAGGTAATCTTCCATTATAGACTCAAAAAGTGAAGGGAAAATTATGCAGGGCTGTCAGGAAAGTAATAAAAGTATTAAGTAATAAAAGTATTACAGAATTTTTTGTTTTGGTTTGGATTTTGTGATGCTTGTGGTATTTAAATATTTTTAAATGTATAATTTACAGGAATTTCTTTCCACATTCAAAATACTCAGAGCTTAATTTTATATAAGTGATTTTGTCTTTTTCTTTGAAAAAAGCCTCCAATGATATGAGTGTCAGATGCCAAAAGTAATCATTTATTAAGAGGAAAAGATCTGGGATCTATCTCTGCTTTCTCATTCCAGCTCTGGATGGATTAAACCATCGCTCAGATTTGGAAACACACATCACACACACTAAAATACAAACAAAATTTCTAAAATGGATGAAATGAGCTACAATAGATTTTTCACATTCTCGTTCTTTCCTAAGTAGCACAGAGATGCTGACACGCCTCTGGTTTGGTGGTGGAGTGGCAGGTCTGTGCTGGGGGTTGGAAGGTAGCTAATGTTTCCAGAATTCAGAAGCCCTCTTAGGGTTTGGAAAGTAAAAAAGTAAAGGAGAATCACTGCTTCTCTCAGTCTGTTTGGGTTGAAGGAATAAAATACGATAAACTAAGTGGCCACTTAGTATTAGCCACTGTGTATTTATCACAGTTCTGGGGCCTGGAAAGTCAAAGGTCAAGTGGCCAGCAGATTCAGGGTCCATTGAGGGCCCACTTCCTTGTTTCTAGGCGTCCCCACACAAAAAGTGGAGTTCCTTTTAATAGTTTTTCTGAAATTAAATGAAGCTGTAAGAATTAAATGGTGAGGGCCATTTTAAAGAGTAAATGTGCTTAATAATAGATGTTCTGTAAATGTTCACTTCCTTCTGAAATATATAGAGCAGGGTATCCATTTAGGCAAAGAATGTAAATTTGTTCTGGTCATAAATGCCAATGCGTTTTTATCTTCCAAGGCCGGACTATTTGGGTTATGTTTCGCTTTTTTTTTTTTTTTTGCCTTACCCTACAGCCAATGCTAAATAGGACAATGACATATATGTGCAATTTACAAAAGGAGAAACAAGAGTGTTTGGCAGCACAGCAAAAAGTGTTTAACATGGTTGGTCATCAAACACAGCTTAAGCAGTCGGAAACGTTTCATTCTCAGGCTGGCAAAGATCACTCTCTGTGGGTAAGAGGGAAAGAAGAGGGCATGTCCACAACAGGACACGTAGAATTCAAATTGGTGCACTGTTTTAGAGACCACTTTCAAAGTAGCCCTTCCCCTGCCCCCCCAAAAAACATATAAAAATATTTGTCCTGCATTTAAAGCTAAACACATGTCTACTCTGTGACCTACTAATTCTAATTCTAGTCAGTATCTACCCTGTGATCTTAAACTTGATATGAATAGAGCCTCAGTGTCTTTTTTTTGTTTCTGACTTCTTAATGTCGGTGGGATTCGTCCCACTGTTGTGTTCAGTAGTAGCCCATTCTTCTCGTTGCTGTGGTGTGTTCCATTTTTAATAGACTATTCTAATTAATTTCATTTTAAAAGACATTTAGGCTATTATGAATGAAGCTGCCATCAATATTCTTAAACATATCTTCTAGAGTTCATATGCTTATAGAAAGAGCAAGTCAACCAAATGACATTAATATTTAATGATGTATTTGGTTAAAATAGTGTCTCTGTGTAGACATATGACACCTATATACAGGCTTATGCTTAAATCTGATGAGTAGGATTAGAGGTGGGTTTCCTTTTCTTTCTCTTATTTTTAACAGTGTCTGCCACAGTATAAATTTTAGTGTTCCATTCGTCTGAGACACTGGCTAAGAGTCATAGGTTACCAGCACTAACTTAACTGTCCTTGGGTATCTGTGTAAGGGGTTGTCACTTCCTCCTTTAAGGAGCAACTAGAACATTGCTATAGATAGGGTGACAAACACATCAGTTATTGACAGACACATTCAGTTATCTGCAAAATGTCATCTGGATCAGGGACACTCATTCTGAGAACCAGGTTTCAGAATTATTTTGCAGATGCATCAAATTCCAATTGTTACTGACAGCCACAAGGACACCCTTGTGAGTGTCCCTCAGAGAAGCTTGAAGGTCCAGGTTCTGCACCATTCCTTGTCACTATTTGAGACCTACACAGAAGAGAAAGTTAGGGCATGGCTGACTGTCTTTATTAGGTTTTCTTCCTATAAACTACGAAAATCTACTGCACAGTTGAGTTTCAGTTTCATTTTTTTTCATTGCATCTCCTCTTTCCTTTATTTTTGCTTCCTTGTTTTCCATTTCTGTTTTTACCCTTTTGTAACAACGTTCACGTCCAGAGCCTCTTTGGTGCTCCCTTCCGCCCCTCACCAACCACCCCACCTCCTCTCCTCTCTCCCTCCTTCTTTCCCTTTCTCTTCCTCCTCGTCTCTCTTGAGACAGGTCTAGTGGCCTGGTTGCCATCTGCTGCCTTTTTTTTTTATGAGGTTGAGATCAGATGGCATCTAATCGATCGTCATGGTCTCCATGGTTACCAGGGTGACAGAGTACTTGGGAGAGACACATTCTCCAGCCTGGGGCTGTCAGACCATTCCTGAGAGGGGGAAAGAAAATAAAACCTCTTCCATCATATTTACACATTTACATCTTTCTCAAATGCAGTGAAACACAGGCCCTGTTCGTATTTTACATAGCTACTCAGTGGCTTGAGGGTGGGGAATGCAATGTGTGTGTGTGTGTGTGTGTGTGTGTGTGTGTGTGTTTTCTTTCTACATACATATATTTTAAAAATACACAAGGACAGCTGTAAAGATTTTTTTTAACCTGAGAACTCCACCCCCATACAGATGGATCATCACCTTATTTAGTTGCCCTTTTTCATGTTTGAGAAATAATCTAATCATTCTAATAAGTGGTCATTCTTCCAATAAACCACAGTGTCGTTTTAAAACTCACAATTGACAATTATTTGCTTCAGAAAAAGAAATGTCTCCTTACACCATTACCAGTACTTTAACCTTTGGTTAGGATCAATGGTAATGTAAATGTTAGTTGTCCTTTGGTCAGGAATTATTTATAATACGGGAAGCAGTTCTTCCCATGAAGAGCAGCCACAAAAGGTGAAATCTGAGGAACATGACCACATTCTTAATGCAAAATGTGCCTGACCACAACCGGGGTCCATCAGGCTGTTCTGCCTAGGGGTGGGCCAACTCAGAAGAGACACCCAGGCCTTACTCTAATGGAATATGACGGTGTTGACAGCCCAGGTCTGGTTGAAAGAAAAAGACCTTGATATTGAGGATAGGTAACTAATGAAACAGAGACTAGATTTTGGAGTAACTCAGAGACAAGAAAACCGAACCATCATCACACCACTAAATAAAGTTCAGACTGTAAAAGGAAGACTGTCCTTGATGTATTCACATACACTAGATGTTAGACCTGGATGACTGGGGGCTACAGGCTGCTTTACTTCCTTTCTGGTAATATATTACATTTCATAACACTTATTAGAAATTCTGCCCTTTTTTGTCTTCTTGGAAAAAAAATAATTTTAACATAGGTCTGAGAAGAAAAAAAAGGTAGCAGTCCTCCCTCCCTCGACCCTCCCTCCCTCCCTCCATCCCTCCCTCCCTTCCTTCCTCCCTCCCTCCCTCCCTTCCTTCCTTCCTTTCTTCCTTCCTTCCTTTGTCTGCTTCCCTTCAGACCTCCTGCCTCCCTTTCTGAACTGAATCTCAGTAAGATTCAGATAGATTCATCTGCAGTGCTTTGGCTGTTAAGCAAATATCACACTGATATTTGAAATAGAAATGATGCCATCAATTGGAGAAGAGACTTTAATATAAGGGAGAATAATTTGTCATGGACACAAACCCTCTTACTCATTCCGCACCTCTGCATCTTTGCTAATACCTGCCTCTTCTTGCCTGTGTGCACTTCCTCCTACTCTCCCTCTCCTTGCCGAGAGGGAGGGGGGGGGATGGCCAACACAGAATGGTCAGGAAAACTGTCTTATTGAAGTCTTGCCTACCCAGAACTCCCCATCACACAGATCTGAACTCCTAATGCTCTTTGGGTCTCTCTACCTCTCATTTAGGACCTTGTCAGTGCTACCTGATACCCTAGCTTATAAATTGGTTCTGTGTGTCTGCTGCCTCTTGTTATCTATCTACCCAGAGGGTAGATAGCTAGGGTCCTTCCTCACTTTGTACCTGGTTAGCCCTCACTGAATGCTGAATAGAACAGCAGTCTGTGGTGCCCAAAAGTCTGGCTTCCCTTTTTAAGATTAGGGACCATGTGTGGTTCCTTAGCAGTTCTTCGACCAGCAGTGCTTTTACTTTCAATCAGCCAAGAATCCTTCCTTACCTCCTGTCTGCTAAAATCTTGGACAAGCATGCTTCCAGAGAAGGTGGGTTCTACCTGGGAAGGAAATGAGTCCTTTGCTCCCTTCAGGACAACTGCCACAGCATGGTGTCAACTCACGCTTGCCTTTTGCAAATTGAGTTTGTCAGTGCTCAGCCACACAGCTGAGTGAAATGTTGTGTGATGCGGGCTGTCTCCTGGGAGAGAGAAACTGGCATAAACCACATCCTAATGGGATCCAGAAACAAAGAAGCGTGAATGAAGTGTTAATTGCATTCATAAAGACATTAACAAAGGAATTAAAATGGCAGAAGCTTCCGTCCCCCACTCAGGATTCACAGGAAAACATGTCATCTAAAGAATGCTTTAACCATAATCATCAAAGTTTATTGCTGGCCCCGTGCAGAAATAACTCTCAAATAAATATTAACTTTTCAGAGAACAAATGTTTTGCGTCTGTTACCTGGAGTCTATTAACTCACATACAGCCTCACGGACCCCACCTCCGGCTCTCTTCTTGCGCTTTGGTAGGATCTAAGTTTCCAAAGAATCAAGAGGCATTTTCAACACTGCTTCATTAACCACGAGGATGTCTCTTAACAGTTTGAACCTAATCAATCCTACAGTTCTTATTAGAGCAAAAGGCTCATTATCTGGGAGATTTTTTGCTTTTTGAAGTAAAATTACAAGACTGCGGGCTTATTGCACGGTCCCTTTTGAATATTCCCAGGATAATCTGCATGGTGGGCAACCTGGGGCTCCCTCCCCGGTCCTTCTGTGGGGGGCCCCCAGCTGCTGACAGCAGGCCTGAGCTGGCAAAAGGTCAGGAGGCTGTGTTTGACTGAAGCTAGATCACCAGAGGAATATTGAGCCTGCTTAATGAAGTCAGGGCCATGGATTTGGGGCCTTTTATGATTTTTCTTGATGCACTCAATCTCACCTTCACAGACAGTGCCACTAATCCCAGCCCATATTTTGTGGCCATGTGCAACTGGTGACTAAGGGACTAGATATATGTAAGTGAATCTCATCTAGAAGCCAGGGGCTAGAAACCTCTGTGCCTGTAACAAAACTGGAACCAAAAACCGTGTGCACGTAGTGAGCCGCGTGACATTTGATCATAGAGCAGCTCTCGCTATGACTCACAAGACCAGTTCACACCAGTTCACAAACCAATTTTTGTTTGCTCATAAGCAAAACAAAAACTCAAAGCCATTAAAACAAAGTCCCAGAATCCAGATTCAGGTACTTCTGATCATCTGCTTGCTCTTTCTACCGGGGGAGTCTAACTCTCTCAGGAACTTATTTGATTCTCCTAAGAACCCTGGGAAGGAAGACAGGCTGTATAAACAAGTGGGTAGATTTTACAGGGAGCTGAAAAGCCCAGGGGAGTGTGTGCTCTCCAGCTCATCCCTAGAATTTGGCTGCTTCCTCTGGTTATCTAAAAAAAAAAAAAAAAAAAGCATAGTTTTTGCTCTTATTTATATCATATTCAATGTTATGGCACCAACTGAACAGCTGCAGATTAAAAAGCAACAAAATTCTGGCCAGTTGTGTGTCTGGGCTGACGGACACACATCAGTCAGTGGAAGCACACATTCAGCATCTCAGGAGAGCTCACCTCCTGTCATCAGAACCATACGGATGGCGTCTCTGGTTGCTTCTATCTCTATTGTGGTCACTGGGAGTGTTTCCTCACAGACACATCCTCAATGCTATATTTGGGGACATCAGAGAACCTACAATAAAAATTCCCGGATGATACACTGCTTCGTGTTGTGCTTAGTCTCAATGACTACATGACCATGTGTTCAGGCGAAGATTGTCTTTACTTCTCATTAGAAGACGTGATGGACCAAACTTCATAATTTTCAAATCATGGCAAATTTGACATGTGTGGACATGCTACAAAGTTGTTCAGCAGTCTTTGCCAAACAATATTCTTAGTTTATCTAGAGGTTGATATTATTTGCATTTACTTGACATTTTTATAATTTTTTGTCCTAATTGGAGGGTCCTTTAGGTTGATGCTAATATTAACGACTAAAAAACTTTAATCTTACTTGTCTATGACTGGGTGTGGGATGCAAAGATGTAGAATAATTGGGGAAAAAATTCAAAGTGAGCAGTTGGTTAGTTCTACATACTCAATTTAGAAGATCGAGATTAAAGCCTTACTCTTTCATTGTAGCAAAAGAGCCGAGTACTGTTTTCTCAGTATTTCCTGGATCTGAATGAATCGCTTCTTTTTGACTAAAATTGCAGATGGAGGACATGGAAATGTTTTATTCTGTAATCATCTACTGATATTCAAAGCACTGAGGTGTTTATCTGGTAAAAGATCCCGTTCTTTAAAATTATTTCTTTTCCTCTTAACATTTGGGTGTTTAGGGAACACAGCCTGAGAGGCCACCTGAATACTGAGAACAAAAGATTTCAGACTTTTGTTCATTGTATTTGTGTTGAAATGATGAGAATCCATTCATGCTTCTAAGTTGAATTTGTGTTGATACCATAGGGCAATCGTTTATTCATTGATACACATAGAAATCCTAAGATATAAAGTTATGTTCTACCTTTATGGCGGCCACTAGCCATCTGTGGCTATTTAAATTAAAATTCATTAAAATGAAATAAAGTTAAAAACTCAGTTCCACGTTTTAGGTGCTCCATAGCCACGTGTGGCTGGTGGGTACTGCACAGGACAGTGCAGACTTATAAAACATTTTCATCACAGGGAAAGCAATGTTCGAAGGTGCTGTTCTAGAGCCAAAGATGGAACTCACACCTACCACAGAGAGACACCCCACATCTGATCATATCATGATTTGTAAAACACTGCATATGGTTTCGGTGACAGTGACTATGGGGCCAGCCTGCTGGGGTGTGGGCACGGAGGGGTGGCCCGCAGCCTTCTTCAGAGTGTGAACTGGTCCTGTGTGTCATGGGAGAGGATGAGCCAAGTCTCTGGAGAAAGGGCAGGTGCAGATGAGCCATTTCCATTTTCCACTCCCGCAACTCCCACAACCTCCCGTCCAGACCTGCCGCCAAGACGTGCTTGTACAGAAGCCCAAACCGAAGCACGTTTTGGATTAATTTTCTGGCCGTTATTTTCCTGCAAATCTATCTTGTGCCTTTGATTAAGGGCTTTCTTTCTTTTTTTTTGCCATGAATTTCAATGAATCTGAACTTAGCAGTGTTTTCTACTGGCCATGACATTTAGCACAGGCATTGACCAAAGGAAATAAGGCTTCAGACGAGCGAGGATTATAGGAGACCCCGAAAAACAGAACTGAGCTCCTGCTCTGAATATCTTGAAGCTAATGACATTGGCCCATCACCATGGACACTCGGCAAGTGAAAGTGTCCAAAGTCTGAAGTCAGGTCTCTTCCTAAAAGGAAAAGGGGGATAACACCAGAATGTTCTCCACTCATTCACCACCTTAATCTTGTAAATACTAAAAAGTGTAATAGATTGCCAATCCTACCCCTTTCTCCAGCATATCTCACTAGGACTAGCTTTTATATGTTAAGAAAGAGACTGAAGCAGAATGTTATCACGACTCTGCTCAAAATCGGTCATAGCAAGGTCTTGGGATATGCAACTCATTGCTTTTATTGCTTAATTCTCCAAAGTAGAATTGGGCACATGTTTTACACGTTTCGTCTTCTTGGTAGATGGAAAGTCCCTTGAAATTGCTAATTAAGCATATTTGCGTCTCACCCATACCTGATACAGGGGGAGGTACTCAGCACTTTGGTTCAACCCTTTCAATAAATATTTATTAACAAATTAATGTGTAAAAAAGGAGAAACCAGGTAACAAATTTGTTTTGCCTGAATTATGATCTTTCAGCCAATAGCTATAGTAAAGGAGGGAGGAAGAAAGAGGTACAAAATTTGAGAAAGAAAAAAAAAACAGATTTTGGGCTGTTTGAAAGTATATAATTTCAAAGATCCCCTTGAATTTCAATAAGGACATGATAGAAAACATACTTAAGGGCAATTGTGTATTTCAATAGAATATCCTTTCTGACATCCCCCCTGGAAGGAAGGAGCCCAAAGGGTTGCAGTAATTTGTATTGTATTATTTTGTATTAATAGCCAAATAGGAAAATAATGGAGTTAACTGACACTGGAAATGACTAACACAATTGAACCCAAGCCCGCACACTTTTCTTACAAAAGTGAATGAAACTAAAATGACCATAAGAAAACCTGGTAATCCAGCCCCACGCTTCAAATCACCCCTGATAAATTAAGATCCCACCTGATCTTCAATGTTTCCAGGAAAACAGAATCCTGGAGATGTTAAAGGTCATAAAAGGAGTTTAAAAGTATATTCATAAGCTCTTTTGGGTTTTAACAATGATGGTCACCAACTTAACACACACATTTTGTGATGTAATTTTCCAAGTCACGTATCTTTAAATCACCATGTCTCATATCTGTCCCTGTTCCAAGTGTTTGCTGGTGTCTGTCTTGCTGAAATGGTTTCAATTAGAGCCTGGAAAGAGTTGATACAGAACTCTTTCACAGTGCCTGCCAGCATGGGAATTGATTTTCAACATTGCTGTTTTTCATCCAAAAAAAAAAAAAAAAAAAATTTCCCCTTCCCACCCTTGAGTTAGAAGAGATTATTCTCAGACAGGCATTTAGCTGATTTTTAATGTCAAAGAAACTTAATTTGCAAACTCGTTAGAAACTCTTTAGTAAAAAGCAGCCTAGTAAAACAGATGATTAATATTGGTAAGCTCCTCATTTGCATATTAATTAGTCTCTCTACTCAACTAATTAAAACTGTGCTGCCTGTTTGAGGACTTTCTTCTAGAATGCTGGTCTCATTTCTGTTTAAGCTTGTATTTTAACTAAATTAAGGGTTAGTGGTTATTTTGTACTTTTCTTAATGTATTAATTTTTTCATCTGTGATACTTAGGACTCCTGAAGGTCCTACTACCATCTCCAAGCAGCCACATCATTTGCCCAAGTCACTTTTATCCCTGTTATTTCTGTGCTCTTTCAGGTGTGGATGTGGAGAAAGCAATTGGATGACCCAGGGGCCGGTAAGGACTAAGAATATGTAGGAAAAGGACCAAATTATATTTCTCTATGTTTCTTTCCAGTCTTGCTCTATAGATGTACATTTCCAGTATGTGTATATATATGTACACATTGTGCATATATATATACACATACTGGATGAGCATGCTGAGCATTGAGCCCAAGTCCTCATGACTAGTATAATCTCTTTGTTATATTTAACTACTTAGCTACTCTAATAATTTTATTTTTTTAATTTTTATTATTATTTTTTAATATCTTTATTTTATTTGTATGTGGTGCTGAGAATCGAACCCAGTGCCTCAGGCATGCCAGGCGACCGTGCTACTATTTGAGCCACATCCTCAGTCCCCTAATAATTTTTTATACTTCTCATTTTTAGTAGAGAACTACTGGGTGGGAAAGTAGCCTCATCTGTTTTAGACTCCTACCTGCAGAAAGCCTAGTTGTTTGGATCATAAGAATCCGGCTCCTTAGAGGCTAGGGATGAGGGTCAGTGGTAGAACACTGGCCAAGCATGTGTGAGCCCTGGATTCTATCCCCAATAGCGAATGACAACAGTGATAACAAAAAAAGTAAAACAGAACCTAGCTCTTATTGGTGAGAATGTGTTTCCATGACAGGAAAGACAAAACCAAACTAAACAAACAAGCAAATACCAAAAATACTTATGGAAATAAACAATCTTTGAGTACAGAGTCCTCAACTGAGATTCAAGAGAAATTAGGTTAGTGTCAATAATTGAGTGACATTGACCAAATTTGAGTGTTTTATCTAAAGCAATCAAAAATAAATATGCAAAAAAAAATATGTATCAAGAATCTGCCCCAGCCATTTTCCTGTGATACCTTCTCCCCAAACTGTTAGGTTTTTGGCTCTTCCATAGTACCTGTATTTTTTTTTTTTTCTTTTGGCACTAGGGATTGAATACAGGGCACTTAACCACTGAGACACTCCCCAGTCCTTTTTTATTTATTTAGAGAGAGGGTTTCATTAGGTTGCTGAGGATGGCTTTGAACTTGTAAAACTTCTGCCTCAGGCTTGGGTGTTTACCTTTCTTTTTAATTTTTTTTTTAAGTTGTGGATGAACACATACTTTTATTTTATTTATTTATTTGTGTATGGTGCTGAGGATCCAACCCAGCACTTCATGTGTGCTAGCCAAGCACTCTTCCACAGAGCCCCAGCCCCAGCCCCAGGTGTTTACCCTTCTAATAGTGGGTATCCTACAGTACAACAAATCACATCCTTCTTATTCACACCCCTTATTGGATGCATCTCCATAGCAGGGTCTCTGTTTTATTCATCATCATATCCCCCAGTGCCTATCCCAATGCCTGCAATGTAGCAGGTGCTAATTAAATAGTTGCTGAGTAAGTGAACAATAAGCAAATTAGTTAATACATGAATAAACAATAAATAAAGCATGTATTTCAGTTGCCTATTACCACCTTTTAAAAAAGCCCCAAACTTATAAACTAAAGGCAGACAATAATTGACCATTTCTCATGATTCTGTAAGTGGTCTGGATAGCTCTTCTGCTGCTCCACCTTGGCTCCCTAATGGCATGGCAGTCATTTGGCAGGTCTCCAGGGGGCTGAGCTCAGGTGAGCAGCTGGGACTCTGGACCTCTCGCTCCATGTCTTTCACTCTCAAGTTGGCTCCTGGGACTCCCTACTATAATGGGAGCAGTATTTCCATGTACAAACTCTAGTTAAAATTATATAAGTTTGGTGATAAGGCACAGACAGGAGCAAATCAGATGACCACGCCCAGAATCAATATGGAAGAGGATGACTCAAGGGCATGAATATTTGGAAGACCATTTGCATAGTCAACCACGTCTTATTTGACCTCAAGGGAGTGGCTATTCAAGGCAGGAGAGTGAGTACACAACTAACCCAACATGATAAATGTCAGACCAGAGCTGCCAACACATTGTTCAGGAGAAAGTATAGACAGCATTAGAGTCGGATCTGAATTAGAGCTTTTTCTCTTTTGTTTAACTGCTGTGTGACCTTAGGTAAGCTTCTTTTTTTTTTAATATTTATTTTTCAGTTGTAGTTGGACATAATACCTTTATTTTATTTATTTTTATGTGGTGTTGAGGGTCAAACCCAGGGCCTCGCATGTTCTAGGCAAGTGTTCTGCCACTGAGCCACAGCCCCAGCCCCTTAGGTAAGCTTCTTAACCTCTGAAAATACCATTATGATTCTGAAATATGGAGATAACAACTCTCTTATTTTTCTCCCAAGACTAGAGTTTTCTGTCCTGATTCTATCAGGGCAGCAATGATGACTGGAAACCACTTTACATTCCTGTTTTAAACACAATTTTGAGTTGTATATAGATGTGAGTTTTAAACAAAAATTTCTTTTTGGAGAAAAATACGGCCATTTAAAATTTGAGTGGATATTATAAGTGAAGTGGCTGCCAGCTAGAATTAATAAGAAGAAAAAATGTAAATCTAAGCGATTAATTATTAAGCACCTAACAGCCAAATATAGTACCTGTGGGCACAGAGGCCCTCTTCTTTGAGGAGGCAAAAACTAATTGCAATAGCAGAGTTGCTGAGAAGTCACACTGGGAAACATGGGGTGCACATAGCAGTTGTCTTTTCCTTTTGCTGAGCCACATTAAAAGGAAAGGTGGAGATCTAAGAAGAAAAGTATTTAAAACCCCTTGGGAAATCTATTCAATAGCTAAGCATGAAAAAAAGTTAGGTGATAATGAGAGCCAGGGAGAAAGGAGGTAATGGGGCCCTGTGAATCCTGAGGCTTTCGGTTCCTGAAAGAGCACAGCTTGGCACACAGTAGGTTCTCAAAAACAATGGAGACAACCAATTAATGAGTGAACAGATGGATGGGGTTTTCTTCCTGCAAGTTTGAGAAAGGAGGAAATTTGATATTTGTAAATGTATTGAATATAGTGCCTGTTAAGGACTGAATGTTTGTGTGTCCCCCAAATTCAGATACTGGTACTCTAGCCTCTAGTGTGATGGTATTTGAAGATGACGTCTTTGGGAGACCTTGAGGACTAGATGAGATTATGAGGGTGAGACCCTGACCTGATGGAATTAGTGCCATTAAAGAAGAGAAGGCAGAGAGTTTGTGCTCCCTCACTACACGCACGCACGCGCGCGCGCACACACACACACACACACACACACACACACACGAGGGCACAGCAAGAAAGCAGCCATCTGCAAGCCTCACCAGGGACGTTATCAGTCTGCACCTTCATCTTGTACTACAAATAAGTTACTGTTATTTAAACCATCCAGTTTGTGGTATTTTATTTTGACAGCCAGAGCAGACTAGGTTAGTACCCATACTTAAGCTTTTATATACCTTTAACTCCTGCACTACTTGCATACACATGTAATTATACAATAACACACAGGTAATACATAGTGTATAAATTCATATATAAATATCAATCAATTTAATTTTTAGAAAACCATGTTGGGCTGGAGGGTGAATAGTTCAGTGGTGGAATATGTGCTCAGCATGAGCAAGGCCCTGGATTCAACTCCCAGCACCAAGAAAATGTAAATAAAATGAGATAATAAAAAATAAAAGCCAGGCATGGTGGAGCATGCCTGTAATACTAGTAGCTTGGGAGGCTGAGGCAGGAGCATCGCAAAGTTGAAGACAGCCTCAGCAATTTAGTGAGACCTTGTTTCAAAGCAAAGAATAAAAAGGGTTGGACATGTAGTTCAGTGGTAGAATATTGCTGGGATCAATCACCAGTATCCCAAAAATAAATAAGTAAAATTAACCTTTGAATATAAAACAGTTTCTTAATTGAATGAAAAATCATACTTTTTTAAAAAATGACTCAGAGGACTACAACATCTGAATGAAGAAGTCAATATTCAAATCATGGGGTCATGCCCATGGTCCCCCAGTGGACAGGTGGTATAATATCCAAAATATAAATAGCACATCAAGAGAGGAAATCAAGTTTGAGCTCACTTTTCCTTTTCTTCTCTCTCTCTATCTTTAAAAAGAGAAATTATCTCAATTCTGTCTGCTAGAAGATCAAGGTGTCAGAAAGGTTAGTTCCCTCTGAAGACTGTGAAGAACAATCTGTTTAAGTCCTCGTTCCTGGCTTCTGGTGGTTTGCTGGTAACCTTTGGGGTGCCCTGGCCTATAGACTTATTACCCAGCCTCTGTCTTTGCCTTCACATGGTATCCCCTTGTGTTTGTATCTCTGGGTCCAGATTTCTCTTTTTTATAAGGATACTGGTCATATTGCATTGGGAGCTTCCTTTGCTCCAGTAGAGCCTCATCTTAATGAATCACATCTACTTCCAAATAAGGTTCTGTCCAGAGGTACTGGGAGCTAGGACTTCACTCCATAAATTTTAGGGGAAACAGAATTCAACCAATAATACCTAGTCCCTCCTAGCTCTACTGGTAGCATGTTTTTTTTAAGTCCATAATTTTTCTTTTATTTACATATTACTTATTATTTATTTATTTGTTTATTTATTTATTGTGCATTATAGCTATACTTAATAATGGGGCTCATTTTGACATATTCATAAATGCCCATAACATGGTTTTCTCCACTTCAATCCCCAGTGGTAACCCTCCCTTCCCCTGATCCCCTTCCTCTACTTTGTTGGTTTTTTCTTCTGTTTTTATTTCTTACTGGAAGCATTGTATTTTTATATAACATTGGAATGCATGTGGTATTTTCCCATGTGCACATAGCATAATTTGCTCAGCTTAGTTCTCTAGCTCTTCCCCTTTCCCCTCCCTTCCTCCCTCCACCTTTATCCCCCACTTCTATTCTACTGTTCTCCCTTTTATTCCCACGAGTTCCCCTTTATTAAGTCCCCTTTTCTCTCTAGTTTCTGCATAGGAGAGAAAACACTTGACCTTGACTTTCTGAGTCGGGCTCCTTTCACTTAGCATGATGTCCTCTGTTCCTTCCGTTTGCCAGCAGATGGCACTTCATTCCACTTTCTCTTGTCTTCTGTTTCTCTTTCTACCCTGGGACACATAATAGAAAAATGAGCAGAGCCTAGGTGGCCACAAACTGGGGTGTGCTGGGGGTGCTGTCGGTTACAGTGAGAGTGTTCAGAGAGGACTTAAGGCCCCTGGGGTCTGTTTCCTGCAGTGGAGTTTCCGGCAGCAGGGTCTTGCTGGGAGCTTCTGACTGGATCTCTCTCTTCCAGCGATTAGGAACCATTCAGAGATTGCTCACAAGGCCCTGGTTGTGAGAGCTCACCTACCTGAGAGGGAGCCATCCCTTCCTTGCATCTACACAGACAAGGGCAGGCAGCTTTTAAAATATCTATCCTAAAGGTGAGTGTCTCCCTGGGAGCACGATGGTATGATAAGAGTACCAGGGTATGCATATGTAACAACAAATCTCACCATTATGTATAATTATACTGCACCAATTAAAAATCAACTAAAAAAAAAAAGAATGAAAGCAAAAAAAAAAAGGTGTGGTTTATAGGGTAGTAGGATTTGGGAGACTAGGGTTACATATGATCTCCATTTCTTATTCACTGTAATACTTAGTATACCATTTAATCCTTTTGAGACTTTTTCTTTCACTATAAAATGGGGCTAATAATTTCTGTCTTAACTGCTACCTCGGCGAGTTGACCTCATAAATAAGTGAGTCACATTTGGATATGAAAGCCTTGAGTAAAATAGAACATTTTATACTAGCAGTTGACAAACTGCCCACAGATCAAAACTACCCCACGGCCTGTTTCTGTATGGGAATGGTATTTAAGGTTTTAAATGAGTAACAAGAGGAATATGAGATGTAAAAAAATGTAAATGACATTCAAATTTCAGTGTTCCTATGAGTGAGCAGAAATGTTTTTTAGTTATATATTATTGCTATTTGTGTCAAAGTTGAATGTGACCCACAAAGTCCAAAGCATTTATTATCTAATTCTTTACAGAAAAAGTGTTCAATTCCTGCTCTACATAATTGTATTAGTTAGGGTTCTCAAGAAAACTAGAAACAGCCGAATAAATAGGGTGTATATGAACAGATTTTTGTTTTTAATGGGAATTGACTCACACTAGTACAGAAATGAAGAAGCCCCAGGATCTGCTATCTGCAGGGTGAAGTATCAGGAAAGCCAAGTGGCATCATCAGACTGAGTCTGAGGGCCTAAGAAGCAGGAGTGCTGATGTCCCCAGGTATCAGAAGATGGATATCTGTTCACAGAGAGAGAATTCCATCTTCCTCCACCTTTTCTGCTTTATTTGAAGCATCAGTTGGTTGAATGATGTCCACCCACACTGGTAAAACTGGATATGCTTTACTCAGGCTAATAATTCAAATGCTAATCTCTTCTAGGATGTATTCAGCATCGTCATGATGATAGAACCAGACCCCATACACTGTCATGGTGTCCCACACAACCTTGGGTTCTGACCAAGTAACGTACTGCTCTCTGAAAGAAGTCAAGCAATGGGAGTTAGAGGACTGATTACCCTTCACCCAGAAGCTGCTGACCTTATAGAAAAGCAACGGCAACTAACAGGCACATGCTGGGCACTATTCTAAGCACCTCCCCTGTGTTACGACCCTTAAACCATCTTCCAAGGTAATTACCATAATTTATAGAAATTTCCAAGAAGACAGAAGTGAGAATGGTTAATAAACTGCCTCTGGTCACTTGATTAGTCAGTGGGGACTGAGGATTGAATCTCGTCAGTCCAGCTCCAGAGCCTGTCCTCATCCTTAATATACTGCAAAATCCAGAGGAGGGCAACAGCCCATCCAAGGCCCAGTGATGGATCTGTGTGAGAAACAAAAGCCGGAGAAGGTGCAGTGAGGTCCTGGGGAAGGCAGTTTGATTCTCGGAAGCAGTGGCCCATGTGTGGTATCATTTCTGTCAGAACAAGAATACACTCATCTGGGACTCAGAAGGCTGGAAGCTGGAGTTATGACTCACTCCCACGTGGGAAATTGTGTTCCCTGCCACCCAGGGCTCCAGTCATACAGAAGTTTTAGAGTCCAAGGAGGAATAGTTCAGGGGGAGAGAGCAATCGCTCCTCTGAATCAGAAGCTGCGGCTGCCACTCGGTCACTTTAGGCTTCTCCTGTCAATGTGATCAGACAAAAAGAGGAGCTCAGGTGCAGGTCACTGACCAGGATGTGCCTCTCCAAAGGTACAGCAGCACTTTTCTTCCCTGGTACTTCCATTTGGCATGATCTGGGCTGTGAATCTCACTTCCTTCTATTTGTTCCTGGTCATGCCTGACCCTGATTCTTCTGCCTTCTCATTGACTCAGTATCTCTTTGGAATATTCTACCCCACTCCCTGCAGCTAGCAGCAAGATCTGATTTCTGTTGTTTGTAGCTAAGGTATCTGACTGATAATATGGCTCTTTAATTGATTCTCTTTATTGTTGTTGTTGGGTTTTTTTGGTGTTTTCAATGGGTTTCAAAAGATGGCCAGAGAGCAAATATACCCTTTCTAGGGTATATTTCTAGATCATCTTTATTGAATCTCTATTTAGTTTATTTTAATTTCCAGCAAAATATACAATTTATTTCAGTTTTATACTAATTGCCATAATTGGTGAGCACTGGACAACTTGCCTGAAGGCCATTAATTTATAGACTGTCCTGTGGCTTTTGCAGCCTGTCTTGGCAAGATGGACTGCTCAGATAGTTCTTGACCTAATTATAAGTGGGAAACTGGGAAATGGAGGAAGTTTTCAGTAAAGTTGAGGGCACAGGATGCTCTGTCAAACTGACTCAAAAATCCCATGAGGACAACGGAGAAGTCCATTGGTGGAGCAGGGAGCGGGGAAGAAGGATCAGGAGAGGAGGGAAGCAGAAAGGCTAAGAGAGAGACCTAGCCTTGGAGCTCCCTGGATTTCTGAATTTCTCAGGAAACTTTGGTGGATCTGTATCTTACAACCACCTGCTGCTGCTGGAAACTCTTTTTCATCAATCTTTAGAAAGAAAACTTGCCAATCAATTTGTCTTTCCTCTTTTTAGTTTTTTTCTTTTTCCCTGTGACCTAACTAATCCAAAGGCTGCAACTAAGAGAAAAGTGGAATAGAAAATGAGGAGCCTAGACAGTCTGCAAACATAAAATCCAGACACTGAAGAGTAGAACTTGATTATTTCATGGGAGCAACCAGGCTTTTATAACCTCTCTGCTCCCCTCTGTGGATACAGGCTGAATTGAGAGTATAATTCATTCTATAAATCCCCAAAGCAGAAGTAAAATGCAATTCTTTTTATTTCTTCATGACTACCAACCAAAACATTAGTATAGTTCCTTATTAAAAAACAGATATATATGCATATGTATACCTACTTGATATACATGTATATATATGTGCATATATACATATATATGCATGTGAATATATATCTCAGTGTTTCTATAAAAAATCAGTATATGTGTGTGTGTATATTCTTATTCAAAATCTACCCTACTTAAAGTCTAAGTTTGGGCTGGGGATGTGGCTCAAGTGGTAGTATGCTCGCCTAGCATGCGTGAGGCACTGGGTTCAATTCTCAGCACCATGGAAAAATAAAATAAAGATATTGTGTCCACCTAAAACTAAAAAATAAAAATAAAAATAAAATTTTAAAAAAGAAGTTTTTCAGGCATATACATACCTGGATCCTATCTGTAAAATGCCAGGCAGGGGGTTTGACAGGAAAGCAAAGTGGGCAGTGATGCTTCTATAGGTTTTTTTTTTTTTTTTTCCAATAAAGACTCTTCAAGAGAATCTCTGTCATATCAACATGGTGCCAGCTAACAAACTGACATGGAAAGGAAAGGCCAATCCCCCTTTTGCTCTGTGACAATGACCCTGATACAAGTGACAAGTTGCTGGAGGCTCTGAGGACAAGTTTATCTCAGGCTGTTCGGCTTTCCGAACCTGTCCTCACACCTGCAGAAAAAGTTCTTTTGGGCTCCTTGCTGTCCCCTGCTCTCATCTATTATTTTTACCTTTTCTGGCACAGCAAATGTGGGTTAGTAAAAGAGAACTGGGTGCAATACTTTAGCTCCTGCACCCTAGAGACAAACTTCTCAGGTTCAAATGTTGCCTGTGTGACTGACAAATAGACCGGTCTCTCTAAACCTGTTTTCTTATCTGTAAAATGTAGGTAATATTATCAGCTTCTGCCTGGAGGACCAAGTGAATGAATTCACTGAGTGAAGTAGTACTTGTAAAGGGTATAGAATAGTGCCTAGTGCTTCGAGCCCCATAATGGGTCGTTTGCTAGATCTGTACGTAAACTTACTCCAGGGAAAGCAGAGTCCTTTACAAAAAGAACAGCCAGACTGGTCCAAAGAGAGCTGAACTATGCTTCTTGTAATAGGGATTTTTTTTTTCCTTTCAGGAAACTCCAATTTTCTAATTATTCTTTACTACTCTGCTGAATATTCTAAAGTAAGAAAGTGTTCCAATTTATAGGTGACTTGCTTTTTGAAAAAATGAAATCAAACACAGAGTGTACCATTTCAGTAGAGTTTTAATTAACTGGTAATTGTGAGCCTGAACATCAGCAAAAACAAAGGAAGGACGAAAAGATTTTGCAGTAGTTGTGGCAAAAGATCAGACTGAATCCCACTTCTGCAACTTCCGATTCTTTCCACCTCTGGCAAGCAAGCCCTTTACCCTCCTGGGTCTTCTGAGTCTACAAAATGTGGATACTTGTATCTGTCTCACAGGGAGACCCTGAGGTTAAAATAAGATAACACAGCACCATGGGGGCTCCAGTGTGTGCACCTAATATGACTCAACACATGTTGGAATTTGAATTTGGAAGTGGTTCTCCTACACAGAGCCTTTCAGTATTTGGCTCAGGACCTAATGACTTCAGGCACAATTCTACCAAGCTGGGTCATCTGATTTCCCATCTGCAACCTGCCAGCATTTCAAGAATGCTACAAGAGACAAAAAATACATAAGAAGGAGAAAATAAAAATTTTTATAAAAACAAGGCAAAATCAAAGTTTTTGGTTTAGTGGTTAGGAGTCTTTTAGAGTAGAGAAAAATAGCCCTTCAGATCTAAGTCACCTTTAGAGAACTTGCTACATCACAGCCCAGTGCAATGATTGACATTCTAGTGGTCTGAAGACTATAGGTCTCTAAGAATGTACCTGCACCCAGAGGTTTCAGGTTATTTGAAAATTAATCTCAAAAAGACTAGGAAAGAGAGAAAACCAGCTCCTCACCACTGGACCTTCAGTGATTTGAAGGGTGTGGGAGGAAACTTTGCCATAACCATACAGGGGTGGTACTTGGAACCTAGTTGAAGTCTGCTCCTATCTACTGCAAGATAAGTTGACACTGATTCCCTTTGAAGAGAAAAAGGTCTGATGTAACAGAAAGGACTGCCCAGGAAGTTGGGAATGGTCAACAAACACAGGATAGGTGTCCTGTAGAGATCGACAGGACAGAAGGCAGCAGTCCTTCATCATGGGTAGCTCAGTGGTTGGCTGTTGGAGCCAGAACAAGCCTAGCTCTTGCTTTTTCTGTTTGCATGATATCCAGTTTAATCTGTCAATCTCTTCTGTGTAAAATAAATACCTCAGAGCATTGTTATGAGGGTCATCATATTAATACACCCTGGAAAGTCTGCCTGGCACACTGCGATCATTTGACCAATGTTAGTTGTCACTGAATGTGAATACTGCACTCATCTTCCTTCCTGTGCCCCTAGTGATGAAGGATCATGTGTCTCATTTCGACTCACCACAACAATGCTACAAGGAACACCTTTACACTTCTATTTAATATGCATTTATTGAGTGCCTAATCTATCCTGGGCAATGTTTCTTTTCCGACCCTGCAAAAGTTGACCAGAGGCATATGCAATTTCATGTTTCACCAAAAGACTGGCCACTGCTCACAAATTCATACGTATCCTGGCAGTTCTTGCTTTCCCACATCTTTGTCAACACCCAGTGTTGCCAGACTCTTTAATTCCTCTCAGTGGTATCAACCTCAGCCATTACTCACTGTGTCAAAACTACATATCCTGAAACACCCAGGTGGAGACCAGATGATTTAAGGTTTACTGAGCTTTGGTTCTACTGCAGAATTTGCATAGCTCGTATCCCATCGATTCATTCACTCATGATTTTAATATCCTTGACTAGCCCTTTCTATATTCTAGCAGCAAGACATGAATGACTTGGGGTTAAGGAAGAATTGCAGGAAGGAAATGGAGAATTGTTTACATTAGCCAGTCCCCCTCTGTAATGATTCATAAGTTAAATCAATAGGGTTAGGTCTGTGGAGGCAGTATATTGAGACATCTTCTCTCAGCCTCTAAAGACATAATATTTACAGTCTATAAGTTTTTAAAGAACTTTCACAAATATTTGTGACCTGAAAAAAAATTATCTCTAAAATGACAAAAGAAAATTGTTTTATTCTTTCTTTCTTTCTTTCTTTCTTTCTTTCTTTCTTTCTTTCTTTCTTTCTTTCTTTCTTTCTTTCTTTCTTTTTTTGATACCAGGGGTGCTTAATCACTGAGCCACATTTCCAGACCTTTAAAAAACAAACAAACAAAAAATAACAGGGTCTCACCAAGTTGCTTAGGGCCTTGCTAAGTGGCTTAGTCTGGCTTTGAATTCACAATCTTCCTGCCTCAGCATCCTGAGTTGCTGGGATTACAGGCGAGCACCACTATGCCCGGCACCACCATTCCCAGCTAAAAACGTTATGGTTATGATATGCTATAGGGCAGGGTAGCAGAGTATGAAAGGAGACAAGCTTAAGAACCTATGTCAGTCCTCAGCCGGCATCAAATCTCCCTGGGAATGATCTCTCCTGTACTTTGTTCTTAGTCTACAAGTCAAATTATTTAGGAGCATTTACTCACTGAGTACAATGGAGAGTGACAGAATTAGAATGTGTAGGAAAGCTATAGTGCCACGGCCATCTATTCAGGTTTGCAAACTGTGCTTCAGATGCAGAAGGAAGGCAGAAACAGTGGGACTCTGGTCCATTCTGCTCCTGTTTGTATTTCCCCCCCATAATTCCTTATTCTTACTGGTATCAGAGCAGCTCCACCTGGTTCTGGTCAAATGTATCAAAATTCTCTGTGAACTTTTGTTAGGGAAATGGGTTCATTGCTTAATATTAGAAAACCATTATCTAACTTTATCATTTTACTAATGAGGACCCTGAGGTTCCAAGAATCTGTGTAGACTGCCTAAAAGTCTCCCGACTAGCTGAGAGCCGTGTTTCCAGAATCCCAGTTCAGGACTATTTCTCCCAGTAGAGTCTGAGGAATCATGGATGTATGGAGGCAACTTTGTTCCAAAAATTAGGCCAGAAGCTTGTGAAATGTCAGGGAGGGGTCCTGACTGTTCTTAAGAGTATCTTGACTTTCCACCGGGGTTCCATAGTTTAGAAGGCTCCCGGGGTTAATGTATAACATTTTAAAAGGGGCAAACACCACTAAATTGATTTTCAAGCCGCGATCTGTGGAGTTGAAGCAGAAAAACATAAAATTCCCTGTAGTGAATTCTATTTCATCTAGATAAGTGGAAGTAAATCTGGTAAGACCAAAAACACACTGAAAGGTGTTGCTCAGCACTTTGCCAAACAGAAGTCTCTGGAAGTTTTATTTTGTGACATCTCTAAGTTTAGCTTCATTCTCGGAGACCCTTTTCAAAGGAGGCACCTGACCAAACAAAGCTGAAGTGGTTTCGTTGGCTCACAATACCCTTTTTTCTTATAAAAACAAAGTTTGGGGTCTAGGAGAAATGAAGGGCAGTCTGCTTATAGCTGAAGTTTGACTCACATTGAAAATTGTTGGAACTTTAAAGAAAACTAACAATTATAAAGCACCCAAACTAAAATCAAGATACCTGTTTTTTTGTTGTTGTAGTTTGTTTTGTTTTTGTGAGGCAGTATGAAAATCAAGCTCAAAATTGACCCATGGTAGGCTGCTAATGGCCCTCAAGACATCCACATCCTAATCCCTGAAACCTGTAAACCTCATTCTAAATATTAATTCATTTATTCATCAAATACATATTGAGTACCAAATATGCCTTGGGCGCTGTGCTAGAGCTTGGATTAAACCGCAGTGAACAAGGTAGAGGGTCCTTTTCACTATTGACCGAGTTGTAAATGAGATAGACATACATTTACCAGTTGCAATAACAGAGTCAGGGTGACTGCCGGCAGGAGAGACAGAGCTGACCTCTCCTAAGAAGAGGCATTTCTGTTGTAAAGGTGGGGTGCAAGGAGAGTCCCACACAGAAGGGAGAGAGAGAGCTTAGTGTGGTCAAGGAAATAAAACTCACCAGGGTGAAGCATGGGGAGAAGTGGGGCACTGGCATGAGATGAAGTGAGACAGGCAGACCAGGGAGAGAAGGCTTGGTGATGAAAGGGTAGTGGCTGACTTCTCTGTTCCTCTTCTCTTAATGGAGAGCCCTAAGTGTCAGAACTAGAAAGCCGCTCTTAAAAAAAATTTCCAGTAATTAGGGCTTCACGAGTAGACATGCACAGCTTCAACTACGGAAACTTTACCTGAATCTGCTCCACTTTCTAGGAAGCACTTTAAACTTGGTCAGCTCAAGTGTTCACGGGAATCAGTTTTCTGCACTCCTTTCATTCATGCCATGTGTCTGTCGTGCCGTCTTCTTGCCAGACAGCTGTGTCTGAGGTGTTGTGTGTGTCCTGGGTGTTGAGAATAGGCGAGCCCCTGGCTGTGCTTCCATGGAGCACAGATATAGCAAAGGGCTATGAGGTCAAATGACAGGGACCAAATGAGGGTGTACCCCTGGCTGCCTGTCTGACCTAGGCAAAGGATGAAGGCTTCAGGGAAGAAGTGGCACTGAACGGGGGACTGACTGATGAGTAGAAGTTGGTCAAGCTGGTCAACAGGTGGATATAGGCACAGCAGGCCTGAAGAGGGGTATTCAGAGGAAGTGGGTACACTAGAGAGGTGAGAGAAGTGTTAAAGTACTGAATCTGGGACAGAGAGAGTCAAAGTAGGAATAGAGGATAGAGGCCTGGTGGGGTCGCTGGTTGAAAAGTGCAGGGTTTTCTTTCTTTGTTTGTTTGTTTGTTTTGTAGCAGGAATTGTACCTGGGTGTTTAACCTCCGAGCCACATTGCCAGGCCTTTTTATATTTTATTTAGAGACAGGGTCTCTCTGAGTTGCTTAGGGCCTCACTGAGTTGCTGAGGCTGGCTTTGAATTTGAGATCCTCATGCCTGAGCCTCCCACGCCACTGGGAAGAGTACAGGGTTTTGAAGGCCCTAGTAAGTGAACTTGGTCTCTAAGAACAAAGAGAAGCTGTTAATAGTTTGCGTGGAGAGACATGACAGGATGAGGCTTGCATTTCAAGAAGATCCTTTACATTTTGGAGTGGCAACTGAGACTGAAGGTAACCGGGAGTCACCTGAGAGATCATTTAGGAGTGTTCACTGGCATTTAGGGAAGAGATGATATGGGCTTGGGAGGGCAGACGGTATCTATGGAGATTTCTAATTACAGGCCCTACTTAATATTTGCATCTGGGCATGTTCACGATTTGGATTAAATATAAAGTCTTTATCCATGGTATCGTTCATAAACTGAACAGGATTTTTATTCATTTGCAAGAAATACAAATTTTGAAAAGATGTAATTGAAGTTAATTTCACTTTCAAGCACCCATTCTTCTGGAAGTTACAATCTTGATTTTGGTCAGTTTGAGATCTCTCCACTTCTTTCTTGGTTTTGAATATAAATTTGGGTGGGAAGTATGCTGAGATCTTGTACAAGGTGGGTGTGGATGGACACTCCTGTCTCCTCATTTTTGTACCCGTGTGGATCCCCTGACACATTCTTAGCGTGTCACCCCTATAGGCAAAGGCTCACCCAGGTTTCTGTAGCACCATCTTGACACCTCTACAGGCCACAGACTCCTCCCGTGTCTGAAGGGTTCTCCAAGCAACATAGAAAATGTTCTGCTTCTTCTAAATAATCTGACTATGAACAACACCTTGAGGCTCTCTCTTACATCAAATGCCAGAGTTTGTCTCCTAAACAACAGGGCTCAGTGTGCAGGATCAAGATTTTCCTGTTGGATCTTGTGGACAGATTCAAGTGATATTTTGGAGGAAAACATGATTCTATATAAGAACTCAAACTGGAACTCATGTCAGGAGTGAGGCTTCAGGAATGGCTCCTGGATTGTTTTGCAGGAGGAACTGGACGCTGCCTTTTAATGAGACAGAAACCTTGGAAAAAGAGCAGATGTGTGCCAATGGCCTGGATTCATCAGAATTACATATGAATTATAATATGTGTTTGAAATATCCAAGAAAAGATATTGAGGAAGTAGTTGGTAATTGGTAGACGTTGAATATTGGGAGAATTTGGGGACAGGGAATACACATACACACACACATTTTTTTGTTGTTGTTGGTTTGTCAGTGTAAAATAGGTGGTAGTGGGAGCTGTGGGACAGCAAGGGATCCCCTGGAGAAAGAGAAAAGAATAGAGCAAAAAGAGAAGAGGGACTTGGAAAATCTAAGGAATATCAAAGGCTGAGTGGAAGAAGGAGGACCTACTTACTAGCCATGAAGGTAAAAGGAAAACTAGAAGATTCTCAGGAAACACAAGTCACCCAAGAAGAGAAGCTCAAGAGGGTGAGAGCGTTGACAATGGTAAATGCCACCACCAAGAGGCCAAGTAATACAGAACGCAAGAAATGCCCTGTGGATTTAAAAGTCACTGGTGATCTGAGAAAGCCGTTCCAGGATATGGAAGAGGCAAAAGCCAAGAAGGTGTAAAGAGTCTACAGAGGACACCTGGTAGAGTCACCATCAACCTCGAAGAGACAGGCCTGGGGAGGAGGAGCAGACTAGTGACCCTCACTTGAAACTTCAGGAAAGCTTCAAAACCAGCTTCCAAAGGCTCAAACTGATGCCCAAGTAAATGAACTACCTTCAAGGACAAAAACTATCACTTTTTAACAAACACGACAAAATCAAATGCTCAATAAAGAAAAAAAAAACCTTTACAGTTTCTAGCATCCAATAAAATATTACTCCATATGAGAAGAAGCAGAAAATTGAGACCATAACCAGGATAAAAATAAGTCAATAGAAACACACCCAGAAATGAAGAGTTGACAGATTTAGCCCACGAGCAGAAAAGGACTTTAAATCAGATACTATAAACATGTCCATGTATTTCAAGGAAAACATCAATCTAATAAGATGTGGTAAATACAAAAAGAAAGTGTAAAGAATCATGTTCAAGTTCTTTTTTCAGTAAGTCCCCCCTCCCTGTAAATGCCAGCTCTCTAGCCTCTTTTCTGTAAGTTATTTTGTGTCACGTAACAGTATTTTTGTTTCAATATATGGAAGTATTTTAAACTTATCTTGGGGAACCTGTCGCATAACCCTAAAGAAAATTTGAAGTGACCTTGACAGGTGGAGGAGTGGGTATGGCTGTGATTGAATTCTAGATGTGCTTCTGCCCTGAATTGTTCATAGAAACTGTAAGACATCCCAGTCTCCTGCACAGAGCAGCTGGACAGGGCTATAGGGATGTTCCAGGTCAGGGGTCCTCCAGGACAGTTTGGTGTTTCCGGTCCACCTGCCTGACTGGTCCATCTGAACCCCAGGTCTAACTGTACCATCCTTACTGGTACAGGTTCCCACGACTGCTGCTCATATTATTTTTTTCCTCTCTTTAATACTTTTTGGGAGCTTTAAAGACACTTTTAAAGGTACCCTTACAATGAAAAGAGAAATATTAGTTAAAAGGAAACCATTAAAGTTCAAGAGATCATTTGAAATATTTGTCTTTATCAAAACTGTGTTGGCCATGGGTCAAATCAAGCAAATAAGGGTTAATGCAGAAAAAACAAATTTTCTCACCTACCCACTCCCTCCATCTGGGAGTCTAGGCCACCTCTAAAGATATGCATTGCATTAATATTGATCTTAAAGCTAAATGTTAATTTGAAAATCTCCCATATTATCAGCTTTTCGGTTCACATGGTAGAGAACTCAGCTGGTCCATATTACTTTAATCCATAAATCACTTAATTTCCTAAAATGTTTCTACAGGTAACATCCAAATCCTACTACAGGTAGTATCCTATTCCAAAAACTAAAAATCTGAACTCTTCCACATTCCAAAACTTTTTGAGTGCCAACACTATACCACAGGCAAAAATTTCCACACCTAATCTCTTGTGATAGGTTGCAGTCAAAATGCAGGCACTCCAAAAAGATTTTATAAAATCATCTATAGGCTATGTGTATAAGGTGGATGAAACGTCAATGGATTTCCTGTTTAGTCTTTGGTCCCATATCCCAGACATCCCATTCCCTATATGCACATACTCCAGAATCTGAAAAATAGAAGTTTGAAACACTCTGGTCCCAAGTATTTAGAATGAGGGATACTCAGTCTGTACGAAACTTAAACTTCAGAATTCCAAACTCTTCAACATATTTCTATTTACCATCTTAAATGAAAACTCATTTATTTATTCACTGCCCCATGCCAGTAAGGGAAATAGAGATCATGATTTTAGTTTCTCCCTGGATGCAGGAAAATAGAAAACATAGGTCTTAGTTGAGCACATCATGCTGCCATGCTCATATTTGGGACTAAATTCATCCTTGAGACTAAATTCATCCTGCCCTTCTCTACCCAATGTCAGATGTACCATCTCTGCCAGAACATCTCCTCATGCCAGCCACTTCATTAAGCAGAAAAGTCCTCTTTGCTTAAGTGATGTTTAATTATCTGCTTGCATTTTAATATATAACAAGTTAAAAACTAACATTGAGGCAATATCTTTCCATTATATGTTGCTCTAAGAGACACCCATCTCCTCGCCACTGAGCACATCTGTTGGGGGGGCGGGGAGGGCTCATAAACACGTAGCTTGAAGAGAGCAATGATAAAAATAAAACCACAAAACCAAAATGACTCCCTCTGAATCTTTATTATCACTCCTATTAAATTATGTTATGACACAGATATTTTGTTCCTAAAATTTCATCTCAATTTTCCTTCACCTACCTTAGTTTTTCATTTCTTCCTCGATGGACTCTGTCTCCACCAGGGGAGGAAGGTGGCAAGGGAAAGGAAAGTTGGTCACCCAGACGTCATAAATGGCAAATGCCACATTGTTAGGAACATAGCCATTCAACAGGTCAGGCTGAGACACAGCATTAACAACCCAGGCAGAGAGTCCATCGCCTACCATCATCTGTCTGAAATTAAAAAGTACCTCCAGAGGAACTGCGGAGTGCTTTGTCTGTAAAAAGTGCTAGCAACAACGGTGAACCAGAGGGACAAAACAGCCTTTGGTGGATTGTTAGGGCACTTAAGGAGGGGCGCATTGTAATTAGCCATATGCCAGACTTCCATAGACCAATGAGGAACAGGCCTGGTGGTGCCTCATCTTTGTGGCCTCGTTTTTTCAGGTCAAAAGCAGAATGGCCATGGAGTGGGGAATGACTCACCAAGGAAAGCTCAAAGCGATTCCATTCTCTGGTTTCACGCAGAACAGATGAGAACTCTACTGTGTGCATGCCTTTGTGACTGTAGGCCTGCTGCTGAGCTGGGCATATGCGCTTGGGAGAGGGAGCGAAGGCCTCATTCAGCTTACATCCCAATTCTAGAATCACTGTGGATCTGGGAATGTTTATAAGGGAATCAGAGGACAGCTGTGTTTCAAAGATAATGTTGTTACATATAAATATTTCCAGAAAAGAAAAAGAGTTTCATGGATGGAAAACTACCCAGGGTGGTCTTTGGGAGCCGGGACTGGGAGAAGCACAAACTTTGGTGAAGTTGGTTTCATGTACTACTACTCTGCCGATGTATGTCCTTTAACCATTTTATGAATATTATTTAATCTTTCTAAGCCTCAGTTTATCATTTTTACAATGTAGAGGTTGGACTTGGTGATTAAAAAAAAACCAATATATTCAAATTATATTGGTGTGTAGAAGAGAGCACCCTGCACCCCCGTTTTTTGAAAACTACCCATAACTTTTATTAGATTTGCAAAAGGTCTCAGGACTAAAAGAGGGTGAACAGTCTTGACCGAGATAGATAATCTGTAGGAATGGAAAGTGATGCTGATTATATTCAGTCTCGTGTTGGAACAGATAAGTTACAGGAGGATTTGATTTGTTCTGTTTGGCTGAGAATAAGACACTCTGCTTATGCAAATGAAGACTGATAAAGACGATGAATTTATATTTTGTAACATGCAATATGATCTTTTGGCTCAAATGTGTGTGTGTGCCAGTAAATTAGGGATTAATTTGGTTCTGAAAATCAAGCAAATGCTCTTTGTGAGTTTGTGCATGAATGCAACTTTCTACTAAGTGCCACTCACCATAGGGAGAGAAGATTCGGCAGCCTTCTTTTTAGCTAAGGCAGATTACAATGCAGAGAAGAGTCACTAGACTGAGGAAGACTTAATGGGCACCATCCTCCTTAATAATCTCAGCACTTGGTTCACCATGATTTGGGGTTGATTTTATGATCAGATAACTGAGAAAGTGTGCAATTCCCACCACCTACAGCTCCCTCTTCCTCCTTGCTATTTCCCATCCCTCCCTGAACTGTTGCCAAGAAGGAAAAGTCCTACACAGGAATGCGATCGCCACTTTTTCTGGTTTAGCACAGTGTGTATTCTTAGCCCCAAACAAGGTCCAGCACAGGATAGGTGCTCAGCAATCATTTGTGGAATGAGTGTACGGTTTTCAGAATGCTTTAGTCGTCATGACTCTGTCCTTTCTGAGCCTGAGTTGACCAAGGGCATCGAATGCAATTCTCTGAAATCCACATTGGCTTCCTATTTTCTGAAAGCAATATGAGTTGCTGTTCTTAATTTGCAAAGCCCAGTGGGGTTGAGCCTCTTGAGATGTAGGTTATTATCATTGTTCTGTGATACTCCACCAACGAAAGTGGTTCAGGCTGTTCCAGGGAGCATCCGTACATAATCCCAGGAAACTGTACAGGGCAAATTTTCATCCATTGTACTGAATCATAGCCTCGATTTATTAACCCCAGGAGTACAGCAAACTCATCATTTCAGTCCTTTTCTTCTAGTTCTAGAACTATCCCATGTAAGAAAGAGGAGCAGTAACAATAATAACAAAAAGAACAATAACACCACTGACATTTTTATTAAAAATGGGCACTCAGGAATGTATTTGTTGAATTAAATGAATGCCCTATTATCTCAGCTCAGCGCCTCTTGGACAACATGTAAAACTGGGCTCTTCAGTGAGCAAAACACTGCTCAGTTCAAGCACAATTAATGGCTAATTTCCTGAATTTTAGACCCAGCTCTACTTACTTACACCCATTTTTTTTTTTTTTTTTTTTTTTGCTAAGGTTAGAGACATGAAAATGGCCAATTTCTCCATATTAAATTTGGGTCTATTTTAATATGTGCTTTTCACCACTTAACGATGTTTTCTGAATGAAAGTTGTAGCTTTGGGAGGCCCAAAGATAGGGAAACCTCCATCTCCCGGCTAATTCCATTTTCTTTTTGTTTTTCTTCCCTTTGTCTTCTTGCTTCTTTCTCCTTTCTCCCAGATACCTCCCCGGAAATACTTCTAGCTCTCCTGTGATCTGTTTATTCCCGTCCCATTGCTGAGTTTGTATCAATTTAGTGTGGACATGGGTATTCCTACTTTGGCTGTCCTTATTATGGTGTGCTGCTGTGACAAACTATCAATAAATGCACTCTCAGCCTGATGAAGGTTTACACAGAAGAAACATGGGGGTTTTTTTGTTTTTTTTTTTTTTTTTTGAATTTTTAAAAAATGCAGTACCTCTGGGTACATTTAGGCTGGGAGAAAGCATTCATTTTCAAGGATTTGAAAGAATTGTTCCTATACATAAAGTCCATTTATCTTACACATCAAATTTCAGTAGCCATCTGGGTCACCCAATTACCATTGAAGCAAAAGACATGGCAGTGGGTAGTAGGTGCACAGGGTTTGTAGTTAAAAAAAAAAAAAGATAACAATTGATTATATTTGCTTCCAAGCTTTATGAAATTTAGCAAGTATAGTTATTTTTTTTCCCCTTTCATGAACCAAAGGGTGTTTAGGTGATGCTGTATTCTAAACATTGTTTTAAATTTTTATTATTAAAAAAAAATGTGCATTACTCCTGAGTTATAAAAGAAGGATGTAGAGACTACAAAACCACAGTAGAAAAAGACTGAAAAAGAAGAAAAATGAGAAAAAAAATGGTCAGATGGGGGAAAACATGCTCTCAAAATGGAACTCTGCTAAGAGACACAGATGCAGTACCTTGAACCTCAGGAGAGCTTTAATTAGTCTGGTTCTTCCTCCAGCGCATGCTCAGATGCTCTGCTGCAGACTGTAAATTAGGGCATGGAAATCCAGCAGGGGCCTGGGTGGGTTAAGGGGGAAGGGCAGGATCTTAAAGGGGCAATAGCTATTTAAAAGAGCAATGCCTTTTGGCCCCACCATTCCTGTCAAAGGCCCCTCCACCTTCCACCACAAACCTACTCCACTGTTGTGTTACTTATCTCAATTAATAATACCTCTACTGTTTCTGTTTGGCAACCATGACCAAAAATGGGAGTCCTTGCTGATTTCTTCCTAATCTCTAGTTGCAAAATGCAATCACTAGCAACTTTTGCAGATTTTACTTTTTAAGTATGACTTGACTTCTCCATTCCTATAGCCATTCTTCTGGCTTAAATTCTCATTGGGTCTTGCCGAGGCCCTTATAATAGTCTCTCAACAGGTGTTAGATGCATTTTCCATTTCCACTGCTGCCAACTTGTCTTATTTAAATCACGTCACTCCAACTTAGAACAATACCTCAGTGATTCCCCATTGGCTGCAGGACAGTGTCCAGCTTCTTAGCACTGCATATCTGTCCTCTGTCAACCCTGAGGCCCCATTTCAGATACTCCCCAGATTATACTTTCTGTCCTCACCATATGCATCTGGTATATATATGTCTGAGTATGAGTGAATAAAAATTGATTTTTTAGTTCACTTAAAATATACACAAAATTTTAAGGAGTAATGAAAGAATCTAACTTCAAATTAAACAATGTATTAACTATGTGTCATGTAAAATATTAATTTTAACAACTGATTTTTTCACTTGATGGACACATCATGATGTAAGGGGGAAAAATTTTTAAAGTTAAAAAAAAACATGACTCTTTTTCCAAAGCATAATGAACTCAAGTAAAGGATTTTATTCAGTTCAATAATTGATGAGGGAACTAATAGAGTAAAGCTGATTCTAAGAGCATTTCAGAAAATGGTTATTTACAGGAAAAAAAAATGTTAGATTGCTAGATTACATACTCAATAAGTTAATGCCCACCGGACAATGAAATGATAGATTATCTTTCCCATTGAATGTAAAAAACAATCTGCAAGTTGACCTGTCACTTCTGTGTCTGGGCTCTTCATGCACCCTTCTTGCTTTCCTATTATTTCTAAGTTAAGAAGAATCTTTCTTAACAATGGAAGTAACGGAAGTTTTCTTCCTAATCAAACAACTTCCTATAGATCTTCCATGTAGGTACGTTCAGCATCATTATAGTCGCTTCTTAACTAACAGAGTTTTCCAAAACAAAACACATTTATGTCTTTCTTAGTTTTTCTCAGTTTTTCTTTTAGTAGTTAAGTGAACCCAGGTCACTTAACCCCTGAGCCAAGTCCCCTGTCTTTTTATTTTTTATTTTGAAACAGGGTCTTGTCTACGGCCATACCACCCTGAACGCGCACGATCTCGTCTGAAACAGGGTCTTGCTAAATTGCTTAGGGCCTGGTGATCCTCCTGCCTTGGCCTCTAGAACCTCTGGGATTACAGGCATGCACCTGTAATAAGAGAGAGTTATTAAATAACAATCAGCCTTGTGGAAAAGTGTATGGTTATGTGGACATCAAAAATGTAGGAATAGGGGCTGGGGATGTGGCTCAAGCGGTAAACCGCTCGCCTGGCATGCACGGGGCGCTGGGTTCAATCCTCAGCACCATATAAAATAAAAAATAAAGATGTTGTGTCCACTGAAAACTGAAAAATAAATATTAAAAAAATTCTCTCTCTTTTCTCTCTCTATATTTTTTTAAAATGTAGGAATAATAATAATAATAATAATAATAATAATAATAGAGCTCTCCAAAATAGTAAAAGAGAAGGCAGTATAAAAATAGTTCTAACAACCCAACAGATGGACAGAAAGTTAAAAGAAAGAAGGTGGCAAACAGAAAACACAAAACGAGAGGATGAAAATCATTTCAATGATATCACTCCCAATAAATATAAATGAATTTAACTCTCTTATTAAAAGATGGAGACTAGCAAACTGGATGGGAAGAAGAAGACCTCTTTCCATAAAGATGCCTAAAGCAGAATAAAACCAAAAGGATGAATGTAGAATGATGAAACAAGAATCAAAGGTGACAAGGAAAACACGAATAACAACAAAAACAAGGGGATGCAGCAAGGCTAATATCAGACAAGATAAAAATGAAGACAAAAAAGCATTAAAAGAGAAAAGAGCTTTTCATCATGATAAAAAGAATGATTCAGTTAGTACTTTTATGAGCTTATAAAGAAAAAAAGATAAAGACGCAGAGTGATGATTGTGGAAGGTTTTGATACGTTTATTAAAAGCTGATATATCTATCTTACAATTCAGTAATAATACAGACAACTTTAATAAAATTAGCAAGCTTTGTCTATTAGATTATATAAAATTCTGCACCGAAGACATGGAAACCATATATTATTTTCAAGACATATAATACATTTAAAAATGACGACATATTATTGTTTTAGCTTTCTTATGAGAACAATTTCCAGTATTTAATATTAGCTTTGTCCATAAAACATTTAAATGGATAAACACCAATCAAAAAGCTAAAAAAAAAATAGTAATGACCTTTAACTGGAAACTATTTTTAAAACGCACTAACCATAGTTAATTAATTAATTTTTTGGTACTGGGAATTGAACTCAGGGTGTTTAACCACTGAGCCACCTCCCCATCCCTTTCAATATTTTATTCTGGGACTGGGTCTGGCTAGGTTGCTTAGGACCTCACCAAAGAGCTGGGGCTGGCTCTGAACTGGTGATTTTCCCGCCTCAGCCTCCTGGGCAGCTGGGATCATGGGCACCTGTGCCTGGCAGTTTATTGGTATTAACCAACAAATTACGGTCATGAAAGATTAAAACTATTTACACAAAAGTATCACTAACAAAACTAGTGAGACAAGTAGTTCTTAGAAGTGTATATCTTTCAATGGAATTATTCTTTAAAAAAAAAGAATAGAAAGTAAATAAGCTTTCAAATCCCTTAGCTAGTGTAAGAGTTACAGAGTATCAAAAGGCAATGAAAAGAATTGACGGAATCCATGAACTATATTCTATTAGAATTATATTCATATATTTCTTTATAGAAAGAGAAACAACACAAAAGTTGGTTGTTTAAAAGAATTACAAAGTAGACAAACCTCTAGACAAGACTAATAAGAATGCGACAATAAAAATGAACAATATTAGGGACTGGGGATGTGGCTCAAGCGGTAGCGCGCTCGCCTGGCATGCGTGCGTCCCGGGTTCGATCCTCAGCACCACATACCAACAAAGATGTTGTGTCCGCCGAGAACTAAAATAAATAAATAAATAAATATTTAAAAAATTCTCTCCTCTCTCTCTCTCTCTCTAAAAAAAAAAAAAAAAAAAAGAACAATATTAAGAATGAAAAACGGGACATAAATACAAAGAGAGCATGATTCTTACAAACCCTAAGAGAAAACCGTGAACAAGCCTATTTCAAAAGCAACAGAAAAACTAAACAAGCATTTATAGAAATAAATAAGTAAAAGTGGTATTTCCCTTTCCCTCTCCCAGCCCCCACTAAAGAGCATCCCTGCCCCCAGAATAGACTAAATCTATATGGTTCAGAGAGAGCAGCAAGGGCAGCAACCCATAAACTACAACAGACATAATAGTTAATGGATAATTTCTGAAGCATAACAAAGATGCTGGCAAGCCAAGGACAGTCCCAGGTCACCACTTCTATTCAATACTGTATCAGGGTCATTGTAGGGACAACAGAATATTATACAGTTGTTAAAAAGAACACTTTGGCTTGAGAGGGAGGCATCAGGGGACTAAGATGGGCCATCAGTGTCCCTCGGCCCTGCCCTGCCACGTCTTTCCCTACCTCTCCAGCCCCGCAGGCAACCTTTAAACACCTGGGTGCCCATCACTTGCCCTACAGACTATTCTTAGCTCTCCGTGTTGACTTTGCGCCTGCTGCATACTTATATAAGCGAGTGTATCTCAGGGCTCACGATCACTGGCTGACGTGTCTGGGCACTTCACCCAGGGCCAGCACAGAAGAGGGTGGGAATTCCACCCGGCCCCGCGCCCTCCCACCCGCGCGCTCCGCTGGTCAGTCCAGGCCCCCGACCGCGGCGGCCCGAGAACCGGGCGGCGGAGCGCGCACGATGCCGCCCCTCCCGGTGTTTCTCCATCCCAAAGGGCGCCTCCCGCCGCACCCACTTCCTCTTTCCTCTCGCTGGAGCCGACGCACGCAGCGGTCGCTCTCAAAAAATTGTTTCTGACAGGAAGCCCGGAGGCCCGCGGGGAGGGCCGCCAGCCAGCCCCGCATCCCCAGCGCGCGGCGGGGTCCCAGCCCCCGGTGCGCCCCTTGGCCCCCGAAACCGGCCTCCGCGCGCCGCTCCCCGCCGCCTCCACGGCTCCCCGGGCTCGCGCGGCGCCGGCTCCGGGGCGCGGGGCCATGGAGGTGGAGGAGGCGTTCCAGGCGGTGGGGGAGATGGGCATCTACCAGATGTACTTGTGCTTCCTGCTGGCCGTGCTGCTGCAGGTGAGTCCGCAGCCCCCACCTCTCCTCGAGGCCGGCCCCGAGGCCCGCGCCCCGCGTCCGCTCCCGGCCCCGCCCGGCCCAGGCCCGCGTTCTGCTCCCCGCCGGGGTGGAGCGCGCGCTGGGGCGGGGCAGGGCGCGGTGGCCTGGGTCCCGCGACGCCGCGGTCGCCTGCCGGCCGCAGAGCCTCGCTGGCTCGACTCCGGCTCCCACCCCGCCACCTGGGGCGGTGGCTGGAGGGTTTAGGGGAGGCACTTGAAGCCCCCAGGCGCTGGTTAGTGAGGGAAGCCAAATACCAATACCTTCTGAAACAGGCTGCAAAAATGAAAGGGAAATGTTACTGTAACCTGTGGCGCTGTCCCCTTGGCATCTAGGACACAGAGAAGGCTCTGATGACAAACACACTAAAGGCTGGATCTAGGGTGGCCTCCTTCAGCTCCGGGCATCTACTGACCAGCCTTTTCTGGGTTTCAGGGGGTCTTCCTGTTGCAGGGGCTTGCATGCATAGGGTTTATTTCTAAGTTCTGCTGGATCATTCAGCCCTCAGGCCAGCCTTGGGTTGAGAATTTTATAAGCCAAATACTGCCATCTGCAATATGTGGTTACCAGATGGAATCCCTTCTTTATTGTATAGAATTCTCAGAACCTGCTTGCACATCCCAGCTTAAAAAATGTGGGTTCCATATGCTTAAAAGATCACTACACATTAGCTTCCAGGCAGGCATTTACTCCTCTCTCGCCAACTTAAAGGGCCCATTTGACGTCAGTTGCTTCTTCCAATATTCTAAAGGCATTTCATTCAGATTCCTCTATTAGTACCTACTAGAGCCAGCCACTTACTTACTCATTCTTGCAGTCAGAACATTGAACCGTGCGCCTTGCAGGTTCTAAGCACAGGAACACAATGCTGAACAAATCAAGGCCCCTGCCTGCAGGAGGCTGGCTTTCCAGCGGTGGTGGGGTGTGGCAGGCTGACAGTTAAAAAGCAACTAGTTAACACGTGTTGGTAGTTATTCTGCAGGAAGTACAGGCTGATCATGGGCATAACCTCTGGTCCACCAGTTGCTTAAGACTCACCTAAGGCGGTGGCGCAACAGGAATATGGGAGGAGGTAAAAGTTGACTTTTCATCCTCTTTTTCCATTAAAATGTTCAAAAGTTCAGTTGATTTCAACACCAGCAGGGGGGAAAAAATGGTTCCAATGATGGACTGAGTGGTGGAGACAGTTCTTTCTTGTAGTAGAACAAGTTTTCAGCTCCCAAATACATGGCATTCAGAAGTTCTTTTAAACTTGTTTTAGGTTTTAATACACTTTTTCTGTGGAAGAAATATTTTTATGCTGAATCATGAGAGTAATTAATACAGAGAAAATAAAATCACAACCATGATATCTGATCTTAGTTTACAAAAAAAAAAAAATTTTTTTTTTGAGAATATTCTTGTTCTAACCAAGAATTCCGGGAACATATTCCTTCTCTGAGCAATCCCACCTCCCTATCCCTACCTTCCACTTTCCTGTGTTATCCTCTTCTTACCAAGCTAGCCAGGTATCCACTGACTGAGAATAAGCTAGTCTTGAGTGGTATTGTACTGAAAAGGCGAGGATTCTGGGTCAGGACTTGTTGAGTTTCTCTTATTTACTTTTATTTATGGTTGACCTAGTTTGTTGAAGTTTGCTACCAAAAAGTTCCAAGCCCGTGGCCATGATGGTTCACTAACCCTTGGCTGACATATGATCCGTGTTTGCCACACAGGGATCAGGTCCTGGAGTGTTGTTGGCAATAAGTGACTGTTGATCTTGTAGGTGTGGGCTGGGCGGGCACCTGGGGCGGGCACCTGGGGCGGGCACCTGGGACGGACACCTGTGCCACTGGAGGAGTTCAGGCCGGAGCGAATCCTTCACAGTCCCCACATGATTGTGAGGACTTAACTTCCTCGTTGATGTGCATGATCCAAGTGGCCATAGGTCCACAGAAAACAGTCCTGGATATGAGAAGGGATTTCCCCAAACACCTCTCTACTGAGACTGTGGCTGGAGATTTTTGGGGATAGAGGAGTTGGCCTGTAAAGTGGGAGTGCTGGGAGACCTATGACACAGTTGTATCATGGATGAATTCATCTTTCTGGTGGGGGATGGGGAAATGTTCCCCCACAGAGGAAAAGTAAGAAACCCTTTTCACAGAATTGCCTTAAATGGAAGGAAATTGATGTTTGTCTGTTTTTAACACCAAAGGACTTTTCTTACCATGGAGCAGGGAAGGTGCAGATCTGCGGAACAGAAGCTCTGATAGAGCAGGGGAGCATCACTTCAGCCTTTTCGCCTCTGCGATTTGATAACGACTCACGACAGCCAGGGCGCACAACACTAGAGGGACAGAGATGGACACTTGATGGCCCTTTTACGTTTTCATCCTTGGGGAGCATTGTTTTTATTTTTAAATTTTTTTTAAACTCCCTTTGCTTCAAATACATCAAGTTCAGACTAAGAGAGCAAAACCATATCCCACAGCAACTCTGAAGGTCCTAGGCGAACGGCTTTCTTGAATTACCAAGAGCATGGTGTATATTATCAAAAGCAGCCACACTCTCCAGTTTCCTTGGCTAAGAGACTTCCCTTCACCCGCCTTGCAAACACAATCTTGAATCTCTGTAGTGGTCAGCTCTCAGACACATAAAGAATAGATGAAGATTTTGTCGATTTCTCTTTGGCACGATTAGATGCGGATGCCTTCATGACACACGTTCCTGGTTTGAAAGTACATGAAGAAATACGAAAAAGATTGCCTTATATAAAAGTAGTCGACTTATGAATAAGCAATAAGATTTACAATTTTAACAGAAAAATTCTTACTATCAAAATATACACTTGCCTTCCCTAGGGGAAGAGTTATTTTTGGTATTCAAATATGAATAATTCTGTTTAGTTTATGCTGTTCTCTTCTCCAAGGTGTGTTAGAGCTGTTGCCATCATCACCGTGCGGTATTTGCGTTTGTGTGTGCGCATTTGCCACGCTGTCTGGAGGAGGCAGGAGGCAGTAAAATTCTTGTTTTTTTTTTTTCCTTATCTTACACATAAAACAAAAATGGATCCTGCTTTCTTTGTTCTAAGCCAGAGGCTCCAGCCCCTTCATTTTCCTTAGGATCATGAATCTTAGGTTGTAGTATAATCTGCACAAAATTGGAACTGTTCATTGACAAACAGGAACATGTACTCTGTAACATGCCTTAGTTTCAACAGCCAAATTGTGATGCGGGGCTGTGAACCTTGTCTTGAGATACGGTATTCTGATGGGCATGAATGCATTGATTTTTATGTAAACCCTTAAAACTCTCAACCTTATTTTTCAAACCCTAGCACTACCAAGGCATTAATGGTGCTGTGCAATAAATATACTTTTTATGGCATTTTAGGAAGTGAAATGAGTGAGTCGGTATTTTTCAGGAGAGGAACCTATCCTAGTCAACACACGAAAAGATGTTTACCTTCAGTGGTCATCCAGGACGGGTGTATTGAATGACTGTGACATACCATTTCACACTTCTTATATTAGCAAACACTAAAAAGTCCATCCGTGTGATGAAAATGAGCAGAAATAGGAACTACCTAGTTTAGAGAACAATATGGCACCATCTAGTAAAATTAAAACCCGGTGTTTGCACCAGGGGCATGCCAGTAGTGTATCTTGAACATGCATATAAGAGTTTATTACTGCATTGTTTTTATTTTTATTTTTTTGCCATGATGGGGATTGAACCCAAGGCTTCACATATTACCACTGAGTGACACCCGCTGCCCAGGATTTCTTTTTTTCAATTGAGGTGAAATTCATATAACTTAAAATGAACCATTTAAGAAAAACTGACCATCTTAAAGTTAACAATCCAGAGACTTCTAGTGCTTTCACCGTGTTGTAAAACTATTATCTCTACCTAACACAATATGTGACCACTCTAAAAGAGACTCCTCAACTCATCGGACTGTTAGTCCCCATTTCTCCTCCCCCAGCCCCTTGCAACCACAAATGTGCTCTTTTGTCTCTATGGACTTATCGATGTCGCCTATTTAATATTAATGGAATCATACAGTGTATGACCTTTTTTAACCTGGCTTCTCCTGCCAGGTTCATTCACATTACAGCACATACCAGTATTTCATTCCTTTTTATGGTCAAATAATATTCTTATATCTACGTGTACCACAGTTGTTTATCCACTCATCCATTGGTGGACATCATTTTTTAATAACAAAACCCAAGAAATACTTTCAAAGAGATGTTAAGGTGTGATATATATTTGTTAGACCACAGCAACTAAAATGAAATAACTAGATCTTTATGTAACTCTACAGATGGACCTCTAAAACAATGTTAAGTGCAAAAAAAGGCAGAGATAAGTACAATATAAATTTTAATGTTATTAATATATCAGATATTCTTAACATAAAATTTAAAGCACATGAAACCATATTATATATGGCTTATGAATGTATAGAGACCATTTAGACCAAGTCATGTGATTGGTTGCCTCTTGGGAAGGAAAAGAAGGGGTGGAATTTGGGTGCGGTATAAAGGAAGATTTCATCTGTATTTGTAATACTGCATTTAAAAAAAAATCTGAAGGATATTTGATGAAGTTTTATCCTTTGTTTGTTGTCATGGTGGGTTTGTGAGTCTTGTTTTGTTCAATTTGCTATGTAAAGATAAGAAATTATATAGAAGTGGGAGAGAATGCTCCAGTTTTCTGGGTGAGTATAGTGTTTATTCTTTTGTGTTGCTATCCCTTAAGTCTTTTTCTATAGTGAGTTGTCATTTAACACAGGAGGGTAGGATGGAGTGAGTTTTGTGCAAGGTGCTTTATTAAACTTTGTGTTGAACACAACTCACCTTCCCTTCCTTTGTCACTGTGTCCTTCCCTCCACAGGAGATTCCTAGGTAGACCACATTCTTGATGAGATATGACTGAGATGATAACTAGTTCTTCTAAATTCAGTGCCGTACCCCAGCGACCGAGTTCATGCCATAAACAAGTGAAGATCTTATATATGACAGTCATTGAGACCAGCCTTGGGCACCACCAGGGTTCAGCCATGGTGGGAACCTGTGGCATGAGTAAGAGCTTATTCATGGTGACTCTAGCGCATGTTGCTGCTCCTACCCTCACAGTTTTCTTTTGATCCTCAGACAGTGACCTGGAGCTTGGATCCCTTGAGAGTTTAGGATGAGTTGGGGAATGTTTGCCTGGTGTTCCTTCCACCAGTTCAGGTGGGTGGGGCCACGCTGCCCCCCTGAGACTCCTAGGAAAAGTTGTCTTTAGGTAGGCACTGCCCCCTGGTGTAAAGCAGATGAAGCTGCACATCTGTCAGACATTTCCTTCCAGGGAGGCTATGGAGATGCAGGAGGCCTCCAGAAGATGTAGAGGGCTCCTTGGGTTCAGAATATTTCAAAATGTGGGGCTATGCTTTGAAAATCAGATAGTCTTATTCTTTTGAAGCACCCAGACCCCCAGTCGCATGCCCGGCAAGGCCCCCCCCCATAGCTCTCTGACATGTACCTAGAAAAAGAAGGTATTACCTTCCAAGTTAGCACGAAAGAAGACTTAAAAATATAACAGCCATGTGAATAGGGCAGAAAGAACACTGGACTTGCATGCTGTGCCACTGTGCTGCAAGGGGGCTGGTGACCTTGGGCAAATGACCCCTCCATCAACTGCGCTCTTGGAAATGGCTGGGCCGTGAAAGTTTAGTTTGTTTTGTGGGTTTAAGATTTCTTAAAGTTGTCTGGTACCCTGTAACTAATGGGCCTCGAGCTTGGTTCCTCACGGTCGTTAGAGGCTGCCTTAGAAGAAAGAGGTCATCAAATCCAAAGACATATAGAGGTTGGCAGCGTCCCCTCCGACTTCTTTGCCCTAACACTCAAACAAACAAGGGCCTGCATTCTTGGGAATCCTACAGTACTCCGCAAGCAGTAAATGGAATTGTAGACTTAATGGAAAACAGAAAAGAAAAGAGAAAGGGATCACCAGAATTTTGTACCACCTGGAGGTAAAATATGCTCACCTTTTTGGTGTATAGCTTTCCAGACCTTCTATCATATAAATATGCACCCTTGTCTCTTTTTTTGCAGAAATGTGTATTAACACGCAATTTTGTGGCCCAGCTACATTTCACATGCCTTGCTGAGCTCATGGATGAACTCCCTTGTATTTTTTTAAAGGCTTATATATAGCATATTATTATTCTTTGATTACACAGGTTGTCCCTCTTTTTCTCATTTCAGAATCCCACTTGGCCTGTGGTGTTGGGCCATTCTTTTGTTCTGGATTCACTTCTTGCCTGTGGATAGATTACTACTGTCTTTAAATCCAAATTTCCAGTCCTCTCATTCCCCTGATGAGTACTGTTCCCACATCATGAATAAACATAGAGGTCATTTGATATAAACTCTCCAAATTCTTTGCTTCCGAATTTATTTTTATCCTCACCTAGCAGGTTTCTCCACAGAGAAGTTCCTTCCCTGTCAAAAGTCAGCGTCCAAGAGGAAGACATATTTCTGCCCTCTTTTCAGTGATACCGTCTCACCATTGTTCTTGATTCCAGGTTACCCCCTCTGCTATTTCTAATCCCATCTCCAGCTGCATTCTCTTGATGTCCTAAAGAATAGCCTGTGCAGTAGAGTTGGAGGCGTATGGATATTGTATTAAGTAGCGTTGACCTATCATGTGAGAGGGTGATTTCTTTTCCACTTCTTCAGTCCCTTATTGAAGGGGAAAATCTCATTTGGCACTAGCACTTCTCAAAACATCCACAGATATTTCTATTTTAACAAAGGGAATAAGCTAGAATGGAAGAATTAACGGAGGTTCAGACTTTGGCAGAAAACATGACCTAATACCATCATTCTGTTTCATCCTATTTGTTATTCATTTTTAAACCAGGAAACATTTCAAATGGAAAAATACAGAGATTAATGTCTGTCTCTCTCTCTCTCTCTCTCTCTCTCTCTCTCTCTCTCTCTCTCACACACACACACACACACACACACACACGCATCTACTTCCAGATTTAGTAAATGCAAATATTTTACCATATATGTTTAAGGTTGTAGGAGTCATAGCTCAACCAGAGAGGCAAGGAGCAGAACCCTAGAATGGAGATGTGTGCGTGTGTGTGTGTGTGTGTGTGTGTGTGTGTAAGAGAGACAGAGGGGGAGAGAGAGAGACATTATGTATATACTGATGAGTGATACATTATGGAAGTTTGACCTCATGCTCTTGTGGCAGCTGGTTGAGCAGCTCCTTTAAGGCTGTGGTCTCAGCATGTGATATGGAGCAGGACGCCTGCAGGGCAGGCTCCTGGGAGGATAGATAGGAGCTGGAGTCCATCCGAATTGACTGGCATTGGTGCCATTCTCACTGCCTCCAACCTGGATGGAGTGAATGCCTTTTAGACATACCTGGCCCAGGAGTCAGAGAGGCAAAAGGAGGATACAGAAGAAGGGGGAGGAGTTGTAGGACCAGCTTCCATGCCACACCAACTGGGTGAGCCAGCCAATGAATGACAGAGTATGGGAGGCATGAAAGCACCTGTCCCGAACTTCTGAGCCTGTAAACTAAGAATAACCGCTCCTTCAGTTTCACATCCATCTTGCCTGCAGATATCTCTTAGGGCCAGCCTTAGATGAAAACATTCTAGCCAGTATGTGGCTTTTTAACCGTGGGTTTGTTGTTGATAGTTCCATCTGACAACTGATATCTGTATTGACATCAAATCTTATTTTTATGTTAATTTACTTAAGTTAAAAACTCTGAATGATTTGCAAGAAGACTAGTGGGCTGGGGACACGACTCAGGGGCAGAGGGCTTGCCTAGCATTGTGAGGTGCTGGGTTCAGGCCTCAGCACTGCAGAGCAAACAAAAAAGATTAGTAAATAATATCACCCAGAAGATGGACATCCCAGTCTCTCGTAAAGATACGTGAAGAACTGATTTTGGAAAAAACTGAGCTGGCCCTGTCATGAGACATAAAACCCTAAATATGTGTTCCTTACTCTCCTGACTCTGATTAGGTAGTTGCTCTTGCCGAAGAATTCCTTCCCCTGAGTTCGGTTTTAATTAATTCCCCAGCAGTCTTCACTACCTTACTCAAGTGCGACATTCACAACTTGCCCCTACTTCCCGTGGGTAGAATTCACATCTCCTTTTTCCTGTGCTCTCTTGAACTTGGTTTCTATGGTGGCTCACTGGGCTCCCATCACAATCTGCCCTGTGTTTACAACTTTGGATGTATTTGCTATCTTCACTGGAAGGTGTGTGCCTCGAAGGAAGGGACTGCTTCCAATCCTTGTTGGTTATCATCTGAGGTGCATAATACAGTGTGTTCCAAAGTGTTGGCGCTTGCTAAAATCAAAAGATTTCAATTAAAATTAAATAACAGAAGGAGGGCCAGGTGCGGTGCTGCACACCTGTAAATCCCAGTGACTCAGGAGGCTGAAGTTGGAGGATTGCGAGTTCAAAGCCAGCCTCAGCAACTTAGCAAGTTCCTAAGCAACTCAGTGAGACCCTGTATCTAAATAAAATACAAAAAAAAAAAAAAAAAAAAGTCTGGGGATATGGCTCAGTGGTTAAGCGCCCCTGAATTCAATCCCCAGTACCAATAATAACAATAACAACAGAAGGAAGGTGGTCAGGTGGTGATATTCCCATTTTACTTGAGATAAACAGATGTGTATAAAATAATTTGTCCAGTCTTAGTTAGTGGTGGTAACAAAAACTAGGTTCAAGAACTACTGGTTTTCAATGCACGATTTTTGTTCCAGCATTCTATGAGGGGTTGGTTTAAAAAATACATATGATAGGCTGTTATATATGATTGGTGTGTTGGGTGTTTGGAATGGATAAAGAAGAATGTTAAGGTTTTTTCCTAAAGGACATAAAAAGTCATTAGAAAATTAGAATTTGACTCAATCTACACAAATAATGACAGAAAACAATATTTTGCCTATTAAGTAATCCAACCAACTGATGCTTCAGAAATTAAGAAAGGAGACTGCAGTCTAAAGTGGTTATTGGAGACTTCAGAAAGACAGGTGAGATTGAGATGAACTTTGAACCTTGGGTTGAGAGGGTTTGAAATTAGGAAGGTCATTTGAAGTGGAAAAACAACATTGGAAAAGGTATAGAAGAGGGACTACCCTATACCCTGGCCACATAGAATGTGGCCCAGACACATTGTTGGATGTGGTTAGAAATGCAGGGTCTCAGACCCTACCCCAGACTTAGTGAGTCAGACCCTGCCTGTTAAGTTGAAAAGACTGGCATATACTATTTGTATCATGCTGTACAATTTCCTGTCAATTAGAGAAGCATCCCATTTGACCCTTAGCAGGGGATAGTTAAAATGAAGGCTTTAGATTAAAAGGTACCATTAGCATCCATTCTTATTCTAAGAAAACCTGAAGTTAGAGAGGTTTGAATTTGCTCAAGGCTGGCTGGAGCTGAGGTTTAGACTCAGGTATGCAGATTCACATGCTTTTCACCTCTCACAGGGAGTTAAGTCATGTTTGGGGGATTGAGGAGGTCTGTGCAGACAGCTAGAATGTGGATTAATTGGCAGTTGAGCCATAGGAAACTTATCATTTGTCTGTTAATATGCTTTGACCAGAATAGTTTCATGGGGTGTTTCAGGGAAGTTGATTCAGTGGTGTGTTGTGGATGGATTAGAATGGGGACGAGAGAGTACTCAGAAACACCAGTTATTGGGAGTGTGAAAGTACGTTCCAAATTTTAAACACAAAAAATAGGTACTAACAGTAAGTCAGCCAAGCAGAATTTATCAATGTCCCCTTTGTGCTGGGCACCGGGCACGTGGTCCTGCCTTCGAGATTAGTAGGGTCTTGATTACGTCATGCTTTTAGGATTGGGTCAGGTGGATAACTGAGAATAGCAGAAAAGACTAATAGTAATGACTACAATAAAATCATCTTTGATTTTTGTCTCCTTCATTTCCCCTGAAAAAAAAAAAACGCTCTGGCCTCAAGGTCAGTTAGCTCCCATTCTCACCCTGGTTCAGCTATCGGTGTTAAAGGAGATCGTGAAGGATCCCTTAATTGCTCTGTGTCTCATTTTTCCTGCCTGCAAAACAGACATCACACCTGACCATGACTTTACATTGAAGCTGTTGTGATGAGATAATTTACAGGAGATGCTTCCTCCCTTCCTTGGGAAGCATGACAAAAGCTCATAATGGTGATAATATAAAATTACTTTTCAAACCTTCACTTTTTTGAAACTTTTAAAATTCCAATCCCCTGGTGCATTTTAGTCATTTTTCTAATTATAATTACATTGATAGGGAGGGGGAAAAAAAATCCAGCCATCTGTGGCACTTGTTCTTCCTTCCCTGGAGGTAGAGAGCCGAGAAGATAATGATTTATTCGAGATGTTGTTAGTCCTACTCGGAAGGAGAATGGATGGTGGTTTCTTATGGTGGCTTTAAGGCCCATCTGCTGTGGGTTGCGATTTCATTAGACAGAAATATGTGGGTGAATGTGTACGTGGTCGTGGTAGAATGATAGTAGAGAAAAGAATGAGAGAATTGTGGTGGTGGTGGTGGTGGTTGTTCTCTGGGGAAAAGGAGCAGGATGTGTGAGTTGTGTGAAATTGTCATAGCAAAATTAAGGAAAAGAACCCTGTGTGAGGGTGGTGCATCCCCAGGGCTAGTTTAGTGCCAAGCCATCTTTGACTTCCTGTGACCATATGACCCATGGATATAGAGGCTCTGGTATTAAGGACTTGACATTAGGCTGTGATTGGAGGTTAAGACTCTCCTCTCTACCCTAATCTCACAGTGCCCCTTGGGTAGCATTATCATGCAGTCCCTTTCCTGCGTGCCTACTCAGTCTCCATTATGACCAGCAAGACTGAGCAGGACATGGATTTCGAGCTGTCACTGAGGCGGGCACTGTCTAGAAAGGTTGCAGGTTTCTGACCTTTTTGGTGACAGGAAACTGTGGCCCCGTGTGTTCTGCTGAGGACCTTGGATGTGCGTGTGGACACGTATGTGTCTATGTGAGTGCCCCCAAATACACACACTTGTGCATTGGGTGGGCCAGAGGGACACTGAGAGTGGTAGGAGGAGGGCAGAGAGGATGAGATAGGTGGGAAGTGCTTAATCTGCCTGTAGATTGCTAGGAATGAAACTGGGTAAAGCTGGTTAATACAGATAATGCTGATTAATTAGGTTTCACTGTTCCTTTTATTATAATTTTTTTTTTGTTTGTTTTTTTGTTTTGGAGATTGAACTCAGAGACACTCTACTACTGAGCCATGTTTGCATCCCTTTTTTTTTTTATTTTGAGATAAGGTCTCACTAAGTTTCTTAGGTCCTTACTAAGTTGCTGAGACTGGCCTCAAACTTGAGGATGAGGTCCTGCCTCATCCTCCCGAGTCACTGGGATTATAGGGATGCCATGGCGTCCACCTTTTCTACGTTATGACTAAAGTTGTATGCTAGCACCAATTCTTGGTTTTTGAACTATTTTCTCCAGATTGTGATGTTTACTAAGAATGGGGCCTTCGTAATGAAACATGTCTCCAACTACAGGACCGTGTTTGGAGCATTTTCCCTTCTACCTAGAACATTCCTTATCCTGGGACAATCCAGATAAAAATGTGAAGTGCTAACAGATCCTCAACAGGAATTGACCCTAGTGGTGGCACGCAGTTAGCATTAGAAAAGTGTGTGTCATTATCACTAGCATTCTCTCGGAGCCATTTTTCCATTCCCTTGTTAAATGCGTAGGTCCTGGGTTATTTGTTTTGGAAGCCCAAAAGGTGAATCGGCACATGAATGTGCAGTGAAGAAAGTGATATGTGCTCTAGAAAAGTCTAGATGGAACTTTGTAGGTGAGCAGGAGAGGACATCTGGAGAGGAAGGCAAGAGGCAAGGGAAGGTGTTATCCGAAGCTGCATCTTGGTGGAGGGGGAAAGTTCAACCATTCAAGTGCCTTCCAGGTGAAGTGAATGGTATGACAAAAACAGAAAAGGGCACACTCAGAGAGGACACGTGGCTGGTTTGCTTTGCCTGATTGAAGGCTGCACGTTCACGGGCACATATGTTTTGAGTCATCTTCTCTGTGTTCCTTGCCCTGTGTTTTTCATTTCTTTCTACCCATCAATTAAATTTCAGCAGATTGTAATTGGGGTGGGGGGGCAGTTACTAGGTGGACGAAAGTGGCTTTGTAATTTTAGCGATTGCAAAATGTGTAATCAATGTGTTTTTGCAATGATGAGGGTCTTTATTTTTATAAACTGATTGCCTCCTATTCTAAAATGTCCTTAATAGTACACAAATTGGGACTAGGATGCATGTAAACCTAGGGACATGTTTTTCTTTGCATCTTATAATAAATCACCACATGCACCAACTGACTTGGGGCTGCTTTGTGCATCTCCAGAGGTCCCCACAGTCTACCCACTCAAAATAGATTGGGGCTTCCTTGCATCTTTTCAGCTTTACCAAAAGAATATTAAAAAAAAATCCATCCTGGATTTTTGCATTAGCTTTCTGTTATAACGCCTGCAATGTCATGACTCCTTTTCTCTTCCTTTGACAGCAATCCTGTCATCTAGTGGCGATAGACTGCTCTCCTTCTGATTCATTGAGCTGATTGGGGCCACACCATTCATTTAGCTGAATATGCCCCTACAGAATGGTGTACAAGGGGCCCCAGGCTGGAATTCTCTGCAGACTGGGGAGGAGATGGTTGGGAAGTCTCTCCTGTGTGTGCCTCAGTCAGCTCATCCATCTACTGGGCACAGTACCACATGCCAGAGAGAAATCACATTTCTTCATGGTTTTTAGACACTTGCTTTATTTAAAGATATTTGAAGACATCAAGTTCAAAGTTAATGGGGATTGTTTCTTAAATAAGATCATCACACTGTGAAGCAGACTGATTATGTTTTCTTAATAAATGTTAAGCTTAAAATAATTGTCCAATAATGAAAGCCAAGACAAATGGAAATCTATAGCATACAAAGGCTCTATAGGACAGCTCGTAAACCCCGTTGTAAGTACAGAGCCTAGCACAATCAATGACAAATGACTTGTATGCTCAGTAAATATTTCTGGGATGAATGGATAAAATATCTTTTCTTTGGTAGAGAACAATTATGATTAGATTAAGCCAATATTAAATGCAGGTGAAGGTTGTGAAATGAATATCTACACCTGGGATTTTGAAATTCTTTAAATCCTGAGTTGTATGTCGTATCTTCCATTAGTATCTATGGAAGTACACATTATGCTTTGCTTTAATAAAGCAATACTATATATGCTGTTTTCTGAGACATGCAACTGTGCCACTGGGTCTTCTTTAGATCATGAGTCCACGGCCCGGTGCCTGGTTATCTGAGCAGCAGATACAGTGTTGGAGAGGAAGTAGCAGGGATGTTGGGCTTTTAAGTCAGAGCCCATAAAGTCGGACCATATCAACAGAGTCCTTAGCATCAGCTCTGTCTCAGAATAGATAGGAAAACACCCTGAAGAAGCATAAAGTGCTCTGTAAGTGGGCTGCTGTTGGCCTTCTTCCTTGCAGAGGACGAAGCTTCCTTTTCACACGATTCTCCTTGGTTTCTGATGTGGCCCATTTCTGATGTGGCTCCTAAGACCACAAAAGCAAGAAACAGACCCCTCAGGGTTTGCAGGCATCCTGAGTTTTCCACCTACATGGCCCATCAACAGCGTCTGCTTTTGTGTGTTTGCTCTTTCAGCTGTACGTGGCCACGGAGGCCATCCTCATTGCACTGATCGGGGCCACACCGTCGTACCACTGGGACCTGGCGGGACTCCTGCCCAACCAGAGCCACGGCAACCACTCAGCGGGCAAAGACGAGGCCTTCGGGCAATGGCTTCTGACCGCCAACGGCAGCGAGATCCACAAGCACGTGCACTTTAGCAGCAGCTTCACCTCCATCGCCTCTGAGGTAACCTCAGGCCACGCCGGTCACTGAGGGACTGCCCTTCCTCCTGGGAGGGAGCCACTCTTTTTTGTCTCGTTGGTTTCAATCTGAGCCACCTCTTCAAGTAACTTTCTCATAAATTAAAGACGTAAGGTTTTTATGTTTCAAAGGAGAATATACTATAAAAACACATTCTTTTCCCTTCTCCCTGCCCTTGGGAGAAGTGTGCATCTCACCAAAATTAGACGGAATAAGATAGAAGCTCCAAAAGAGCTCATTTCAATGATGGCGTCCAATTCGAAAGGGAATTAAAACTTTCATCTCTTTTCCACCTATGCAAATGTTGGTAAAGTAAAGAAAGAGAAAGGCACTGGCCCATCTGCAGCATCCTGCTTTCTTTCATTTTTAAGTCAGTCCCGTGGGTAGGTTCAAGGGGGCACCCTGAACGTGCCGTCTACAGTAGAGATGGTGCTCCCAGGGCAGGCAGGAAGCCCTGCCGTGAAGGAAGCTTTGCTAGCCAAGGGGAAGGCTCCGGCCCTGAGCCAACCAGAGATAAGCTGAGGGCAGACAGTCTGGAGAGGAGAAGCCCTGGGATGGAAGGGGCTGGAAGCACGAGCACCGGTTTAAAACTGTTGAAATGCTCCTGTCTTCTTTGCCTGCCCCACATAAGCCATCCAGATGCCTGTGGCTGCCTGCTCTTAGGCACAGAGTCTGACACGTGCCTTGCTGTCATCACCCGTCCAGGCCTGGAAACCGCCCTCCTGTGCCTGACCGCCCCACCATGACCCCAGCCACACTTTCCTATTGTTGGAATTTTTGATTACCATCTGTTAGGTGATGGGGCTGAGTAAAAAGAGACAGCCCCGAGGGTGGTGTCTGCTTGGCCTGTTCTTAGGAGTCCCCCAGGAGAAGGGATAGATTAACTTCTCCAGCTATAGTAAAGCAGCATTTCCAGCAAGAACCTGGCCATGTCACTGCTCAGTCAGAAACCTCCAGCGATTCTCCCACTGCACACAGCACAGAAAGACCCTGAGGCCCGGCCCACCTCACAGGTGGGTCAGGGTGGACTTCTCCACCTCCACTCTGTGCCTCAGCCCTGCCCATCCCTTTCCCGGGAATTTTTACTGTGCACCCCGCATGCCCTGGGCCCTTAGCCTGAACCTGTTACCTGGGGCATGAATGCCATGACCACTCACCCTCGCCTCTACCCAGAGGTCCCAATCTGCCACCTAAGGGCCCACTTTCATTGTCACCTTCTCTGGAAGTCTTCCTAGCCCCACTTCCCAGGAGTACTCTCCTGTTTCTGCTCTAGTAACATTTTGAGACTAATATGTCACCGACTCTTATTTTTGGTTCAACTCTTTATTTTTTAAAAGGTCTTTGAAGTCAGAAATCATGTTTTGGTCATCTTGGAATCCCCTGGGCTACTCACAACAGCAATAACCATGACCACCACTAATCTATTAAAATAACCAATAGCATTGCAGAACGGTGCTGTCTGCTAGGCATTGTGTTGTTTACAGCCCTTACCCTACTTAATTCTCACAATAATTATGCAGGAGGCATTATTTTCTCCATTTTACAGATGAAGAGGTTTGAGACTCTGGGAGGTCAGGGTTAGCTAATAAGGGCAACGCTGGTATTTGAACCCGAATTCATCGTAACTCAGAAGCCTGTGCTCTTCATTACTGTACTTTCAAGAAACTTATCCCATCCAAATTGTATTCACATTTCTTAGGTTTGTTTTTGATAGCTAACAGTAGCCAAATAATTTTTTTTCAATCTTTAATTTTCAACTGATAGGAATTTCAGGAATACTGTGACTACCCTTATATCCTTTCATTTCTCTGTGAATATTTTGCTTTGATAGCATTGTTTTTCTCTAAGCCATTTTAAAATTGCATATATCAGTCTTTTTTTACACTCCAATACTTCAGGGTGTGTTTCCTAAAAATAAGGAAATGCAAGAATGCCACAGTACAGTTTACCAATTAATTAAGTTTAAGTTTTCCTTAAACAGTCGTCAATTTTGATTTACCACCAACATCCAATTTTTGTCGCTTGACCCAGTATTGTCTTTCATTGATTTTTTTGTTTCCTAAATGTATTGAATCTGGTTCAGGATCATGTATTACATTTAGTTGTTTTAGCTCTTCAATGTATATATGTATATATGTGTGTGTGTATGTGTGTTTGTGTGTTCGTGTGTGTGTATACACACACATACACACTCTCACATACCCCTAGTCCTAGGGATTAAATCCAGCATGCTAGACAAGTGCTCTGTCAGTGAGCTATATCCCCTGCCCTTTTTATTTTTTATTTTGAGATATGTTCTCTTTAAGTTGTCCAAGCTGGTCTCAAACTTGTGATCCTCCTGCCTCAACTGAGTGGCTAGGATTACAAGCAAGCCTCTTTGTGCCCAGTTTATGATTTTGGTATTTTAAAGAATCCTTACCCCTTTCCTGTTTAAAAATAGCAATTTTTATGGGGGGGGGGAGGGTCTATCTGATGATGGCTCATTCTGGTTGGTTATGCATCCCTGGTCAGAATAGTCCATAAGTAACATTGTGTCCTTCTCAGGTGTCACATCTGGAGACACACAATATCCATCTGCCCCTTTTTGGTGATGTTAATTTGGATTATCCATGCTGGGTGTCAGCTGAGTTCTCCCTTATATAGTTATATATTGTTTCATTTCAAGGAATAAGTACCACTTTTAGATTGTGTAAATTTGCTGTTCTTTATCAGATCTTAGTGTCTATTGATGAATCTTGTGTGAACCAACCTAGACAACGATGGTGGCAAAGTGATATTTCTCAACCCAGCCCTTCCCACCCACTACTAGTCGGCATCCTGCTTCCTGCTGCAAGCAAGAGCCCTTTCTTTCTCCCTAGTGTGTGTCTGTTGGCCTATACATCTATCTGTCACGAGTGTGTACTCAGAGATGCCTGTTCTTTTTAATGATTTATAATTTATTATAACCCTTAATTATTTTGCTGCTCAGATTATCCCCAGTTTACCAGTGGGAACTCCTTCAAGCTGGCTTTTGTGTCCTTTTTACAATTTTTAATTAAATTTTTTATTTTGAAATAATTATAGATTTACATGCAGTTGCAGGAAATAATAAAGAGAAACTCTGTGTACATTTCCCCAGCTTCCCCAGCGGTAACATCTTTCCAATAATATCGTAGCTCAGATGCTGACATCGATACAGCTAAAGCACCAACATTTCCATCACCACAGGGACCCCTCTAGTTGGCCTTGTGGAGTCATACCCACTTCCCTCCCATCCCTCACCCTTTTCCTAACTCCCAATCTGTTCTCTTAAACCATACTTTTGTCATTTGAAGAATGGTTTGGAAAATGGGATTACATTCTTGGATCCTTTCTGGATTGGCTTTTTTATTTATTTATTTATTTTTTACTCAGTATAATTCTCTGCAGATACATCCAGATTTAGTAATATTATTTAGTTACTTAACAAGGCTTGGACTAGGGTAGATTGATTTTTGATTTATTTATTATTGTTTTACTGTAACTATTTTAGAACCTTTTTTAGTGATTCTTTCGGCATGACTTTACATATACATATTTATCACAGTCTACTGATGCAGTCAAATTAACAGGTGAAAGAACAAATAGAGACTCCGAATCACCTAAGGTCCCTTTACTCCTACAGTTCATAATTGTCTTAACTACATTTCTTATGTACTTTTAGAGCCACACTGTACAGGATTAGAATTTAACATATCAAATAGAATTTAGAAGAGAAGGAAAGTCCATTGTGCTTACCCACATTTTTGCTGACAGTGTTCCTTCATCCTCACTGATATTCCAAGATCCCTTGTGAAATGTTTTCTGTCTTTTTAGAAACCGAATAATTGTTGTTTTATTTTAAGGTAGTTCTGTGGGCACAGAAGTCAGGATGTCTAGACTTCTCCTTCACTTCTCGTTCTCAGAGGTTTTAAAATTCCTGATTCCTATGTTGCTTCCTTCTGGCCTCCTTGGTTTCTGATGAATAAGCTGCCTGCTATTTGAATTTCCCCCCATACCACCCCAGTAGAGGGATGTCATTTCTCTCTTGCTGCTTTCCAGATGTTTTAGTTTTGTTTTGTTTTGTTTTGTTTTGTTTTTTTGGTCTTTAGTTTTTAGGATTTAGACTATGGTGTTCCTGGGTGTGGATTTCTTTGGAATCTTCCTCTTCATTGTGTTTTTCCGTTCTAGAAACTTCATCTTGTTCTTTTATTATAATTTTCCCTTTCTTTACCAAGACCTTTTCTACCTTTGGCTGTCTTTTCATTTTGTAACTCATTTCAAACATTTTGTAAATGCTCATTGGAGCATTTTTTTTTAAGAAAATATTGTTTTTAGTTGTAGTTGGACACAATGTCTTTATTTATTTACTTTTCTGTGGTGCTGAGGATTGAACCCAGTGCCTCACATGTGCAAGGCAGGCGCTCTACCACGGAGCTACAGCCCCAGCCCATCATTGGAGCATTTTTATGATAGGGCTTTCACACAATTGTTAACTAATTCCAGCATCTCTGTCATCTCAGTGATTTTTTTTTATTCCATTGATAGAGTTTGAGATTTTTCTGATTATTGGGGTATGACATTATTTTCATTTGAAAACTATAGATTTGGGGTATTATGAGATTCTGGGTCTCATGTCAACTTTCTGCTTTTGTCGGCTTTCTGTGACACTGTTCTGGTGGGGAAAGAGCAGGGCTCCTGGTTACCACCAGGTGGTGGTGGAACACGTCTTAGTGGTCCACACTGACGCTGGTGCTGCAAGGGTGGCTGCTTGGCAGGAATGAAAGTGTGGCCTTCCCTGGCACCTCCTCGGTGAGCTTGGGTCCCTTGTCAGGTGGCCAGGATGGAAGCCCGTGTTCCCCACTCGGCCCTGGCTTGTGTAGATGGGATTGAAAACGTGGTTTTTGTGTGGTGATTAGAGTAAGCAGTTGCTACCTTCAGAATCCTTTTGTCTGTTCCTTTTGGAATTTCTCCAGCACCTGGTCTTGAATATGTGAGGCCATAAGGAACCAGGGAACTCACCCCTGGGTCATTCCTAGGGTCCTAGGTCCCCAGCTGGTCTGCTCTCTACCTTTCAGAATTGTCCCGTGTTGGCTTTATATAGAAAGCCCCATGTTTTTAGTTAATACTGAGTGGGACAAATCAGGAAAATATGCCTGCTTTGTCCTCAGGAAGTGATGCCTTCCAGTGTCCTCTGGATCATTTTTTTTTTCCCTCAGCACGTCAGAGAGTTTTGGCATGACAAGCTACCCCAGGTTCATCTTGCTCCTGCCTTCCCCAACCATGGCCTTAGTCATTTCTCCAGGAGGCCCTGGCTCCATTTAGTACCTCCTGAGATTGTGAAACGGTGAGGGTTAGTTATAGGTCTTCTTTCCGAGAACTCCCTTACCAGACTAAATTCCGCTACACTTATAAACATTGATTCACTAAATCCTTACCATCCACAAGCACACAGTAAACTGTATTATAGCCTCGAGAACCCCAGCTCTTTGGTCTCCTAGGTGTTCTGAACATGGTTTCCATGACAGGTCCCTAGAGGAGAATTCCAATGTTTCATAAGGTGGGATACTGACACCACCCTCCCTCCTCCTCCTCCGCACACCACTGCCCATGTCAGGAAGAGAGAAGCTTTCAGAGTTCATGATGGACCTGGGAGGGGTTTTTACCCCAGAATGGTATAGACCACCTTGGATTGTCTCTGGCCATGCAAGGGTGGGGGTCTCCAAAATACACTGAGCTTATCCATGTGTCTTGAATGCCTTTATTTTCATCAGCAATCACCCACTTTTCATAACACGGCTAGTCAACAGACCATTGTTTTTGTGGTGAATTTGTGAAGTGCCCATTGTTGATGGAGGTGATGATTACAGAGGCCCTTGTGCAGATGGCCTTTCTGAAGTGAAGACCAGCTGACCACTACCGGACAGTGGTCTTGCTCAGACTGCTCATGGTACTGGGGTGAAAGTGTGACCTGGGTAATAAGTAAGCAAGTCCCACTGTACTTGCTTAATACTCTGAATTATTTAACATAGCAGCACTCGACTTCAGCAGAGCAGGCCCTCAACAAATTTTAATGGGATTTGAATGAAATTAATGTTAATGACATCCAAATTTAGGATCCCGTTTAGGTGTCACAGAAGGATATCACTGTTAGCAAATGTTCTTGGAGCAACTGCTGCTCACCTCATGCTAGAAAAGTCTCCACCGAAGGAGGGAGAGCTGTGAGATGCTACACTTCAGGACAGCAACGCTTGTCCCGGGCTGCATTGAAAGCTCACAGTAAACAGTACATGCTGGAAGACTGAAGACGGGGAAAAGGAGAATCAGCCAGAGGGAGCCCAGAGAACCCCTTCTCCCAAGATAGAGTCGGTAGATGGAGGAGAAATGGGATGTAATGACTTCCCCAGCAAGTGTTGAAGATCTTTAAAGTGGCTCTGAGAGCCAAAGAATGAAGGGCTCAGATGGGTCTCACCTTTCTATGTGGGATGTAGCTGTGTATTTTCCTATAAATTAACACCTGAGATAGAGAACATTTAAAGAATTTGCCTTAAATCCTGTCCCTAATAAGCTACTGTTCTGGGACTCAATGAGTCCATCTTCTTTCTATTACACTATTTATTTATTTAGGTATTAGGACTGAACACAGGGGCTCCTAACCACTAAACCACATCCCCAGGCCTTTTAATGTCTGAGTTTGAGACAGGGTCTTGCTAAGTTGCTTAGGGCCTTGCTAAATTGCTGAGGCAGGCTTCTGAATTTGCAATCCTTCTACCTCAGTCTCCTGAGTCGCTGGAATCACAGGCAGGCGCCACCACCCCCAGCTTATTTTTATTTATTTATTTTTTTAATAGAGGCTTTTAATTTTAAATGGTATCTTAGATGGCATGCCAGTGTGTGAAAGAGCTACAGACTTTGCTGTTGTCATTGGACAGGGACTGGGTCCAGGCAATCCTGCTGCTGCCAACACTTTGCAGAGTCCCAGAAACACAAAGACAACAGGGCAAAGAACTCCCTCTGACTGGGCCGTGTGTTTGTTGACAATAAAGTGACAGGGAGTGCCTGATGGAAGTATGTGCCAGGGGCAGATTGGCAAGAATGTAGGCTAGCACCATGACCGTGGCAGGATTGTTTATGGTGCTTGCATGTTGGGCTGAAAGCTGGGTTAAAAAAATAAATAAATACTCACCTTCTGGCTGCCAGCCATGCTCTTGAGAGTGCCTTTGCCAGAGAATCCTGGGGGAGAGGGAAAGACACCACTAATGTTGATGTTGTGGCTTGCAGATTTTGGAAAGGACACTGGCTCATAATTGCTGGGTGACTTGCCTAGTGTTCCCTAGCTGGTGAAAGTAGGGGCCTAGCCACTGGTTCCTGTGACACTTCTACTGTGACACAAAACAAGCAGGAAGGGAGACAGGGGGCTGTCCTCCATGAATGGGGTCATGCACTTGGCTGCTCTAAGGGGTTGGGACTCAGGATATTTGTATCCGACTTGGGAGGAGCCGGGCAAGTGGTTCTGCACACACAAACTCAGGGACAAAGGAAGTAGAAATGATTCAGTTCAGCTTTATTAACTGCTAAGCCTAAACATACACCTTTCCTGATAAAACCGAAAACAACAAAGGGGCACTAGCTAAGTCCTCTGCTTCTTAGCAGGTCACTGTGCAGCCAGAGCCCAGCGGGGATTTGCCCAGTGGCAATGTTGTCACCCATTTTTCCTCTTAGGGAGACCTAGTAGGGATCTAGCTTCCCATTTTTAATGCAGAATTGCTTGGTTTTGCCTGAAGTTCTTCTGTTTTATTTGGAGGTACAAGTGCAGGGTCCATGCCTTGTGCCCAGTCTGCTCATGTGAGTTACCTTTGAGTTCTTACTGTCAACACCTGCCCTGGATGCTGGAGTCCTGATTAGGTGGTCTTACAGTGGCTGGTATCAGTGGCATCCAGTTTTCCTGCTGCTGCTGCCAAAACCACAAGTCAATAGAAACAGCAGCAGAGTGCAGAATGACAGTAGTGCCCAAGGATCAGCCAGGGCCAGCAGTATGGCAGGATGGTGCATCAGCCACCGCTTGGCCAGTGTCCTTCAGGAGCTGCTGGCCTCTGCACGGAGTTGAGTTCATCTGCATCTTGGTGAAATGCAGTTTCAAATCAAACTCCCACTTAACTTCTTAGCATTCATTCAATTTTGATTGCCTCTCTGGTTTTTCAGTTGATTCACCAATCTCCAAAGTGGGAATGTTGAGACAATCTTGGTATATGGGTAACATAATATTTGAGTCTTACTGAAATTCTTTAAAAAACCAAAAAAAAAAAAGTCCTCTTTATCTTTCTCAAAAAACTCCAAAAATAAATATTAAGACAGTCTCCAGAACTCCCTAGTTAGGATATTGTCTTTAAAATACACATTTTAGAACTTCTGCCTTGCATTTTATTGCACATGGGTCAGGCCTTACAGAACTTCTTTATGGAGAGTTTTGGGAAAGGTGAATAAGAGGTGAGGTAGATGTGATTAACTAGGTATTCAATGCAAAAAAAAAAAAAAAGAAACCTTTAATCTAGGAGTCTTGACTATTCTAAAATGAGCTAATAGCCATTGGGGTGAATTTATGTAGCAAATTGCTGTCTGCTGTATTCAAATTATTCCCTGAGCTCTGACTCATACAGAAAGCACCAAATATCATGGAGACACACAATTACCATGCTTAATTAATGTTTGCAACCAAAAAGTGTAAGGTTGGAATCTTTAATATCATTGTGGATATTGAAGAGCTGAAATTGACTGACTATTATCTTGAGATTAATATATTTTTCCCAAAGCCATACCCTGGGGTCAAAAGACGAGAGTATTAAAACTATTTGAAAAATTCACTGCAATTAATTGCTTTAGGGGCTAATTTTTTAAAATGTCTCGCTTCCTTATGCCTGAACTACTGATGGCTATAGCCTGCACACTTCACCCATTAAGTGGTAATTCAGAGTGACAACTACATTGAAATGAAGCAAGTTAGTTAATCACCATGAAACTGTTCCCAAAATACCCTGTCCACGTTCTCCCTCATCACAGGAGGACTTTGATTACCCAATTTTCTCCTGAAGTGACATTTTTTTTTTCCTGTACAAAGCTGTAAATAATTTTTATGGGAAATACAGGACGGGTATCAGTACCGCTCAGAAGTTTTCACAGCAGAGCGGTAACAGGCTCTGTACTTGTGTACAACCCTCAAGGTCACGATCAGGGGTGTTGGGGAAGCCTCTCTTTGTCCCAGTACTGCACAGGCTGGGAGTCTGGGCTATGCTCGTTGTCATGTGACCTGATTTTCCCCGAGGGTCTCAGTGCCACTCGGACCTGTAGTAGCCTCTGCCTGGCTTACAGGTTCACTGATATGCTTTGAATCATCCATGGCCTGTTGCTTGTTTCCCCATGATCATAGGTGTTTCCTCTCAGGAGAGGTATTTGTGGACCAATTAGGTGCTTTCAGTGGCTAAAGATAAAACCACAGTCTTCTAGATGGCAGGTTGGCCGTAGGAAGAAGGAAAACCCCTCAAATTCCCAATATCCTTCTACTTCCTTTCTTGAGAATGTCCTTTGGTAGCTCCAAGGAGAAGATGGGCAGTTCAGTAGGTCCCTGCCCACCTTGTAAATTTACAGCTTGATGCTTGAGGTCGTGACATGGAGATGCTGTCCGTGAAGATGCCTGTAAGACTAGGGGATTCACTCCTGTTAACATAAATAATTCGGCAAGTGTGTAATGAGTTCTGGCAGACACTGTGAGATTAGCACCGGAGATACAAATACGCCCTTAAGAAGCTCCACGCATCGGAGGGAGAGACCAGTGGGCGCAGGGTTCAACACACATTTTATTAGAAGCAAAAGTAGGAAATGTGGCAAATAGGAGAGACGGTCAGCTCTGGGGGATGAGCTGGGCAAGATCCAAGGAGTGTCTTGAGGATGAGTAGGAGTTCCTAGGGGGTGAGGTGGGGTGGGAAGTAGAGACCCAGGGCATGGCACATATGAGGAATAATAAGTTCTTATCAGGTCAGGTTGTCTGGTAAAAGTGGAATGAAAAAATCTGTTTTTTTCCCCTTTGGTAGCCAGGCCCTCACCTGGACTTCTGCAGGCTGTGGCCCCATTTTTTTTCATTTGTAGGTAATGCAGGGTCAGTCACAGGCCCTGAGCCAAAATGAGGAGGGAAGACAAGAATGAGCAAAGCCCACATGTGGGAGGAAAATGGCCCAATGCTTGTAAGAGCTGAGTGCCAATCATGTTTTAGGTACCATCACTGCTCCATCTATTACAGTGGTCTGTGCTTATACCACGTTCATCCATTTTCATTGCATGAAATGTCACCATAAACCAGAAGAATAAGTAAAATGGAGAAAATAATGGGCAATTTAAAGTAAGGAGAAAACTGAAGCAGAGACAAACTTCTGATCTTCACCGAGCCAATGAGAAGTTGCTCAGACACAGGCTGGGTGTGGCCTCGATTTGGTATAGGAGAGGTGCCTCCTGCTCTTCCGTCTTTCTGATCCTCGTGATCATCTTAAGAGACATCTGTTATAGTCTCTGTGTTCTGGTCCTGTAGGGAAGGATGAGGCCGCACAGGGTATTCAGGGAAGAAGGAAAAGAAAGAAACCTGTGGTCTGTTGCTTCGTGTCATGTGGGTACACCAGAATGTCACACAAACCCTAAAGAATAATACAGGTACGGTTTAAAAATTAAAAAAAAAAATAATTATTAGGTATTTGTATTTAAAACACATGCTGTGGAATGAAATAAACTCTGAGACAAAAGACCAGCCAAATATGAAAAAGAACCTTGAAAACCACTTTGGAAGTTGACTTTGAAACATTCTCTTCTCCCTCGCCCCAGCCTTCTTTGCACTGTTTTCCACATGCACAGGCCACGTGGAAAGACCTTCACTTTCTGAGTGATACCCAACCTCTCCCTTTTCTCCTCCTCCTTTCCTAGCAGCATCTGATTCTGATACTCTAAGTCAAGGATGAACTTGTTCCTGGTATTCCTTCTGATGCTGATATTTTCCTATAGTTTCCTGAATGGAATGTGTGCTGAAGATGAAAAGGAGGGTTTTTTTTGTTTTTTTTTTTTTTTTGCATTGATGGGAATCGAACCCAGGGCCTTGTGCATGCTAGGCAAGCACTCTACTACTGAGCTACACCCAAAAGTAGCCCCCCCAATAGCATCTTTACTCACTCTATTGTACTTTCTGTACAAAGGGAGGCTGTGAGGATGGGAGGGGTGTGAGGTGTGCAAGTTGGTCTGGCTGCATGATGCATCTACATTTTTCATGATTCAGCTGCTCATTTTGCTTTCAGGATTATAGAAACACACAGTCCTTTATTTTTTCATATTATGATTTTTCTGCCAAGTCAAAAAAAATGATTGATTGGATTTGGGACATTCCCATAAAGCTTGAAGTTTGATGAATTCGAGAGGGATGCTTGACTTCCTTTAAAGCTCGTCTTCAAGCCTCACTCCGCCTGTGGTTGAGCTGGTCTATTCCAGTGGCTTCAAGTAATTCTTATTCATGGACAACTCAGCAGCACAGATCTCCCCTCTGAATTCCAGGTCTCCGTGTCCAGCCTGAATCCATTCTGCCCTTGAACCCCCAACCTTCCCAGGGCTGCCCTGGGTCACTAATGGCCTTTGATGAAAGGCCTTTTTGCTGCTGGTTGCCACCTGCATTCCATGCTCTGCATTGCAGCCAGAGCAGCTTTTCTTAACAGGCACCGGTAATTTATCCTTACTGGGACATGCCGTTTATGCTCAGCCTCTGAGCAGTAGCAATCCAAAGATTAAACAACAACAACAACAACAAAAAACCTTCCCAAGTGTCTCACTCATACCCGGCCAATAGTAACTCTGTCTCAGCTCTCCTCCCTTCTGCTCGCCTGTTTTTTCCTCTTTTAGACCTGGAAGGCTCTGTGTACACCTGGTGCTGTGCTCACACCTGTCTTTGCCATATTTATGTTCCTTTCATCTCCGATGTGAGAGGCACCTGCTGTTACTTCTGGCCCAGTTGTGCCTGATTTCCTCTCAGCTCTGTTTCTTTAGAGGAGGGAATGATCGCATCAGAGCTTTTAGTGGGATGGCCCTCAAATCCTCTTTGAAAACGGGATACGATAAAAATGCTCAACTCGTGAACTCGATTTAGTGATTGTGGTGAGCCCAGGAGCAAAAATACAGATGTTGATGATAAAACGAAAACAGATTCAGATAGGTCAGCCTACGGGACTTTGTCTTTATATTGCTGCCTTTTCTGTCAATCTAGGTGAAGAGTGGATTTTTTTTTTTTTTTTGCTTTTTCAATTTGCAAGTGATTTTTCAATTGGAAATTAATTAGCATAAAAGCTTATTCTATGGCTTTAGAATGTGGCCTGCCATTAACAAAAACTTCAAGAGAGACATCGCCTTAACGACCTCTAGACGGTAAGGGCTTGAATGATTGACAAGTTTGTGCTTTTAAAATCTAAATCCTCATAAAAAAAAAAACCAACAACATTTCTTGGGAATGACAGTCATATTTAGGTTTATTAGGCTTCAGTTTCTAGTGTGCTGGTGATATATTGATTCAGATTTTACCCTGGCACTAAACATTGACCGACGGGACAAGAAAATGAGCTAGCGATTGGGTCCACTCTGGTAGGTTAACCTCCTTCCCAAACTTTAAAAGTAGATCGCTCCAATACATTTTCTTTAAGACTGTAGGGATTGCCGATGTAGTATATTTTGTCTGAGCCTTGACAAAATCAATCCCTTTAGATCACATAGTGGGTAAACATTAGTAGGATCAACATCAAAATGGCATTTTATTTAAAAAAAAAAAAAATATTTAACTTTGAAAACAAAACATTCAAACCGGAATCTCACTCGCATGTTGTGTGTGGGGCTTTGGAAAAATAGTTGTCAACACATAGTTCCAAATCCTCGAGTTGGCCACCCTGCACCAGCCACCTCCATTCATTTAGCTAGATCTGGTCGGGAGATCTCCTGGGTTCAGCTTCCCATTCCCTGATTTACTTTTATTCAGGCCAGCTGTGGCCTCCACACCAGTAATCCCAGCCCCACAGGAGGCTGAGGTGCAGCATCGTAAGTTGAAGGTCAGCCACAGCAACTTAGTGAGACCCTGTCTCAAAACATAAAAAATTAAAAAAGAGCTGGGAATGTAGCTCAATGATAGAGCTCCCCTGGGTTCCATTCCCAGCACCACAAAAAACAAAACAAAATAAAACAAAAACCGAACAAACAAACAAACAAAAAACACTTTCCCACTTGTCTGTCACTTCATGATCGTGCTCCAGGAGAAATAGGGAGATGCATTCGCCCAACCAACACGGACTTGAAAAAAAATCATTAGAAATTATTTTTGACACTTGGGAACTGGCAGCCTGAAAATCAGAATTTGGATTTTGCTGGTCAAACATCTCAGGGGCTATTTCTTCCTAAAACTGCTATCCAAGTTGACAGCCATCCAGTTGCTGGAAGAGTGGCATTATAGTCTTTTTGATGGATTTGAGAAATTCTACAAATGTGGCCAATAGAATAGTTGACGATAGAGTAGCCAAATTAGCCACTTCTTATTAAGCGTAAAACAGATCAGTGTGAGCCTAAATACTTGGCCCCAAAGCAGACTAGCAGAAATTGAAGTGCAGAATAATCAAGGCTAAAGTTGCAGGCCAGATTTTAAAAGCACGAAAACATCAAAACAAGCAGTAAGAACATGAAAGACATAAAAGCATGGACATCTTGAGTTTTAAGGTATTAAATATGAGTAACGTTAGGCCTTGTTCATTGTCCATTGTAAGAAACAGGACATCCCTGTAGCTGACACAATCTTTTCTAGGACAACCTGATATCTTAAAGCAATTCATTTTTAGACCTGGAAAAACGTCACCGTATGCATGCCTCTCGAGTTGAAAATTCTTCCTTGAAACGATCCATGTATCCAGAATAAAGTTTTTGTTTATTTATTTATTTTTCATTTTTTTTTTTTAACAAAACAAAATTTCTCCTTCAGGTGCCAGAACTCTTTTCATCTCTTTTATATGAAACTTAAAAAATGTGCCCTTTCTTTCACAGATCTTTAAATCCCAGCATGTTAACATGATTGAACCTTTTTGGTGACCCAGGCCATACTTAATATGGTATGGTAACTGGAGGCCTTGAAGAGGTGAGAGAATGTTTGGAGTAGAGGCACAGAGAGGAAGGGACGTGGATGATAAGGGGTGGCAATCTGAGAGTGCGGAATCTTCAGAATCAAGATTTTTAGAAGTGATGTTGTTATTGAAGGTGATAAAGCCCAGTGCTTATCTGACTGCCTGTGAGAACCATCTGGAGAACGAGGGCCTCCCCCAGGTTCTTAGGAACTCAGACTCCTTTCCGCTCTTGATTTCAAAATTGCTGTTTTCTGGCCGCTTTGTTATGTTCCCCAGAGAGGGCTCCAGCTTTCTCCTGGACATTCCAAACAGTGGGCTGGAAGAAGGGGGAGAGGCTAGATCAGCCGACTCACAGACAAATTCTTGGGGGTTGTCACCCACTCCCGTTGCCCAGAACTTGACAACATGGCCATACCATCCAAAAACTGTAAGGCCTTGGGATGTCTCGTCTTCATCCTGATTGGGCATCTGCCCAGTGACACCTGCTGTTAGTAGAGAAGAAGGGAAGAATGAATGTGCCTCAGGAGGGTCGTGGGTTACACAGTCTGATCATCTGAGCTTCAGAGGAGCTGTTAATTTTGAAATTGTATCTCTCCTCTCCTCCCCGGCACTCAGGTCCCTCGATGGGAAAGGAAAAGCAGCTTCCAGCTGAGAAGGATCCCGTAGGAGACAACCAGGTTTCAACCAGGGCAAGAATGGGAAATGTAGAGAAGTTAACAATAAAAAGGATGATTTTAATGGCAACAGTTATTTACTGCCCACCCCCATAGCTTGTTTTGTTTTTGTAGCCACCGTGGATTGCATTATCATGATAATCACTCCTTTGCAAATACACTTAGTTGGTACCTTCTGCATTCCATAGTACTCTTGGAAAATCCCCAACTCTGAGTGAGCTCAACTGTCTCTTCCTTCTCATAAAATTAGTAGCTACAGAGCTTCAGTGAGTTTTCAACATGGTCTGAGAACCCTGCAAGGTCTCCCTTGGGCAGGCCATGGCCCACTCCTTAGAAGATCATGGTTCCCATCTTCTTCTAACTCCTTCTCTGAGTGCAGAAGTGTCCTAAGCCCCAGCCCTTCTAGCTGACCTCTCCTGTGACCTCAGGAAACAAGTCCCCATGCCTGCCTGGCATCTCCACTTAGGTGTTTGTAGGCATGCTGTCCCTGAGCACGTCCAAGCAGGGCTCTTGGTTTCCCACACAGACCCAACATCTCTTGCAGCCTTTACCATCTCTGTAAACGTCACAACCACCCACTGGACGGCTAACATTAAAAGCTCAGGTGCTGCTCTCCCCACCCCACGCCATCACACCCCAGGCTTCCCCAAGTCCTGTCGGTTCTGTCTTCACGAAGAGTATACCAGTGCCTAGGTCCTCTCCCAGTTCTCAGGGACTTGGGCTCCTTCCAGCTTGAGCCCACCATCCCTATTCATGATGCAGCCCAAGTGCTTTGCTGCTTTGAAATTTTCTCCACCAAAAAAATTAATCCAACACCTTTAAGCTTGACCTCCTGCAAAGAATCAGGACATGGACAAAATGCATCCATTTTTTTTTTTTTCTGCTACATTCTGACAGGGGTGACCTTTTCAATTCCTAGTAGAATCTTCATTTCCATCTGAAACCTCATTAGCATAACCTTTGCTCTCTAGATCAGCATTCTGGTCTTCCACATCCTCATCCAGTTCACCCATTAAGCTCTGCTTGCAGCATTCTAGGTGTTCTCTAGCCTACTTCTCCAAATTTTGCCAAATTCCTGTCAGCTAGTTCCAAAGGCTCCTCCACATAGGCAAAACTGTTAAAAAGTGGAGAACGGCTCTGCTTCTCAGTATTATTTTTCTTTGTTAGTCAGCTTTCTGTCACCATGACAAAATATCTGAGATAATTAACTTATTAAAATAAAAGGTTTTGGGGGCCTGGGATTGTGGCTTAGCGGTAGAAAGCTCACCTGGCACGCGTGAAGCCCTGGGTTCGATCCTCAGCACCATATAAAAATAAATAAAATAAAGGTATTTTTTTTAAAAAGAGTTTTTGGCTTGTGGTTTTATTTTTTTAAATTTTTATTTATATTTTTATGGGGCTAGGGACTGTACCCAGGATCTCACACATGCTAAGTAAGTGCATAGAGTTACACCCCAAGCCCTGACTCATGGTTTTAGAAATTCTAGTCCATGACATAAGCTGGACTCATTTCTTTTAAATCTCTGGCAGGGGTGCTCAATGACAGTGCTAGGCACTTCCCCAGTGACTTAAGACCTCCTGCTAGGCCATATCTCCTAAAGGTTCCACTTCTTCCCGGTATCTCCACCCTGGTGACCACGCCTGTGCACCTGGGTCTTTGAACACCAAAACTATAGCAAAAGTCTAGGAGAATCAGCTAATTCATTGAACTTGCTAGAAATTTCATGTGAAAAATGGGGGATTTCAGAGGCAAGCCCAGCATTAGGGAGGCGGCATCATCCTTATCTATGTCCTGATTCCCGACTCTTGTCTTTTTTTGCCTGTCTTGTCAAGGTCTTTATCAAACCAGGCTTATAGGAAATACAAGGGAAGGAGAGAAGTCAAACGCGCTTTGAAGTCATAATAACTGGTTGTCAGAGCGTAGAAAAGGGGTGGTTCCAAGGAAGGAGAAGAGCAACCAAGGAGGGTAGCAATGTGCAAGTTCTCCCCAAGAAAGGGCTCTGCACACACCTGTCGTTGCTGGTCTAGGAAAGGGGCTGGGTAGAGGAAAGGTGAGCAGTCTCTTGGTTCTCTGAGGTTACTTCTGTGACAACGTTGGACTCTGATGCTTATAACCAAATATCCCAGCACATCCCTAGGTGGGGCTTCAGATAACTAGGTTTAAGGATGATGGCTTTCTCTTGAAGTTCATAAATTGCCCTCAAGTAGAAAACGGTAGAACTTAAGGATGTATTGTTGTGGTGGTAAATACATGTGACATAAGCTGACCCTTGTAATCATACCTAAGCCCACGATTCAGCCGCATTCAGTACATTCACATTGTTCTACAACCTTTACCTCTATCCAGCTCCAGGATTTTCTCATGGTTTTAAAGGGAAACTCTGCTCCCATTACACAATGACTCCCTGTCCCCACTCCCCTTAGACCCTCATTACCACTATTGTACTTTCTGCCTCAGTGATGTTGACTCTCAAGGTACCTCATATAAGTGGAATAATGTAATGTTCATCCACTTGTGCCTGGCTTATTTCACTTAGCATAATGTCTTCAGAGTTCACCATGAATGAATCAGAACTTCTTTCCTTCTTAAGGCTGAATAATGGTCCATCATATGGAAATAGCACATTTTCTTTTTTATCCATTCATCCATGGATAGGTTGCTTTCACTTTGACTGTTGGAAATAATGCTGCTACAAAGTCGTGTGTACAAAACATCTCTTCATGCCTCTGATTTCAATTCTTTTGGATTTATACCCAGAACTGGAATTGACGGATCATATATTTTGTGTTTAATTTTTTGAGAAAAATACTCAAGGGATTTCAACCCTACTAATCTGTGGAACAAAAGGAGCTTTCATTTATTTCTTTATGCCACGTGATGTGTGGGTAGGCATCCGATAAATGGAAATGAAAGGAAGGAGTCTCTTCCTCTTAAGAGACATGGAGGTTTAAGATAAAGAACAGATCCAACAGTTATGTAAACAATTAGCGCTTAAAGGCTGCGTTCAGTTCCTTAAGAAGGTACGTGTGGGGTGCTCTGGGAGCACATTCTACCAACAGTGTTTTCTAGCGTTCCTTAAGATGCAGTCTCCTTTAAGATGTCCTTTAAGATGGTGTTCTACAAGTCCTAGTTAATAGTGGAGCACGTGGTGGAGAAGTTACAGTGTGCAAGTTTTTGAAATAAATTTGGTTTTGCAATAGCTAACTCAATCCATGTGTTGTTTTTTTTTTTTCTTATGACCTAAATGTCTCTTCTTGTCTCTTCTTCCAGTGGTTTTTAATCGCCAACAGATCTTACAAAGTCAGTGTGGCAAGTTCCTTTTTCTTCAGTGGGGTGTTTGTGGGCGTGATCTCTTTTGGTCAGCTTTCAGATCGCTACGGAAGGAAGAAAGTCTATCTCACAGGTAATCTATCAGTGTTCATGAAATGAATAAGAGGATGGGTTTCCCGGAGACTCTTAGGGAAATAAAAAGGAGGCTGGTTTCTCAGAGTTCTCAGGGCATTGACATGGGGACACAGATTGTATGTTTATTATACTGGCAGAAGACCAAACTGCAAGCAGAGTGAGTTCTGGCTTGTCAGTGACTAATCCCCCTGGTTAAGCCTAGGTATCAGCGTTAAAAACTTTTGTGGGTGATGTGTTTCTCTGCAACCCCCAAATTGCAATGGAAGCCATATTTCTCAAAGAAGCAGTGAAAGATTTGAGACAGTCTTCCATATCCATTTCCTCATCTCTCTCTCTGTTGATTCATTTCAAATGAGCTCTACAGGACTTGGCATAGTCTCTCAACAAGCTGAGTATAAGCAAATATTTTTAATTTCTAGCATTTTTTTTTAATTTAAAAAATTTTTTTAAATAAAAAAAATTTCTAACATTTATTATGAATAATTGAAAGCTGTGTGTGATTGACAGAAATTATGTCACCAAGCCAGTAAACCTCTGTTGTTTTTTTCTGTCGTTTTCAAGAGAAACTGTTGGGAAAAAAAAACATGGCTCAGAAAATTTAAGTTTACAATGGATTACTTTACAGACTAATGGATATAATTTATTACTTTCATCAAATGCTATTTTGCCTCTGAATCATTGAATATTATTCCTTTTTTTCTAGGTTTTGCTCTTGACATCTTATTTGCTATCGCAAATGGATTTTCCCCTTCATACGAGTTCTTTGCAATAACTCGATTCTTGGTGGGCATGATGAATGGAGGGATGTCGCTGGTGGCCTTTGTCTTGCTAAATGAATGTGTGGGCACCGCCTACTGGGCACTTGCAGGTACTGCCTAAATCCTTGCAGATCCGAATGTGGTGAGTTGCTCTGCAAAACCTTGCAGAGAACTAGTTTAACCCTAGAGTCTGAAAATGCATTTGGACTTGAGGCACTTAATCCAACTACAGGTTGAGTAGCCCTGATCCAGAATGCTTGGGACCAGAAGTGTTTCAGACTTTTTCAGATCTAGTGGTATTTTTGTATTTATAATGAAACATGTTGGGAATGGAACGCAAAGTTTAAGCACAACGTTAATTTATATTATACTTTATATTCATAGCTGAAGGCGATTTTGTTCAATATTTTGAGCATGTCTGCATTTTGACTGTGACTCCTCATGGGAGATCAGGTGTGGGAGGTATCATGTCAGTGCTCCAAAACTTTTGGATTTTGCAGTATTTTGGATTTTGGATTTCCAGATGAGGAATGCTCAATCTGTATTAAATTTGATTTTCTGAATTTGTTTTGTATAACATCAGATAAGTCATTTTATTCATATTCCTTGGTAAAATGTCTCTCCAGGGCTTGTACCACAGATGGTGACCTTGGTACTCAACTCACAGCCCGTCTGCATTTTGTTGTGGAGAGTGCTCAGAACAGCATTAAATGCTATTTAGCTTAAAGTGGGAAATACTGCAGAGATAGAAAGTACTAGAACTTCTTTTCTTGAAGCCTTCTTATTGTATTTTGTTAAATCCTATTTCGTAGCCTTTCTCATTTTTACTGTTCTCTTCAAATCAATAAATGATATTGTTATAGAATTTCTTTAGTTACAAAAAATTGCAAAATGAGGTTCTATTCAGTTTTATTTTTAAAAATTCCATCATTTCCTCAAGAACTAATATATAGTTAAAAATGATTTTAAAGGATTTTTTTTTTTTTTTACTTAAAATACAGTCTTGGATAGTGTCTAAGACTCTACTTTTTGGATTATAGGTTCACAGTGATACCTCTTTGCTTGTTTCACTTTCACTTACTTGACCATCACTAAGTACCACTGATATTCATAAACTGATAGTGACTCACAGCAGTGTTTCTAAGTGAGGATGTCTTGAGAGAATGCCATTGTCGCTCCTTAGAACTCACATGCAGTGCCACCTTCCATTTGTTGAGTGCCTGTTACAGCCAGGTGCCACCCTAGGCATTTGACATACATCTGTAATATTTCCAGATCTTACCAATTAAGAATTTCTACCGTCATTTAACGCTTTCGGTTCCACCTTGTCTGTAGCAGCTGCCAGAGTGTACTTATCCCCTAACCCAGCTCCTAAGCTAGGACCAGTGAGAAACTTCCCTCTGAGTTTTCCATTTGTATTGAGACATTGATATCATGGGGGTGGGAGGATGAGTGAAGACTGAACCCAGGGCTTTGACCTGCTGAGCAAATACTCTACCAGTGAGTTGTAACTCCAGCCCTAATGGCATCTTTCTAAATAATATGGTCAGACTAATTCCAAGGAACTAGTGAAGTGATTGCAGCTGTATGCAGGGCAGGAACAAGGGCACTGTCTCTGGTTTGGGCTGTCCCGGGGCCCAGGGTCTAGTTCTTGCTCACCTAGAGCATCATGACACCATGTTTGTCACATGCCTTGTACTTTGCTCTGAGAAGAATCACATTTAACTTGAGCTGTTCCATGAAGATGCTCTTGTGTGAAAGACATCTACTGCCCTCCCGCTGCCAGATTATCTGATTATTCCTGTCCTGTGGCCTATGTTGGTTAAAAGGAAAGACCTCCTGGACTCTCGTTTCCATAACAGTCACCTAAAGCCCTTGAAAAAAATTCATAACTAAGTGCTTTCACCTCTCATTCTTGTCCTTGAAGCAGGGTTAAGATGAGGCAATTAAAATTTTTGTAGCAAAGAAAAAAGGAAGGAAGGGAAAAAATAAAAAAATAAATAAAAATCAAAAAACTGTAACAGTGGAGCCAGGTGGTTGCCAAATTCAATGTGAAATTCAGAGTATGACAGAGTTCCCTGGAGGCCAGGACTGGGACCTGCACCCAGGACAAAAGGAAGGCTCATCTAATGGAGCCCGGAATGCTTTTGTGTACAGCTTCCTTTTTCTCCCATGAACCAACGTCTTTCCCCAGAATTTTATCCTGGACCCTTCTTTTCAAGTTGGTTTCTCTCCAGCACAACCTTACACACCCCTATGACTTCAAATATGCTCATGAACTGCAAGACGTTGGAAAAATCGGTTAGAAAAATCAATGCTTGATAGCTAAATAGTATTTTTTAGTATGTATAAAATAGCGTGTAAAGTATGTACAAAAAAGGCACAAGTACAAACTGAAGGGATCCATTTCTGATCAGTGTTGAACAGCCTACGAAGAAGGAAACTATGGATTATGGTAGTTACTGAGAATTGAAATATGAAGTCGAGTACTAAAGCTATGAAAAGCCTGTGCTAGAACGTTGGTTATTTGTTCTCTTAATACCTTCTCAGAACAAAGAGAATAGATCCACACAGCAAATGTAAAGAATACTACGGTCCCACCTGCCCACCGACGACGGTGGCTCACATTTTGCTGAGTGTCCTTCTGGAGCTCTTCCTGTGCCCACCATTCCACAGCACTCACTTATGAAACAGACCCTGCCACGTGTCAGACACAGCTTTTTAGAGCATTTTAGATCAAATGGGTGGACCAGATAGGGGGTAGGTGGGGGAAGGTCCTGGCTGTTAAGAAGCTGATCCTGTAATTTGGAGGCGATTTCAGATAACTCTAAGGACAGTGAAGAATGTTAAACAGGGTAATGGGCTAGACAGAATTGGGGGACTACTTACGTGAAATAGAATGGTTAGAGAAAACCTCTCGTAGGAGTTTGATCTAAGATGTATGATGAGGAAGCCCTGGACATGCGAAAGTCAAAAGAAGAACATTCCCGCCAAATGGAGTGGCAAAAATCATGGCCAGAGGCAGGGAGGAGATTGTTGGGGGGTCTGAAGAATGCGTGGAGCTGCAGTGTGGAGAAGTAGGGGGTGGACAGGAGTGAAGTGAGCAGGCTTGGGGGGCACCTAGGGCCTGGGACCTAGGGCCTGTGATAGGCCAAATGAGGATTTTTTTTTTTTAACTCAAGGCACAGCCAGAAGCCAGCAGGGTGTATTAAACAAAGCAGTGATAGGCTCCAATGTACTGAAAGGTTACTGTGGTCGGCGTGTGAAGAATGAACGAAAGGGGAAACGAGGGGAAGTAGAAATTGAGGGGTCACCTAGGAGGCTGCGTCGTTGACCGTGTAAAACAGACAGCGACTCCGAGGAGATGTGAGCCCTGGAGGAGGAGGAAGAGGGGCATCTGAGCTGGAGTTGGGTGGGACATAACGTCCTGAAGGCTTCACAGAGATGAGACAGAGAGACTCAGGGGGACCTCGGAGTTTGTGTCTGGAAACTGGGAGGGTCCTTGGTGCCATTTACCAAATGAAGTCTCATCTATTTTCTAACCTGCCCAAATGAGCTCTTGCTGAGTCCAAATTGAGCAGGAGTGGCAGACTTGAAATTAATTAGAAGCCAGCAGAAAAGAAATCTGGGAAGTGTGCATCAATACCCCCAAGGTCCAGGGATAGTCACCGAACCACCCGTGGTGCTCCAAAACTGCCATGGGCAAAAGTGGTGATCTGAAATGTTTGTTTTTAAAATATTAATCATTTGAACGAAGTAGCTGAGAGTTTCATTGCATCTTCAGCTCCACACCTTGTCTCCACTGTCATTTCCAAGCACACACGTGTAGCTTCTTGCTAGACATCAGATGTGACTGTCTGTTGTCCCTCTCTGCCTGGGGTCATGTCGTCACAGTATTTAAGGCCACCAGCTAGATACCTTTGAATATCATTTCCTCTTGTTTGTCATATCCAGTTGGTGCCAGTTCTTACTGATTGTGACAGAGACTCAAATCGTAAGAACCTGTGTATGGAGGGAAATCATTTGATTAACCACCAAGCCTTGGAGCCAGGCCTTGGAGATGCTTGGAACCAGGAAGTGAGAGGCTTCTCACCTCTGCTCCTTATCGTCTCTGGAAGCTTCCTCTGCTCAGTCAGAGATGGGTCCCAGCAGTTCCAAGTCCAGTATTTAAAATCCTGGGTAAGAGCTCTGACTGGTCCAGCTGGGGTCACCCTGGACTAGATTGACCCTGGCTGGCAGTACCACAGTGGAGATGAAGTGGTAGGATCAGTTCTCCAGTAAAGTGAGGTGGGGGGATTCTTGAAATTAGAAATGAGAGCTAGATAGAAAATATTCAAAGCCAGGTGTGGTGGTTCAGGCCTGCAATACTAGCAGCTCCAGAGGCTGAGGCAGGAGGATCACAAATTCAAAGCCAGCGTTAGCAACTTAGCAAGACCCTGTAACTAAATAATATATAAAAAGAGTTAGGGATGTGACTCAGTGGTTAAGTGCCCCTGGATTTAATCCCTGGTATAAAAAAAAAAAAAAGGAAGAAAGAAAGAAAGAAAAGAAAATTCTGAAATAGCTATGCACAAGAGACTTCCAAATATATTTTTTTAAGTTAATTGACACAAAGAGCTAAACCTATATTACAACAGAACAATAATTGTACACACTAAAATTTGTCGAACATGTATAATTTCATCTGCAATGAACAAAAACTACCATTTTTTTTAGGTATTATTATTTATATCTTAACAATGAGGAAACCTTGGCTCAGAGACATTTAGTGATTTGTCCAAAGTCACACAGGAATAGTGGCAAAATTAGGGTCCAAATTTGGTTCCTCTGAAAACATCCCATGCCTTGGACTGTCTTCCTTTTGCCGACATTGTTGTGAGTGGGTACTGCGTGCTCAGGACCATTCTGAGCCGTGACAAGAAGCCTTGTTGTTGGGAGCCAGGTGCTCTTTGACGCACTGTAATGAACCTGTAATAGGTATTGATTGTCTTAAATTTCCAGGGAAATAACACTGTCGCCATTCCCTTACTCACTGGAGTTTGAGCACACTGCACAGACTAGCACATTAGCTCTTCTTTGTGGCTCTCTCTTTTCCTTGCTCAGGCAAACAGTATAGAAGTCAGTGTTTGTTTTTTTGTTTTGTTTTGTTTTGTTTTGTTTTGTTTGTTTTGTTTTCATGATGAACTATGGACAGAAATCAAAGAAAACATTTGTTTTACAGGATTCTTGATGAAATTTTTGTAATAAGCTCAGCAAAGCCCTGTGGCTACAGATGTCCACAGAAGTTATTTTTCCGTAGAAGGGAGACAGTAGAGAGGAATGGTACAAAATGCAGAACCACCATCCAGACAGACCTGGGTACAAGTCCTGGCCATGCCCTACTCAGCCCTCTGTTCCTGGACAGTTTCCCTGTACCTCTCCGAGCTACTTTCTCAGGTTAATAATTATACCTGCTTTGTAAAACAATATATGCAAGACCATTAATGTTCAATAAATAGCAGCTCAATAAATAACTAACAGTGATCAAAGCAGTTAGAGAAGGTACATCAGAGATATAGATTTTGTGAGAATATTGGACAAGCCGGCACATTTAATACCCACCTCAATACTCATTTCAAAAAACATATAAGATTTTTAAAAAATTCTATGGCTGGTATTTTTTTTTATGTTCTGGTTAGTAGAGACAGATAAGAAACAAATAAATACAAACTGTCATGCATCTGATGGTGATGAATTAAGTAGGGAAGGGTGATGAAAGAATAGGGCACCAGGCTCTGGTTTAAGACAGGGACTTCAAGGGCATCCTCTTTGATAAAGATGGAGGCCCAGCATTCCAGTCACCATGTGGCCTAAAAACCTGCTCACCCACACACTGCCAAGACTCCGCCAGAGGCTCAGGCAGATGTCAGGGTAACTCCCAATACCAAAAACATTTGGCCAAACCCTTCAAACTCATCCTGTGTACATGTGGTCTGTGTTCCTCTCTCCTTCCTCCATTTCCACTCATTTTCTGGCCTCTCTTTTTACCTTTTATCCTCTGAGGCTGAACATTGGTGTTGGTTTTTCTCTTCTTCTGTGCCTCTCACACTTTTCAGGCAAGGGCTGTCATCTCGTGAGTACAGTTGGCTCTGGGACTTGGGGTTGGAAATGGGACTGCAGACCAAGCTTTCTCTGGTGACCTTTCTCTTTTCCCTGCATTAGGATCCATTGGCGGCCTCTTCTTTGCCGTGGGCATCGCCCAATATGCCCTGTTAGGATACTTCATCCGCTCCTGGAGAACCCTAGCCGTCCTGGTGAACCTGCAGGGGACAGTCGTCTTCCTCTTATCTCTGTAAGTAGCTCTTCTTCCCAAGAGTTTCAATCCAGTGAGCAGAAGGGATGTAAAAGAGGATGCAGGTCAGCGCTTGGCGTACACTGACTTTGGGGGAGAACTGACCTCTGCAGGTGATCCAATCCTTGGCCGCTCCTGGCATGAGAGATGGATGCCGCTTAGTTAGTTCAGAATGCAGGTACCTCTGTTTTAGATAACCACTCAATATGCTGCCTTTAAACTTCAGATTGTTGGCATAGGGTACCAGTTTTGTTTTGTTTTTTTAACTCAATGCCTCAAGCTTAAAGATCTTCAGGCTGGATCAGACCATGGGCTAGGAGTGGCCCTGAGGTATGATACTGTGAGCCAAGTATTCAAGTTGAATGTGTTTGCTAAGTGAACTAAGCCAGTCCCCCCCAAACCAAAGGCCCAATGTCATCTCTGAGATGCAGATACTGACTCAAAAAATAAGGGAGAGGAGGGCAGCATAGAAGTTCAATGGATTAGATAAAGGGGAATGAAGGGAAGGGAGGGGGAGGGGAATAGAAAAGACAGTAGAATGAATTGGACATAACTCTCCTGTGTTCACATGTGAATACACAACCGGTGTAACTCCTCATCGTGTGCCACCACAAGAATGGGATCCTAATTAAAATAAGTTATGCTCCATGTATGTACGATATGCCAAAATGCACTCTACCGTCATGTGTATCTAATAAGAACAAATACAAAAAAAAAAAAATGTGGGGGGAAAAATTGTGTAGTAGCAACTGTTTAACCTGAAGATGAGTCTCATTTCAGGGTCCCTAACGTGCACTCTGGAAGAGTCTCAGACGTGGGGGATGCCCTTAGAGTGCAGAGCAGTACCAGGCTGGCTCCCTGGTCAGGGTGGGTTCTATAAATAATGGCCCAAAGGGTCACACTGTGACAGTGGTGGGCCACCCACGTTCGCCCATTTCATCAGAAGTTTCAGTGTGTCCTATCAAAGGTCTTTCTTACCTGAGGGGTCCAGTTTCTAAGTTTACTCATTAAAATCCTTGGCATGAACGAGGTTTTCATCCCATGGTACCAGCTTTCTTCTGTACCATAAGACAAGAGAGAGAGAGAGAGAGAGAGAGAGGTGATAATATTTTAATTCAGGTGGCTCTTTCATTTAGTAACTCTGCACCCTGGTTCTAATTTGACCTTTCATGGGGATCCAACTAAAATTTGCTCTCCTATGCAATAGTCATCGTTAACCTGGACTAAAGAAACAAAATTCATGAAAACTATTTATTTATGTGAATTAGAGTGAGGCAATTTTATTAGAAAGGGAAACCCAGCAGTATTTTATTAGCTTCTATATTATACATCTTTGAAAAACAATAAGTGGGTGCCTACTACAGGACGTAGATTTAGTAAGAACTCATGTAAATATTTTTTTTTTTTAGATAATTTTGGCTTTACTATAAATTACTGCAAATTCTTAATATTTATTTTTAGTTCTCGGCAGACACAACATCTGTTGGTATGTGGTGCTGAGGATTGAACCCCGGCCACACGCATGCCAGGCGAGCGCGCTACCGCTTGAGCCACATCCCCAGCCCTCATGTAAATATTTATGAATGCATATGCTTTCAGCTGTAGGAGCTCGGGCTTCCCCATGCAGTCTGGCTCTCTCCTCCAACAGTCGTGTGAATTCCATGGATAATCTACACCATTCTGCTCTCATTTATCTGAGTGAATAGTCTGAGTTGGTTTCTGCTAGTGCTAGGTAGGGGTATCTCCCCACCGGAAAATGAATTCAGGTCGAGAGCAGTGGAAAATAGAGGGAGGAAGACGCATGCAATTAGATATCGACTTACTCCAATCCTGGAGCACCCAGCGTCCCACCGATGGCCTCCCGTGTGTTTCCCATCTTTCTTTCCTGAATTCTCCAGCACATAACCGGTCTCTTCAGGGGCCTTTTATTTCTGCCTCATCCTTGCCTCTCTGAACCAGGAGTCCTCAGACAGAAGCAGGCTCAGCTCCACAGTGCATTTCCCCCAGCCCCAGAGCCCAGGGCCTTCCCCTCAGTACAACCTTGCTGTCCATCGGACAGACACAGGCACAAAGATATCCATAATGACTTTCACAATTGGCCATCATCAACATTATTTTAGAATCATCTGTTGCTTGTTTACCAGAAACATTTTTACCTAGCTTAACATTTCCTTATTTTGCTGGGCACCATGGCCCACGCCTGTAATCTCAGCGGGCTTGGGAGGCTGAGGCAGGAGGATCACAAATTCAAAGTCAGCCTCAGCAATGGCGAGGCACTAAGCAACTTGGTGAGACCCTGTCTCTAAATAAAATATAAAAAAAATAAGGCTGGGGATGTGGCTCAGTCAGTGTCCAAGTGCCCCTGAGTTCAATTCCTGGTTGAAAAAAAAAATTATTTCCTTATTTTAAAAATATTTGAATCTAAGTAATTTTATTTTTGCTGAAAATGGGTGCCTTCTTAATTTACAAAGATTTGCCATCTTGAAAGATAGTCACAGAACATTTTTTGAACAAAAGGAACATTGCTGCCTTAGCCTTTTAACTTTCCAGTGTGACCATGGCACAGGTGACCATGCCATCAGGAAGAGGGCAGTATGTTCAAAGATCTGCTTTTCCTTTTAAAAACATGTCTTACTGTTTTGTTTGTAGAATCTGCATGTGTCCAAGCTCATACTCTCAAATATGTCCACAGCAAGTCAGTGACCCTTCAAAAAAGTGAGCTATTGGCCTCTGAAAATGCAGAGAAACATAAAGTACTAAATTTACACCATCAAGATAAAATTTTCCAAGTAGAAATAGTTTTGTTAACTCAGAGTTAAATTTCCAAAGCCTGAATGACTCACACATATTATCTTCAAAAAAATGCTTTTTACACTTTTAAAAGTAATTTCTTATTGTTTATAAACAATTCTGAATATACAGAGAGGCTTGGAGGAGAGGAAGACTTACATTCCCCAAAGACAATAACTGTGAATATTGTTGGTATATTTCCTGCTGGTTCTTCTTACTCCTTCCAATCCTGTACCATTTTAATTTTTATCATCTTTTACTTTCTCTACATAGTTTTCACAATCTTCTTCTTTAGACCTTTTTCTTTGTATTTAGACTGATCAGTTAGTTTTACTCAGTAGCTCATACATGACCAGGTTGATCCAATTTATCCAATCAGCAGATTAACATTCAACAGAACAATTATTCACTTGGTTATTTTCTTGCATGTCAGTATAATAATCAAATGGCAATAAAGAAGTAAATAAAGGAATTTTACAAATTGTCCAAAATAGCCTTCAATCCTGTTTTTATTGACCATCAAGTGTTATGCATGAATATTCTCTTCCTCGGTTGCAAAACTGCTGGGAAAATTCCTATTTTTTTCCAGTGTCTTTCCTCTCAGCACCTCTCATGTCAATCTGAATAAAATTAAGACTTTTTTTTCCCCTTCAGTGCTGGGGATTGAACCCAGGACATTGCACATACTAGGCAAGTGCTCTCTCACTAAGCTAAATCCCCTACCCCTGAAAATTCTTAATAAATGTTATTGACAGAGTAGCCATCTATTAAGCTTTTAAATCCTATACTGTTTGTTGCCAATTCACCATCTTATTGAAAGGCACAGGAAATTCTAAAAATCACCTTAAATACCTAATATTATTCACCCAAGTTTCATCTTTGGCAGGAAATGTCAAATTCGATGTAAATAACCTTGATGTTGTGTTTAGTAAACAAGGCTTCCACATTCCTACAGTGGCATTGTTGTCTTTGAGAAGTTTTTGGAAAATATATTCATGATTGTGAAGAAGCAAAAAAGAGCTACGTAATATTGAAGTCTTGAAACTGTGTAAGAAATATAATTATTCAACACTTTGTGGTTATATTAGAAAATAACTGTTGTTTGGTAACTAGAAGTGAACCTGAAAATAACTTTTTTATTCTTTAAGGCTTATGTAAAGATCAAGAAGTTCCTCAGGTGTGTTGGATGATTTAAATATTTTGAAACAGTAAACAGTCAAAAGTAGCTAAGATGTAACTGTTTCATTTTAAAAAAACATTTTTTTTTAGTTGTTGATAGACCTTTATTTTGTTTTATTTATATGCGGTGGTGAGAATCGAACCCAATGCTTCACACATGCCAGGCAAGTGCGCTACCACTGAGCCCTAGCCCCAGCCCTCACTAACCGCTTCATTTTTATGTGTGGTCTTAAAATAATGTCTCCCTCATAAATTGCATATCATGATGTTAGAAACACTCCTTTTAAAAAATTTGTTTTCCTAATGCAATAATGAAGATTTCTGTCTTCACGTAAAACTTTTTTAGAACTTAAAAAAAACGCACCATCTCTAACTCATAATTCTAACAACTCTTGTCCCCTGATCCACGAAGAATCTGCTTTATTCAATACTAAGGAATTGCCATTCACTTATTAAAATTGATTTAAAAATAAATGCAAGCTGGTTACCTTTATTATTGATATTTTGAAAACACACTCTTGGTTTTGGTTGATAGAGTGGGCCCCCCTAATGTTGGTGTGAATGTTGAAAACAGCCCTTTCTCTCTTTCTCTCGTATGTCATCAGGAGAGCCAAGCTTTAAAAACCTAAGGCAGAATGCAGCTGAGGTGAGGGACCTCGTGTTCTCATGGGTGATTTGTGTCCTTCCTCTGCCCATGCACCTATATGAATACACAGCCTTTAATGACGTCTCTTTCAGATTCATTCCTGAATCACCTCGTTGGTTATACTCCCAGGGTCGACTGAGTGAGGCCGAAGAGGCACTCTACCTCATCGCCAGGAGGAACCGCAAGCTCAAGTGCACGTTCTCACTCACGCATCCTGCCAACAGGAGCTACAAGGAGACTGGAAGTTTCCTGGATCTGTTCCGTTACCGAATCCTCTTAGGACACACCCTCATCCTGATGTTCATCTGGTAATCTCACATAAAGGGGTGTTTTGTGGATCTTCAACCCGAGGTTGGGTAATCTGTTCCTTCTTCAGGTTTATAGAAAGCTTTACCTCTTGACAGCAGGAGGTTGTTTTCCCCAAGACAGGACCTGTCCCCCGGCACCTGGTATGTCCCACTCAGCTCTGATTTTGCAGCCCCATCTCTGAAGCAAGAGATGATGGTACCTGCTGGGCATCGTCCTAAATTTGAGTAATGCTTGCTGATGAGGCATTTAATGTGACTATGTAAGCCCCACCCTCAAGAGAAAGAGGGCTGGAGAAAGCCAGCAAGCTCAGCAGAACCTGAAGAGTTCTACCAGCATTTAGCCTACCTGTGATTCTGGCACCAAGGGTGTTCCAGCAGTGCCCTGGGCCCCATGTTGTGTGGCAGTCCTGCTCACCCCCTCCCTGAGATGGGTGAAATGCTATCCCTTGCGTAGATGGGATCCCGGACAGTGGAAGTGAGGGATCCAAAGCCATGTATCAGATCAGTGAACGAGATGATTAGTACTCTGTGCTCCTGAATTTCTGATTCCTTAGCTTATTCCCATCTTAAAATGCCTCTCAAAATGCTCTCAGTGTTAACGTAAGTTCATTCAGTAGTTGAAGATGGTTCCACTTAAAGAAGGAAGGGTTAGAAAAGCAAAAAGTAGATGGGCACTACCATGTGTGTTTTGCACATGTGTTTTAATATTGGACATTCTGCTGGAATTTGTTTTAATATTGTATATTCTGCTATAAATTTGACCCTGGACTGGGCATGATTATTTAAAAAAAATTTTTTTTTTTAGTTGTAGCTAGACACAATAACTCTTTTTTGTTTATTTAATTTGTTTACGTGGTGCTGAGAATCAAACCCAGTGCCTCACACATGCTAGGCAAGCGCTCTACCACTGAGCCACAGCCCCAGCCCTTGGGCATGATTATTATACATCACAACTAAAGGATGATTGTGCTGTTTATAAGCATTTGCCATGAAGGGTGCATAGAAACCCACATTTTCATGGAAGAATAAAGGAAAGTGACTTTACATAAAAGCAGTTGTGTGTATAAAGCTGAAAAGAAGAGTTGCTTGAGAATAAGAAGCTGAGAAGGTGTTTTTCTGTATACTGAGTCTCTTTTCCTACCCAGACAGTGACTGCCCCCTGGATGGTCAGGGGCCAGGTCCTACCAACTGCTGCCTTCTCCACAGAACCAGCACAGTGTAGGGGTATCACAGATCCATAATGCTGAATGGAAGATACAGCTTAGAAACATGAAAATCAAGAGAACCTTTGAAAACCAAATCTGGTTAAACACCAAATCTGATTTGGTGTTCACTTATTTAAAAGCAAATATTTATGAAGTCTGTTCAAGTTACTTGGGGCTCTACAGAACTCTGCATTTGTAAGTCACATAGATAGTCAAAACCCTCTGCATTGGAGGAAGCCCCTATTTGAAGATTTTTTACTGTTTTTTATTTTTGTTTAAGTTTTTTTTTTTTTTCCTAGTTATATTAACTTCTAGATTCAGGCCTTCGCCAAATTAAAACAAACAGAAACCAAGCTAAGGGACAGGGAGCCTGTCCCAGTTTATTTTATTTCTTACACAGCCAAAGATACTCTTCTCAAATAAACTTCTTCCCCCTGGGCTTGGAATGTTCAAAGATGCAATAATGGAGCCAATGTCATTTGACATACTGCCATTCTTTTTGAGGATGTTGTAAAATTCGTAAATCTTTTCTGTGCCTCTGTCATTGAAGAAAGCCTTAACTAGGGAGTAAAATTATACCTCTGTATTTAACATCTGTTCCTTTGCTTATTTCCTGTGATAGTGCCTTTTAAAATGGTTCTTCAATGCCCTAAATATACTGTTAAATATTATGCAAGGATCTTAAATTTTGTTTGGTGCACATAAAGAGGATTGAAATGATTTTAATAGCTGTAATTATGGATCCCAACGACCAAGTCTGCCATGAAGGCAACTTGCATAGGAGAGGCCCAGCCTCGGGGACTTGGGGATGATCAGGCCTTTCATACCTCATGTTCTCCTGTTCTCTTTCACCGCCAGCTTGTCACTAAATTCCCCTATTGTCCTGCACTGGTTTTGTTTATTCTTGTTCTGACTCAATACCATCCCCAACTATGGCTAGAATCACTTCACTGGAATTTCTATCTTAAATGCAGTGTAGACACATTAACCCAGACCACCCACAAAGAACATTATGTGAGAGAAAGGTCTCTCCTACGGGTGGGAAGCATTTAAAGGGTATTTTAGAAAACTGCATGGATTTAAATTTGTTTAGCCTTTTGCTCACATGTGCGATGCCCAGAGTAAAAGGAAAGTGGGTAAATGAGTGTCCCTTTGCATCTGCTTCTGTGATGTCCTGGCTACGGGACTGCTCATCTGCCTTCATGCATAAGGGAGAGGAGCAGGGTGCACTTGCTCCAGGGCTTCCTCTCTCCCTTCCTCCCCAGCCTTTTCTCCTTATATCTACCGCAGCCTAGTAATAGGCCAGGGCACTTGGCCCCTTTCTCTGTTTTATTGCTTACATAGCAATTTATGGTTTACAAAATATATTCAGATACTAGTAAAGCCCAGTTTCAGTTTTTTTAAAATTTGTTCTGTTTTATTTTTATTTTAATATGCAGTTTGCTAGACACAAAAGTTCCTGTTACCGTCTTTGCTATTTGGAGCTTCAGGTTGGCACTCTGATTGGCCAAACTGCCTAGCTTTTTAGTTCCCAACTTCAGGGATACACTTGGTGCCTAGCACAATGCCTGCCATCTAAGGAGATGCTCCCTAAGTGTGTGTTTCAGAAATGATATGCATCAGTAAATTAGTAGCTTTTCAAAGGGCTCTTCCCCAGTTGATCCTTCTGGAGGATCCTGCCTCTGCTGTGACCCCTGAGTTTTCTTGCCTGTTCTGAGTCTACAGCATGTGCACCTGCTGAATGCAAGAAGAGTTAATACCCGGGGTTGGAAATTCCTATATCCCAGTGGGGTGGAGTGCCTGACATTTCTGGCCTACAGGTGACCCACTGAAAACCCATCACTTCTCAGTTCACGCTCTCCAACCATCCTTTGTTGATTTTTCTCCATGGGAAGACTTTTCCAGAGTCATTCTGATAATATCACAAAACCAGCCTTAGGCAAGTGTTCCATACATTGTTGAATTAAATGAAGGAAGAATGGGGTCATTGTTTTCTACTCAATGCAAAAATGCTTGAGAAAGCACAAACAATATCTTTTCTCTTGCAGGAGCTAGGCCTCCATTTGCTTTATATAGTATATAGACATAAATCATTTCCAAAGCCACATCATGTTTTTGTTCTTTCCTAAGATAGAAATTTACATGAAGACAGAAAGCTTTGCAGGAGAGTCAATCTTTTTGTGTGCAGCAGTTTGCATTATATTGAACCAATTCTATTTTAATCTTCTCCAGCAAACTTTGACATGTTTTCTGTTGTCTTGTCTTTTCACTTTCCTGGTCCTTTGACACCCCCCCCCCAAACTGCAGGTTCGTGTGCAGTTTGGTGTATTATGGCCTCACTCTGAGCGCAGGTGATCTAGGTGGAAGTATTTATGCCAACCTGGCTCTGTCTGGCCTCATAGAGATTCCATCCTATCCTCTGTGCATCTACTTGATTAACCAAAAATGGTGAGTATGGATGAACATGAAGTGCACCATAGAGAAGGTGTATGGGTGGCACACTGACTTGCTTATATACATACATACCTAGATATTATCATTTTTTTCTCTGTAGATAGTATCTGCTAATCACTGTGGTGATTAAAGTTTCTTTCAGGCCAAATGCATTTAGAATACGTTTTTTGGTGCAATACTTCTTTAGATTCATATGTGTGAGTTTTTATATAAGGCTTTAATGCATTATTGAAGACACCATAAGATGAGGGGGGTTTTAGTAGTCTCTAAGTACATTGTTAGGCCTAAGAGATGGGGTTATCAATATAGCTAGAATTTCATCAACCCAATTCATAGTATTTATGAGGTTTTGTAAGTAGGAAGAAAAGTGAGGGAACTAGAAAGAATTTTCTTACCTCTTAAGACCCACTTTGTTGAGAGGAAGAATAAATACCATCCTGCTCTGGCTACTTATGGTCAGTGGGCACAACTTTGAAATATATTTAAAAAGTTATTATGGAGCTCCCTTTCCTTGGGTTTTGTAAGATAATTCCTATTATTTAGCCCCTGACCATAGCAACTAGAACCCTTTTTTTGTTTGACCTAGGGATCATTTGGATCGTACCATTTCTCATTCTTTGGAAATTATCATTGTAACTAAAATCGGGGGTTGGCATGGCCCCGATGCTGTTGTCATGATGTCTACAAAACTATGAAGGGCAGGTCTGGGTCTGTTCAGTTGGACCCTTTTCTCACAGGCAGCATTCCAGATACCTGGGCTGCCTCCTGCTGGTGACTGCGGCTTACTCTCATGGTGGTCCAGGAGGCAGATGAGAGAGCATGCTGGGGAGTCTTTCCCTAGCACCCCCCGTGCTGCTGTAGCTTCCTGTGCATGCCTGGCAACCACTGAGTGTTACCAGGAAGCTGTCCATGGGCATGTCCTGGGTCTTTGCAATCCCTAGGGCCTGTCATGGTACATGTCACTTGAAAGACACTCAGTACTGGCTGTTACATTAAGCAAAATGATGGAGAAAAGAAGACTAAAGACCCTTCCAATTTCCCAGCAACTTCCACCCAGAGCCAGGATTTAAATCTGAAGCCAAGGGAAGGATGCTGCCTTTGGGGTCAGGCAGACCCAAATTCAAGGCAAGGCTTCACCAACTGTTAGCTTTATGACTTTGGCAAGTTCCCTCACTGAGCCCCCCACTGTAGTCATTCTCAAACGAGGTATTATAAAATCCCCCTGGAAAACTGTTATCAAAATTACAATGTTGACATTCTTAGCAGGGTACCCAGTATGTTCTAAGTAAATCCCCCACATTCTGGTCAGTAATTTATACAATGTTCCTAGATGCATATTCCCTTTTTACCTCTATGGGAAAGGTAGCCAAAGTTCAGATACATTAAAGTTAGTTTTAGAAACCTGATGTGATTTGTCTACTAGATAATTATTCACTAGATAATGGATTTGTGGTGTGAAACAAACAGATAACGGAGCCAGAGATTACAACAGACTCTTCTAATGAACTTGGAGTTCATGGCATAAAATTAAAAAACAAACAAACAAACAAACAAAAAAACCCCCTCACATTTTCACTGTCTTTCCAGAAATGAATAAAGTAAGAGGAGAAAGGTAAAATTTTTTATACATAGATAAAGGCCATTCAATAAGTAGAGTTAATAGATCTACAACACACAGCCTAAACAAATAGCCACATTTAAAATCTAATTTTGATTCTTGTGTACCTAAAACAATTGACTTTGTTTAGGTATCTGTTTTCTGCTTAATTGCTCTCTCTCTCTCTCTCTCTCTCTCTCTCTCTCTCTGACACTATGTGTATTCTGTGTGTAAAATATGTCAGCTCATCTGTCCATTTTTAATTTAGACAAAAACATGGTGAAGGAAGATCAGTATCGAAAAGAAACCATGAGAGAGAAGAGGGAAGGGAATGGGAAAATACTGGGGAATGATATTGGCCAAGTTACATTGGTATACTGTGTGCATGGACCACTACATAACAATAAATCCCACCATTATGCCTAACTATAGTGCGCCAATAAAAAATATGGGAAAAAAAAGAAAAGGAAGGCATAATATCTTACTTCCAAGACTAAAGCTCTTCTTTGAAAGTGATTTTAAGGTGTTCATTCCATTTCACTTAATTCTAACCCACGAACAAGACTTTTTTTTTATTTGCATTTTGAAGAGAAAGAGACTTTTCAAAACATTGTTTAAAATTGTTACTTAAATAAGATTCAGGTAACCAGAAAATGAAACGAAATAAAACATTTCGTTTTCTTTTTCAGTTTCATCCTCTAGAGGATGAAGAATGTAATTGTGTGCCTATGGTTTTATCACTGGGATTATATAAGATACTATGTGGAGAACATTTAAAATAGCATCTAGAATATAGTAGACACTCATGGAAATAGAATGATTGTATGTCCTTCCTGTTCTGTGTCCCCAGCAGACTCACATTTGCAACCTATTCCTTTAAAAGAGTTGAAACTGAGGACATTTAGATAGGAAAATTGGGAGGAAGGAGCAGATGGATTTATAAGATTCTTAAGAGAAATGTGTGATTTTTCTATTATTTAGGTTTGGTCGGAAACGGACATTAGCAACATTTCTGTGCCTAGGAGGACTGGCTTGTCTTATTGTAATGTTTCTTCCAGAAAAGAAAGGTATGCCTTTCAAATTTCTACAAGGGTTTTGAACAGCACTTTTATTACAATGAATCTCAATATAGTAGAGAGATTACCATATGCCATGCTTCATTTCTGTGATTGCATATTATTTAGCAATTGTGTAGGGTATAATGGGCCAGATTCTTTCCATTCCCTAAACTATTCTCTGGGTGAATAATGTGCTTAGAGGTGCACTATTAATTCTCTCAGGCTATTAAGCTACCATCTGGGGTGTCTGGGATGCAGTACTGGTGATGTTAGAGTTGTTTATTTGATGAGGAGGAGGACCGGTTAGTTCTGCACAGAAAGAAACTCCATCCAAGGCTGCAAGTTACACTCACTCCAGCCAGTCCCGAGACTGGAGATTGGAGACAACAGTTCTCAAAGGTGGCTTTGATTTCTCAGTTTCTCTATCAGTATACCACAATAATAATAACAACACAACAGCCCCAACAGTAATAGTCCCTGTTGGTCACAATGAATATGCTCTTGGTCTTTTGTGAAGGGTGCATATGACACCTTCAGGACCCTGTTGTATTTTCTATATTCATAGCTTTGCTATGCAGACACAACTGCAAAAAAATGTCTCTTAGCTTCTTCATCTAACCTGATTACTGCTTCAATATAGAAATTCTGTGGATACTGCAGATTTTTTTTCTTTCTTTTGTCTTTTTTTAGGCTGGGAATGGGGTGGGGGCAGCTTGCACACCTGAGGCATGCCAGTTGCTGGGAACTGTGGTTTTAGCTGCAGTTTTCCATAAGTACTAGTGGGTCTCAACAACTGTCTTTTATGGTGCTTATGGTATAACCAAAGCCCTGTTTGGGGAGGGGGGGGCTTTTGGATTTTGACAGGGCTATATCCTGGAGCTTGCACCCCAGCTAGGAATGATTATGAGATGGTTTGACAGAAAGTTTTGACAGCTACTGGAAGTGCATGGAGAAGTCATGTCACCATCAGAGCCTATCATGTATAAAATGCTCCTTTCGTAAATTGCTTCTCCTTGAACTCGGGTTGTGCTGTTGTCTCACGGGGAGGCCTGTGAAGCTGCCTCTTCTCCTTGTTCTCTGTTCCTACTCTGCTCTAGGTCACCACTGGAAGGTCTGAGCCTTGATCCAGAGTGCAGGTTGTTTGAGATTTTATGCAGTGTTTAGTGCAGCCTAACAGTGGTTTTCATGAAATCAAGGAAACTAGAGAATTCAGCAATTTTGCCCATTTCTTAACATCTAGCCACACCAGTGCCTCTGTCCGTGTCAGGTTGAGGGGACACTCTTCAGCCCTGCTGGGGGCTGTGGGAACCAGGTGCCCTGTTCTGTTTATTTGGGGCAAGAAGTGATGGGTTTCAAATCACTGTGGCCTTCTGCTCAGCAGTTTGTTTGGGGGAGGTACCTTGGGAACTCAGCCTGATGTTCCATTTATCACTTCATAGAGGAAAACATTTTGTTGTTAGTGTAAACACACCTGTAACCGTCACACTTCCAAGAGCCAAGCCAGTCAATGTCTTTCTCCCTCCCACTTCTTTGCACTCTGTAGGTAATCCACCCTCTAGGACTGGCCCTTTCTTGAAATTATCTCTTATTTTAAATAACAAAACAAAAATCCAAGGTGAAGGCAGATGGCTAGCCTCCCCTCTCTGCTCTGTTCCAGTCTGTTTTAAGAAAGCCCTGTGAACCCTTTGTTGGTCACACCCCTTGGTGGACACCAAGTGAGAAACAGTGTAGCAGAGTGTCTTTTGCAGGCTATTCAGGTGCCGCAGGAATAGGATACCTCTATTATACTCAGGAAAAGTGGATATCCAGTCTATTTTTGAAGATTTTTCTGGGGAAGAAATTCTGTAATGTCCCTTATTGAATTATTTCTATTTTTAATAACCATTACTGTTAAGATCATCCTCTTCCACTACACTTGAGCCCATTTCCTTTCACTTGATTCATCACTGGAGATGCGGAACAGATGGTCACCTTTTTTTTTTCTTTCCTGCATAATCCTTTCTTTATTTGCAGAGTCCTCTAGCTAGGCCTGAATCTTCTTTGAGCTAAAAAAAAATTTTTTCTTTAAGCTTTCTTTAAATCATTCATATTTACTCTTGAAAATATGCTGTCTGCTATCTTTTAATCTGTCTTTTTAAAGTTTTAGCTACATGTTCTGAAAATTTTGATAAATACATATGATGAAAAAGAGTCAGCAGTTTTGGGGACTGGAATTGTAGCTCAGTGGTAGAGTGCTTGCCCCTCATGTGTGAGGCCCTGGGTTCGATCCTCAGCAGGTTTAGCACTTTTAACAGTTCTGTTAACCAGTTTTAACAGTTCTGTTAGCGTCTTCTGTGACTGGGAAACATTGATTTTTCTCATTACTTCAAGTGCTCATTTACCCTCACCTTTCCCCACCAAATATGCCTACATTCTCTCTTTTCTGCCAACTCAGCCTTCTCTGTCAATGGTGTGCATGATGGTGGTACTGTATGTCCAAGGCATTTGTGGATTCAGTGACAGTATATCTGCAGGGGAGACAATTAGTGAGCTAAAAAGTGAATTGTCTGGCATTTTGAGAACTGTGGTTCACAATGACAAGGTGATCATCCCTAATCCAAACATTTGAAGTTTGAAATGCTCCAGAATCTGACACTTTTGAGGACTGACATAATGCCACAAGTGGAAAATTCCACACTGACCTCTTTGTAATGAGCAGTGTTCGAGATACATATGATTTTTGTAAAAATATTGTATAAAATTATCTTCAGGGTATATGTATAAGATGTATATGAAACACAAAACTTGGGTCCATGCCCGCAGTCTGGCTGGGCACAAAATCACGAGCCACTCAAGCAGGAACAAACTTTATTTCCAAAACTTCCGCGAACACCACGCACGCGGCCTTCTCCCAGGCCACACCACACCAACCAGAAATCCCTCCTACCGCACTTCCCCAACCAATGGGAACTCTCCGGGAGTCCCCATCGTCATGGTGTGTCCCCCCCTCCCGAGAGCTCCAAAGTAGCAGGCCAAAGTAGCAGGCCAAGGCGGACAGCAGGGGTCTAATATCCAATTGAATGCACATCTTAACATAATCATTATCATCTCAGTGGCTTGCTGGTGTCACCTTTCAATCAAAAATGCCATGCGTCATTCCAACTCGGCTATGGCTCTTAGCAGGTCTATCTCCAAGATATCTCATTATGCACAAGTAAATATTCCAAAACCAATTAAAAAAAAAAAAAACAACAACAACAACCTTGAAATACTTCTGGTTCCAAGCATTTCAGATAAGGGATGCTCAGCCTATACTAGTCAAGTTCCTTACCAGGTATATACTTGCATATTGATTAGCCTCCAAATACATGTTCTTGTCTAGGAATAATGTTAGCTAATATTAGCAGGTAGTCACTAATTTTTTTTTTCCCCACAGATGGGTCAGCAGATATTTTACCTGATCTGTGTTGCTCTTTGGAGGATCCTGAGTGTGTTAGCTTTCTGTTGCTGTGGAAAAAAAAAGAAAGAAAGAAAGAAAGAAAGAAAGAAAGAGAGAAAGAGAGAAAGAGAGAAAGAGAGAAAGAGAGAAAGAGAGAAAGAGAGAAAGAGAGAAAGAAAGAAGGAAGGAAGGAAGGAAGGAAGGAAGGAAGGAGAGAGAGAGAGAGAGAGAGAGAGAGAGAGAGAGAGAGAGGGGAAGAGGGGGAAATAAAAGAAAAAACAAAATGAGAAAAACAATTTAAAAGGAGGAAAGATTTATTTTCACTCAGGGTTTCAGAGATTTCCATCATGGTCGCTTGGTTCTATGACTTTGGACCTGAGATAAGGCTAAACATCATGGCAGAGAGTACGTAGTGGATCCAAGCTTTTCACCTCATGGCTATTGGAAGAGAGAGAGACAGACAGACAGACAAACAGACAGAAAAGGGGCTGGGAACAAGATATATCCTTCAGGGTCCCCAGTGTTCTACTTCCTTCAACTAGGGCCCAGTCCTAAAGTCTCTACCGACTCCCAACAGTGCCGCCAGCTGGGAACCAAGCTTTCCATGCATGGCATTTGGGGGGGGCATTCCAGATCCCAACTAGAACATTCTACCCCCGTCCCCAAATTTCATGCTTATCTCACAATGCAAACTGCCTTGGGTCCACTTTCAAGGGTTCCCCATAGTCATCAACTTTGTAGCACTGCTCAGAAGTCCAAGTCCAGTCTCCTCTGAGACTCGAGATAAACTCCTAGCTGTAAATCCTTGTAAAAATAAATAAATAAATAAAATTTTCTTTTTTTTCACAGTGCTGGGGATTGAACCCAGGGCCTTATGTATGCAAGCAAGCACTCTACCAACTGAGCTGTGTGAGTGTGTGTGTGTGTGTGTGTATTTTATTTTCTATATATAATATATTCTTTGAAAAGAAAGTTCTAGGGCTGGGGATGTGGCTCAAGTGGTAGCGCGCTCGCCTGGCATGCGTGCGGCCCGGGTTCGATCCTCAGCACCACATACCAACAAAGATGTTGTGTCCGCCGAGAACTAAAAAATAAATATTAAAAATTCTCTCTCTCTCTCTCTCTTTAAAAAAAAATAAAAGAAAGTTCTAAAATGACTATGTACATTATATATAACAATTTGCTTTTGATAATTGGGATAAGGTAGATAAACGATCTACAAGGTCCTTTCTTATTATATTTAAGTGCTATTAAAAACAATGTGTTTGAGAAACTCTGCCCTCGAGCCTAGCTAGATTCACACCCAGGTTTTTGTAAGAGCAATTGTTGATGGCATCTGTGGGCAAGAAAGGACATGGTGGGGAGGCCCTGGTGCAGCCATCTCTCAGGTGAGGTCTCCTGCAGTTTGTGGCTCCAGAGCCTGTTCTCCACCTGGAGGGCATTCCATCTTCCTGGGAGGTGGGACAACACCTGGGGGCTCCTGGAGTTTACCATGTAAGCCCTGGATATTTTCTGTTTTCCTGAATTCTTGCCTTAGTAACAAATAGCTACTACCCTCAAGACTTTTAAATAACATCATATTTCTCATGGAAAATAATAAAACACTATGATGAATGACAAAAAAAAATATGAAAAACCTAGTTAAATACTTTCAACATGCAATCGTGGGACGGGCACAGGATCAACTTCTCATTCTTACAGGGAAGAACAGTGGAGTAGAGAGGAGGGGGGGGACCAAAGCGAGACTGAAACCCTAGCAGGGCAAGCATTAAATCCCGTGGCTCTGGGTCCAATATCTGGGGCACGTGGTAGAGAGATATGGACCCCAACAGTCTAGGGCAGCCTCACCCCCTGAGTCCTTGCTGGTTGAAACCCTTAAAGCCTCTTTCCTAGACTGACTTTTCATGCTGCCAACAGCTTCCCATGGTGGGTTTTCGACGTTCCTGGCAACTGTTCACTTCCTGGAGTCTCCACTGCGGTTTTCGCTTCACTCTGAATAGCATAACACATTGCCCTCTCGGGGGGCTTCCGGCCCCTGCACCAGCTCTGCTGCACACTGTCTGAGATCCCAGGTCTTTCTCTGAAATCCAGGTAGAAGTCTCTGTGACCCGACAACTCTTACATTCGGTATGCCTGAGAAACCAGCAGCAGCCAGGCCCTCTTGGACCACAGCTGCAGTAGCCTCTGGGTGACTGGATGGCTGAACACAGTGGAATTAATCCTAGGGAGATAGCCTCCTAGGCAGCTGTGGGGGAGCAGGGCTCTCTTCTCAAACCAGTGTCTTTCAAACACATTGGTAGAGTCTGGCAAATTCTTGAGATGTCCTCAAGGTATCTTTCCAATTTCCCCCAATGCAAAGCTCTTGGTTTCTTTTTAGCTGAGTTGATATCTTCAGCATCCACACCCTCTTCAACTCCAGTTTTACTCGCCCAAACTGCAAGTTTTTGAAATCTTCTTGCTCTGCCTTTTGTTCCCAATTTTCTGCATAAATCTGTCTGAAAGCAGCCAGCAATACCCATACCACAGCCTAAATATTGTGCTGCCTTGAAATTTTCTCCACCAGGTTAATTAGTAGCTCACCCTTAAAATCAGGCTCGCACAGAGTCTTAGGACATGATCAAAATATAAACAAGTTTTTTTTTTTTGTCAGAATGTAACACAAATGGCCTATCGTTCAGTTCCATAGAGTCCCCATTTCCACATGAAAGCTTACAAATGCAGCCTTCGAGGTCTGTGTTCTTTCCGGTCTTCTGAGCTTATGAAATTCTAAGGTTTCTTTAGCCTGCTTCTTCAGAAATTTTCAAACTTTACCCACAAACCAGTTTCAAATACTTCATGGTCAAGTACAGTCATGACAATGATGCCACTTCTGGGCACCCGTTTTCTGTGTTAGTCAGCTTTCCATCACTGTGACAAAATATCTGAGACAAACAACTAAAAGGAGCAAGGATACATTTTGGCTCACAGTTTCAGAGGTTTCAGTCCACAGTCTCTTGATTTTTATCACTTTGGGGCCGAAGGGAAGGATGAACATCAAGGCAGAGAGCTTGTGGTGGATCCAAACTGCTCAACTCGTGGTGGCCAGAAAGGAGAGAGTGAGAGCGAGAGTGAGAGTGAGAGAGAGAGAGAGAGAGAGAGAGAGAGAGAGGAGGGGGACTTGAGACAAAATAATATACCCTTCAAGCATACACCTCCAGTGACCTACTTTCTTCAGCTAGGCCATATTCCCTAAAATTTCTACCACTTTCCAGTGCCACCAGCTAGGGACTAAGCTTTCAGGGCATCAAGGACATGAGCCTTTGAAGGACATTCCAGATTCAAACTATAACACTAAGCTTCTTCTGAGGATTCTTTGTTCTGAATTCTTTAATGTCTGTGATGTTCATGAATAGCATCTACTTCCTGGCCTCAGAGAGCCTACAATGTAATAAGGGAAATAACTAATCCAATAGTAACAATAACAGAGACAGTCTCAGAGGAGAACTAACAGCAAATGCGGTGGGAACTTGAACCTTGGGCCATCATAATAATGAATCAGCTGTGTTCCTGCTTTAAACAACTGTAGCATCAGACCAAAAATACTTAATGATTTAATAAATGTTGATTTTCAGATATTGGACCACAGTCTGCAAGTGACAGTGATCCCTGAGAAAAGACAACTCACCAAAGTGAGCCCTGAGTGTCCTAGCCCAGGTTTCCAAGACACAGTACAGGGATGGACTACAGTAAATCCTAGCATTCTTACTGAACGGTAGAGAGATTGGTTGAAGCTTGCAGTTGCCAAAATGGTTAAAGTTGACTGGGCAAACTGGGTGCAGCGGCTCACAACTGTAATCCCAGCAACTCAAGAGGTTGAGGTAGGAAGATCATGAGTTCAAAGCCAGCCTCAGCAACTTAGTGAGGCCCTAAGCAACTTGGCAAGACCCTGTCTCAAAAGACAATACAAAGAGGGCTGGGAATGGGAATGTGGTGCCCCTGCGTTCAATCCCTGATACCAAAAAAAATATATATATATATATATATTACTGGGAACAATACTGGAGAGAAGTAAGATACACAAAGGAATACACAAAGGAAGACCTTCAGAGATCTGCAGAAGGAACCTCTAAGTTTATCTGCTTACTGATCTTTGCATTCACTGAGATGAAGTCCTAAGGCAAGGGAGAGGACACCAGACAGGGGCAAGCACAACCACAGAGCCATGAATGCTTTGGGTTCTCTTTAGCCAGACATTAAGTATTGGACAAGACCTGCTGGGTCAAAACAACCCTAAACTACACACTGTTCTGATTCCAATTAACTTAAGTGCATCAGAGAACAAAGACCAAACAATATTTAAAGGACTGCAATTAACTCCAGCACCCAGCAGTGTAACATTCACAATGTGTGGCCTCCAGTCAGAATTACCAGGCACGCATGTAAGCGGGGAAATACCTCCACGCTAGAAGAAAAATCAACAGAAACAAATCTAGAAGTGGCCCAGATGATAGAACAAGGAGATAAGAACATTAAAGCAGTTATTATAAATATGCTTCGTACATTTTAAAAAATACAGGAAAACATAATCAGAATGAGCAGGGAAATTGAAGCCATAAAATGCATGCCCTTTTAGAGATAAAACATAATATATATGGAAAAAAATATAGTAGATGAGACTAACAGCATATTAGAAACTACAGAAGAAAAGATTGGTGAATTTAAAGATGCGACTGAAACTAAAAAATAATGATTGAATAAAAAAGCATTCATTTAAAAAGGCTGTCTTTTCTCCAGCATGTATTTTTGACACCTTTGTCAAGTATCAGATGGTTGTAAATCTGTGGATTTGTCTCTGTGTCTTCTGTTCTGTTCCATTGGTCTTCTTGTCTTTTTTGACCATGCTGCTTTTGCTACTCTAGCTCTGTAGTATAATTTGAGATCAGGGATGGTGATGCCTCCTGCATTATTTTCTTATTCAGAATTGTTTGGGCTATTCTGAGTTTCTTATTCTTCCAAATGAATTTAAGGACTGATTTTTTTCTGTGAAGACTTCTGGGAATAATTTCATTGGTATTTGGATGGGGATTGCATGGTATCTGTACATTGCTTTTGGTAGTATGGCCATTTTGACAATATTAATTCTGCCTGTCCGTCACTATCTCCTGTGGTCTACTTAAGTTCTTTTCTTGGTGTTCTATAGTTTTTACGGTAGAGATCTTTCATCTCCTTGATTAGATTAATTCCCCGAGTATTTTATTTTAGGTTATCGTGAAAGGGATGATTTTCCTGATTTCTTTCTCAGCTGAATCATTGTTCAATGATGCTGGGAAAACTGGATATTCCTACATAAAAGAATAAAATGAGTTTTATCTCTCACTGTGCACAAAAGTTAACTAGAAATAGATCAAAGACTTAGGAATTAAACCGGAAATGTTTCAAAGCTAGAAGAAAACAAAGGGTAACACTCAGTTACACAGGTGTTGGTACTGACTTCCTCAACAAGACCCCTGAGGCTCAAGAAATAAAACCAAGAATCAGTAAGTGGGATGCCATCAATTAGAAAGCATCTATGCAACAAAGGAAATGATTAAGGGACTGAAGAGAGAGCCTATGGAACGGAAAAAAAAAAATATTTTCCAGCTACTCCTCTACCAGGGGAGTAATATCCAGAATACATAAAGAACCCCAAAGACTCAATGCCTCAAAAAAACAATGACCCAATCAACAAATGGGGAAAAGAACTAATTCTCAAAAGAAGAAATACAAATGGCCAACAAATATATGAAAAAAATGTTCAACATCTCATTTTTGAAATGCAAATCAAAACCATACTAAGATTTCCTCTCTCTCCTGACAGAGTGGCAATGATCAAGAACACAAATAATAAAAAGTCTTGGCGAGGGTGTGGGGGAAAAGGTACACCAACAATGGTTGGTGGGATGGCAGATGAGTAGAACCATTCTGATGGGAAAAAGTGTGGAAATGCCTCAAAAAACTAAGAATGGAACTACCACGTAAACCCAGCTATACCACCCCTTAGTGTTTATCCAGAGGAACTAAAATCAGCATACTATAGTGGTATAGCTGCTTCAGTGTTTAAAGTAGCACAATTCACAATAGCCAAATTTTGGAATGAACCCAGATGCCCATTAATAGATGAATGGATCAAGAAAATGTGTGGTCTATATACACAATGGAGCTTTACTCAGCCACAAAGAAGAATGAAATTATGGCATTTGCCAGTAAATATATGGAAATGGAGAAAAACATGCTACATAAAATAAGTGGAATAAAAAAAAAAGAAAGAAAGAAAGCCAAAGACCAGCAAAAGGGATTGTGGCTTTTTGTCCAGCCTGTGAATTATAATAAATGACGGGTAGCTATCTTAAAGATTTTAAACATATAAGCAATCAAACTTTTGCTTATGATCATCTGGTCAATGAACCAAATGAGTAAGCTGATTTTTTCCTATTTTGGGTCAGTGAGAGTCCTATAACATATTGGCACATTTTGTTCTGGGGACCCAAAAGGGCTCTCAGAGAACTAGTCATGAACATGAGGTCCTCAGTACTTGCATTATTAGAATAAATTTCTAACCTCACTGAGTTCAGGACTTTGAAAGATATATAAGTGCTTGGGGAATCCCCTTTATAAAAAAAAGATATTTTCACCTTGATTTTTTCCTTTTAATTACTTTTTTTCCTAAACCATTACTTTGAACATGGATGAGGGGCAGCCAGTCATATCTGATGTTCTGTCACCCAGGTGAGGAATCCAGGGGAACACCTGGTAGCTGCAAGCCTCCCTGAGCCAAGCCAACAGCCCTGCAGCTGCACAGGCAGGATCCGATCCACAGAGCTGCCTGGAGTTGACACAGCTACTTTGGGGAAGAAGCGAATTCCCCCAGGTTCAAGTAATGAGTGCAGATCTGTTGGCAGGAACATAGGAGAGAAATCTCAAGCAGCAGATGGGGTGTGAGACTGATGGGGACACTCTGTGGGCGCATGGCTGTAGCCAGGCTCCCCAGATGTGCCACAGCCTCACACAGGAGTCTTCTTCCAGCTTTGGGTCTTGTGTGGGGGTGTTCAGAAATAAAGTTTCTGTGTTCCACCATTGGAATTTAAATTTCAGGACAGTAGTCCTTTTTGTGTGTTGTTAAAGATGTTGTCAAGTGCCTCTGTGTGGTCGGAAAGATGACATCCCCTGAATGGAAACCCATTTCAAAAATCATTTGTAGTCAAGCAGATGTGCATATTTTTCCTTGCTTCGGTGGCACCAAATACCTTTTTTTTTTTATTGTTTTCTTTTTTTTATTGGTTGTTCAAAACATTACAAAGCTCTTGACATATCATATTTCATACATTAGATTCAAGTGGGTTATGAACTCCCATTTTTACCCCAAATACAGATTGCAGAATCACGTCGGTTACACATCCACATTTTTACATAATGCCCTATTAGTAACTGTTGTATTCTGCTACCTTTCCTATCCCCTACTATCCCCCCTCCCCTCCCCTCCCATCTTCTCTCTCTACCCCATCTACTGTAATTCATTTCTCTCCTTGTTTTTTTTTTTCCCATTCCCCTCACAACCTCTTATATGTAATTTTGTATAACAATGAGGGTCTCCTTCCATTTCCATGCAATTTCCCTTTTCTCTCCCCCAAATACCTTTTTTTTGACTCAGTTTTCTGGAAGACAGTGATAAATTTAATTTGCCCTCATTCTTGGCTTCAATTAGATCTTCAAAAGTCCATCAACAGGTCTTTGGGTAAATGCAGAAGGGCCTGATTCTTCTTCCCCCAAGACCTTGTATCTTAAAAATACAGACTACTTAAAAGAGCTAACATCTTTTCCTAAAAATCTTGGCAGAAGAGGAAAAAACAGCCCCAGATGGTCAAATGGGGCAGAGGGACCACTGTATCCGGATTCCATGTTAAAGTTGATGAAGATTTATTTCGGTCAATCAGGGAAGGTGAAACTTATTTTTTGGAGCAAGGCATATTATAAACCTTCCTCCCAAGAAGTCGGGAGAACATGAACTATCGTAGTTCTGCCACTTGTCAGTGCAACAAGTGTTTAATGAACAACAATATACCTAGTCCTAGGCACATGCAGAGGAAAAGAAGAGATTCCAATGTTAGCCCGAGGTGACTCAAAAAATATTTTTGGACCAGCGAGATGAAAAAAGTAAGTAACCACAAGGTAGTCTCTGAGGCACAGCCACAGAATGAATCAGAAGGTAGGGACGGTGGAGGTCAAAGGATGGAGAGAATATTTTATTGGAGCCATTTAAGAGAAGAGTGGTTTATAGGAGCCACACAGTCCCAAGGAAGGGAACAAGGGTGCTCCACTGGGCAGAAATGTCAAGGAGAATTCGAAGCAATTACCTACTGTGATTAGAACATTGCTATTGACCTTCCAAAGTAGGAACTTCGGGAGGGGATGGTATTGGAAACAGATGGCTGTGTGTTTTAGGGCAGGTGCATTTGAGGATATGGAATGGTGGCTACTCCGTGGTGACATTTTGAAAGGGAAAAAAATCATTGCTTCTCAGAAGGAAAAAAAAAATGACTATTTGGAAGATAGAAGCAAATGGATTATAGGAGGGGAGAGGTTAAATTTGTTTGGCAGGCAATAATTAAATGGTAGACTCTCAGAGAGCATACATGTTAATAAAGAGAAGAACCACAAGCTAATTGATAAGATACTTGATAAGAAAATGAACTGGCATAAGATATGTTTTTGCATTTTATGCAAAAAAACAAAACATCAAGGAACTTAAATACCATTACATGAAGTCCTACCTGGCCACAGGCCCAGAGCAACAGGGTCAACTGATCATGGCCTGAAACCTCCCAAACTGTGAGGCCTAGTAATTTTTTTTTTCTTCTTAATAAGCTGATTGTCTCAGGTATTTGTTACAGGAACAGAAAGCTAACCTACCAAGGAATGGGAACTGTTCCGGATCTTCCGTCTGTCTTCCCTCTGTCAGGGCGGGTCCTGCTGACGCGGTGTTACATCACTGATTGAAGAAGACCAGGAAGAAGAGTCGAGCGGCACCCTTAGTAGATGAGCTTACTTCCTCCAGGGCAGAAGTTTTCAGGGGCTTTCAGGAATGAGTGCAAGTTTTATCTCACCAGTGTATCCGATCCCCAGGGGACAACCCAGGCATGGAGGAAATACCGAGTGTGTGTTTGTGACCACTCCACCTTCCCAGTGGGTGTTCAGTTTTGCTGCCTCTTTGCTGCTGGAGTTTTCCATGCAGGCCTCTCCCTCCTTCAAAAGGCAATGTGTCCTTTGAAGGGATTGTGGTGCGGTGGACCTCACGGGTGTGTCCTGTCCTCCACAGACACAGGTGTGTTTGCAGTGGTGAACAGCCGTTCCTTGTCCCTGCTGGGGAAGCTGACCATCAGTGCTGCCTTTAACATTGTTTACATCTACACCTCGGAGCTCTACCCCACCATCATCAGGTACGCGTTAGGTTCGGCCAAGCCCCCTCCAGACCTTCTGGGTTTGCTTACACCAGACTGACCATTCATTCCTCGCACTGGGAGTCTGTGGGGCAGCAGCAGCTCCTCAGAATCTATGGGCTGCTCTTCACCTGTGTGGCTTGGTCCCAGCTGAACTCCCCTCATGTAAATCATAAGGTTTTACATGCTCCACACTAAACACGTCCCGTCATCCAAACAGGGCTTGGTCCTGGTTTTATTTTGTTGAATCTGGTTTATGCATTCACCCATCCAGTGTCAGGCATATAAGTGACAAGCAGACAAGGTTGCTGTTCTCACAGAGGCTCTGTTTTAGCCCAAAATATATTAATTATGTTTAAGTGTACATTTTAAAACATTATACCGATCATCTCATACAGTCGTAAGTGAATGTTAGATTTCTTTCCAACGTTCATTGTTACAGGTGGTTTTAAATGAGTTGGAAGGGAAGATGTCAAAAAGAACGTATTCTGTCCTAAATTTCCCCTCATAAAATAAGTCTGAAAACAAGAAACTAATTCAAATTTAAAGGGTGGCCTGGGATGCAGCTTATACCTTTCAGAATGACCTCAGGGGGCTGGGTCAGGTTTTTCTCAAGCAGTCCTTTCCCAGTCTTTTTGAGGATCATTCTAAGTGGATCCTTCTCATTCCCTTAGCCATGCAATAAGACCAAGGGTTCTTTCTTCCTCTTAGTTTAAAATCCCTTTCCCCAGTAACAGATCATATTTCAGAGATTGGCTGCTCATTTCCTGATTATTCCCACAACCTAGTTTGTCCGGCTATTGGCCTTGAAACTAGAATGTTATCCAAACTAGGGCAACTTGAAAGCAAATGTGGACATTATTAACAATGAGGCTGAGACTACAGAGTGGTGTATGGCCGGCCACCCTATCTAGAACTTCTGCCCTTCTCCCTCCCTACCATCCTCTTTTCTGCCCCCTCCCAACAAAAGGAATATTCTGGGTTACCTGACAGTGTACACACAATCGATTCCTATTTATGTTCTGAATTTTTAATACTTGAATTTAAATAAATGGTCAGACTTTTGGGAATATGAAGCCCTGGCTCTCTACGGCTATATTAACTGATTGGAGACTCCAGACACAAAAAAACATAAAAGCATCAGATAACAGATGTTCATTTCTACTTCATCCTCTATAGATGCACTAATATAGTAGTTATTATCCTCATGTGATCATTTATTTTTTAATTAATTAATTATCATTAGGTCTATGTGTCAGCAGAATGCATTTGGATTCATTGTGCACCACTGCAGCACAACTTTTCATTTCTCTGTGCACGATGCAGTGTTGCACCATATGTGCAGTCATATGTGTACCTGCGGTAATGATGTCCATCTCCTTCCACCATCTTTTTTAAACTAATTAAAATTACGTAAACTAAAAATTCATTTTCTTGTCCTCACCAGCCACATTTCAAGTACTCAGTAGCCTCATGTGTTCAGTGTCTTCTGTATTGGACGTCGTAATTACAGAACACGTCCAGCATCACAGAAAGTTGTAATGGGCAGTGCCGCTCTATAGGATACTGTGCTTCCACTTGGGTATACACTGTTCTGGGCCTATTTTACTCCCCCAGCCCCTATACACACACCACACACAAACACAAACGTGCCCGCACATGTGTATATACTGTCTTTAAATTGTCCCGCTGGAACCAACCTACTGATATAATTTTTATTTTCCTTTTTCTTATGCTTTCAGGAATGTTGGGCTAGGAACGTGTTCCATGTTCTCCCGAATTGGTGGGATTATTGCTCCCTTCGTCCCCTCACTGGTTGGTTTGTACCTCCTAATTTTTCTTGATTCTCTGCTTTGGAAATGCTTGTGCTTTTGCATAGAGAGAGAGGTAACACACAGATGCCGGTTAAGATCAACAGACACAAAAATGAACATATGCCTTTTAGATTAAGAACCCAGTACTCAGTCTAGGCAGAATGGATTGGTTTGCTTTTACCCATGAAGGATCTGAGCTTTTGTTCCTCTGATTTCATTGGAGGGTCAGCTGATGCTAGGTCGTCTCCTTCCTGTGTCCATTCATAAGTTAATCAATTAGTAAGTCTTCATGAAGTGCCTGCTTTGCTCAGGGCTCTGTGCTAAGCCCTGGATGCATGTCATCACGTGTAACCCTGACGATAGCTGTATGAGGTAGGTGTCATCGTCACCCCTGTATTAAAGATGAGAATGCTACAGAAACAGATTAAATGTCTTCCTCTCACACCATCTGGAAAAGAAAACTAGAGAAATATGCCTAGCAGTCTTCAGATATAATATAATGTATTTGTTAATACACACACACACACACACACACACACACACACACATTTACACACACACACACAATTTTGGGGGCATTTTCTAGGTTTCATAGTGCAAAAAAAGGGGAGAGACTGAATGACAGCCATAAAATCCTTCCAGTCTTATAATGCTCAGGTTCTGGGTAGGAGCCCCAGGGCCCCATGCAGGTCTGTCCTTGGTCTGATCTGTGGAAAGGTAACCAAGGTTTGATGTAGGGCTCCTAGACCTTCTCTGCGGACTACTGTTCATCACTCAGGCAGCTTAACCCCCCACTTCCTAGTATGGGGTGACTGAAATGTGACCCTTATCTTTTTTCTTTTCAGAGTTGCAATGTACTTCCTTTCCCTGAATATATCTTTCCATGTCCCATGCGCAACTTTAGGTCACGTAACTCTTCTTACGGAGGAATCATGTTAATTCCATAGTTGTATTAGGCAGAACACCTGTGGGACGCGAGGCGTATATTTGGTAAAACGACCTGACTTTGGGTGACTGTTCCTGAACATTGTAATCCCCAGCATCCCGTCTTCCCCTTCCCGCAAGGAGGAAAAGTGCTGTGTTCCCCTTGCCGGGATCCCACAGTGCAGGCCCTGGGTTTGTGTGCAGTAGGTAACATGTGACGAGAGATCTCTCTCCTCCCTCTTGTCCCTATCCTCTCTCCTAACTCTGTTTTCCCCTCCCCTCTCCTGCTTCTTTCATCCTCTCCATCACCTCTTCACTTTAGAAAAATTAGGAAAAAAAAAATGGTCTGAGGGAGAATCCTCATTAGTGCCCACCAGAATTTGCAAGTCCAAACCAGAAGATCATAAACCTTAGCACATCTGTACAGGAGGAACTCTAGAATGTCACTAGTCGGCTCCAATGGCGGCGAAGCAGCATCTTGCCATCTCTTTTTTGTGTGTTTCTTTGAACCTGTTTGTATTGAAAGAGAACATTAGCTTTTCCTAAGAATATCTTTTGAATCTCTGAAGCAATTGCTTATAGGGCCAGCCTTTTACCGTGTTCAATTTTAGTAGTTTAAAAATCCTATGTAGGTAGTAGTATTCTTTTCAGGGATTTTATCTCTTTAATCCCTGGGTCCCTCCATAAGGGGTTAAAGTATATGGCATGGTTTGGCTGATTTCAGAACAGAGAACTTTAAAGTTCATCCTCAGCAAATATCTTGGGGTGTCTCTCCTGTGAAGAGCACGTGGAGATCACTGTTAGGAACCACTTTTCCAGAGAACAGAAGCTGGGTACCAGATTTCCTGTGAACCCTTGCATGGCCTGCCCTGGCCTCCTGTTCCACCGTATCCACCGCTGCGTGAGGTGGTCCCATGCTGTGGGTCCACATTCCTTTGCTCCCTCTTGATTTACCTGGCCCCGTCTCTACATGCCAGAGGCATCACCCAGTGATTTCCCGGAAAAATTCTCTATGAGCAAAGAAAAGGTGGATTATGGTGTAATCTAGTGGGAAGCCCAGACTGGATAATTAAACATGACAGTTTCAGTCACGAGACTGCTTGATGTCATGCGCAGAGGAAACTGACACTGAGTTTCCTTTGTTCTGGTCCCACTCTCTGCCCATGCAGAAATATGTGCAGTGGTCTCTCCCCTTCATTGTATTTGGAGCCACGGGTCTGGCCTCGGGCCTCTTGAGTTTGTTACTGCCAGAAACTCTAAATAGCCCGTTGCTGGAGACGTTTTCTGACCTTCAGATGTACTCCTATCGTCGGCTGGGGGAGGAAGCCCTGTCCTTACAGACCTTGGATCCTCCGCAGGTAGGGCTGAGAATCTTTATCTTAACTGTTCGAGTCTTCTGCTTGGATGATGGTTGTTGTTAAAAAAAAATAAGAAGAATGTTCCAGTTAGATTCAGTAGAATGGAAAACAAAGGTGGGATCTGATAGCAGCTGATTTTCAGAAAAAAATAAAGAGGTCTGATGATTCGTTAGCTTTCTTAGAACACTTCGGGGACTACTTAAGGGAATAGATGTCATCAAAACACATGTGTTATTTGGAGGGCTAGGTGATAATTTTCCACTCTCGGAATGTCATGACATCATTTCTCTGCCCTATCCCCGTTGTTTCCTGTTTCAGCCTGCAGACAAGGAGAGCCCTGTAGGGAGTGAGAGTGAGGAAGAGGAAGAGTTTTACGATGCAGATGAAGAGACTCATATGATAAAGTGAAAAAGAGCCGGGACCGTGCTCAGAAGCAAAGGTTCCTCCTCTTGTACACCTCTGGCCACAGCGGGTTCCCAGGTGGGTCCTGGGAGAGCCGTACCAAGACAGGCTTGGCTTGAACAGGCACAGCTGGGTGTTCAGCATGAACTGATTCTTTTCAGGCACAAAGGAAGTTGGAGAAGAAATTTCATAAGAGAATACCTCACTGCACCGAGGAAATCGTTCTGGTCTAAAATTCAAGTTTGGTTCAGAATCCTCACCTCGGGCCACACAGCTCCAGTAGTGCGCATTCCAGGGTGACGAGGCTGACTGGTGTCTAGAAGTTGGTTCATGCTGCTCTTCCTTCGGCATGATCTGGAAGCAGATATGTAAAATGTCTCACCATTTGGGTAGGATTTGATAAACTGTCTAAACTGTAGTCTTCATATGATCTTCCCACATCGGCTCCTATGACTTGTTCCTCCTCCTTAGGAATATTCTGATACAGGTTATTTTAATTTTGTGTCTAAGGAAAAGCTCTCAGAGGCCATATGGTGTCCCAGCCGCCCTGCCGCCCCCCCCCCCGTGTCCCCTCCCCCCATACCCCCCTGCGCCGCCCCCCCCCCCCCAGCTTTACCTAAACTGATGAAATTTGAGTCTTCAGTTTGGTTCTCTCAGCCCCGTGGTTGACTTGGCTCTTTGTGCCTTAAGTCCCTGAGATGATTCCCTAGTGAAAGCCCCACAGCTCCAGAGCTACTGAGGATAGTCAGAGGTGTGGCTGTGGCCTGGTAATGACCTTTGTGGCTTCAAGGAGCTGATTTCCCACTTACAAGCACCTCCAGAAAAGTTTCCTTCTGGGATTCGAGTACCAGCAATAACTCCCAAATCAGGCACAGTCATCAAAGCTTCCCAAAGGCAGAGGGCAGTTAAAAGGTGGATTGTCGAGTATTTTCTTTAAAAAGAAAGATGCGGCTTTTAATAAAGGAGCCAGGAAAATTATCTTTCGAAATTTCTATTTGTTTTCGCTTTCCGTGTTATGCAATGAGGAACTTGGGCAACGTTTACTATTTGAACTCTTGACCTGGATAAGCCCTTACCTGTTCATCAGAATAGAAAGCACAGTAATCTCATAGGAAACTTTGTTTTTTTTTTTTTTTTCATAAAGTGATTCTCATTTTCAGATGAATTAAAATCATCCTTGTCCTCTAAAGTCACATGCTGGAAATATCTGTTCCCCATATAACTTGAGTATCATCTCTATCATCTCTAATAAGAGTATAAGCCAGGAGTCAACAAGCTTGGAGAGCATTCTTTATGGTACTTATGGTACTTTTTTTTTTTTTAAAGAGAGAGTGAGAGAAGGAGAGAGAGAGAATTTTTTAATATTTTATTTTATTTTTTTAGTTATCGGTGGACACAACATCTTTGTTTGTATGTGGTGCTGAGGATCGAACCCGGGCCGCACGCATGCCAGGCGAGCGCGCTACTGCTTGAGCCACATCCCCAGCCCTACTTATGGTACTTTCCCAACCAGAAAAGTTTGTGTTTTCAGAAATTCAAAAATTTCATTTCTGCCAGTCTCTTGGAGAAAGGGAAATTGTGTGAGAGGCAGGGGTGTCACTCTGGGTGCTGCTTGATGAAGTCACTTTCCTCCCAGTTGGCTCCAGATACACTTCTGTTCTCTTCCACATGGACTGTCGGCTTCTTGGTTTGTGCTCTACCTATCTGTACCTTGGGATGTGTAAAACGTGCTTTTACAAAGTTCTCTATGTCCTTGATTATGTATTGGGATCTTCATAGACAGGCATCCTCTTTACTCTTTCTCCTTGATATGCTTAGAACATTGGCCTAGACAGAGTAAGGACCTGCTACATCCTACTGTTTCTAGCCATCAGGGAGATGATGGGACTCCTCCTCGAATCAGATTTGCAAATCCCAGGCAAATCTGACTCACAGCACCAAATTGTAGAATCCTGCTTCTCTTTCTCTGGAAAATGGAGAGCTGCCCACCATCCAGGGAGGGAGAAAGAACGAACTTACATAGACACTTAGAAGTTCTTATTAAATGGTCAAGTATTTGAAATAAAACAATAAATCAACATATATATGTATATATATATATATGTATATTTATATATGTTTTTGTTGGCTGGAGCTGTCTTTACATCATAAGAACAATGTATCTCTTTGTAGGAAATTTGGACACTGGAAGTTATAACATGTATTACCCATTGGCCTGGAGACCATCCATGTTATGGCTTTCTCCCGTGAAGACTGAGAGTCCATCTCTTTATTAGCACTGGGGTTCTTGCTGCTTCTAGCTAAACAAATGGGTTCAATTAATTCCATTTCTGGGTTTCCTCTTCTCCAGGTAGGAGGTAGAAGTAAGGAGGGAGGGATCCACAGTCCGAATATATGTTGTTGAAAAGGCTGGGTTGGCTGTCTCATGTCAGAGGTATTACTAAATTCTGTTTCTCTCTGGATAATCCTTAAGCAAAGTTTAATAATTAATATTTGTTTTTTGTTGTTGTTGTTTCTACCGACTTTAAAATAATAGATTTTTCTGCATTTGGTAATGTTGAAGAATATTGTTCATAAAGAATGTACACACGTATATCTGTACATCAGTTAAATTATTGAAAATTGGTGGTAACATATCATTTACACAGATGATTTGTAAAAAAAAAATCATGCTTTGTTTTTAAATTTCATTCAAAATTAAATTTCTTTTATCCTAAAAAGTAGCAAGAAACAATGTAAGACAAATAAGAAATCTAAAGGTATTTAGAGCCAAAGATCTAACTGATTAATGTTGTAATTTCCTGATTTTGTGAGTTAAAACCATGGCCCATTGAAAAGCCAGTGCTTATCTTTTGGCTGATTTCAAACAATGTAGACATTCTTTAATATTTATAAATGAGCAATAAGCAAAATACAACAAATAAGAAGAAAACAAAAGTTTCTGGGTCACTACTTACATTACTATAACCTGAACAGACATTTTATAGTTGCCATCGATGGAGATACTTTTAGTAAATGATTTATATTATAAACAAATGGATACTGAACTAATTGTCACTATTATATCAGAATAAAATACAGGTTTTCAGTAGGACTGACTTCTTCGTATAGATTCTTTAAATCATAGATCCTTACATTGAAAAGATATCTAGAAAGGATTAGATTTTTTAGGGGCTTTTTGTGAATTTAATCAAGGATCATGAAACAGAATTGTTCTTTTGTTCTTACAGGATGTGTCAAGATGTGCAATAGCATCTTTGACAAATACAGAACTTGCTAGAAATCATGAGCAATGTTTGGGACAGGGATTATAGCAAAGCTGGAGAGTCATAGTACAAAAGACAACTATAAAAACATTTTTAGAAAGAGAAGAATGCAAAGATGATGCATTGTGGAGAATCCAGCACATCAGAGGAGAAAGACCTATTATCATATCAATAGATATGTAAAGATTGCTGACAAAATTCATCACTCATTCAAAATAAAAACTATCAACAGACTAGGAATATAGGAAGTGCCCCTAGAAAAATAAGGGACATATGGTAGTAGCTATGGTGAATTGTCACACAATATCTGTTCACCCTGCTGATACCTTGCCTTCAAATTTTCTTGATTCTGACCCACAATAAGAAATGCTTTTTTTTTATATATTCATTCTCTATTTCCTTCCCCTTACAAATTTATACACATATATAAAATATCCTTAAAACATTTGTGTGTAAATGATATGTGTAGCTTTCATAAAACAATACTTATTCTTGCTAGGCACACTGATAATTTATAATTTGTTCTGTTTCATTTTTTTAAACTGCCATTTGTGATCTACCCATTAGATCAATTTCAACTGCAGTCAATTAGACTGCAACCTGTAGTTTGAAATCTACTGTTCTGCTCTATCTTCTTGTATTATAGATGCTTTAAGGCTAAAATGTCCATTTTCTGAACTCCCTTGCAGCTAGGTTCTCAGTGCAATTTAGTTTCAGTTAGATACAGATAAAATTTGGAATGTGGGCACAACAGGGAGTCTCTTCTGCTGGGATTCACAGTGATGAGGCCATTTGGTTTCTCTGAGGCAGGATAGTAGAGATGTTGACAGGAGCAATGTTAATTAAAATTTTAACAAGATTTTTTTTTTTTTTCACAGAACTTGGAATAACAATTCTAGTATTCACATGGGAAAGCAAAATATCCCAAATAGTTAAGACAACCCTGAAAAAAAAATGTAAACAGAAGGAAATACATTTCTCAGATATCAAACATAAAAAGCTATAGTTTTGGTCAGCAATAGACAAGTAGATCAATGGAACATAGAGAGCTTCCAGAAAAAGGCCAAACCCATGTAACAATCATGCAATTTTTAAATATGTATCAGTGAGAAAAGAGCAAACTATCTATAGGGGAACAACTGGGTTTCCATATCAAAGAAAATAAAATTAGATCCTCCTTATCATAACGACAACAAACATTCCAAGTAGATTGAAGACCTAAATGAAAAAAACAAAAAAAACTTTAAAATTATGAGAAAATGATGTAGGGCAATAATCTTATGACTCAGGGGGATAGGTGAATTTCTCAGATAAGAAGTGAAGAGTCAGTCGGGGGTTGTAGTTCAGTGGTACAGTGGGTGCTTGCCTCTCATTCATGAGGTACTGGGTTCGATCCTCAGCACCATGTAAAAATAAATAAATAAAGATTGTGTCCATCTACAACTAAAAGAGATATTTAAAAAAAGAAGTGAAGAATCACAAAGCCTTGGAAAATGATATATTTGCCTCTCTAAATTTAAAACTCTTTTTTTTCTACATCAACAAAAATACCACAAAGTTCAAGAAAAGCACTAGATTAGGAAAAAAAATATTTGCAACCTCTATAACAGACAAGGATTATTATACTGAATATATAAGAATTACTGCAAATCAGAAAGAAAAGTGATAGGAAAGTTTACAGGGAATATGATTAGACAGTTCAAGATGAAAAGATGTTCAATCTCACTGGAAGATCAGGGAAATGCAAATTGAGACAACATTAAGACATCATTTAAAATCCATTAGGCTGGGTAAAAAATGAGACTATCAAATGTTGAAACCATGAGGTAAAAAGAATTAACTGACATCCTGAGAGAACCATAAATTGATTCATCAACTTGATTGTCATTAGGAAGTCAAGTAGAAAATGTGCATATTCTATGGTTCAGAATTTCTGCGCCTATGTATATGTAACGGAACAGTGCTTTTAGAACTTTTTACTGTAACCCATTGTAAGAAAAATGTTTTGCACAGGGACGCCCAGTCCACCCACCTACATACAGATTCATATGTATCTCTCTCTACATGTAACTGATTAGTTTTGTAAAACAATAAACAACCTGTAGTATCTGTACTGTTATATTTTCTATTCCATTTTACTTAAAAAATAAAAGAATATTGGTGATGACTCCCTAACATGATTTCACGGTTCACAAATGAGCAAAACATGCAGTTGGGAAAAGTGAAACATGAAATTCTTATTTGCTTTAGTTCTTGCCTAGTACTTGAGCAAGGACATGTGGACAGAGTCCATTGCAGCTTTATGAGGTGTGAGAGGATGAAATTACATGCACATTTCTGTATACAGCAGAGAAATGGACATGTACAGTTTTATGTTTATGGAATGGAATGCAAACATAAAAGTTCTATGTATTATTAAGGTATTTGGGTCTCAGCAATGTTGAACAATATGTTGGCAAATTTTTGCTAACTCCAAATCATGTCATGGTTAAATTCTCTACTAAGTGACTGGAAATACTTGCTAAGTAAAGAGATTCAGTGTTTTTTTGTGCCACACTTTATGGTCAAAATGATATTCTGGAAGTCTCACTGTTATTCCCACCTGGATAAAGAGGTATCCCTCTTCATGGAGAAAGTCCGCAGATGCAGCCACACGTTGGTCCAAATTTCTCCTAAAAAAGAGCTTTGCATTTGTAGAAATATCTGGACAACTCCTAAGCCAAGACTCCTAAAGCTCTGTGTTTTAAAGTTGAAAAAGACATTTTGCAATAAAATATTTTTTTATTCTTCAATAAAATAGTATTAATAGGATCTCAGTCTAGAACTGGCAGAGCAATTGGTTATGAATAGAATTCTTACAAAATTGCTTTGCTTTGCTTCAAAACATAACTTCAGGATGCTGCCTGAAATGATTGTGGGTGGTGGGCAAAAACTACACACACTCAACTTAAGAGTTCAATAAAAAATTTACCTAAGCAGATCCTCTAGCAACCATGGAGTAGCAGGGAGCTTGGGAGAGGAAACTCACTGAGTCTGTGAGGGTCAGCCTGTGAGGAGAGTCAAGCAGCCCAAGGACTGGATCCAGATGGGGCTAACAAGATACTCACCACTAAGGAACACTTAAAAGTTGGTGAGTATCTGTCGCATCCAATGAATGGGGTTTTAGAACTATTGAGACTAACCTGTTTTTGATTGTGATAAAACAACAGATTCATTTTGTTTCCCAGTAAATATAGATGCTGTTTACCTCAATCCATAGGATATTTGTCTTGCTGTTGTAGGTGGTATTCTCCCATTTAATTGTGTGCCAGGCTCAGATTATGCATATATGATTAAAAAGATGAGGGACTTTATATTGTCTGCAGTTGGAGCATATGATCTGCCCAACAACCCCCCCCCCCCCGCCCCACTTGCCTTCTGTAGATCTTTTGCTGGGTACTGAAGAAAGCACTAATAACCTGAGGACTCCATCTAAGATTTTATTGACTTGACTTAGCAAATGCTTTTTATGAAGCTTCACATGCACACCCATTTCCTTTGTAATACAAAATAGGAGCGGTGACCTGAAGTGAATTATTATGTCTGTAATGTGCTTGCCTCTAATGCAGCATAGTTAGATTAGAAAATTTAATTCTGAAGTTTATAGGGAAAAATTGTCAGAAAACAAGCAGTTTGATTTCAAATAATATTCTTTTCAAATTATTTATTGAAATTAGTTTTTCCATTATAGTTTACTCTGAGTGGACATCATAATCAAGGAAGAGGAGGAGAATGAAAAGTAGTTTGCTTTGATAGAAGAACCGTTGCAGAAAATACGTGGATATGCCAATCAAATCCACTTTTCCTTAAAAAATGCTCCCAAGGGTCTTTCTAGTTCTCATAAGTAATAGGGTATTGTATTAGTTTCCTATTGCTGTTGTAACAAATTACCACAAACTGTGACTTTGAACAGGACATTTACTCTATGACGATTCTGGAGGTCAGAGTGCAAAATGAGTTCTAAGACTTTCAAAATGAAGGTATCAGCAGGGCTGTTTCAAGATTCTTCAGGGGAAAATTCATGCCTTGCCTCTTGGAAGTCCCTGGAGGATGCAGCATTCCTGAGTCCTGACATATCACTCCTATCTTGGCTCTGGGATCACGTAGCCATCTTCCTACTGTGATCTCCTGCCTCCCTCTTAGGTAGATACTGTGATTGTTATCAGGCCACCCAGATCATTCAGGCTAATCAGTGAATCTGAAGATCATTACCTTAATCACATCTGTGAAGTACCTTTTGCAATAAAAGGTCACATTCTTAGGTTCTGGGAGTTAGAATTCGGATAATTTTGGGAGCTATTGTTTAACAGATGTCTACCACAGATGTCTTAAAGTGTGTGTGTCACTAAGATAGTCTCGATATGAAGAATCTGGCAGTCTTTGATATATATGATAAGTTGAATGGAATGATTTAGCCATCATCTAGAGAAGCCAGACCCAGACCATGAGAAACTCCCCCAAATCAGCATTTATTATTGATCTTCTCTACCCATCTGGCTATGCAGGAAGTTTCTCACAGAGAACTATTATTTCTTACAGTTTGAAAGAATAATATGCCTAACAAAAGAATATGAACCTAGTAAGTCTTTGTTTCTAAGTTTCATTTCTTGTTGTATCTTTTTTGCTTTGTTTTGTTTTCGTTTTTTGGTGCTGGGGATTGAACCCTGTGCCTTGTCCCTGCTAAGCACATGCTTTACCACTAAACTACACCCCTGTCCTTAACATGTAGCAGTTGCTTTATCAAAATCCATTCTAATATTACTTATACTTTTGTTATGTTCTCTTAAATGATCCTGTACTTTTCCACTATAGCATTACTGAATGATTTAATAAACAACCATGTCTTTCTTCCTGGGCCAAAACCTCTAAGAAGGCAGGATACATGCCTTTCTTTTTTCTACTACATTGGAGCCCATAACAGTGGACCAGTGTGTGCTAGGCATTCCTGTATTTTTGAAGGAATGCCTGAATCTCTCACTGTTTTTTCCTAGGAGTTCTAATGCAGCACTGATCTAAGAGGCAAACGTGGACTGTATCGTATCCATCTTAATAACCCTAAGAATTCACAGAGTACAGGAGACACGATGAACATTTGATTTTTAAAGGCATTGATTTAACTGATCTATCTAGTCCTATATTTTCCCAAAGTCAATTTGAGAAAAGCCTATGGGTAATTTTAGCTCTTAGATAACTAGAATGACCTCATTCCTCCTTAATCTTATCATTAGGCAATCTCACCATTTTCGGCAAGGTCATAATCAGGATTAAAATACATTCAAAAGAAATATTCTATTTTAACAAGGTTGAAAATGTCCACCTCAAAAACAGAAGTAAGCAAAGAAGGATTAATTCTTAAATAATAACCTTGTGTATGTACTTATAAATTTATCAGCAAAATACCATGTGGTTGGGCTGGGGATATGGCTCAAACGGTAGAGAGCTTGCCTGGCATGCGCGGGGCGCTGGGTTCGATCCTCAGCACCACATAAAAATAAAATAAAGATGTTGTGTCCACCGAATACTAAAAAATAAATATTAAAAAAAAATTCTTGGGGCTGGGGATGTGGCTCAAGCGGTAGCGCGCTCGCCTGGCATGCGTGCGGCCCGGGTTCGATCCTCAGCACCACATACAAACAAAGATGTTGTGTCCGCCGAGAACTAAAAAATAAATATTAAAAATTCTCTCTCTCTCTCTCTCTCTCTCTCTCTCTCTCTTTAAAAAGAAAAAAAAATTCTCTCTCTCTCTCTTAAAAAAAAAAAACATGTGGTTCACTGAGTGCAGAATAAATGGATTCTGCCCACATGGGTGTGCATGTGTATGTAAAGCTGATATCTCTCTGTCTTCACAGACTGTCTGCTTTAGAGGAGTTATTGGCATAATCACCAAGTTTGTCATATTCATGTCTCTTACAATAATTCATCTAAGAATAACTTGTAAGAAGTTCAGCGATGCTGTCAGTGTGGTTCCAGGCATTTGAGGATCAATGCATTTAAGAGGAATCATTAGGCGTTAATGCAGGCGTTCATACATTTCTCTGTCTGCTAGCTCTAGTAGTTTAATTAGACTACAGGTCACCTTTGATGTGCCAGAGGAAGGCTTGGTCAGAGGAATGAATTCCTACCTGAAAACAACTGGGGAGGAAGCCTCAGGGAAAGTCGATCGACTGGTTATGTCCATTTCTTCATCCTGCGACATCCCCAAAAGGTATTTATTAGTTGGGAAGTAAGTTCCAAAACATCTGTAAAACAAAGAAAATGCATCTCAATGCCCTGGGGCTGTTGAATTCCACAGCTGTTGACTCACAGATGTAAGCAGAGACCTAACACAGCAGACACTCTTTCTCAGTGAAGGAATTTACAATCTTCTCATCTAGTCCACCCGGAGAAGGAAAGGCCCTATTAAGGAGTCAGCTGATGGAAGAAGAATGGCAAGCTGAAGGGCTGGAGGGTGGGGCGGGGGCAGAGAGCCTTTGGGGACCATGTGATGGAGGAGCAAAGTTAGAGGAATAAAGTATTCCAGCGAATCAAGCAGAGGAATTAAGTCATTAATTAATACGCTTAGCCGGCAGAGATATCTATCACTAGATGATGCCCAGATGAGAAATAATAGGACAGTCTAGGATTTGTTTGTCTTGGTTCCCTTTAAGCATTTCAAACCACCTCACAGCGCCGGAAGCTTATCCCTAGGTAGAGATGCATAAAAGATCAAAAGATTTATTGAGCTCGTTTCTAGTATTCCAGAGATTATTTCAGGAAAAAAAATCATATTTATTTATTCATCAGCTATTTTGGGTACCCACTGTTTGCCAGGACTTTTTCTAGGTACTGGATTTAAAAAGATAACATGTATTTTTGTTCTCTTGGGCTTCTTTTTCCTTAGGCTCTGTTTGACAGGGAGGACAGCGGCGTCATCACTGCCATGCACTGGGTGCCAAGCATCATGTCACCACATTAAGTACTCTCCGCGGTTGTGTGATATGACCCTCACAGTCCTGTTAAGTAGGTGGGTAATCCCTGCTCTGTGGATGAAAGGTGTGGAACTCAGAATGACTTTCTTGGGGGTCAGAGCTAGTGAGTGGCCGTGCCAGGCCTAGATCCCATTTTTCATATGACAAGTCCCATACACTTAATTACCCCTTCTACCCCGCCTTCCGTGGAAGAATCGACTCAAGAGCAGAAGGGCCACTTCTATTTCAAACAATATCAGAAATGGCTCCAACTCCTCCTCCCTGGCTTTTAGGACAAGACTAGACAATATTTTCAATTTTAAAAAATTAAAAAATAAGTAAATAAAAGGGAAAAAAAAGGCAATATTGAGAAGCAAGGGTATTGGTGGAATCCTTAGTAAGCTGTTTTGATTAGGCTCCTGGAGGCAGACTATTTTTTAAGAAGAGTTGTAATTATTTAAAGATTCCCCCTGTTTTTTTAGAAACATGGAAATTTTATTTTTCCAGAATTAGAATTAAATCAGTACAAAAATAACATTTGTCATTCGATAGCATAGATTGACTGAGAAGCTTGTCAAGATTCAGATTCCTCAGGAAGGGTCGAGTCCAGTTAGGATCTCCTAGAGAAGGTGGCAGAATTCCCCGTGGCCATCTCTGGGGTACCTTTGAGACTGCTCTCACTCTTCACTTTGGGGAAACAATTGACCTACCATTCTACTGAGTACATTCAGGGAAAGCTCACTGAGGGCACAGTAGTAGGCTCAGGACTGTCACAGATCAGTGAGGTGTGTTTCTCCAGCGGTGAGCCTTCCCAGGGTTGGACCTGAGTGGGATGTGTCAGCGTAGGAGGTGCGGAAGGCTAGGGGAAGGGACTTAAGTAGCACAAAGGTGAAAGGCCATAATGAAATCAGAGAAAAGGCTCAGGTCTCCAAGTTTGTGGGACTGGTTAGTAACGGAAACGTGTTTGCTTTCGAGGAAGAATCTCTTGAGAAATGAGATCTCAGGCTGAGATTTCTGTCAGGCTTTCAAGGCAGTCTAAGTCACATAACTTCTAAAATTGTACCGCACCCTGTGCTTTGATCATGCCCCTGCCTAAAACCTGTTACTGACAGAGAAGAAACACCTGCTGTCGGTCATTTCCTCTGGTAAAGCCTCCCCCCTTACCCATCAGCCCCATTTCAAAGCCCTGGGCCAACAACCAGGTCTTCCCAAGTGCCTCCCATTTTTCTTTCTTTCACGTTCCTCATTAGATATCTTTATTTGATACTCAATAACTTTTAGCTTTGGATTTGTTCAAGATATTCCCAAAAGGCATTTTGAGTACTTTCGGAACTCTTCATAATCAACAAGGTGGAAAAATAATGGGTTTCAGAATCAGAGAGACATCCTCGCTTTTCTCAAACACAATATAAAATGTTAATAATGCCATCTGTATTCTAAGTCTGTTTGGTGGATTATGAAGCAATGTGTTTGTTAAATCCCAACTGTCACATAATACAGCACAGCTTCAATAAGTGGAACTATCAAAGATCTTTTTTTTTTTTTTTTTTTTTGACACCAGGATTCAACTCAGGGACATTTAACCACTGAATCAACATCTCCAGACCTTTTAATTTTTTTTTTTTTTAATTTTGAGACAGGGTGTCAACAAGTTGCTAAGGTTGGTTTTGAACTCGTGATCCTCCTGCTTCAGCCTCCCAGATTGCTAGGATCACAGGCATGTGCCGCCACTCCCGGCAAGAATTTTTAAAGATTTTTAAACAAGGCTTTAATGTACACATATTTAAAAGTGAATTTTGTTTTGCTTTGTTTTTTGCCCAGGCACAGGGCATACACTTAGCCCCAGGTACTTGGAAGGCTGAGGTAGGAGGAACACAGAAGTTTGAGGCCAGCCTGAGCAGCTTAATGAGACCCTGTCTCATAAAAAAATATTTTAAAGTATTCTTTTAAAGTTACAGCTTATAGGATAGTGCTATACTTTTCCCCCCAAATGCAAATTGCTGTGAAATATTTTAAGAAAACATATTTCTACTTGATCCACTTCATTTGCCAACTAATAATGGAGCTGAGGAAATAAGATTTGTATCTGATCCTTGGCCTCCTCTTTTTTTGCCCTTGAAGATCTGTCATTTTGGGTGGAGGAATGTCTGTTAACTGCCTTTGCCCTGAGGGAAGCCGACTTCCCCTCCCTTTTTCCTGAGGAATCCTTGTTTGGAGAGGAGATTGCAGCCTCCTGGTGGGGAGGAGTGGAAGGATTATATAAAAAACAACTTTCTTGGGCCCTGAATGACAACAGACCTGCTTTCGTTGTCTTGGGAAGCACGTTGGAGGGGTAAGTGTGGGAGAGAGGTAAATGGGCTCTCTCTCTCTCTTTCTTTCTCTCTCTCTCTCTCTCTCTCTCTCTCTCTCTCTCTCTCTCTCTCTCTCTCTCTCTCTGTGTCTGGGGGAGAAAGCCAGAAACAGAAGCACTGGCTGCATCATACTCAGGAGAGAGAAGGACCCTTGAAGATTCTCTCTAGCTACCGTGCGCTCAGGACAGGTGATCTATCTGTTCAAAATACCATCTATATTTAAGTTATGGAAATCCCAGGAAAGTCTTAGGCGAATGGACAGGAAGCAAACTCTGATACACATCATAGACACATCACAGAAGGCTGATGAACAAGTCTCATTTTTTTTAGAGACGAAAGTACGTTACCAGACTTGGGTTTTTCATCCAAGGGTACTTTTCCACTGAGCTCCATTCCAATCCTTTTACATTTTATTTTGAGACAGGGTTCTCTCTAAGTGGCTCAGGCTAGTTTTGCACTTGTCAACCTCCTCCCATATTGCTGGGATTGTAGGTCTTTTCCACCACGCCCAGCTCTACATTATTTTGAAAGGCTTCAAAGTCTTGTGTTATATGGTTGGATTACAACTTATTTAGCCAATGTCTAATGGTTGCATGTTTAGCTTTGTTTTCCCTCCTGTAATGAGGTAGATCATACCTTCAGGGTTTCCTCCAGAGAAATTCCAAAATGCAAACATGGGTCAATGGGCAAAAATTTTTAAAAGTTCGTTGAAAGTCTTTATTATCAGATTACACTGTCGTTGTTAATACAGTCTCCTAAATGCTGGGAACTTTTTCTGATCTTTGCCAGACTCAAATAATGGAAGGTGGGGGGCGGTTATTTGGTTGGATGAAGGAATTCTCACTGTTGGGACCTTCATATGCACCTTGCTGGTTACTAGAGATGTAACTGCCGTTTGTGTTTTGTAGCCATTTTTACTTTTCATTTTCTGCTCATTCTGTATTTTGAAATTATGTTGTCTAGTTTTGAAGTTTGAAATTCTTATTCAGTGAAGTCTTTCTGTACCTTTAGCATAAATTTCTCATACGGACAAGTTCAGATAAATGTTCATTCTTGTTTTCTTTGTTTTGACTTGTCCTGATATTTAACTTGTGAATTTGCTTGGAATTTGTTTTGGTGTATGGTGCTGTATGGGGGCCTGGATTTCCTCTTTCTGACTGGGCTGAGCATTTTCCCTGGCAGGATTTGCTCACCATCTCTAGTCCCACCCATCAGGAAAACCCTGCTCATCTCAGGTCCCTAAGGGCCCAGCTCTACTGGATAGTCATAAAGGTTTAGGCAGAAAAGAGGTGGGGTGGGAGGAAATTTGTCTTCCACATGATTTTCGTAATGCAGATTCTTTTCTGTTCTTAATTCTGTTTCAAATTCCTTTTGGATTATTATTACTTTTTCTCATACTCTCTCTTTAACCAAGTTCAGCCAGATGCCTCTTTATCTCTTGTCTTACAATGCCATCATTCACCTGTTTTGTTTTTTTTCCCATTGTTTTCCTTGGATTTTTTTATATTCTGTGAAGCCAAAGCTGCATACATATTCTTTCTCAGAGTAAACCTTTCATAAGCATCCTCATATCCCACCACCTTTCTGTGTTTTAGGTTATATGATATTTTCATAGTCTCCTGTTAATTGTTCACTGATTCATGAACCAAAAACACAAATCCAGCTCCGATGTTTGCCAGAAAACTTTGTTGGATTCTTGTTGGGTTGGTTTGTCTTGTGTGCTGGGCATCCAAACCCTTGGCCTCCCACTTGCTAGACAAGTACCCTACCACTGAGCTACACAGCCAGCTCAGATTCTTGTTGGATCCCCTTACCTGGAGGTTTAGACGTCTACTCCCTAGATTTTAACTTTGGAAAGTGGTTAATAGAAGTTCCCCTGTCCTCCCAGGGCTTGAATGGAGGACTTACAGAGCTGGGGCGGCAGGCCAGGTCAGCAGGGAACCTTCCAAGCCTGGACAAGCCACTGAACCAGGATCTGGTTTGTAGCATTTAATTACCTGCTTGGTCAGCTGATGAGTGGTTGGTGTGGCTCTATGTGGGTTCTTCCTAGTTTATTCTCCCCAAATCTGGAAGGATCACTGTCTGGCTGGGCTTTCTCCTTTCTAGGCATTTCCAGTGCAGCAGCTTCTGAGACTGGTGCTTCCAACTGTGGACTGTGAATAGGGGTGATGTACTTCTCCTGGACTGGATCCCACCCTCTCTTTCCAAATTAAGGGTTACTAAAGGTTTGGGAAGAATTCATACCAACCTACTATAACACATATCCAATTCTCACTTTTTCAGTCAGTTGACCTGGGTTGAGAGTAAAAGAGATTTTGATGCCTAGACTTATTTTGCCATTTAATTTAAAGTCTGCTGTCATTCAATGGCCTCTGGCCTTAATATCTTTACTCTCCTTACATTTTTTTTTTCTGCCATCAGAAGGATTTGTTTCCAGATGCAAATGTTATTATTTTATCCCCCAGCTTAAAAACTTCCAATGTTTAGAGGCGGGAGAAGAGAGAAAGAGAGGAGGGGAGGGAAGGGTAGGGGGAATGGGGATTGAAACCAAATTCCTTGCATAAACCCAACGACTATCTATAATTATAATATTTTAATTAAAAAAAAGAAACTCAGCAGTGGAGCTAGTTACAATTGAAGGATCAGAGGATAATCTGAGCCTCTTGAGATAGCCGTCAGTTTGCATAGGAGGCAAGTTTGGTTTCATTCGGGCTTAACATTAACATTCCTGGCAGGCTGTCTCTGGGTAGGTGACACCAAGGTCCTTTATCTCTTGGAGGCAGGCTCAGCCCCACCCTCTTGCAGATACTGGGGCGTGGGGGCTGGGGGGACTCCCATTGGTTTCTTTACCTAAGTTACAAAGTTCATGAACAAAGTTCATGTTACACCCAGCTATAATTTGGATGCTGCTGATCTCCAGAGACTCAAATCATTTCATGTTCCCTAGCACAACAGTGGCAACAAACCCCTTCCAATTTTTAAATATCTCATGTTGTATTCATTTTTAATTTTTATGAAATATTTGTGGAAGAACATTATGCAGAACTGTAGGAAAAGAAAAGTCTCTCTGATACGAAAAGTCTCTCTGATACGTCCGACCTTTAAGGATATAAGGCTGGTCCAGGAGACAGAAAACCGTAATTGTCATGAACAATTGCAATCCAGTTTCGGCAAATACTACAGTATAGGTTACTAGAAAACAGAGAGAGTGCTGTAGGAAAGTTATTAGGCCTCCATTTCATGGAGACAATAATTCACAGGCCTCAAAATTCACTCCTTTAAAATGGTTTCAGTATACTCACAAGTTTGAGCAGCTTTCACCACTAATTTCAGAATGTTTTTGTACACATACACACACACACACACACACACACACACACACAGGACCAACTTTGTACTCATTAGCACTCTCCATTTCCACCTGTCCCCAGGACCTGCCATTACTAATCTATTCTCCACCTCCATGAATTTACTTATGCACATTTCATACAAATGGAATCATACATGTAGACTTTAGTGTCTGACTTCTTTCGCTTAGCATAATATTTTCAAGGTTTATTCATGTTGCAGCATATATCAGCACCTCGTTCCTTTTTATTGCCATTTTACGAGCATACCACATTTTAATTTATTTATTCACTAGTGAAAGGGCATTTGGATCATTTCCACTTTGAGGGCTATTATGAATAAAGCTGCGTTGAACACTCATGTGTGAATTTTTTGTGTAGATATATGGTTATAATCTGAATATTTGTGTACCTCCAGATTTATATGTTGAAATTTTAATTATTAAAATGATGATGTTAGGAGATGGGATATTGAGAAGGTGATTGGGTTATTAAAATAGAGTCTTTGTGACTGAGATTAGTGCCCTTGCTTCTTCTGCCATCCATGGGCACAACAACAAAAGGGCCATCTATGAACCTAGAAGTGGGTCCTCATCAGACATCAAATTTGCCAGTCCCTTGATCTTGGATTTCCCTACTTCCAGAACTGACAGGGATAAATTTCTGTTGTTTATAAGCCACCAGGTCTGTGGTATTTTGCTACAGTATCACAAACTGACTAGGGCAATATGTGTTGCTGCTTTATATGAGAAAACCTCTGTGTAACTTTTTGAAGAACTGCAAAATTGTTTTTGCAATGCGGTTTCACCATTTCTATGTTTCCACCAGCAATGTACGAGAGTTCTAATATCACCCCATGCTCTCTAAAGCTTGTTGTTGTCTTTTGGATTATAACCCCTCGTGGGTATGAAGTGCTACCTTGTGGTTTTGATCCATGCTTTCCTAATAACTGATGATGTCTGGCATCTTTTCATGTGCTTCTTGTGCATGTCTATGTGTCTTTTCTGTTGACATATATATTTAGATACTTTGCCCACTTTTAAATTGATTGTCTTTTTAAGTTGAGTCTTAAGAGTTCTTTATATACTCTGGATATCAGACTCTATCAGAAACATAATGTGCAAGCATTTATCCCATTACATGGGTTTTCATAGATTGCTCATGTTTATTGAAGCACAACAGTTTTTCACTTTTGTGAAGCTTGATGTATCTGTTTTTTCCCCTGTTTGGTTTCTTGTGTGTTGGGTGTCATATATAGGAAGTCATTGCTGTTCCAAAGTCATGAAGTTTTGCACCTATGCTTTCTGCCGAGGGCTTTATAGTTTTAGTTCTTAGATGTAAAACTTTGTTTCATTTTTAGTTAATTTTGCATATGGTTCAAGGTAGGGACTAAAATTCATCCTGTTGCATGTGGAAATTCATTAACCCAGCACCATTTTTGAAAGGAATCTTTTTAAAAAAATTTTATTTATTTATTCATTCATTCATTCATTCATTCATTCATTCATTTGTTGGTACTGAGGAAGGAAACTGAGCCACATCCCAGCCCTTTCTTTAAAAAACAAAACCAAGGGGCTGGGGATGTGGCTCAAGCGGTAGCGCGCTCGCCTGGTATGCGTGCGACCTGGGTTCGATCCTCAGCACCACATACCAACAAAGATTTTGTGTCCGCCGAGAACTGAAAAATAAATATTAAAAAAAATTCTCTCTCTCTCTCTCCTCTCACTCTCTCTTTAAAAAAAAAAAAAAAAAAAACCAAAAATGTATTTTTACTTAAAGATATGGATCTTGCTAAGTTGCTGAGGCTGACTTTGAACTTGTGATCCTCCTGCCTCAGCCCCCTGAGCTGCTGGGTTTATAGGCTTACACCACTGTACCCAGCAAAAGGACTATTCTTTCACATCAAATTTGACACTTTTGACCATAGATATTTGTTGTTGTTTTTTTCCTGGAACTTGACTTCTATTCCACTGTTCCATTTATCTGTACTTATGCCAGGACCACACAGTCAGGATTACAGTTGGTTTGTAAGAAGTTTTGATTAGGAAGCACGAGTCCTTTAGCTTTGTTCTTTTGCAAGATTGCACTGACTATTCTTTGTTCCTTGTATTTTCACATAAATTCTAGAATCAGCTTGTTAATTCTGCAAAAACAAAAAAAAAAAAGAAAAAGAAAAAATAGCAAGTTGTTGTTGTTTTGTTTTTAGATAAGCATTGTATTGTGCTTTACCTATAGATTAGCTTGGGGAGGATTGTCACCTTAAAAATAGCAAGTCAGTCTTCAATCTATAAGCAGAGAATATCTTTGTACTTATTTAGGTGTCCATTTCTGACAATGATGTTTAAGAGTTTTCCATCTACAAGTCTTATATTTCTTATGTTAAATTATTCCTAAATATTCTTTTTGATGCTGTCATAAATTGTTTTCTTAACCTCAATTTTCAAACTCTTCATTGCTAGTATATAGCAATAAAGCCAATTTTACTGATTTTCTTATATTGATTTTTAGTGTTGCATCCAACAACTTTGCTGAACTCATTTGTTAGCCCTAATAGATTTTATGTGTGTGTGTGTGTGTGTGTGTATGTATGTATTCCTTATGATTTTCTTTATACAAGATCACAAAAATAGAGATAGTGTTACTTCTTCCTTTCCAATCCAGATGCTTTTTCTTTCTTGCCTAATTACCTTGTCTGGAATCTATAGACCCAGGGAGAGTGACCATCTTTGTCCTGTTCCTGATCACAGGGAGGAAGCTTTCCGTCTTCTCCTATCAAGTGTGTATTAACTGGCATTTTTCTCAGATGGCCTAACCAAGTCACCAATTTATTGATTTTTTTCAATTAAAAAAAAAGTTGCTATATTTTAATCTGCATTTTTTTGAGAGGATCATGTGGATTTTGTTCTTTATTCTACTTGTATGGTGCATTATACTGATGGATTTTCATTTCTTAAAACAAGCTTGCAGTCTGGAATAAATCCTATTTGATCATGGCATATGGTCCTTCTTATATGACACTTGATTTGGTTTACTATTATTTTAAGAATTTTTGAATCCATATTGATAGGGGATATGGGTCTGTACTTTTCTTTGATTTCAGTGACCTTTGTCTGATTTTGGTGTTAGGTTAATACATGTCTCAGAAGATAGGTTGGGAAATGTTCCCTTCTAGTCAATTTTTGGAGAGAGTTTTAATGATTCGTGGGTTTTCTTTTGAAACATTGGTAGAATTCATCTGTGAAGACTACTGATTCTGAGCATTTCTTTCTAGGAAGTTTTTTTGATTATTAATCCAATCTCTAATTGTTACTGTTATTCACATTTTCATTTCTTCTTGAGTCAGAATTAGAAGTTTGTATCTTTCTAGAAATGTATCCATTTTATTTAGGTTTCCCAATTGGTTGGCATCCGATTGCTCCTATCATCCTAATGCTTTGTATTTCTGTGAGATCAGCAGTGCTGCCCTTTCACTCTTGATTTTAGTATTTTGAGTCTTCTCCCCTTTTTTTTTCTTAGTTTTTTTAGATAAACGTTTGTCAATTTTGTTGTTCTTTTTCAACAGTTTTTCTTTTCTTTCAGCTCTGTGTGTATATCATCTCACTGGCTCTTGCCTCCATGCTCTCTGATAATGGTTGTTAATCTTACTATGAGTCACCACTCTTGAGACTTTGAAGATCTCTTTGGGTTTCAACAGTTTTATCTGTGTCTACGTATGAATTTCTTTCAGTTTTTCCTAGTTAGTGTTCATTGAGCTTCTTAGATGGGTAGACTAGATTTTTTCATCAAATTTAGGAATTTCTCAAATACCCCTAGCCCCCTTTTTTTCCCTCTCATTTCTTTCTGAAATTCCAAGTATGGATTTATTTATATGCTTGATTGGGTCCTACAGATCTCTGAGGCTCTGTTAATTTTTACTTACTCTTTTTTATTTTTCATTTGTCACACTTGTTCATCTCAATTCATCCATCATAATATAGTTCATTAGTTTTTTTTATTCTTCCTGCTTAGATCTGATGTTGATCCCTCAGTGAGTTTTGCACTTTAGTCATTATACATTTATCTCCAGAGTTTATATTTGGTTCCTTTTCACAAGTTTTGTCTGTTGATAATCTCTATTTGGTAAAACATTGTTCTCATAGTTTCCTTTATTTCTACTTAAAGTAGCTGATTTAACATCTTTATTATATATTATATATTACATTTAATGTAAATAGTAATTTACTATATATATTATTATATATTATACAATATATATTAATAATTTATATATATATATATATATGTATATAATGTAATAAATAAGTCTGCTATCCCTTGGGAAAAATTGATACTGAGAACATTTTTCCTGTGTATGATTATCATATATCGTTTCCTTGCATGTCTTATAATTTTTCGTTAAAAACTGGACATTTTAAATAATGTAACATGGCAACTCTGGAAATCAAAGGCCCCCCTTCTCCACTGTTATTGTTACTATTTATTATGATTAGTTGATTAGTGGCTTCTAAACTAATCTGCAGGATTATTTTTGGTTGCGTGTGAGTACTGAAGTCTTTGTTAATTTATTTTAATTTATTGTCAGCTAATAATTAGAGATGTTCTTATCCATCAAGAACCAGTTAGTTTTCCAGGCTTTGCCAGGTGACTCTGTCATGTGCTTTTTGGGGGCATGCCTTTAACAACTGGCCAGGCTGTTGGCAGTTCTGCCTTAGTCCTCACTTCCTGCTTATGCAGAACCTGAAGTCAGTAGAAGTGAGAGCCTGGCATCTCCTCAGGTCCGTTCTGAGCGTGTACAGCTCTGGGCCTGTGCAAACCCCTGTGTATATTTCCAGAGATGGGAAATGTAGAAGCTTTTCAAAGTCCCCGTGGACGTCTCATTCCTCAGCTTTTCCTCTTAGACTCTGGTTAATGTTTTATTCAACCTATTGTCCATTTGTTCGGGCAGCCGTGAAGTTAAACAGTTGTTTATAATTGTTTTTTTAAATGCCCTCATTGGAATACTGTTCGCACAGGGGAAGAGGGGCCATGAATCAGGTAGAACATAGACAACAAATGTGGTCTCCTGGGGGTTGACTAGCCAGGTCAATAATGGTAATTCTATGAAGAACTCAAGTCCTTTTTTTCTCCTCTGGTGCTCCCAAGATGCTAGTTTTCACCACAAGTAATTTAGGCTACTGCAGAGCGGGAGAATGAAATGTGGAACAAGTTAAAACACCACAAATATCATTCTTCTAATCAAGATCCAACTATATTTCTTGAACAAATGCTTCCCATATTATTATAAATCTTTAATTTCCCAATTTCTAAAAAAATATGATTCTGTCACTTTTTGCCAGTTTTCTCATTACTTCTATGGATTAGGGAAATTTTGAAGGTCTTTCCTCTGCCATTCTTATTGGCTTCTCTGACCTCCATGCTTTTGAACCTGGTTCCTTTCTGCAGCACCCTTCTCTTCCTAAGCTCTCTCATGAATTCTTGCACTGATTATTACTCAATCTACATGTTCCTAATTCAATGAGGTTTTTGTTAAAATTCCAGCCAATATTTATTTCACTTATACTGATCGTCAATCCCAATGCATTCTCCCTTATCACTATGATAGCCTTCACAGTTATTGCAATTAAGTATCTGTGTCTTAAAGAGAATTCTTTTCATTAAAAAGAATTAAAGAGAATTCTTGTCATTAAAGAGAATTAAAGAGAATTCTTGTCATTAAAGAGAATTCTTTCTGCTGCAGCTCTTCAGAATGGTACCACATTTAATGTAAAGAAAAGTGTTGCTGGGTGTGGTGACACAAGCCTACAATCCCAGTAGCTTGGGAGGCTGAAGCAGAAGGATTGCAAATTTAAGACCAGCCTCTGCAATTCAGTGAGCCCTAAGTAATGGAGCAAGACTGTCTCAAAATAAAAAGGGTTGGGGATGTGACTCAGTGGTAAAGCACCCCTGGGTTAAATCCCAGGTAACAACAACAAAAAAAGAAAAAAAGAAAAGAAAAGAAAAAGAAAGAAAAAAAGAAAGGTGTTATCCATGTTCTGTAGCTTCGCTTAGATGCACACAGCTATCCTTAGAGACTTGACTTAAGGCCTTAAAAGAAAATGTAAAAACCACTTACCAAGAGAATAAAACCAAGTTATTGGTAGACCTGCAAATGGCAGACAGATATGTAAATTATGTATTCTTCTGTCTGTCTACCTAGCAGTCTTTCTGGGTGCATTTGGCTCTTACCCAACTCTTGGTTATAACCTATGTGAAGAAGAATTACTTTGTTCCCATCTTTGACCATAAGTACTCATTCTTTAGTAATTTCGACCATGGCTTGGTATATCATCATCATTAACCTGAAATGGTTTAAAAAGATGTTTTGGTTGTGGAAGCTTCTAGCAGTGGCTAATCAAAAGGAATTGTATGCGCTGTACTGGGCACCCAAGCTAAGGTACAAGGAACTGCGGATTTGGTTGACCAATGTGCCATTTCTTTCATTTACTTTGTGATAGGGACTCTGTATGATTAATTTGCTGCCCTGTGTCATTCAACATTGCCTTTTATCTTAGATCATTCTAGGCTCATTTAATGATTGAGAGAGACTTAATAGAGAAGCTGAGGATTTGTGTAAGCTTACTCTTAATTGGATATTCAAAAAGAAACCAGAATCCAAACAGGCCTTGTTGCCAAGAGCCCTGGAACCCTTAGATCCCTCTAGGGCTAATAACTGGCAACCTAGAGTCATAATATGACAAGAATTCACCAAGAGACGAGATCATTATTTGAAATAAGGCCACATGAGTTAGAGATATGTCTTCCTTTTTATTTCTGATTGACAGGGGCCTCACTGCTTATAATTAATAAAGGCTGTCACAGTGATAAGGGAGAATGAATTGGGAAGTGGCTGTGGTAGGCAGTGTATTATGGAAGAAGGGAACCTCACCTACATATTGTTTGTTAATAGGACTTTGTGGATAGCCTTTCTCTGAATAGGGCTCAGCAGGTCCTGTTGTCCCTCCTGATCCCAGAGTGCAGCCTGAAGTCAGTAAAAGTATTCTACAGCTCTGCAAGTCAGATCTGTCCCTGACTCCTTGTTTTCTCCTGACCCCAGAAAGCTTAGGTTCTGAGGGCAGAGACTCAGTAGCAAGAAAAATTTGGGGGTTTTTAGGACAAGTTTAAGAACTAAAGCCAGATGGAAAACAGCTGTTTCAGTTGGTACTGGTCACTGGGCACTGTGTTCCGCTACTTACCTTTATGAACTATTTAAAAATAAAGACTAATTGATGTTTAGGTATCCAACATCATTCATTGCTTTTCTATTCTTTCCTGTCTCTGTTGTTGTTTTGTCTGAATGAGCTGACCTTGATCACTTTTATTAAAAGAGTCCCTGCCCAAAAGGCCAAATCTTGTTTTTTCAACACTTGTTGGAGATGACAAACTCCCTGAAGCCTATGGTAAAAAGCCACATTTTCCTTGGCATTTGATTTCCTCAATCATGTTTCAGGAACAAACATTGTGGTTTCTGAGTGGTGAAACTGAGAAGTGAGGTCTGAGTGTTCCCTTTGGTGATGATGGGAAAATGAGGAAAACTACCCCATTCTCAATAGCTTCAAAAAAAATAAAACACTTGGGAATCAACTTAATGAAAGAGGTGAAAGATCTATACAATGAAAACTACAGAACCCTAAAGAAAGAAATCAAAGAAGACCTTAGAAGATGGAAAGATCTACTTGCTCTTGGATAGGCAGAATTAATATTATCAAAATGACCATACTACCAAAAGCACTATACAGATTTAATGCAATTCCAATCAAAATTCCAATGACATTCCTCATGGAAATGAAAAAGTAATCATGAAATTCATCTGGAAAAATAAGAGACCCAGAATAGCTAAAGAAATCCTTAGCAGGAAGAGTGAAGCAGGTGGCATCACTATACCAGACCTTAAACTATACTACAGAGCAATAGTAACAAAAACAGCATGGTATTGGCACCAAAACAGACTGGTAGACCAATGGTACAGAATAGAGGACACAGGGACTAACCCACAAAATTATAATTATCTTGTATTAGACAAAGGCACCAAAAATATGCATTGGAGAAAAGACAGCCTCTTCAACAAATGGTGCTGGGAAAACTGGAAATCCATAAGCAACAAATGAAATTAAACCCCTGTCTGTCACCATGCACAAAACTCAGCTCAAAGTGGATCAAGGACCTAGGAATTAAACCAGAGACTCTCTGTCTAATAGAAGAAAAAGTAGGCCCTAATCTCCATCATGTGGGATTAGGCCCCAACTTCCTTAATAAGACCCCTATAGCATAAGAATTAATGTCAAGAATCAATAAATGGGGTGGACTCAAAGTAAAACATTTCTTCTCAGAAAAAGAGACAATCTGTGAGGTGAACAGAGAACCTACATCTTGGGGACAAATTTTTACCCGACATATGGGTGGAGAAGTTTTATCTTTTTCAGGAAAGAGAGAGTATGATGTCCACTGAAGTCTTTGTGGACTTTCTTAGCTTCCCTCAACCCTTGGAAGAAAGCTTTTACTTTGGTAGATGTTTAATTTGGATGCTGTAGTAATCCATTTTTCATGATGGTAACAAATCCCTGAGGCTAGGTCCTTTGCAAAGAAAAGAAGTCATGGGAATGGAAAGGGCGACTAGATGGGATGTGCAAGATGAGCAAAAGACAAAACTCCACACCAAGGAAGGAAGAACTAGAGGGAAGAGATATTCAGTGGAAGAGGAAGAGACATTGCAGGTGAAAGAGATGGAGAACCCAGAAACACCACAGAGACACATAGTTTTTCTGAGATGATGGTGAGTGGCCTGGGGTTCAGATGGACCTCACTCTGGTAGCAGTCTGTATTCCAGAAGCCTGTCAGAGAAAGAAGTCCCTCCCCCAATTTCCTTTCCACCGGCAAAGGAAATGATTGGCTCCTTTCTAGGACAACCGAGGTCAGGTACTTATAAGAACTGTTAGCTCTCAGGCTCACACACCATCCACTGGGAATGGAAGACACTGAGATCAATCCATGGAGAAGCCAATGCCACAATTTCCTATCAGAAGCATCATCAAGGAGCTGAATGGAGTGGATCAATCAGAAAAGCCCGTGCTTGGGTAGACAGTGCTCAGAATCCCTGAGAGAAGTTCATTCCAGGTAAAGTGCAGGAAGAGGTGTTTCTTAGACCTCCCTTCTTCTTTGTAGATCCACTGCTTTCAACCAAAAATTAGTGTATAATCTGATCACCTCTGAACTAGCCCCCCACGTGGTTGCTCCAGGCCTCTACCTGTCGCTCAGGCTGTGTCCTGCACTCATGCCTCGGTGAGGGGCAAATTGGGCTGAAATCTCACGGGCTCTTCTCACTAATCCATGTGCACTGGTGTGGGCTGCTTCTTCCTGGAAGATCTTTCTCACACAGGTGTGGTCAGCTTAGTCAACCTGGGCCCTGGAGGAGTAGGTAGACCCAGAGAGGCTGCCTTGTCCCCTGACAACCTTGAGCCAGACACAGTCTCTGTCCTCAAGGTTAACAGATGGATAGAGATGGATAGTTCCATAGACAAATGCAAAGTAAACACTTCAAAGAACAATTACTATCATGTCAGCTTACCCTTCAACGTCCTTCAAAAGCTCCTCTTGCCTCCCTTGCCTGTCCACCACTCCAAGCTAACCTGTTAGCCTCCAGGTGTACTTCTTTGACCACTGTCGCTGAGCATGTCTCTAAGTTGTTACCTCTGCACAGAAGTTGTCTCTGTCTGGGGACACCTTTCCACTTACCTCCCTTGACACTCACCTCTTTGTGCTCAGCCTTCTCTTCCAGGCTTGCTAGCAACTTGTCTGGTGCATCTGGGACTTGATCCAACCAACCCAAGGCTAAGCATGCCCCCTCTTTCTGCTTTGGCCTTGACTCAAATTTTACCTAAGCAAGAAACCTATGGGATCATTGCATTTTTCAGCTCCTGCACCAAACCTGTACCAGGTGAAAAAGTGCAATGAGTTTGGTTGTATTGTCTGAAAATTATTTTAAAATTTTCCAATGTGTTTTCAACTATTTCTGTTAAATGCTTGCCCTTGAAATTGGATAGCAACCTAGAAAAGTTAGATGTGAACCGAGAAATGATTTATGAGTTCTATTACTGCCTCTGACCTACATATATTTTTGTTTCTTTTATATTTATGTCTTTCCTTCCTCTGCATGATACATCTTCAAAAGGGAAAGCAACACCAAAATACATACTTCACAGTCATATTAATAATATTTTCTTACTTCACACATTTATATACTGATTTGCTCTATTTTCTAATCATGCAGACTAATGTCGCCAAAAATAGAAAGCAAATTAAAAAGAAGCATCAAAAACAAGTGCAATTTTGTTGTATTTTTAATAGCATTTGTAGCATTCACATCTTGTTCTAATTATAAGTAGAACATGCTCATTATAGAAAATATATAAAAAGAAAAGAGCCATAATTATTCCACTATCCAAAATTAACAACTTTGATCTATCTATGTTGTCTCTCCCTCTCTCATGCTCTCTCTCTCCCCCCTTCCTCTCTCTCTCCTTTTTCCTCAAATCCCTAAGAATTTCCAGAATGCCTGTTTATTAAAATGTATCGCTCAGAAAGAGCACCGTTCCAGACAGTAACAGGACATTTTCCTATCTAGATTGCTCCTCCAGGTTTTTCATTTACAACATTAGACTTTACTTCTCTAACTATGTGAGCAGTCTGATTTTAAAATCATCATTAACATTTTAATTAATAGCAGTATTTCATATCTAATGAAAATTCGAAAGAGTGACTATTTGGTTGCTTCACACAGCAACCAAATTGTATTACTCGTTCCCTCCTTTCATTGTTGAGTAGTATCCTGTGGTGTGGTATGGAGGTACCATAGTTTGTTTATTCATTTGCTGTTTGAAGAACATTGGGGGAGTGCCTAGCTTATGACCATCAAAGAGTAAAACTGCTATCAATGTTCATCTATGGGTTTTTGTGTAAACTAAGTTTTCATTTCCCTAAGTTATATACTTCCCTAAGTTATATAGTGTTTATTAAAATGTATCTCTCAGAAAGAGCACCGTTCCAGACAGTAACAGGACATTTTCTTATTCAGATTGCTCCTCCAGGTTCTTCATTTACAACATTAGACTCACTTCTCTAAATATGTGAGCAGTCTGATTTTAACAAAAGAAATCTTTTGTCTACATGTTTATTTTTATGCCAATATCATGTTTTTGTTGTTGTTGTTGTTACAACAGCTATATAGTATATTTTGAGTGGAGTTGCTATGGATCATGTTAAGTTTATATGTCATTTTGTAAGAAATTACCAAACCATTCTCCAGAATGGTTATGCCATTTTGCAGGCCCATCAGAAATATGTGGGTATTCCAGTTGTTCTATGTACTTGTTAGAACTTGGTATTGTCAGTATTTATTTTAGCCATGCAAATGGGTATGTAAGTACTAGTATCTTATGTGTTTTTAATTTGCATTTTCCTAATGGCTAATGTTGAGCATCTTTTCATGTATTTATTTGTTATCCTATCTGTTGAAGTCCCTTACCAATTTTTTTAAATTATAATTGTTAACACATATTAATTATACAAAATAGTGGGTTTCTTTGTGACATTTTCATAAATGCATATAGATCTATCTATCCCTTTACCCATTTTTAAATTGGGTCATCTGTCTTCTTTTTGAGTTTGAGTCTTTTTTTTATATTCAAAAGACAAATCCTTGTTGAATATGTAGTCTTCAAATATATTCTCCTAGTCTGTACTTTGTCTCTTTGTTCATTTGATTGAAAGAACAGAAGTGTTTTGTTTTCTTTTACCTCTTTTTAAAGGTATTTGAAGACTTTTATCCATTTTCATGAAATCAACAATTTTCTATTAACTATCTACTGATGAGATTAGTAGTAATATTAACAAATGGGATTTTAATATAGTATATTTATAAGATATGTATAATTTGGTGGACTATATTTCCAGAAATAAAGCATGATACACAATTATGCATAAGTAAAAGAGACATTCAAATAGAAGAATGGATCTTAATATAAAGTTGCTAAAAGTTCATTGATACAATTTTAGATTACATATTTAAACTAATCTTTGGGAAACTACCACATTTTGAGATTTGGTCTAGTTTCAAAGATTAGCCAATGATCTTAAATCACTGAATAACTGAAATGATATAAAAAGACTGTTTAAATAACATTCTTCTCCTTTTCTTATTCTTTTAAAATTATAATTGTTAATGTATATTAATCGGAGAAAATAATGGATTTCATTGTGACAGTTTCACATGGGCATATAAAGTCCTTTGATCATGTCTACCCTCTCTCTATTACCTCCTCTTACCTTCCCTCTCTGTTCCTCCTGGTCCCTACCCCTTCCCTAACAGTTCTCCTAATACTTTCATATCATCTTTTTCCCCTCTAGCTTCTACATATGTAGTTCTGATTGACGTTTCCTGAATATCTAAAGAAGTTGTATTTTTTTCATATATTTATTGGTTATAGTTTGCACATCTTTTGAGAAATGTCTATTTAGCTCATTTGCTCGTTTATTCATTGGATTCCTTGTTCTTGGTGTTACTTTTTGTGGAGTTATTTATATATTCTAGATAACAATCCTCGTCAGATGAATAGGTCACAAAGATTTTCTCCCATTCTATAGGTTTTCTCTTCATTTGTTGTGTGTTTCCTGTGCTGTGCAGAAGTTTCTTAATTTGATGCCATCTAATCTGTTAAGTCTTATTTTTATTTTCTTAAGTTATTGTAGTCCTGCTCAAGAATTTTTGTTCCCTGTGCCGGTATCTTGAAGTATTTTCCTCTAGTTTTTTCAAAGTCTCAGGTCTTATGTTTAGGTATTTGATTCTTTGGTGACTTAATTTTTGCACATGTTGACAGAGAGGGCTCTAGTTTCAATCTTCTACAAGTGGAGGTTCAGTTTTCCCATCATCATTTGCGGAGGAGACTGTTTTCTCCAACATATTTTTTTGGCTCTTTTGTTAAGCACCAGATGGCTATCGATGCATGGGTTTATTCCTAATCCTCTTTTCTATTCTTTTTGTCTACACGTTTATTTTTATGCCAATACCAAGTTTTTGTTGTTGTTGTTGTTGTTGTTACAATGGCTCTATAGTATATTTTGAAATTGGGTGTTAAGAGGTGTCCACCAAAAGCTTATTTGTGAGACAATATAAGAATCTTCAGAGTAAGATGATTCGAGTATGAGGTTTGTAACCTATTGATGGATTAATCCACTGATGTGGATTAGTGGGCAGTAACTGTAGGCTGGAAGGGTTTGACTGAAGGAAGTAGGTTACTGGGGATGTGACTTTGAAGTTTAGATTTTGTTCTGGTGAGCAGGGCATGCGTGCATGCACGTGCTCTCTCTCTCTCTCTCTCTCTCTCTCTCTCTTTCTCTCTCTCCCTGCCCCTTACCTCCCCCCCCTCTGTTTCCTGATGCCATGACCTGAGCTGCTTTCCTCTGCCCTACCCTTCTGCCTAACCTTAAGCCCAGAGCTATGGAGTTGGCCAATTATTGACCGAACATCTGAAACCATGAGCCAAAATAAACCTTACCTTCTCTATGTTGTTTTTGTCAGATCTTTTGGTCATATTTTGATGAAAAATTGACTAAAACATTGGGTATTGTGGATTATTCCTTTTACTCAGAATTGCTTTGGCAGTTCAGGGTCTTTTCTGTTCCCATGTGAATTTTAGGATTGGTTTTTCCTAGTTTCGTGAAGAACATCACTGGTATTTTGATAAGGATTGCATTGAGTCTGTAGATCACTTTTGGGTATATGGCCATTTTAACAATAATTAATTCAATCTATGAACATGGGATATCTTTCCATTTTCTATTGTCTTGTAGTGTTACTTTCTGTTTTCAGTGTTTTGTAATTTTCATTGTGGAGGTCTTTTACCTCCTTGGTTAGGTGTACTCACTCCCTGGGTTTTGTTGTTATTACTTTATTTTTTCTTTGTTCATCATTTTGTTTGTTTTGAGGTTGTTGTGAATGAGATTGTTTTTCCTGATTTCTTTCTCGAAGAGTTCATTGTTGATGTTTAGGAAAGCTAACAATTTTGGTATGCTCATTTTGTATCCTGTTACTGCTGAATTCTTTTATCAGTTTTAGAGGACTTGAGAGATTCTTTAGAGTTTTCTAGGTATAGAATCATATCATCAGCAAACAGGGATAATTTGACTTTCTCCTTTCCTATATATTCCTTTTATTTATTTTCTTTGCCTGATGGATCTGACTAAAGTTTATAGGACTATAGTGAATCAGAGCAGTGAGAATAGACACTTTTGTCTAATTCCTAAATTTAGAGGAAATGCTTTCAGTTTCCCCCTATTCAGTATGATATTGGTAATGGGTTTGCTATATATAGCTTTGATTATATTGAGGTATGATGCCTTTATATAATTTAGATATGTTTTTTATTGTAAAGCAGTATTGAATTCTTTCTCCTATTGAGATGAGTGTGTGATTTTTATGCTTGATTCTATTTAAAATGTGAATTACATTTATTAACTTGCATATGTAAAACCAACCTTGCATCCCTGGAATAAAACCAATTTGATCACAATGTACAATATTTTAAATGTGGTGCTGAACTCAATTTGTAAGTATTGTGTTGAGGAGTTTTGCATCTGTGTTTATCAAGGATATTGGTCTTAGTTTTCATTTTTTGTTGTGTCCTTATCAGTTTTGGGTTTCAGGGTAATCCTGACTTTGTAAGATGATTTTGGAAGACTTCCTTCCCTTACCACTTTATAGAATACCCTGAGAAGCACTGGCATTAATTCTTCTTTAAATGTCTAGTAAAATTCAGCTTTTCTTTGTTGGGAGAGCTTTTGTTATTTATTCAATCTCATTGCTTATTATTGACCTGTTTAGTTTTTTTTTTAATCCTCTTGGTTCAATTGTGATAGATCTTATGGGTCTAGAAATTTGCCCATTTCTTCTAAATTTTCCATAATATTGGTATATAATTTTTTCAAGGTATCTTCCAGTGAGCCTCTGGATTTTAGTGGTATCTGTTGGAATATCTTATTTTTACCTCTAATTTTATTTATTTGAGTCTTCTTTTTCTTTCTTTTAGTTTTGGTAAGGGTATGTCAATTTTATCTTCTTGAAGAACCAATTCTATTTCGTTGGTCTTTTATACTATTCTTTTAGTCTCCATTTCATTTATTTCGGTTCGGGGGTCTTTATTATTTATTTTCTTCTACTGATTTTAGGTCTGCTTTGTTCTTGTTTTTATAAGGGCTTGACATGCATCATTAGGTTATTGGTTGAAGATCTCTCTATTTTTTTTAACATAGGCACTTATAGCTATAAACTTCCATCTTATAATTGCTTTTGTTTGTCCCACAGGTTCTGACAGGTTGTCTTTTAATTTTCATTTGATTTTAGAAATTTTTAGATCTGACCTCCCTGTCCCTAGTTTCTTTAATGACTCACTGCTCTTCAAAAGTGTATTGTTCAGTTTCCATGTGTTTGTATAATTTCTACAAGTTAAAATTTCTCTTATTTTGATTTCTAATTTCATTTTATTATGATCTGGTAACATGTAAGATATTACTTCAGTATTATTGTAGTTGTTAAGATTTGCTTTGTAGCCTAAAATGTGATCTGTTTTGGAGAAGTTCCGTGTGTTGATAAAAGGAATGCATACTTATTTTTAAAAAATAAAAATTGGATGAAATACTGTGTAATCTGTAAAACCCATTTGATCTATAGTGTAATTCTGCTCTGCTGTTTATTTTTTCATCTGGAAGATCTATCTTTTGGTGAAAGTAGGGTATTAAATGGCCAACTATTATTGTATTGGGGGTCTATCTTTCCCCTTATGTCCAGTAATTTTGCAAAATTGGGTGCTCTGATGTTCAGGGCATATATACTCACAATTATTATATTTTCATAGATTGTTCCCTTTATTGGTATGTAATGGCCTTCTTTGTCTCTTCTGACCCATTTTGGCTTGAAGACCATTTTCTTGTGGATCTGACTATAACTACCTCTCCTTGCCTTTGGATTCCATTTCATTGGAATATAATCCTCCATCTTTTTACTTTTGGTCTGTATGATCTTGCTGGTGAGGTTGTTTCTTATAGATAGCAAATAGCTAGGTCTTACTTTTTAATCCCATTAGCTTTTGATTGGAAAATTTAGACTATTAATATTCAGGGCTATTAGTGAAAGAAATGAACTAGTTTCTGTAATTTTATGGTTTTTTCATTCGGTTGCTCTGAGAATTCTATATTCATTTTTTTTTCTCTTTAGAGGTTTGATGATTTACTAAAATAATCATATTTAAATCTCTCTTATGTGGTTATGTATCTTTCTTCCTCATCTGGGTGTAGGATTCCTTTGAATAATGCTGGATTAGGGGTCTTGAATTCTATTAGTATATGTTGATCTTTAAGGTCTTTATTTCTTTCTTTATTCTGAAGGATAACTTTACTGGATATAGTCATATAGGTTGGTAGTTATTTTCTTTCAGGAATTAAAATGTGTCATTCCATGCCCTTCAGACATTTTGAGTTTCTTCTAAGAAATCTGCTGCTATTATAATGCTTTGTTCTTGTTACCTTTATAAGTGACTTGGGACTTCTCTCCTGCATCTCTCAATAGTCTCTATTTTTTTCTTATTGTGTACATGGGAAAGTTTAGCTATAATATGTCATGAATAGGTATCTTGATGTCATTCCCAGAATTTGGTAATTTTCATGGTGTTATTTCACTGAATATTATTTCACTGACATAGGTTTTCTATGTCATTGGGCTCTGTGTCTATTTTCTTCTCTAAAAGTCAAACTTTTAATTTTTTAATGTTACCCCAGAGATCTTGTATGGTCTGCTTATAGTTCCCTTTTCTCCTTCTCCTCTGCCCCCTCCTCCATTACTATCTTAATGTGCTGGTTTCTTCACTTTCTCTTCAATATCCTTCTGATATTCTTTCTTCCATTTGATCTAGTCTATTGGTGAGGATTCCAATGAGTTTCTTATTTGACTTATTGAGCTTTTCATTCCCAAGTTTTCTTTTTGGTTCTTTATCAGAATGTCTATAATTTTATGGAATTACTTCTTTATTTATTTATTTATTTATTTTTAAAGAGAGAGTGAGAGAGGGGAGAGAGAGAGAGAGAGCGAAAGAGAAAATTTTTTCTAATATTTATTTTTTAGTTCTCGGCGGACACAACATCTTTGTTGGTATGTGGTGCTGAGGATCGAACCCGGGCCGCACGCATGCCAGGCGAGCGTGCTACTGCTTGAGCCACATCCCCAGCCCCGGAATTACTTCTTTATATACTGCACTGTCTTTCTTAACTCATTCCACTGTTTATTTTTTATCTTCTTTGAATTCATTGATCATTTTAACAATCTTTTAAATTCTTGGTTTATCACTTTATCCACTTCAGTATCTTTGGATTCAGCTACTAAGGATCTAGGAACTTTTAGAGGAGTCATACCTTTTTATTTTTCCCTGTTTCTTGTGTTTCTATATTGAGATTTGTACATTTGTTAAGATGCATATCTCTCCTACATTTGTGTGAGGGTCTTCTTAGCAGCCTTCTGTTACGATGTGCCCAGGAATATTGGTTCGTCATGGAGTGTTGAGTTTAATTCCGAATGGACTTTTTTATTATAGTTTCCCAATGGCTCCTTAGGTTTTGGCTCCTTGGTTTTGACTCTGGGTGCACTGTATTGGAACCTGAGAGACACACTTTATAGGTAAGAGTTGTGTGGTTCATTTTGCAAGTTCAGGCAAGTATGATGTAGACAGTGGTGTATATGAAATGTAATCTCTATGGTTACTCATCTGGACTTGTCAGTACTGTGCAATCTGAGAGGGTTTGAGGAAAAACTATGCTAGAGCTCCTTATCGGTGGGATGGCCACAAGAGTTGTGTTAATTTCTCTCTGTTGTTACTAAGAGGTGAAAGTCCAGTAGTGGTCTTCAGTCCCCTCCCCATCTGTGTCTACGTGGGGTTGGGTCATCAGCAGGGGACTTTTGTCTGCCTTATTCTTTATGTTGAGGTGTCCACCAAAGTTTGAGCAAGACAAGGTCATGGATAAAATAAAGTGCAATATTTCTCAACTGACCTGGGGCTATAGCTCAGCAGAAAGACATCCACCCAATGTGTTTAATCCCACTTTGAAAAGAGAAAACCATCAGTAACAACTTAAAAGCAAATCAGATATAGACATATAATAAAAAAGTATTTAAAACAACATCTACAACACCACTATCCAGAGAAGACAGGATCAATAGCAACATAAAGTAGACCAAAAAGTGAAATATTAATGAAAGTAAAAAATAATAAAATAATTTTTTTTAAGAAAGGGAAGGGAATACAGAAGAAGTGAAAAGAGAAAGAAAAGAAAAAGGATAAAATGAGTAAGAAGAAAAGATGGAAAAAATCAAAAATTAAAACCTACATAAAATTATAGATGAGTATGAAAAAATAGAGAAAATAAACAATGCTGTCAGAAAACACAAAAACAAAAATCAAAGATTCTTCTTGCCTAGGTTTTTGGAACGGATGCAACTTTCCACAACCTCTAATTTTGGAATCCTCTGTGTCTGGAGATGAAGTGTAGTTAGGCGGAGTTGTTGAGCTATAGCTACAATTGGTGTGCTCCTTCTTAGGGCCAGACAAGCCAAACCTGCTAGGGTAACATGCAGAATGAATCTCCTCCCTGCCCACTGGTATAGCCTAAGGCAAAGTTGTCTGCATCAGGGCTCTATGCCCTCCAGAGGCCTCTGTGATTGCACCAGGGATGAGGGACCCTTAACAGTATGAGCGGCCTGCCAGCCAAGCTAACCCGAATACCCTGTGAACCAATGAGTTTGTATCCCCTTGATCCAGAGACCCCTTATCCATGTGTTTGGAGGTGTGGCAAATGCCCAAGCCTCAAGTCCATATCCTCTGCCTCAAGCGTGTAGCATCCAACCCAACCAACACTGTGGTGGGGAGCTACAGGAAGCAACCCTTGCCCGGTACTGGGAACCATGCTCCTGGCTTCATTCCCTGTGTAAATCCACACACTTGGTCTGCTCCCTTCACCTCGTAGACTGCTTGTTCCACTGCCAAGAGTTCCAAGTAGGAAGCTAGTCACTCCCCTGAGCCCAAAGTGTCTCTCCAGGTTGGGCACCTGCTGAGCCAATGAGAAGATGAGACTGTGGGTCTTGGAGACATAAAAGGTGCAGGGACTCTGAACTTCCAAGTAGCAAGCTAGACCATGGTACCCTTCCTAAGATGGCTCTCCATCTGGGGACACCATGTGAGTATGCTGGGAAGTGCAGAGGCCCTCTTCTCCAACCCAGACCCCAGGTCTCCTGTGTGCTAAGTGGGCACTGCACTGGGCACTCTCCTGGAGGTCACCAGAATGGGCTCTCTGTTCCATGGCTCCACGGAAGGGGTGGTTTTCCTCCCTGCAGATGAACACTGGGACGCTGTTTTATTATTCTAAGACCCAATGTGTATGAGTTTCACCTGGTCATTGCCTTTCTAGAGATGTGCACTCTAGCACTTTCCTACCCCCGTCCACACCCCAACATGCAGCTCCTGTTTAGTTCAATTTCATGGAGACCCTCTGATCCACCATATTCCTGTCTCTCAGAAGTGTCTTCATAAGTGTTATCTTTTATGGCTTATCTGTTTGATGTCATTTCTAAGAACTCTGTGTAACTCCGTGTTGCAAAGGTTGACCCTATATTTCTTCTAAAATCTTTATAGTTTTACATTTTTCATTGAGATGTATGATCCATCTCGAGTTGGTCTTTATATAAGTTGCGAGGTGTTTTACTTCTTTTTCTATGGATGACCAATTGTCCCAATACCATCAGTGGAAAAGAAGATCTTTTCCTACTGAATTGTGTTTATACTTTTATCAAAAAAATCAACTTGCTATATTTGTGTAAATCTATTACTGAACTTTTCTGTCTTGTTCAATTGATCTCTGTATCTATATCTTTACTCTGGGTCTCTTTTGACTGAAAAGAAAAAAGGACAAATTTGCCATGAGTCATGAGACTAGAGGGCAGAGCTGGGAAGGAGGACTGTCCCTTTGTTCCCAAGAACCAGCAACAATTAATTCCTTTAACCTGTTCTTTCCTTCCTAACTCAGCCAACTCAGAAACTGAGGTGAACAGTTCAACCGAGTTGCCAGTTAGCTTCAGGTATAACAAGCAAATAAAACCAATTGTCTGCTTCCTTAAATGGTTCTCTTTTTCTCACAATTCTTCTGGTGGTTAAAACTTAAAAATAGACTGGCCTTGCATGATTCAGAGTATCGGGAAGAGGATTGCACCCTGACTTCAGGAAAAATTTTCAGACGAAAATACATTTTTTTTTTCAACCAAGCAGGAAGCTATGGAAATAGAAACACCTTTTAGTATTTGATTTGAAAATAATGTGTCAGTCCAGTCGTAACAGTAGTTTCATTACGACAACAACTGGTTTCTGTTAACAATTTTTTTTCCTGGGTTGCCTTCTGGCCTGAATTGATTGAACAAGGAAAATCCAGAATAACTGAGGTGCACAAGATATAAATGGATGGACACTTGGACAGATGGAAACAAATCTAGATATTCTCTCTCCCCGCAGCCCAAACTGGGATCATTCATTACATACTATTTTTGTAACGAAACCAGGTCATCTTTGCTGCATAGGAGTTGACAGTTTCCATCCTTTCTCATCCATCACAGGCTGTACAAGTGATGGAACTGTTGCTGTTCAGTAAACATTTGTTTCTTCCTTTGGGCTGATGCTGGAGGGCTACCCCTCTTTCTGGATGTGTTGGGCTAATGATTGCTGCTAAGAAATAATGTGCTTCTCTGTTGAAATGGCCAGATAGAGCTATGACTTTTACAAAGACATGTGGGGTTTTGGCTTCCAGGACCTGCATGGCATGTTCTAATTATTGGGCAGTTTTTCAGCATGCCTGACAGCTTTAGGCCACAAATAGCGGCTTCCTTCAGGTGCAAGCATATTTTATTCTGTTGCTTTGCTCTTTCTGAGTGGACGTCAGCTTTTCCAAGAGACATTGCCCTATTCCCTTTCTACCTGTGTTAATTGTGTTCCCAGATGAACCAATGAAAGCCTACTCATTATTCATCTTTTATTTTTCCTCACTTTTTAAAAAAATGCCTGTAGATTGGGCTGTTGAATGGACAAATCGGAGAGAGGACATCTTAGTTATTCATTGGTTCATGGATTCATTCATTCATCTTTTGAGCACCTGCTACATATCAAATACAGGTTCCAATAATGTGAATTTTTTTTTTTTCCTTCAAGAAGCTTGTGGTGAGACAAGGAATAGATACCATTAAGCCAGAAAAGTGTCGTGCTATAAGAGCTAGAGCAGAAGTTTAACGCTGGGTGACTTAGGAACAGCATATGGAGATCCCTACTCAGCCTCCAGCATCAGACAAGGCCCCCAGAGAGACAAATCTTGCAGGATCATCTTGGAGGAGTTGGCCCAACGAAGAGGGAGGGGAGGAGGGGAAGGTATCCAAGCAGAGAGAATCTGCCTATGAGAACACACAGGGTCTCGGGGAAGACATTGGGACTCTCTCACCTGTTTTAGTAGGAATCTTCAGTGTGGGCAGGAGGGGGTGGGATCTTGTGGTTAGTACAGTGTTGTTTTAAAAAAGTAAAAGACAAAACTCTAGCGACTTAGGCATATATTCTTGAAACCCACCCCTTTCCATTGTTCTACCTGATCCTCATTTATTTTATGACTGGTCTGGCCCAGGTAAGCATTTGAATTTGGGATCCCCTACCTCTGAACCTAAACAAAGATGGAGATCAAACTCTTTCAGTTGTCATTTCTAGTGTGAGAGGAGAGAACATCAGGTTTTTGGTGGAACTGTGATGAATGACTCATTGAAAGACCTCACCCACCAAGTAAGACCAGAATTATTCACATCCAGTAAAAGAAGTCTTTTTCTTCAGTGAATAAAATGGATTATGAAGACAATATTTGCTAAGGTCTGATCCTGTGCCAAGCTTTATGCTAAGTTCTGTTTTATCAGGCTTTCCTATAAAAGGAGATAGGAATTTAAGCTGTCATGGTTCCATGGCTGTAATTTAATCTATAACTTATAAAGTGATTTTATGCATCTCAAAATATTTTTATTAGCATGGCACTTTAATGCAATCAAATAAATCTACAGTAGTATTTCCTGAGGGTCAACTGTGTGTTAGGTTCTGAGGTTTCACTGGGATACAGAATAGACACTGCCCCTGCCTCAAATTGTTCACTACTGTGGGTTTCCTCATAGCACAGACGATTATGATTATTTCTCCTTTACTGAGCTGTTGGAGTTGAGTCACTCCAGGATTAAAGGAAATCCTTCAGGGAGTAAGTCAGAGTTTGGAACTCTGGAGACGTTCAACACATTTGCATATTTAAGACTCAAGCTGGGCACAGTGGTGCAAACCTGTAATCCCAGTTACCCAGGGGGCTGAGGCCCCAGGATGGAAAGTTTGAGACCAACCTGGAAAACATAGCGAGGCTGTCTCAGAACAAGTGAATAAAATGATTGATTTGGATCAAACATACTGTTCTTAGCGTGAAAATCTCAGCCCTTTTTTTTTTTTTAATTTATTTTATTTTATTTTTTTTTGTTGTTGTAATATCTCTTTTTTTTTTATTGGTCGTTCATAACATTACATAGTTCTTAATACATCATATTACACGGTTTTGCTGGTGAACAAAAGTATGCATGATCTTCCTAAGACGCTACATGTTGCAGGGTTATGTTCAGTGTAACACTTTGAATCCCTCGTTAAACTGACTTTTAAAAACAAGTTGTTGGTCCACACAATAGAAACTGAGCCAAAGCCAATTTACATTTTAATACTTGCATTTCATGTGAATCATGAAACACAAGAATGTGTATTTCCTGAAGAAGGGGGAGAATGTGAATAAGCTTTAAATCCTCCTCAGTGGCCTAGTGCAGTGCCTTAGGCATCCTGTTAAGCAAAAATTTTTTTGCTGATTCATCACTCAATTAGTCAGAGATCTATGTCTACCAAGAAACTTTGTCTTCACCAATGTGTCTAATAGGAACAGTCAGAGAGCCTGTTTGGGGGAGATGGTCCTGTGCTGTGGAACCTTTGCCTTTGAAGAGTAAAGCACTACTGTGTGTTCATAAAACACCTTTGTTTCCTGGAAGTGCATCCTGTTGAAACCAGAGTGCAGTTACCTGCCCTGAGCACATGCTTCTTGTTTCTTGCTCCTTGCTTCTCGAAGGCTCCTCCTGTGTCCCAGTTCTTTGTTTTCCCATCATACACCTGGCCAGGTGTCTTAGGGCAAGAGTTGGTTCCAGACATAATATTTTGATCAGCTGCGAAACTGGAGCAACCGAGATAGCAGAGCCACAGGTACAGAGATGGTGAACCTGCATGCTTCTGAGGGCAAGACCCTGGAGTAGCCTGAGTTCATTAGGAAAGTCCCCACCAGAAGAAAGGGACTTCCAAGCTAATGATTCCAGTGAAAGCAGAAGTAAGATCAAAAACAGGAGCACAGGAGAGAAATGAGAAGACTTTGGTGAAGTTGAAAATGAGGCAGAGAGATAATTCTGAAGGGCAGGTGGAGAGAGGGGAAGTCTCTTGTTCCATCTGGGAGATACTGGTAGGACAGCTGGGCATGATAACCTGTATTTGTAAAGAAGCCAAGGGGGAAAAATGCTTGAATATTTGGGAGCATTTGATGTCAAAAGAAGGGGACTATGATTACATAGAGAAAAGAGGGCAGTTTTGAGGCAGGTAACGGAGGGTCATTGGAAAGACTGGAACTTTTCAAGTTTTATATCAGTCTGTGGATTCCTTGAAGGTGTCTGCAGAGGCCAGACTGAAAGCTGGGACTAGGGAGGTGGGTGGAGCACAGAGCCGCCCGGAGCTTGTGATGTGGCTTTCACCTGGGCAGAGTCTGGGAGGAAATGCAAATGTTGGGCCACAGAAACCCAGTGACTGAGCCTCTGGTCCGGGAGTGGTTGATGTGTCCTAGAGGCTGCACTCAGAGGTAGGTTTGGAAAGACGCTTGCATTGCTCAGTAGGGAGCCGGGCTCCTCCATGCTGTCAGTCCTTCAGATGTTCTGATAGTAGGCTGGGATGTTTACCAGCTGTACGGAGATCAAGCCATTGTGAAATTTTTCCTCCCTATAGTAAAACTAGCCCCAGCCAGTCAGACTGGGAACTTGCTGCCTGAGCTGTTTTTCCAACACGAATTTTACTGCCAAAACCAGACGTGAGTGTTTCTTTGACTTTCAGAGGGTCTGTTTACACGGACTTCAATTTTAATGGCAGTTTTCAAGTGGGAAGAGGGAAATTACATTCAAAGGTCAGCAGGGGAGCCCAAGGATGGCTGCCCTGCCATTCCTCTGGGTGGGTGGTGTGTGTAAGCATGCGTCTCTCTGGGTGCCTGTGTGCGTACGTGTGTCTGTGTATGTAGGTGTGCCTCTGCGTGTGCATGCTTTTCTAGTGTCAACTGTTAAGCCCTGGTTACTTGGTTGTAGGCACAAGGATGAGTATGAGGCTGTTTGTTTGGCAATTTTTCTATTTGTTTATTGCAAAGAAGGTAAATGCACTGGTGGGATTTTCTGGATTGGAGAGCAAGGGATATTTACTGTCAACAAGGTAAGAACAAGGAGATAGAAAGATACTGAACTTCAACATGCATCCAGTGTCCGAACAAAAACATGAAAAAGGAGGGAGAGGGCCAACCACAGGACTTTCTGTCTTGAATGGAACTTTGAAGAATCTGGGTGGGAAATTCTGGGAAAACTATTCCCGGGTCAGAGCAGCAGTCAGCAGAACTGTTAGGTTGAAATAGTCACAGGTAAAATTAGGTTGGATTCCAATTTAATTTCATCAACTCTCCTTAAAAAAAATTTTTTTTTTTTCTTTTTAATTCCTCCAAAGATGACAGACGGATTCTCGCAATTTGGAAATAAAAACTTGAGGGACGAGTTGAAAAGCCACATCTCTGGTCCTTGTACACGTATTCAGAGCAATTTCATCCAGAGACTATCCTTCCTGGGCAAACTGCCCTCAGGTGTTGTCCTCCACCGCAGAAAGCCCCGACAAGTTGCTGCTCTACTCGGCGTTGACCAAGAAGCCATGAAATCCTTTTCTGGGGGAGACGTAGAAGATTGCCTCCTAAATAAGGTAAGAGCAGATGCTATTCTCTCCCATGCACTAGCTCCTCACCCTCCATCTCCACCCCCTACTAAGACTGAACCAGAGACAATTTCAGGCTGCTTCCAGAGGTATATAAAATATTCCTCAGACACCAAGGACATTGCTGGGGAGGGCCCCAATGGCCCACACCTGTAATCCCCGTGGCTCAGGATGCTGAGGCGCAAGAATCATGAGTTCAAAGACAGCCTCAGCAAAAGCAAGGCGCTAAGCAACTCAGTGAGACCCTATCTCTAAATAAAATGCAAGATAGGTTGGGGGTGTGGCTCAGTGGTCAAGTGCCCCTGAGTTCAATCCCTGACACCAAAAAAAAAAAAAAAAAAAAAGAAAAAGAAAAAAGAAAGATAGAAACAAAGAACCTTCACCCGAAAGCATATTTAGGAACTTGTCATATTTCTGTTCCATCTCTAAAAGTTCTAGCACCCAGGGGTGTGTTGGGTATAAAGTAGAGAAGAGAACTGCAGTTCGGTCATTGATACTTTTGTGGTCATGAAGCAAGTCACTTTATCTGCTTGAGCCTCAGCTTTTCTCTCCATAAAATGGGAGTGATAATATTTAGACTTTCATAGGGTCATTGAAAAAGAGCAAATAAAGTCAGCATGAAGTTTTTTAAGAACTCTGAAACTGCTTGTTTTAAAAAATACCATGACATTTTTAGCATATACCAATGAAGGACTAATTTCTTCTACATAGAGTCATCAACTCTTAAAATATTAGGACTTGAAGGGATCTTAAATATTCCCTAATTTAATCCTTTTACAGATAAAGCGACTAAGGCACAAAGTTAATGTTGAATTAAAATACTTGAATAAAGTGTAAGGACCAATTTTCAGGTTTTGTCCCTTTACAAGTAAAGAAAGCCAAAAGCATTAGCACAGTGATTAAGTAAGTGTGTTTCTTAGGCAAAACCCTTAAGAGAGATAAATAGGAAAAACTTATGATGATTAAAAATTGGAGAAAAAGGTTTTCCATTATGCCTCTTTTGGGAGGGCTCTGAATGGAAAAGATGTCAGCTCTTCTCTTCTCATGGATCCTCTATGTTCTGTAAGAAAAAAAAAAAAAAAACCTCTGAATTTTTTAGCCTGGCATTCAAGTAACTTCTACCCTCTGCTTTCCCAGCATTTCTAAAAGCAGAAATTCTAAATGATCTCTCCCTATGTTGAATCCAGCCTGTGCACATGTTTCGTTTGGCCTGCAGAGCAGTTTTTGAATTTTTCAAAATTTGTATAAACATTTCAAAATAGTGAGATTTTGCCTAGAAATCCAGATTTTTATTTTCTTTGGGAGGAAAAAAAAAAAAATCAGGGTACCTGGCCATCACAGGTCCCAATTTCTTACCTGGAAGCCATGAGCAGAAGCTGAGTGTCTGTTAGAACACGTACTGGCCAGTTCTCAGTGGCTGCATTCCTCCTGGGTTTGACACTGGTCCCCACTTACCCTCTCTCTCTGTCATGGATGACTTTTCTCCATCCCTGTAGGTCGTCAAGTCTCTTGTTTCTGCCCCATAAGAACTGTACCCAAGCAGGTCTCAGGCCCCAGGTCCTGGGTTCCACTTTCTGGTTCACATGCGCTCTTCAAACTCAGCTTGAGCTGGGAATGTAACTCAGTGATAGAGCGCTTGCCTAGCTTGCAAGAAGTCCTGGGTTTGAGCCCCAGTGCCCACAAGCAGACACAGACATACACACAACAATGATGAACAGTAACTCTTTTCTATCTGTTCTAACAGTAAACTGCTCTATTTTTATTTTAAGTTCAGCTCAGAGTTCACTTTCTCAAAAAGAATTCCCCTGACACCCCAGCCCCAACAATTTTTTGCCCTCCTAGGAGCTCCCATAATAATTATGACTGATGCTGCTTATTCATTGTACTTTGACTTCTGACACTTTTCCTATTATTACTTTGGTTGGTGACTTCAATATTGTGTCATTATGCTATTCATAAGTTCCTGGGGCCAAGAACGAGCATCTTCAACTTCTTTCTTCTCTTGGACATTCACAGTTATCTTGCTCATGTTTGGTCAGAACTGTCTTCAGGATTCATTATATATAAGGCAAGAGCAGAGTAGAAGGTGCTGGTCGATTGAGGCACATGTAGCATCTCATTTACTCTAATCAACAATCATGTGATGTGCATATAACCCTCATTTTTACAGAAGAGGAAACGGTATCATGGAGATGAAATAACCTGTCTCAAGTCCCAAGCTACGACTGTGAAGGTGCTGAGGCTCCACTCCAGTCCTTTACTACAAAGGCCAAATCTCACCTGCCAAACCCTCTGAATATCCCCAGACACACAGTGAGCACCTGCTTTGTGCCAAACCCAGGGCTGTGGTTCAAGGGGAACGCCAGGCCTGAGATGTGGCTGCTCAGAGAGACATTCTCCATCTCTCTCAAGGATGGGCGTGTCCGGCTTGGAGATTTTGCTCATATCTCCAAAGGAGAAAGGAGGAAGCTGTTTGTGTAGACAGGCAAACCCTTCATCAACACGTGGCAGATGCCAGGGCTGCAGTGGAGAACTTAGCAGGGCACCTGAGAATGGAAGGGTATTCACTCCAACAGGAGAAGTGTGTTCAGAGAAAGGGAATAGAGACAAAGGCTTGGAGGGTGGGTGGTGGGGGGGTTAAGTAAATAGGGAAGTACAGGAGAGATCTTCTAGGAGAAAGGAACACCATTCACATATTTTAGGTGGTTTTCACTCTCAGTTACCTTTTCTTTTGGGTGACAGAACAGGGCCATGGTTGCAGATATGGACTTCAGAATGATACTGCCTGGGTATGAATCCCTGTTCTGTAACTTACTAACTCTGGGCCCCCTGGGCCAATTATTTAAATTTTCTGAGCTTCTGTCTCTCATCTTTCCAATGGGAACCACCCTGATATCTACAGTAAAGAATTATTTGGAGGCTCAAATGAGGCTACTCTTTTAAACCACCCTGCACCCAGGAAGGGTTCGACGATCCGAGTTCTATAGGGCTGCTGTAGAACTCCTGCTACCTTTAGGAATTTTAAAGACCCTGTGTGGCCCAAGCATTCAGCTCTTAGAAGAATTAGTCTGAAGAGATAGGGTTATGGTGTCTCCTCTGTTTCTATCCCTGAATTGGTCTCTATCCCTTGAACAATTAGCTCTTGGAAAACAGAAAAGAGGCCTGGGTTTTGTTTTTTTTTTTTTTTTTTCATCTCTGAACCAATAATTGGGTTTAAGGCTATTCCAGAACTAAAGGCTCGACTTCCTCTTTACTGGAAGGAAGTTCTCCGCTGTTTTCCCTCCGTGCACTCATCCTGGATGATGCTCACAGAGACCACCTGCCCTGGGTGTGACTAGGTCCCGGGGATATTCCTGGCATGCTGCTTAGCCCCGGCCTTCCCCTTCCCTCCAGGAAGGGTGTTGCAATGTGAATGAGTCAGAGTGGTGTTATGATAGGGGACAATCTTCAATTCCCAATAATTTATATTTGAAACAGTAAATTGTTCATGAACTTGAGCTATTAATAGCAAATGACTTGTGGGACAACAGTAGGCCAGAGACTGCGGTTGGCAAGGAAGAGGGCAGGCTAGCCCAGGATGGGATGTGTACATATGTGTAGACACCTCGGCTTGCCTGGAGCGAGGGAGGCCCTGGTAAAGGGGATGGCACCACAGCCGGACCATGCTGGGGTCAGTGCAGCAGAAGGACTGGCAGAGGTGATCTAAGAACACCTTGCCTCATGTACCTGATGAGTTTAATACAATTCATTCTGCCAATGCAGTCTTTTCAAAAGGAAAACACACCTTTATTCATTGATTTAATCAGCAGAGGAGGAGAATGAAACTGGAACAGGCTCCTGAGGTCAAGTTTGGATTGGATATGCTTTTAAGTACCTTTGCTTAAATGATCCTATTTTCTCCCTACATTTATTTTCCCTGAAATAAATTTGGTGATAAGCCTGCCTCAAAACTGCAACTCATGTCTTCAGTGCTTCCTGAAGTTTGAGAGGCAATGAAGGGATTGTGGGACCAGGCTTGGAGGGGTCTCCACTTATGGTAGAACCTCCTTCTTTTACCAAAATCGTGCTCTGTAAGCTGCCTCGGGGTCCCACTCTGCTTTTTCACACCATCAAATGGAATCTTCTCGCTTTCTGGGCGGTGGTCAGGAAAAGTGGACAGAAATAGTCTGGGGGTTCCAGGTTAGGAGTAACAAGAGGTACGTGGGACTGAGCCTGGGAACCCCTAGCACCAAGCACTTCTAGGGTTGCTGAGCTCAGTGATCTTGTAGAAGTAAGAACTTTTAGCCCGAGCTGGACATGGTGGCGCACACCTGTAATCTCAGTGACTTGGGAGGCTGAGGCAGGAGGTTTTGAGGACAGCCTCAGCAACTTAGAAAAACCCTTTATCAAAAAATTGTAAAGAAAAAAAAAAAGGACTGAAGGTTTAGCTCAATGGTAGAGTGCCCCTTGGTTCAATCTCCAGCTCAAAAGAAAATAAAAAAGGAAAAAGAGTAGAAACTGTATCAGGAAGTGGGACCAGAGATACATGGAGGGATGGGACTGTTCATCACTTAGTGGGAAAGTATCTGTCACTTAGCTCTGTGGCTTGGGCTCTGTGGGGACAGACTTGTCCAAGGTTGGACTATGTCTCCATCCCAGCTGTGGTCTATACCTGACATCGCTGTCCAGCCCCTCTGCATTAGCCTAGTGTCCTTGTGGGGTGACAGTCAGTGACACCTAAACAAATGGAAATTCTGGGCTCATTATTTCACGAACTTTCACTCCAAACCGATGACATTTTTTTGGTTCAGGAATGTAACTTCTGAACTTGAGGATGTGACAGAGACTGGTGGGAAGAGGAGTTGGTGTACCTGGGCATTTGCTCTAGTTCTACTTCTGACAGCTGGTGTAACATTAGGAGAGTGAGCCATTGGTTGGACCCTCTGTTAAGTGACATCACATAAGATGATTTCTGAGGTCTTTTGCATTCTAAGATCATGAGTCTAAACTGCATCAGAGGTGGTAGAAGAAAACCCAAACCAGAATTTGTGGTTTTAAATTGCAAAGGAAAAAAAAATTCCCTTATTCTGACTTTTCCCCTTTGGAAATCAAAACAGATTGTAAGGATGAGCTAGTCACGCTGATCATCCTGTATAATGAGTGAGAAATTATAGGTGTCTTTCAGGATGTGTATGATCTTGTCCTGCCCAGTAAAAAAAAATTCCAGCATCAAATGAGGGCACAGTTGGTACCAGAGATTTGCAATGAACTTTCTTCCAATAGGTTACTCAGCAAATGTGTTATGTGCACATCTACTTAAGTTTTTATCAAATAAAAGTGATTTGATAGTGTCAGTATAGTGATGACTCCTTAACTCCTTAATTTATTCACTCAGGAACACATACTCACCATCACAGTTGTGCTATTCACGTTCAAGTTCTGTGGAATCACAGTAGTTGACTTAGAGGATTGGGAAGCTGGGACATTAGTCTTCCACACATCCTGGGAAGTTAACAATTAGAAAATACTATTTCCCAGCCCCTCCAATTGTGATGTTCTATCTAGTTAGAATATCTCGTATTATTTTTGTCTTGTGTCACTGATAATTACCTTACATTGTTTATTCCCATTATACCCCAATCAGACTTCTAGTCTCTGAACCCAAATTGACCAACCTGCCTTTATCCATGCCCTATTCAGGCTGGAGAATGGAGCCCCTGCTGAAACCCTACCTTGCCTTTGTTCCTCCCCAGCTCTTGCCCAATAAACTCCAGTCTTAGCTCTTGAGCTCATACTTGGATGGCTGAGAGGTGCTAGGGAATATCTCGAGTCCATTTGTATCTCACACAGTCATGGACCTGGCCACAGTGAGCCTTCCTGCTGCCTGGCTGTCTTTTACACATGTACCTAAATAGCATCTCATTCCTTAGGGACCTATTCCAACAGTCTATCACATGAACGGCCACCTCCCCACCTCACTTCAACACATCATCTTGTCTCCTAATCTGTAAAGAATATAGACATCAGGCTGGACATTTCTCTGATTTCACCATCCCCTGTGCATTTTCCTGTAACTGCACACTTTCTTCTTTTTTTCCTTCTGATGCACAAAGGTGAATTCCTCATGCAGCTTTCTGGATTTGCATGACTTCTTCCTTCTGGGAAATCCTCAATCAATGGTCTTGCTCAATACTACCTCTTCCTTCTCTCCTGAGGCTTTTCTCTCAACATTTATTTAAACATGTACGTCATTTTGGAAAACTTGTTGGTGCTCCTTTTGTTTAAATTCAATTCTTTTGCTCCTGTAGTCAGACTTCTTACCTTACATGTTCTTACCTCTTCTCTCATGTCTATTGTGGGTTTCCACAGCAGACAGCATGAACCTCTCCTGGTACAAGATTTCTGTGATTTTAAATTCCAGTTCGTTTGTCTTGCTTGGATAGCACATCTATAAATACTACCTTTGGTCCATTCTCCATGATGAATATAGTGGGGTGGACCTTAAAGGTACAGAGTCGGGTGAGTGTCTGCTGGTGGTGAAAGGAAGATGTTAGAAGCTAGTATAATCATGATTGCCATATTCAAGGTCAGTCAAGACACATGGATTATGAAGAGACCATTTCAGGTCTATGATATATTTCCAATGAGATTATAAGCACCATGAGATAATAAGATCAGGGGCCTTGTTTACAAGGTATTAGCATCTGGAAGGGATTAGCTTGTTTTTCAAAGTTAATTCTCTCTGGGCTTATGTGCATATAAAACTGGTCTCACCTGCTGATTAGGTCACCTGTCTCTGTTGTACTCAGTGGCACCTACTCATCTCCATCATGGCACCCCCTCCACTTGTATCCTGTGCTTATGTCTGACTTTCCCCCTATGGTAAGCGTTTAGTTACGACTACCTTCGTCACTGCTGTGACCTGGCACGTAGCAGTGCCTCGCACATAGCAGGTGCTAAATAAACATTTATTGATGAACTGAATTTATATAGCATATATGACATGTGCAAACAGATGTATTCTCCTATTTGTATTCCTTGTGGGTGTGGAATGGTTTCTTGGTCAGTGGGAGGCATAAGATTTAGATAACTGAGCTGGTTGGTGACTTAGCTTAGTAAACAGAAAAAATTGGGTGCTTTTTTTTCTGAACATTTTAAACCACTTATGGGTGTCTCAAAACTACTCTAGAATATTTAGAAATAGCCAATATTCCAAACTCAGAAGGACTATAAAGATTCATAGATAGCTATTGCGTCTCAATATATTAAATCAGTCCCTGGCTAAAGGAGACTCACCAGCCCACAGGTGCCTCCTTGACAAATGAAGAACCTCCCCCCAACACACACGCACGCACACACACACACACACACACACACACACCATCAGAAGAAACTTGCAAACTCTTTCCACTTCTTCTTTCATGTGGATTTTTAAATATTACTTGACCAAGTCATATTTGACTCTAAAACCAGAACTCCTACCAAGGCTTCCGATTCTGACTTAGTTCACTAAAATTTCCTTTGTGTTTCCCACAAATGTCTATTTCCCTAAATATTAGTTATCTTATTGGTGTTCAGTTTTCTGTGAGAATTTTCCAGTTCTTGGTGACTCACTGTGCAGAGTCAGAGGGGCCATAAATGAATGTTCTTAACGGTCTAGCGGCAGAAGGAGGGGGTGCGTACAGAGGCGAAGGGAGGCTTCATTCACTGGGTGACTTAAGCGGGAAGCAATCTGCTGTGTGTTTACACACATTAAACTGTTGAATATTTACCAACCTGGAGAAAAGACATTATTATTCCATTCTGGTCTCACCATGGCTCACAGAACCTTTTTTGTGATGATCTGGTCCCCACAGTCTTTTCCAAATTCATCTCCCGGTGACTTTCCTCTTCCTTTCCTTGGCTCCAATCACAGTGGCCACCCCCTGCAGGCCCTCCAGCATGACCAAGCTTGCTCCTACTTTAGGGGCCTTGGAATCTGCTTTCTCGAGTTGCCTTCATGACCCACTCAAATGTCACCTCTTCAAGGAAGCCTTCCCTGGCCACCCTATCTAAATTAGCAGCCCCTTTACTTGCTAATCTTATACCCTAATTTATTTTTTCTCTGTAACACTTATACCTGGTGTTACATAACACACATGCGCATGCACACAACACACACACACACACACACACACACACACACATTCAAACATACCCTGTATGTGTTTTCAACTAGAGGGCAAGTATCTCTATGCTGTTTGCTTTTGTCTTTATCACATTGTGTCCCTACCGAGCCCCTGGGCACCTGCCACATAGTAGGTTCTAGAATAGATATTGTATGAATGTGCCTATTTCAGAAGAAAACATAGAGGCACTGGCAAGTGTCATCAAGTCAGAGTAGACCTAAGTTCACCTCCCCAGCAGTCTTGGCAAGGCAGGATTTTTGCCCTGAACATCGCAGGTCGCACACCACTGGGCCCTTGTCTCAACACTTTCTGATGCCAGCACCTTGGGTCCCACACAAGAAATAACCTCCTTGCCAATGCCTTCCCACCAGGTGGACTTGAGACGCCAGCAGGTTTCCCAGGCTGTGGAGGAGGTGCAGAGAGTCATCCATTGTCTGACCACAGAAATCAGCCACCAAGACATCCGATTCCAAGCTGTGCCTTACTCTGACATATACAATGGGAACATTAAGGTAAGCAATGCCACTGGTCTCTCAGGGCCACTAACAGACCAGAGCACTTGGGAGAGGAACTCTCTATGCAGCGGGTGCTCATCCCACTGAGAGCACCAGTAATACTTCATGTCTCCCGGGTACTCTTAGTACTTACCGTCTACAACCACATTTCATGGGTGTTATCTCGTTGGAGTCCCACGTTCCTGGACAATCCAAACCGGGCTTGGAGAAGCCAGATGACTTGACCAAGTCATATTTGGCTCTAAAACCAGAGCTTCTAACAAGGCTTCTGATTCTAAAGCTTGTTCCACTGTGATGATGAAAGCTCATTAGGCACACATTCTTAGTTAAGCACCCACTTCATAGATGGGGGACTGGGTTGAGGGAACTGAGGGCATCGATAGGAAAAGAACTGAAAATGATCGTCTCTGGGTCGAAGGTAGAGGAAGGAAGAGGGTAGAAAAGGGACTGCAGGAGTGGACTCAGAGTCCCTCTGTCTGCTAAGGAATCCCACGGAGTATAAGCCACCAGGACCCATGCATGACAATCAGCGTTTGGGCAACACTGTCCCGTGGGCAGAGCTGTTGGACAGCAATGATCTCACTCCAGCCTGTTAGCCTGTGGGAAAGACAGTGTGGTTATTCCTATTTAAAACAAGAGAGAAGTGAGGTTCTGCATCATTCTGAATCCTCATCGTTCTTTATCGCAATGTCTCTGATGCCACTTAAGAACCTCTTTCATCTTACACTTAATGGGGATGAACTCACATCCTGTTTCTCATACCAGCCCGCAGGCTCCTTGATGGAGGGGATCCTGTTTACCGGTGGCTTCCTTCCTGCAGCCAGCATGGTGTGTGTGGCACAGGGTAGACACTCAACCTACGTTGAATGAATGAGGGCATCAGTGATAGGATGTCTACCTGAACAAAACACCCCTGCTGACCTAATGTATCTCAAGGTCGAGGGACACAAAGACCACCCACAAGACTCTGGGACTTGTCGATTTTGAGACAGAGTCAGATCTTAGGAAATTTATTCCAGGATGAAAATTGTAAAACTAGAATAGATTTCTGGCATCTCAGAACCCACCGGCCCACCTTGACCTCCCCAGGCCAACCTAAGTCGGACAAATACAGACCAGTGAGTGGGATTCGATAGATATACTGCATTACTTTTTCTAGAACTACACAGAGAAAGTTTCCTTCTGTGCTCCCATTAAGAATTCATAGCTCAAAATATACCTTGGGTTTATATACTTTGTGTCTTGCGTATTAAATTTTGAAAGTAGTTACATGTAGCATATAAAATTGCTTTCAGTTTATCACGGACTGAATTCGACAGTATTGATATGCACCATTTCTGTGACCAGCAGCATGGTAGTTGTGTTCTTGAATTGACATGCAGGTGCATTAGAACAACATTTTAATTCCATGGGTTAGATTTTTCGTCTAGCCCCCTTTCTATGGACACCATAAGTCATGTGCACCCATCATCCAAAACTTCAATCCGTTGTTCTCTGAGAGTGAGGCAGAATCGGTTGCAGCTGATTTTTGCTGTTCCCTCCTGAAGAGGCCAGGCCCTGGGCAAAAGTTCACCACATTTCTATTGTCAGAACTTTCCATGAAGAGGAGGTAGCCGACCTACAGGGAAGGTGTGGTGTGGAGTGGGCTGCCGTGCAATATGACCAAAGTTCAAGTTGCCTTTGGCAGTTCTGCACTCTTGACTAGCTTATTCTATCCTTTGGACTATTGGCCAATTTTCTTGCTGACCACTGCTGAGCTGGTTTCTGGAGAATAGCAGTGGGTGGAACTTGATTGCTTGCTTTTCCCCATTAAACTTAGAATCATCTCAATAGCTCACATTGTCTACACAAATAGTCTTTCATTTCACCTTTGATTTAGTAAGGGTTACTCATTAATACTGGGCATGGATCCTCAGTACAGGCAACAAGAAAGGGTTCTATTTTGCAAAATCCTGCCACCTCCTTTTCCATCCCTTCCCACCCTGTATTCATTATTCATATCAGACCTTTCACCCATTCCAGATCATTCATTCATTATTTTTTGTCTGTTTTTTTTTTCTTTTGTTGTTATTGTTGTTTTGGTACTAGGGATTGAACCCAGGGTTACTTTACCATGAGCTACATCCCCAGCCCTTTAAAATTTTTGAGACAGGGTCTCATTAAGTTGCCGAAGCCCTTACTAATTTGCTGAATCTGGCCTCAGATTTGTAATCCTCTTGCCTCAGCCTCCAGAATCTCTGGGATTACAGGTACATGCCACTGCACCTGGCCACGTCATTCATTCTTGAATAAAAACTAGCCCAGGATAAGAAAATGATCATTGAGTGAGCTCTCGAAAGCTCTAAACTCAGCTGGGCACGGTGGCACATGCCGGTAATGCTAGTGACCCAGAAGGTTGAGACAGCAGGATTGTAAATTGGAGGGCAGCCTGGTCAATCTACCAAAACTGTCTCAAAATAAAAAATTAAAAGGGTTGGGGATGTAGCTCAATAGAAGGGCACTTGCCCAGCATGCACGAAGCTCTGGGTTTAATCCCCAGTACTGAAAATAAAAGACCTAAACTCAAATTCTGGCTCTTCCTGCTTCCTGGCTGTGTGTCTCTAGGGAGATTTCTAAGCCCCTCTGAATCTTAGGTCCCTCATCTGGGAAATGGCAGCCAAGTCCACCTCAATGAGTGTCTGAAAAGATCAAAGGGCCAAATGTATGAGAATTGCTATGGTTCACAGGTGTGCAACTCAGGGAATACTAGTTTCTTCCTCTCCTTTTCCTTCTCCTATATTTAGGTCCCCTCCAGAGTTCTAGGGGTTTTTTACTTGTGGATTCATGTGCAGTGAGTTAACTGATGAGCCGCAGCCTCACAGTGGCTTAGTGGCAAAACACAGATGTAAGCCTCTCGCATTGCCCGGGCCTGGTTTTCTGCCCGCCTGGTCTCGTGGCCGTGGGCTGAGTGGCTAACGGAGCTGCCTGGCTGGACGGGTCAGCTCTCCAAGGACTTGTCACCTCCCCCATCTGTGAACTCACACTGTCTTCTCAACTTTCCTGACCCCAGGTTTTGGCCCCCAGCCAGTTCCTGGTCACAGTCCCAGTGAAAGGTCTGGCCGGGTACCGGGAGGCCAGGGAGCGGCGCTGGCGGTACTACACCCTTCAGGGCACCCGGATCCCCTGTCCCCTGAGGGACCCCGAGGGCCTGCAGCAGTGGCTGGAGGTGGAACAGTTCATGAAGAGCCTGTGGCAGTGGCATGAGGCAGACGTGAACATCGAGGGGGACATTGTGCCCGCCAAGGTCCTCCTGGTGTTCCGGAAGCTGGTGGAAAACGCGATTAGGACTTGTCACCTCTCAGGTGAGCGGATCGGGAAAAGTGGATCAGGGAAATGGTGGTTTTCTCCCTTTTTCTCTAAAAGCCTCCGCTCGGGTGATACCTGAGATGGTAATCGTGTGTTCTTTACTCCAGTGGACTCCCCAGAGCATGGAGGAGCTCTTTTTTCTGGTTGTGACACACAGAAGAGTGGAATTTGTACAGACAGACACTCCCGTGGGTTTAAGCAGATGACCTGTCCTGGCATCCTTGAACCAAAGCACAGAATCTTGAAGCCATCAGAACGGATTCAGTTTGACAGCTCCAATACCTTAAGCTGTTGTATGATAGGGCCCATGTAGATGGATGTACACACGCGGGCACACAGACACTGTTTTTAAAATATTTTTTATTTGTTCTTTTAGACATAACAGTAGACTGTATTTTGATAGATTGCACATACATGGAGTGTAACTTATTCTGATTAGGATCCCATTCTTGTGGTTGTACATGACGTGGTCATGCATTCGCATGTGAACATGCCCGACTCATTCTACTGTCTTTCCTTTCCAATCCACCTTCCCTTCCCTTCGTTGCCCTTTGTCTAATCCAATGAACTTCTACATATCAGAGAGAACATTCTGCCTTTGGTTTTTGGAGGATTGGCTTATTTCACTCAGCATGATAGTCTCCAGTTCTGTCATTTACCAGCAAGGGCCATACTTTCCTTCTTCTTTATGGCTGAGTAATTTTCCATTGAAACACACTCTTTGTTCATGCAAAGCACAAGGGTGAATTTCAAACTAGAAAAAGGATTTGCTAATCTCCTTAATTATGAGTCTTTGTAAACCAATAAGGAAAAAAAAAGCTGTCTGATTGAAATAAAAGCCCAAAGAATAAGTAAATGACAAAAAAAGAATATAAACAGTCTACAAATGAATGGTAAAAACAAGAAAAAAAAATGTTCCATTTAATGTGTATTTCAAGAAATTGCCTTCAAATCCTGAACAGATTGACAGAGATGAGAAGTGGGGACCTGCTCAGCATTGGGTGGGCATGGTCAACGGGGCATATTCATAGATTAATGTTGGAAGTGCTTTGGTGCTTTTTTTTTTTAAAGGCAATTTGTCCATTTTTTAATTTTTATTTTTTAACAGTTTATTTTATATTGGCAAATGAATACAGCCTATTAAATTTTCATGAATATTTTTACATAAAAGCATTGTATACCACCTCCCAAATCTTTTTTTTTTAATTTCAACAAATGCATATAATTAGCTCCATTTCAATCCCCAATAGTACCCCACTTCCCTCCCCTCCTCTGTCCCCCTGATGTCCCTTCTTCTACTGTATGGTCTTCCTTCTGTTCATTTATTTATTTATTTTTTCTAAAGAGAGAGTGAGAGAGGAGAGAGAGAGAGAGAGAGAGAATTTTTTAATATTTATTATTTTTTAGTTCTCAGTGGACACAACATCTTTGTTGGTATGTGGTGCTGAGGATCGAACCCGGGCCACACGCATGCCAGGCGAGCGAGCTACCGCTTGAGCCACATCCCCAGCCCTTCATTTATTTTTTAATTGATCCATTATAGTTACACATAAAAGTGGAAGTCATTGGGATAGAGTGCACATGGCATAGTTTGGTCAATTTCATCGACCTTCCTCCCCTTTTCTCTTCCTCCCTCCCCCTCGGTCCCTTCCTCTACTGTTCTCCCTTCTATTTTCATGAGATCCCCCCTCCATTTTTAATTTCCTAATTGTTTCTGGTTTCCACATATGGGAGAAAACATTTAACCCCTGCCTTTCTGAGTCTGGCTTATTTCACTTAGTATGATGTCCACCAGACTCAGAAACTCAAAGGTCAAATGTTTCCATTTTTTTAAAAATGATGCACCTAATTGGCAATTCAGCAGTTCTAGTTCTAGACATGTTTCTCCAAATACATGGAGAAATAGGCACAAAGATATTCCCTACCAGAGGCTTTATAATAGTAGCTAGAAATATAACTAACAAAGGAGAATTGACCAAGTAAATTCTGCTACCTTCTGCCTCATGGACCTCCACGCAGCCTTTTGAGGAATGAGACCCACACAGGCAGATAGTATAAAAAATGCAGGTGCAGGGTGATGAAATGAAGAACCACACTGCTGAGCCCTGTGCCGTTCCATTTGTCTAGAAAGAAAAGGATACATTTGCAGGTAAGGTTTACTTATCTAAACAGAATTGCTCTGAATATTTCCCTAGCTTATGTCTAAATGATTTTTACTATATAGAAGATGCTTTCATGGATTATTTAATCCCCTTAACAACCCTTGAGAGTAAAAATTCTCTTTCGTACCTATTCTACAGATGAGAAAATTGAGACTTGAGAGATGAAGTAGCTAGCTGAAGGCCACATACCAAGTAAGCCAGGAGCAGGGTGTGGGCCTGGCAGACTGCCTCCACATTGGCTCACCTCTTATACTTCACCACATTGTGACTAGTGTAAGTGCAAATTAGAGACTCAGGCTGGATCAGGTTATCGGAAGTGCTTTCGGCTACTGATGCCCAAGTACCAGATATCATCTTGTTCCTGTCTGGGCAGCTCTGATGAGAAGCAGACGATGAGCCCCTCATCTCACCCAGTCAAGGAGCAGCCTAGCATGGTTAATAAGCTTCCATTTTCTTCTCTGAGCAGGGAAAAAAAAACCCAACAAAATAATAGACCCTCATTCAAGACATTCATCTGTCGTGAAGGCAAAAAAAAAAAAAAAAAAAAAAAAAAGCTACTATGTTTTGAAAGAAGCAGGAGAAAACTAGAAATGAGAGGAGAGCCTAGTATGTGAGCTACAGAACTTTATCAGCCACTTCTTTTTTATTTATTTTTTCCTTTTTTTTCTGCCTGACTGGGAAACAGGCAGTGGGGGGTGTCTTCCCACTCACCTGGCCTCTTGGAACAGTGGCCGTGACATGCTTTGAAGGGTTTTATGATTACAGGGGCTGATGAGGATAAATACATCCATCTGCTTGGCAGATGGATGGTGGAAACAAACACCATCTAAGAGATTTTGACTCTGATAAAGACAGGTTAGCAGAATTCCACCAAAGGCATATGAATAAGTAAGGGGACTGAGGCTGTCCTTGAACAATGTCAGAGTATCTGGGTGAAGGATGAAAAGAAAAAAAAAATAATGGCACTGTCTTTCCTTATGTTTGGATTAATCTGAAACTGATATCTCAGTGCTTGGATAGAAGGGAGAAGAATAGGGGGGAAAAATGGTTGGATTTCATCTGACAGCAGCAAATATTTTCATTTTATTCTATGATTTTCTTTCAGTTGAACCTTCTGAAAAGAATCCATTAAACAAAAAGATGCTGGGCTGAGGGTGTAACTCAGTGTTTAGCAGGTGCAAGGTTCAATCTCCAACATCACACACACACACACACACACACACACACACACGTGCACGCACACAGATGTGCTAAAGTAAATTAAGAATTTGGTGTCAACATACCTTATATACAGAGAGATGATAAATTGTGGTATAAAGGTGTATTAAGAATCGTAATGCAAAAAAAAAAAGAGAGCTCATGTATAATGGCATAATTTGGCATGAACATACTTTATATACAGAGTTATGAAAAATTGTGCTGTGAATGGATAATTATGATTGTAATGCATTCTACTATTGTCATGTATGTAAGAAATAAAAAAATAAATTTTAAAAAAGAATTAAAGATAGCATAAAAGCTTTGGGGCAAGGGAAAGAAAAAAAAAAAGAAAAAAAAAACCACCAGCAATGAGATTTCCTAGTAATACTCTAACAATGGTTATCTGACTGGTTTTGACATAAGTCCCTCCACCCCCACCCCCAAAAATGCGCCCCTCAGGTAGCAAGGGGCTGTTTGGAGCAGCTGCTCACAGACTCCTTCTCTCAGTGCTTGTATTGAGCAGGCCTTTCCCTCTCTCATTCTCTGTTTGGTCATTGCCCACCAGGTAAGGTCAGCCTGCTGGCAAACTGCGAGGCCGTTTGGGTTGCCGTGGAAACAGCCGCCTGTCAGGTGGAACTAGAGCTGGTCCCCACCGTGGAGGTCCCCACCGCCTGGTCTGAGAAAGCACAGTGGCCTCGGTGTCTGAAGCGCTGGCCTTCCCCAGAGAAAGTGGAATGCCTCAAGGTACCAGGGACCTGGACACCATCAGCTTACCCCTTGCAGTATGGCTAACCGGCTCCCCAAGGAAAGTTGGGGGTTTGCTAGATCTGCTTCTCGAAATGTCAGTCCCAACCCAGAGCAGCCTCACCCCAGAACTTGTTAGAGACACACAGCCCCAGGTCCCATGAGGCTCCGAGACCCTCCAGGGCTCTCTGATGCACACTGAAGCCGGACAACAGACAAAGCAGACGGAGCCTCCTCCGGCTCCCTGTCCACAGCCAGTGTGGTCTGTGTTGTCCCCTCGCTGCCCTCTTGTCCCTATGTAGGACGCGCTGTTGCCCCGCAACACGTCCCCAGGGTGCCTCCTCCTCACCTTGCCCATCTCCCCTCTGTTCCAGTCCTTTGGGTTCAACCTGCTGGCCCATGCCGGCTATCACTGGCAGCTCAGCTTCTCCCAGGCCGAGCAGATGCTCCTGGAGCAGCTGGACGAGGATGGGGGCTGCCGCAGACAGTGCTTTCAGGTCATGAGGCAGCTGAAGGAGGACGTCTGGTGTCCTGGGAAGAGGCCTGTCCTCACCTCCCACCATCTGCAGGTGAGCCTGGGGTGGCGGTGGAGTGGCTGCTGGACAGCTCTGGTTAGGTGGGACCCTGTGTGTACAGCTTGGTAGGGCCACTGCGTGGGATCAATTTAGGATGAGGCCGTAGTGGCCACAGTGGCCATTCCTCTGATGATCACTCATTATGGAAATACAATACACTTGTGCTCTCTGTGTGTCCCTGCCTGGAGTCAAACACCCTCTGTCCCCTGGCCTTTTATGAGTCCCTTTTCTTTCCTCTTTTTTTTCCTCCCTCTCCCTCCCTCCCCTTCTTTTCTCAGTATATCATGGATAATTGATTTTTACATTGACACCTACTATTTGTACATTTTATCAGATATCATATCATTTGATCCGTGTATACAATGCATAATGATCAAACTAGGGTAATCAGCATTTTCTTCTCCTCATGCATCTATCACTTCTATGTGTTGGGAACCTTTGAACTCTTCTAGTTATTTTGAAAAATACAGTAAATCATTGTAACGTACAGTCACCCTAAAACAGAGCGTCTGCCTCCTATCCTACTGCGTTTTGGAATCATTTCCCGCCTCCCTCTCTCCTTCTTCCTAAGCTCTAGTAAACACTATTGTACTCTCAAAGACTTCCGTGAAGTCAACTCTTTTAGCATCCACATGTGAGAACTTACAATATTGGTCTTTCAGCTCCTGGATTATTATTCCACTTAACATAATGTCCTCCAGTTCCATCCAGGTTACTGCAAATGACAGGATTTTTTTATGGCTGAATAATATTCAATTATGTGCATAGATACGTCACATTTTCTTTATCCATTTATCTGTTGATGGGCATCTGTTGCAATGCTCTTCACTGCAATAAACACAGGCATGCACGTCTCCCTTTGATACACTGATTTCATTTCCTTTGAATACAGACCCAGTAGTGGGATGGCTGGGTCGTGTGGTAGTTCTATTTGAAGTTTTTGGAAGAACTTCCAGACTGTTTTCCATAATAGCTGTACTCATTTACATTTCCACCACCAATGAACAAGTTTTTCTTTCTCTGTATCCTCTCCCTGTTTACATTTTGATTTTTGAAATTAGCCCTTCTACCTGGGATGAAATGGTATCTCATTGTGGGTATGATTTGCATTTTCTTGATGTCTAGTGACCTGGAGCATCTTTTATATATTTGTTGGCCGTTTGTATTTCTTTCTTCCTTTTTTTTTTTTTTTTTGAGAAATGTCTATTTAAATCATTTGCCCACATTTTCAGCAGATCATTTGTTCTTTTGGTGTTGAGTCCTGTATATATTCTGAATATAAATCCCTGTCTGGTGCGTGGTTTGGGAAGGTTTTCCCTCATTCTGCAGTTGTGTCTTCATTCTGTCGACTGCTTTGCTGTGCAGAAGCTTCTTAGTTTGATACAATTCCATTTGTCTATTTTTACTTTTGTTACCTATGCTTTTGGTCTGATGCAAAAAATCTTTGCCTGTATCCATATCTTGAACTGTTTCCCTTATGTTTTCTTTCAGTAGTTCCATACTTTCAGGTATCACATTTAGTTCTTTGATCCATTTTGAGTTGACTTTTGTATATGGTGATAGAAATCTAGTTTCCTTCATATAATATTTATATTCATATACATTATATATGTATGTTCATGTATGTATACACACACACACACACACCCACACACACACACATACACATACACACACCTCTTCAGTTTTCCCAGAATCACTTATTAAAGAGACTGTCCTTTCCTCAATGTTCTTTTTAAAATACTTATTTTATGTCTGATTAACATGTATTGATTGTACACATTCGTGAAGTTCAGTGTGCTATTTCCCCTAATGCACGTGACACATACTGATCAAATCCCAACCTCACCCTTACACCCTTCCAACCTTCTAGTGATCACCATTCCATATTCCGATCAACTTTTTTTTTTTAAGCTTCCACATATGAGAGAGAATATGCAGTACTTGCTTTTCTGTGTCTGACTTATGTCACTTAACATAATGTCCTCCAGTTCCATCCACATTCCTGCAAGGGGCAGGGTTCCATTCTTTATGGCCGAATGACACCCCGTTGTGGATGGGTACAAGGTTTTCTTTATCTGTTGCTCTGTTGATGGATGTCTCACCCGATTCTATATCTTTCTTGACACCTTTGTCAAAAGGTTAGCAAGGGAGGCTGAGGCCAAACCTCACAGACCAAACCATGTTAAAGAAATTGTACTTTTAGTTAACTAACAGTGGGAAGAAGTTGAAGGAACCAAGGTTTATATTTCAAAAAGATCATGTGGGGACTTCAGTGTGGGTGGGGTCAGGCTAAACAGTGAAGGCAGTAGGTGCAGACTGGTTACGGTTGTTGCCAGGATCCAGGTGAAATGTTGTGTGGTGTGGAAGAGGGTGTTATCACTGGAGGTGAAGTACGTGGGCAGAGTTGACAATTACTTAGGCAGGAGTTTGGGCAGGACTTGGCTGGGCATGGTGGGGAGAGGGATGACTCCTAGGTTTGTGTCTTGCATAACTCACTGAATAAGCAACTCTGGAGGCAGATCAGGCTGTGTGGAAAGGCCACGAGTTCAGTTTGGACACGTTGAGACTGAGATAACTTTTAGAAATCCAAGAGAAACAGGTAAGGAGATCAGAGGAAACGTCAGAGCCGGAGAAAACGATTTACAGGTCAACCATATTAACGGGAACTAACGCCTCTGTGGTGGGAGGAACTCAGAGCTGGGGAAGAGAGGTAAAGAGGAGAAGTGGTGCGGGAAGGGAACCCCCAGAAACTCCAACATTTGGAGGTGGGTCAAGGATGATATTTCTGCCAAGGAGTAGCTGTAATGCTAGGAGAACACCCAGAGAGTAGATTAGCTTGGAAGCCGAGTGAAGAGGGACTCAAAAGAGGAGGGTGTGGACGGGAATCTAATCACTGAAAGGCAGATAAAGCAAAGTCTGAAAAAGTCGGGTTGGATTGAGAAACATTATAGCAAGAGCAGATTTTAGGATTAATGGAAGAAGACCCCATATTGGAGGGAATGGGAGGCAGGCAATGAATGGAAGGAGAGAAAACGATGACAAGTGACTGGGAACCTAGATTTGCAGAGAGGCAAGAGTTAGGGCAGAGGGGAAGTCGGGGGTCAGGGAGCAGGAGAGTTGGAACCGGTCGAGAAGCCATGGAGCAAGAGGGAGAGCAATCATACGCAGTTCCAAGATGGCAGGATCTGGGTCCTGTGCAGGGGTCAGCCCTGGCTAGGAGGAGGGGTGGAACAGAAGGGGTAAAGGGAGCTCTTGGGTTTCCAAGGATGAGGGGTTGGTTCCACGTTGCCTTTAAAATAGGAGGCAAAGGCATGGTGTGCGCCGCTGCAGACTTGGAGAGTGATGATCACTAGAAATGTCAGAGGAGAGTGAGAGAATAAATCAGCCAAGACAGGGAGAGGACCCACTGGCTGAGACAGAGTGCCCATCTGAGACGGAGGATCATGAATTCAGGGCAGGTCCCATTTTCTTCTCTCCCTCCTTCCAAGGCCACACAGACTCAGTACTCGTTTCTGAAGATATTCCGCCCAGGGACCCCAAAACCACGTCTGACGCTCCCTCTTGCTTCCGCAGACTGTGCTCTTCTGGACTTGCGAGAAGTATCCCCACCTGAAGGACTGGCAGGTGTTGCACAAAGCCCTCCTGCGCCTGGTGAGGAAGCTGCACAAGTGTGTGAGCCAGCACTTCCTGAAGCACTACTTCGTCCCAAAGAGCAACCTCCTCCAATATGCCAACTCCAGCGAGCTGGACTCCGTAGCCCAGAAACTGGCCTTCTTCCTGAAGAACCCCCAGATCAGCCTGCCCTGAAGGCAGGCCCTGCCCAGAGACCCTCGCACACTCCATTCTGGCTTGAGCTCCTTGTCCAGGTGGTTTCTCCCCCAGGTGCCAGGACCCAACCCAGGAGAGAGGCAGAGGAGACCACCTTGGGACTCCAGAGAGGGGAAACTGTGTCCTGAGAGGTCCGACCCGAGCCTCTCTGGAGCTAAGCAAGCATTTCACCCCAGCTACCTCTCGTGGGGACGGCTGTCATCAAGCTTCCCAAGCCACCGATTCTGAACGGATGACAGTTCTGGTTTATTTTCTCTTACTCCGGCTCTGATCGTCTGACTGGGAGAACCCCTGGAAGGCCAGACAGGAGCTTGCCGCCCAGGAGTGTACTCTAGCCCACTGAACGTGGGCTCCTTATCTCTCCATTTGTAAAATGGAGATGTTAATATGCCCTCTTTGGAGAGGGCTTCGAGCTTGTGGCATTGCTGGGACCTTTTCAAAGAAGGACATTGGAGCAATACAAAGTGCTACTAGCTGGTTTAGGAGCCGGTGTTGGCCTCCCGGATGGGTATCCACACACTGATGGAACGGTCGCACCTAAGCGTTTGCACACCTGATGCCCTCAGCCCTCCTACACTGTGGCTGAGTGGCCTCTGCTCTCTGGTGTTCTCCTAAGAACAGCAGGAGTAGTCCTGGTGGCTAGTGGGAGTCCAGGATCCACCCACTGCCAGCTACAGCCATCAGGCCAGGATGCAGGAATGGAACTTCCTTCTACTTCTAGAATGAGCTCCATACCGTGAACTTGCTTGGAGTGACATATTCCTTTGCTCAAATCCCTCGTTCACTCATTCATTCCTTGGTAAATAAATGTTCATTAGGCACTGGAAAAACCAGAGAGAGCAAGATGAACCCACTGAATGGGGTAACACCTAGTGGTGAAGACAAGAAATGAACAGATAAATAAACAGTTTCTACAGGTGAAGCAAGGGCTCTAAAGGAAATAAACAGAATGTTGAAACAGAAAGAGGCACAAAGGACGAAAATGAAAACCATGGAAGAAGGAGGAAAGGTGACTAAGGGCAGGCTTGAAGGGGCAAGGATGAGTCCAATCCTGTGACCCTGCAAAGCTGATAAGGGATCAGTATTCTATTCTAAGGTGTAACATTGACCTCTCCCAAAGCAAATGGGGTATCAGGATCTGACTTGCCTTTTAAATGATTGCTCAGGTGACTGCATCCAGAAGTCTGGGGCTCAAGAGACTCAGGGGCACTGAAAGCTTTCATACCTACCTATTTTAAGGGGCACTGAAGGCCACAAAGCAACACATCCTGCACAGCACGGCTGACCAGGAATTCTAGGATTTCTTGGTAAGCACAATGGTTTCTCTGGCATTTACTTAGTGCTTCTCAACTCAAAGCGCTCCTTTATTACTTTTGAACATCCCTCTGCCCAGTGGAAATAACGAAGTGAGATTTCTAAAAGCACAAACTACTGATTTTGTCTTGTTGAAAATTCACCTTTGAAAATGAAAATGGTTAAATTTTCAAAAGTACTGTAACCAAATGGTGGGATTCCCTAGACTATCACACAGGAAATTATGATTTTTAAAATATCAAAACAATTCTTAACAGATATACAAGAAATTTAAGATTTTTTAAAAACATGAAATTACGGACAAACCAGTGCTTTGTTAAAATCCACAAGATTCGCATTCTAATTCTTATGTTCTTGGATCTTGAAAAATGTCATCTTTGAAAAAATGGCAGATGTAATGATTTTTTGTTTTGTTTTGTTTTGTTTTTATGATGCAAACATCTTGATCTAGTTTTTAAAACATTATATTGTGCAGTCACGGTATGCCAAAAAGTAAAAGTTTACTGTATCATTGATCAAAATGTTGTGGGGGGTGTGTGTGTGTGTGTGTGTGTGTGTGTGTGTGTGTGTGTGTGTGTAGAAGGTGGGATTGACATACTTCACAGTCTGATTCTAGTAGCTTTCCCTGCCTCTTTCCTAGTAAGATCTAAGGTTTGTGGAGGAAGTTAGGACTCTGCGGATTCCTGAGTGTTCCCACCATCAGCCAGCAGATGGCAGCAGAAAACCACATATGAAAAGAGCCAGGTCCTGGCCCATCCCATTCCCAGAGCCCAGCAGGTGTCACCTACTCAGCCCATCACCTACACCTGACCCCTCCAACCAAGAGACCCAGGAACTGTGGATTCCAGCTCAGGCTGAATGGTCGAACTTTTCTGCCGTTTTTAGCAAAAATTCCAATCTTTCTACCTGTGCAAGGCACTGTGGAGCTTCTGGCTCCTTTCTGTTACCAGGGAAAGATTGCACAGCTTAAAATGTCTGAGATCATTTCTCCTTTATTCAGGCCAGTTTTTGTTTTTTATTCCTAAAAAAAAAAAAAAAAAAAAAAAAAAAAAGGGCTTTCCATCGTTCTTTCCTCTTCTAGGTGCTGAGGATTGAACCCAGGACCTTGTGCATGTGAGGCAAGCACTTTTGCCACCTGAGCTATATCCCCAGCCCTATATATTCTTCATACAGAAAGCAGACCCCCCCCCCCCAAGGAAAGCATGTAGAAAATTCCACTGCAAATTCCATGGGCCCAGCTCTCCCTGTGTTCCTTTTATTAAAATGGAGGAAGTGTCACTCCTCAAAGGCCGGTGTCTCTGCATGTGTGGTTCTGAGGGCTCCCACTCCCCCGTCTTCCCACTCATTCCCTGCAATGTCCTCCTACAACTGCCCCCTGCCTGTCTCCCCGCCCCACACACCTCTCTACACAGCTTCCTGATGCGCTTGTGCATCCCCGTGTTATGGTTTAGATAGGAGGTGTCACGCAAAACTCATGCGTGAGACAATGCAAGGAAGTTTAGAGGTGAAGGGGTTGGGTTATTAGAGTCTTAACCTAGTCAGTGCCTTAATCCACTGGAGTGGATTAACTGGGTGGTAACTAGGTGGCAGGATGTGGCTGGAGGGGGTGGGGCACAGGGGACGTGCTCCTGGGTATGTATTTTGTCCCTGGTGAGCCAAGCTGACTCTCTCTCTGCTTCCTGATTGTCATATCCTGAGCTGCTTTCCTGGGTCACACCCTTCTACCCTGATGTTCACCTTGGCCCCAGAGCAATGGAGTTGGCCATCTATGGATTGAGACTTCTGAAATTATGAGTGCCAGATACATGTTTTCTTCTCTAAAATTCTTTGGTCACAGTGGCGCAAAAAAACCAAAAAACACATTATACTTCCTTACCACTTGCACACCTTTTTTCTTGAATTGTGAAAGATATTCATACATGCAAAAGTCTAAGAAGTTTAAATAACAATAATAAAATAAACACCAGTAAGCAAACAAACAAAAAAACCCACTGGTACTTTGGGATGCTTCTGGGTACCTCTTCCTTCCCTCAGCCTCCTTCCTTCCCTCCTGAACATAGGTAATCATAGATGTACCAAATTTTGTGTTAGTCATTCTGTCACTTTTTAAAAATAGTTTTATCACCTACTATATTTCGTTGAATTTCAAACCCCCCAACATTGTGAGACGCACAAGGTTGCCTAAAAAAAAAAAAAAAAAAAAAAAAAGAAACGTGCTAAATATAATTGCAAGACACCACTGGTTATAAGACACATGTCTTTTTAGAGAGATTAAAATGTTAGAGTAAAAGGTATGTCTCAGAATCAACCAAATATAACTGCATTTATCCCAAAACAAAATGTTTTTAGTTTTACCTGTTTTTGAGATTTACGTAAATGGAATCAAACTGAACAAAGTCTTCTGTGTTTGCCTCTTAACATAAGAATAATCGAGAATCCTTCTGAGATACCCAGAGTGGGCTGCTTTTCATTGTGATATAATCTTCCCCTGTAGGATTCTGCTATACTGGACATATCTTTGTTGTTGTACTTGAGGTGGATTTTTTTCTAGTATTAGCGATTTGCATATTCTATGCATACTTTCCAGGTCCTCAGATGCAGTGTTTTAAGAGTATGTATGTATATATATATATATATATATATATATATATATATATAAGAGAGAGAGAGAGAGAGAGAGAGAGAGAGAGAGAGAGAGAGAGAGAAGATTTCGGTCCATGGAATATATGCACACTTAAATTTATTGAGTAATACCAAAGTATTTCCCATAGTGATTATACTGGTCTAAATTCTCCATTTTAAAGTAGGTGAATTTTCAGTGACTTTTTCCATTTTAACAAAACACATTTGATATCTTATTTTAAAAAATCACCTTCTTAAGATCTTGAGGATGTGCTCCAGTACTTTCTCTAGAATTTCATGGTTGTATGTTTCACCAGTATTAGGAAATGCTCTTTGTTTTTTTTTTTCTATGCTATTCTGGTATTTTTAATATTTTTAATAATATTTTTTACTTGAAGGTTCATTCTCATACCTAAAACACCAGCTGGGCCCCATGTTTTCCTAGTCAGAAGATTTTAAACTACTAATTCATTTACTTTTACATACAAAGGTTATTTGGACTTTTTTTTTTTTCCTACTTGCATACGTGTTAAGTATTACTTTCTTAGAAATGTCTTTACCTGAGTTTTCAAATTTACCAGCATAAAATTTTTCATCATATTTTGTCACCTTGGTTTTGGTGCCCCCAATCTTCACTTAGGGATCTTCTGGCATCTCAGACTTTCAGAGACGGAGCCCCCTCCCTTCTCCCTGGAGTACTGGCTCCAGCATCTCCTGCAGGGAGAGTGGATGCTTTTCATTTGAACCTGCCCTTATCCACTTTCATTCTTGAAACTGAGTTTCTATTTTAGGTTCACAACAATTGTTTTCATCCTACAGATGCTTTTCCCATTCTTTCCAGCTTCCATGGTTGCTGTTCACAGATGCTCTATTTGTCTCTTTGCAGGGTATCTGTCTTTTTTCTCTGGCTGTTTCTGGTATCCTCTCTCTCTCTCTCTCTCTCTCTCTCTCTCAAGTCTTAGGCTTCTTAGACTTTAGATTTTTTTTTTTTAGTAATTCTGGGAAATTATCAGCATTTAACTCTAAATAATTGCACTCTCTTATTCTCTCTACAGACAGAAGAATAAGTTAGATATGTAGTAGTCTCAAACGATTTTATCTTCTGTATCTTTTAACTTCTGTTTTAGAATTTATACCTTTTTTATCTCTCAGAACTCCATTCTAGATAAATTTGGATATCTGTCTTCCAATTGACCAATTCTCTCTTTACCTGCATCTAATCTAATGTGTAGTGTATCCACTGAATATTATTTCCAGTATTTTGTTTCTCATTTTCAGGAGGTCGATTCTGCTATTTTTTTTAAACCTGCCTGATTGTGCAAGGTCTCTTGTTCCTACCCTTTGTTTTTAAGCTTCTATTTTATGTATTTAACATAATAAACATAATTGCATTTTAATCCATACATGAAAGTTCTAACATCTGAAATATTTGATGGGTTGCTTCTGTTGTCTGTTTTTTGTTTGTTTTTGATTGTCAATAATAGTGCTTGTTTCTTCTGTGCTTTGTAAATTTTTAATGTGAGCTGTTTATTTTTCCTTTAAGTTTTACCTGTGGGAGTTTCTTTGAGGTCTGGGTTGAAGTTCAGGTACATAAAAGGATTCACTTTTAATTTTGTCAGTGAATCAAGAACACTGCCAACCCACGACCATTTAAATTAAATTCAATGTTTGTAGTTTTTTTTTTTCAAAGCCAGATTTAAATTATTTGAGACCTTTTTTTTTTATAACAAATCCTTAGGTGATATATATATTTTCCTTCCACTCAGTGCCAAGATTAAAGTGTTTTAGTCAGTGTTTTTTTTTTTTAATTTTTTATGATGTGACTAAAAGATTGACAAGAGCAACACAGAGGAGGGAAAGCGTTTGGGGGGACTCAGAGGTATCAGTCCACAGACAGCTGACTCCATTGCTCTGGGCCCAGGGTGAGGCAGCACATCATGGCAGAAGGGTGTGGAGGAGGAGAGCAAGCTCAGGTCGTGAGGATTAGGAAGCAGAGAAAGCTCTGCTTAGCAGGGACAAAGCATATACCCCAAAGGCACAGCCCTAGTGACCTACCTTCTCCAGCCACACCCTCCCTGCATACGGTTACCATCCTGTTAATATGTTCAAGTGGATTAATGCACTGATTAGATGAAGCCTCTCATAGCCCAATCATTTCACCTCCAAACTCTCTTGCATTGCCTCACGGGAGTTTGGAGGTACACCTCATATCTAAACCGTAAGAGTAAGCAAGTCCCCGTCCTCATGACAGGTTTATTCCTTAGTCACCCCCATTCTGAGAGTGTGGCCTTTTGAGCCCCAACTTTATGCAGAAGATTCCTGCTAGATTGCCCTCTTAGGCCAGCCATAGTCTAGTGTGGCTGCCCATGGAAAGCTCCAGATGGCTTGAGTCAGCAAACCCCTCAGGGCAAAACTTTGCTGCCCACTCACCTACCAGAGGTCCTGGCTTCCCTTTATTTTTGGAGTCTGTGTATTCCTTGCTTTCCTTCTACCTAGGGATGTATTTTAGAGGTAGAGACTGAAGCCAAAATTCTAGCTCTGTCAGTGGGAAAGTCATATTAAGTGCCTAATCTGCTCTAATGCTGGCTACGCAGTTTGACCTAAGCTGGAAACGTCAGCAATATCTTTGGCTCACCTTTCTACATGTAGTCCAATATGGCTCCCCACTCCAGGCCAAGTCATCACCTTGCCCTTCTAGCAGCCTTGCCACTACGTCCCATCCCACCTCCGCCTTCCCTACCCAAGAGCCAGGGAGGTCTTTGTAACATGCACATGAACTCCCTCTGCTGGCCCATGTGGTTTGGCTCCTTCCATTCTCTCTTCCCTTGCCCATGGCCACTTTCCTGAACTCTGTTCCAATCACATGACGCTTTGCTCCAAACACGCCAAGATCATTCTTGTACACCTTTATACCTGCTTACCTTGGCTCCTTTTCCCATATGTTGGCCCGACCCACTCCTCCCTGCCAGCCTACACAGCAAGCCTCTCTGTGCCCTGCTCTCTGCAGAGTGAATTGCCTATTTTCTGGACTATAGGCTTAATGCAAATAGAGTTTGTCTTATTCACTACTGTATCCCCGCACCTAAAACCACATCTAGTGTATAGTAGATGCTCTATGGATATTTGCTAAATGGATAGTTGGAGCAATTAATGAGTAGATGGATGAATGGATGATTCTGTTCCATGACATGTATCTGTTTGTGGCAGGGACTGGACTTGAACTCAGGTTTTCTTGATGCTCAAGCCAGGCTCTTTCCTCTAGAGATATAGCATTTTGAGAGGTTAAAGAATCAAAATGAAAAAAAAAAAAATTACCGCTGGCTGTAGAAGTCTGTTTTCTGGGAAGGGCCTGGCTCTTTTCTCGCTGTGCAGAACACAGCTCCATGCAGCAGTGCACACCAATGCTGCAGAGGCCCAGTGTTGTGCCGTAGCTCCCAGGCAGCCACAGCTAAATGCAGATACTGTGTAGCAGGTGTCTGCTAGAAACCACTACCTTAACTGGGATCCAGCATGCATTTTGTGGACTGTGTGAGCACACAAATCCTTTGCACTTAAACAAACTGTGCCTGAAGAGAGTTCAGGCCTTCACCCTCCCTTCCTGCCAAGCACGGAGACAAACAGTAGTGATCTTGGCAGAAGCTCTCTGTCCATTCTTTGTCTTTGAGTCTAGACCATTTATTTCCTTTCATTCAACCAGCTTTACTTTTGGCAAACTGACTTTCTTTTGTGAGTTTATATCTTATGTTCTCAGACTTTGTACCACAAGAATCTTCTGTCAGGACCCAACCCACGGAGCGCCTGAACACAAAGGACCCCGTGAATAAATGCACTGTGTGAAAGAACGCCATTGCCAGTAAATAAGACACCTTGGGAACCTACCACAGAATCTTGCTTATGATGTAAAATGTAACTAGGTGGGGCACCCAACACATTGGGGTGCTTACTAAAAAGAACCCAAATCTTTCATTTCAGGCCTGAGCAACTAGATGAACAAGCAAGAGCACAGTTTGGGTCATTTGGTGGGTGCCAGGTACAAAGGGAGCCGGACTCCAAATTCCTAGCCTTCCATGCAGGGGTCCCTCCTCCTCTCCTGCGCTCTTTCCTCTTCAGCCTCCTGCCAAAATGTTCTTTGTTCGTACAGTGTGATATCAGGGGGATCAATAAGGCTCCCAGTCCTTGGTTTTATCTGTCCAGGGGACACCATTTGCAACGTGCCGGCTTTGTGACCCGGACCTGAGCTCTTCTTGAAGGAGTAGGAGCTCGCCTTCTGCCTAGAGCTGTGGTCCTCCTTTCAAGCAGCAGGGGGCGCCCGCAGCCTCTCGGCGTGGACGCACAGCCGCAGTGCTCCAAAAGCCCTGGGGAAATTCCGCCTGCTGCAACCGGCGCACGCGGACAGCACGGGGGCGGGGACACTGCGGACCTCGCGGGGCGCCGCAGCCTGGTACCCACGTACCTATGCGGCTCCCGGGCGCTGGGCCAGGGCGCCTCCGCCCACGCCGACTCTGGGGGAACCGAGAACACGCTGACAGCGACCCCCCAGGGAACTCTGCACCCTTGAAGCGACCCTTTTAGCCCATTCAGCGCCCAGAGAGGCTGTCGTGATGCACAGGTTCACTGCCCTCTGAGGGGTCCCTCTTTTCAGGGGAAAGTATTGCTGGGGGGGGGGGAGCAGGGTGTGGAGGCACAGCCACTTCAACCCACATGGTGGCTCATCTGGACACTTGGTGTGCTGCTGTGGGGTGCAGAAGAGAGAAGGAACCTGTAGTGTTCCTTTGGATTCTATTTCCTTAGATAATCCCCAGGGGAAAGTAGGAAATCCAGCAGGCCTGGGAATGGGTGGGTGAGTGAGAAATGCTCAGGAAGAGGAAAGGACAGGACGCCAAGATTTGCAGACACTTCCTTTGTGCCCAGCACATTTTGGGGGTGCCTGGTGTTTTATCTCATTCAGTCCCCTTGGCAATTCTTTGAGGTAGGTGGATACCCTAAACCCATTTTGCTCATGAGCATTGGAGGCTCACAGAGAAAAAAAGTACTTGCCCAAGTCACCAGCAGGACGTGGGCAGTCATGTTCTTTTGGTATTGGTCATAATAAATTACTCACAGTTCGGTTGACAGGAGAGACTCATGGAGACAAAGCAGACCAGGACCCAGGTTCAAGGTGGAAGCCTCAGACCTTCCGGCTGGGCCCTTCAACCAAATGAGCCTGGCAGAAACCAAAGGATGGGGGCTGGGTTGGGAGGGACACACACATACCATTCCCTGTCCTTGCCATGACAGACACTCCACACCTGGACATGAGCCAGTGTCCTCCTGGGAAGGGGAGAGGGGTGGAACTCTAAGTTAAAATTTTCGTGTTGGGCCTTTGAACGCTGTAAAAATCCTCAAAAATCACTTTTACAAAAGTTAATCATTCGCTTTCTCCACAGGCCAGATAACCTTTGCAACATGGTTGGGGTTTTATTTGCTTTTCTTAAAAGTCCTGAAGTTTGTATTTGGCAGAATGTACTGTAGGTGAGGAAGAAAGGAATTCAGGGTCTAGTAAAGGGCTTGGTTTTCTTCCTGCCCTCTATGTCCCAGGGGTTCAATAACATTTCCTTGGTGAAAGGTTATGAATTGAGGACTGAAGAAAAGTCTGTCTTCTTCACTGTGAGCCTCACGGATGGCTACATATAGGAGACCCTAGCAGAAGATCGCATTCCAAAAACAAAAATAAAATAACATAAAATCCACCACCATCTTATACCTGATTCCTTAGGATCCTGCTCACATCTGGGGGGCAGCCAAAGTCTACAAACAGAAAGGATTATCACCGTTTCCTTAGTACAGTGCATTAATCAACTTTAGACTTGAGATGCAAATTAGGAACTTTTTTTCATTAAAATAGAAAATATTATAAAAATACTAAAATTTCAATCACTTAAAAGTTAACCGAGGGCTAGTGGCAGCTCAGTGGTAGAGCACTTGCCTAGCAAGAACCTGATTTTCCTCCCTAGCATGTGAACGCAAGTGCACACATAGTTAAAATAAAAAAATAAAAATAAAAAGTTAACTGACCTCCTATAAGAATTATGGAGGACACATTGGCTGTGTGAACTTATGCAAGTCAATAGACTTCTTCAGGCTTTAGATTCCCCCTCTGTTAGGAGGTGAGCTCACAGCCCCTTCTGAGATCAATGCTCTGCATCCTATAATCTTGCAGGCTACCCTAAAAGGCTTCCCTAGCACTGTTCCAATGACCGTTCTTAGTTTTGTATTTCTTTTGGTACCAGGGCTTGAACTCAGGGGCGCTCGACCACTGAGCCACATCCCCAGCCCTATTTTGTATTTTATTTAGAAACCAGGTCTCACTGAGTTGCTTAGCATCTTTATTGGGGCTGATTTTGAGCTAGAGATCCTCCTGCCTTTGCCTCCCAAGCTGCTGGGATTACAGGTGTGCGCCACCACGCCCAACCCAATGACTGCTTTTGATTCAGTGATCAGATGGGCTAGCTGGACCACACCCATCTCTCTGACCTTCTGACAACTGGCTGGACATTTTCATTAGACGTATATCTCATGGGACACTCAAACATGAGAGGCACCAACGGAACGTGTCATCCCTCCCTTCTCTGGCTCCTCCAGGCACTTGACCTGGGAACCTCAAAATCATCCTTGAGGTCCTTCAGCCTCCATGTTGAGGGGGTTTTCTGAGACCTGAATGTTCTCTCTGTGAAGTGCCCTTCTTCCTCCTAGCCCCAGTACTTCTACCCTTATCACCTCTTCTCTGGCTCCTGCTGTCACCTGCCCCCACCTGCTAGGAGCCACTGCAAAAGTAATACATTCATATGGTAAATGGACTCCTGCTGCTCACCTCGGCCTCTTACGGGACTCCGGTTACTCATGTCACTCATGTAATGGGAGAGTTCCCATTGGTTGGGGAAGGATAGTAGGAGGGAACTTCCGGAGGAGGTCCAAGCCCCCGGTGCCGGTAGAGACACACGGTGTGTGTGGACCGGCTTGTTAGGGGACGCACACAGCCTCTCACAAAATAAAACTTTGTTTCAGTTTGACTGGCTTGTGTTTTTTTGTGCCCAGCCGGGTTGCAAGATTGCAAGCCGGCGTGCACTGACAGCCCAGCAGGAAGGCGCCCAGCAGGAAGGCAGCAGGCGGTGCTCGGTGAGAGCAGCGGCAGGAGCGGAGCTCGGGAGAGCCCACGCGGCCCAGCCGAGCAGCCTGCAGCACCCACCAGTCACCTTTCCTTTCATTCCCCTCTTCGGCATATGAAGTGTCACTCTCAGATCCATCACACTGATCCAAAGCTCTGGCCAGCCTCTCCTCTGTGACAGGAACTCAAATGGTTTCCTGTTACCCACTGAATAAATGCCACTTGGGGTCTTCCATGAAGTAGCCCCAACCTGACTTCCCTTCCTCATACTCCTCACACTTCTGCCAAACACAATCTCTGCTTTTCTTTTTTTCTTTTTCTTTCTTTCTTTCTTTTTTTTTTTTTTTTGTACCAGGGATTGAACCCAGGGGTGCTTCACCAATGAGCCACAACCCAGCCCTTTAAATTTTTTTTTTTTTTTTTAATTTTGAGACAGGGTCTTGCCGAGTTGCTTAGGGCCTCACTAAGTTGCTGAGGCTGGCTTGAACCCTCCTGCCTCAGCCTGCAGAGCTGCTGGGAGTACAGAGGTGAGCCACCTCACCCAGCACCGCACACAGCCCTGTTTTTCTTATGGGTCTGCTCTCTCATCACATTCTGTCTGGAGCAAGTGCAGCTCCCAAACCTGCCTCTAAAACCTCGACTTCCCAATGAAGGCCCAGCCCACAGTCTCCTTTTCCTTGAAACTTTCTAGGAAGCCCATACTTTCATGTGTGTATTCAGCCAACAGATATGTATCCAGCATCAGCTCTGTGCCAGATTTTGTTCCGCGTATGGAAATTCAGTGGCAACTAAGAGGGCTGAGTTCCTAATCACAGGGAGCTTGTTGTTGCTGGGTGACAGAACCTAAACCAACCAACAAATAAGAAAACAATAGATTCCAAGAGTGCAGGGGAGGAGTGCTTGGATTTGTTGGCCTTTGTGCCAGTCTACTTGTCGTTGGCCTTTTTGTGATCAGATCCTATCTTGCAAACCCAAGTCTCATTCACCTTTGTGACTTCCACACTGCCTGACATCATCACATCTACCACCTGTGCAGTGGTCCTCCGTGTGTATCTGTGGAAGGGCACAAACCCTGGATTTGTCCCTGCCCCACCACATAGCTGTTAAGAGGTTTTTGAACAGGTCCCTTGATTTCTCCAAGGCTTAAGGTCCTTGTGTGTAAAATGGGGACCATAAAACCTGCCTTGCTGACTTGGAAAACCAAACGAGTTCGGGTGTGAGAAGTTACTGAGTAAACTATAAAATGAAGCATCCCATAACCATAATGATGAAGCCATGATTACCCTGGGTCTTGGTACTGGCTCCCTTTGGATAATAAAGTAGGCTATCTGCTCCAAATACAGAAACCCTTTGGATAGGAGTATATTTAGAAATGTAATTTCTAAGTCTAACTTTCTGGGTTCTTAAGGAAAAAAGAATTCTGGGCTCAGGATAATCTCAAACTGCCTGAGAAGCAACTGGGTTTTTTTTTTTTTTTTTTTTTTTTTTTTTTTTACTCTCTCCTAAAATATGTCCTCTCAAGGATGTGCCTCTTCTATCTATTAGGGTTTGCTGCTGAGACATGCAGTTAAAAGCATGCTCCTCTGCTTGGTCCTCTCAGAAAAGATGACATTAGATGAAGTCCTCTCCTGCTCTTGGCTATGATTCTCTAGTGTCAGTGTGTGAACACTTTTTGCCACTCACCAACCACAGAGGGCAAAGAACCTGAAAACTTCTCTTCTCTTCCCACATGGTCTCAGACTCCGTTTTCCATCTTCTTAGCTTTCCAGAATCCACTCGTTACTGCAGCCCTATTCCTGCAGGGCTGGAATGGCTGTGAATGGCTCTGCCTTGGGATGTATCAGCCAGAATGAAGCCGCTTGGAGCACAGTGTCCAAGATGTACCCCCTGCTCATTCAAAGTTTCTGAATGGGTTCCAAAGTTTTGACAAAAGTTTTTTTTTTTTTTTTTTTTTTCAGTATCTTCAGTGTTATTTTATAATTAAGTTCCCTAAAAATGGCTCCTGGTCATGGAGATCTATTTCTCTGAAAACACTGCTTGGACAAATATCCTTTGGGGTATTTGATAAGTATTAATTAAATTGAAAGAAGAGAGATATCTGAATATGCAATCGTGTTGGTAGCACATTCCTCCATCCTGCTTCTTCCCACCACCTCAATTAATCAGGACTTCAGGGAGTATGTTTCCAATTTCTTACTCTCTCTAGTGAGACTTGGAGCCTGTGGCCTTGGATAACTTTTCTCCTGTGTTTTCTGTCTTGAGGACTCAGGATTTCACTTCCAACACCACCTGGAGAGACACATGCAAAGCTAGGGGACAGCTCATAGAAGCCTCTGCTGACAGGGCCCTTCACTGAGGGCCCTGGCCTGTGGTTCAGCTCTGCATATGAGCACTTCTCTGAGTCTCAGTCTCCCCATCTCCCACATACCCCACGTTTCACATGCCTTCAATCTAGAAAATTGAGCCACAATGAAATAAATAGCCTGAGTAGTTTTATAATAATTAGAAATTTGAATTCATAGCTAAAAACCCTTTGAAAAACTGTAAGGGAAAAAATTCACTTGAGTGCATTAAATTATCTGAAAGTGCTGGTTACTATCATCTCAGCGATAACACATCACATGCAAAATATAAATTTTTGACCCTGATTTAAAATTATCATACGATAAAATTGGATCATGTGTGCATTTGTGTGTATGATTCTATGAATCACAGTACATGTATAGATTTGTGTAACCATTACAACAATGAGAATATAGGAGGTCCATTGCTCTATTCATTTACCAAAGGACAATTTAGTCATAGTCTATTATTATTTTAATATATTGCTGGATTCAATTTGCCTTTGTGTGTGGGGTAACAGACTTAATATGAGACCTACCCTCTTAACCAAATTTTAACTACATACTACAGCACTGCGAATTGTGGATAGTATGTTGTCCAGAACTTATTCATCTTACATAATTGAAACTATGTGTCGGTTGACTAGCAATGAACCCTTTCCTTTGAGAGATATTGTTCCGAAATTATTTCCCTTGTGCTATCTTTGTCTGGTTTTGATAGAAGGTAGTGCTGGCCTCATGCAGTAAGCTGAGAAGTACTCCTCCTCTTCTATGTTCTGGGAGGATTGGTGTTATTTTTTTTTTTTTAATGTTTGATAGAAGTTATCAGTGAGACCATCTGGATGTAGAGATGTTTTTTCAAAGCATTTTTAATTACAAATTCTGTTTTTTAATCATTACAAGGCTACTCAGATTAGCTATTTCATTGTGGCTGAATTTTCCAGTTTGAAATTTTCCAGAAATTGCTGTGTTTCATCTAAGATGACAGATTTGTGTGTGTGTGTGTGAAGCTGTTCATAATGTTATTATCTTTTTAATGTCGGTAGGACCTCTAGTGGTGTACCTTTCATTTCTGAGAGTGATAATTTGTGTCTTCTCTCCTTTTTAAACTAATGTTTTAAAATTTCTTTATCTTTTCAAAGAAACATTTTCTGTTTTTAATTTTATTGATCTTTTCAAAGAACTTTCAGTTTCATTGATTTTTTTCTCTATTGTTTTTCTGTTTTCAGTCTCATCAATATCTGCACTTAATGTATCATTCCCCTCCTCCTGCTTGCTTTGGATTGATTTTGCTCTTCCTGTTCTAGTTGTATAAAATGAAAGCTTAGATGATTGACTTGACACCTTTCTTCTTTTATAATACAAGCATTTATTCCTATAAATTTTCTCTCAAAGCATTGCCTTTGGTACATCCTATAAATCTTGGTATGCTATATTTTTATTTATATTCAGTTAAAAATATTTTCTACTTTCTTTCAAGACTTCCTCTCCGACAAGAAATCACTGATACATGTTTTGTTGGATCTCCAAGTGTTTTGAGATTTCCACGCATATATTTTTAGAACCATTAGACCTAAAAGCTACAGAAATGTAAAGAAGCCATTATTTTAAAAACTCAGTAATTTACTGAGCACCTACTGTGTTCAAATCACGAGCCAGGCTGCTTGAGATTCAATTCCAGCCCCCAAGGAGCTGACCATCTAAGAGAGACATGGAGATACCCCACACAGACAAGTGGGAGGCTCGGTGGTGGGTGGGACATGCTGCTGCCATGTTATGGGTACAGAGCAGCACTGCAGTCGGGGTCTCTTCCAGTGGAGTGGTCAAGGTCAAGGGGTAAAGTCGGCCTTAGATAGGTAGGACCTCTGTAAGGAAGGCCTTAGGGGAGGGAAGTCCATTCTAGTGAGGGAAGCGTTGCCTGGCCTCCTCTCCCTCCCAGCGGCCTGCAGCCACTTGGCACATTGGTCTGCCCAACTCACACACATCTGGAGAGTGAACTAACCAGACTCTTAGACTGAGGCTCTTCCAGAAGTTGAAGGCAGCACCTCAACCCTTCAGAGAAGCAGGATTTACATGATTTTCTGGACCAGAGAGGGATGACAAAAATAAAGCTGATATTGAAAAAGCACTCGACTTCTTTTACATTTGACAACCTCACAGACTTAGTCTTGTCTTTCTGCTTTGTCAAAAGTTGAGCTAAACTCAAGGACTCACCACAGTAAAGTGACTTGTTGTTGGCCCCTGAAGCATGCTGCCCTGTCCTGAGAGTGAACCAAATCAGCTTTTGAGTTTCAACCTCTATATTAGTCCATTTTCTCTTGCTGTAATAAGATAAATGAAAGTGGGCAGCTATTTTTTTTTTTTTTTGAAAGAGGCTTATTTAGCCCAGTTTGGAAGACTGAACGTCCATGATCAGGTGGCCCCATCTGTGCCTCCTTTGGTGAGGGCCATTCTGGCCAATGGCTGTGAGGTGGGAGCGCATGGGAGTGGACGAGGTCACTGGTGATCCCAAGAGGTTCAGTGGCCAGTCTTGCTCGTTGATGACAACTTGCTTTTGCAGGAACTAAGGAACGAACCAGGTTCCCACAGGAACTTTAGCAATTCCTTCCAAGGGAAAGGATCTCAAAGACCTAATCACCTTCCACTAGATCCCACTTCTGAAAGGTTCCGCCACCGTTCTACATATCCAAGCTTCCATGACACAAAACTGTGAGGGACATGCCACAGACCACCTGAAAACCATAGCAGGCTCTCTGGTCCCTGTAGGCCAGAGAAAGGCCAGGGTCAGTGTAGCTAAAGGAACAACGATGGCAAGCAGCAGGAGAGAAAGAATTAGCTTCAGCTGAGAGGGCTTTGGCTCCCTGCAGAAGGAAACAGAGAGGGAAATGTGAGGTGACAGTGAATCCTATCCCTTGAGATACATGATTGATCTACCAACAAGAAAGAGAATTAACAAATCAAAAAAGTTCTTACAACCAAATCTTTTTCACCCTTCACGAAGAGTCCAGCCATATTCCACCTTCTTTCCCTTTTTCTTTTTCTTTTTTTCAAAAACTGACTTGTAGGATCAGCTTTTGTTATATAGGAAGAGCGGATTAAGAGCCATGCTCCTGAAACTTTTGTAGTTTACATTTTTCTCTTCAGTTTATTTTGCACTTGCATATTTTGTTTTTTAACTGAAGGAGGACTGTGCATATGTTGGTGATTTGACAGGAAAAATATTTGTTTTAAAGAGCCTTCTAGCAAAGATTCAAATGACTAGCTTTAACAGAATTTTTTTTTTTAATTTTAAAGAACATGATTTATTTCTCATTAAATTTCCCTGAGCTAGTTACTTAAACTCTCTTGGTTTTCTTATTTGAAAAATGGATAACAAAACACTTACGTTGTGGATTTGCCCTGACATGGGAAAGGCAACAATCCCAAGGCCACCTCCCATATCGGGGAGAATGTAGTCACTGATGTGGACGTGAACTGCCTGAATAAATCCCCCCAGTGCTTTATGAAATTCTATCATGGACTTCCAAGTCATTCTGTGAATTCCAAGCTAATCCTTCTACCTTAGCATCTGGACCCAACATGAAAGGTCGATATGACCTGTTTTCTCATGCAAATAACTAGTTTGGTCTAAAGAGGAAGAACTCTAAAGCACAAGGAAATTTTATGAAGAGTCAGATTCTGATTTATGTGAAAACAAAATATCCTAAGGGATTTTGTATTTTTTATGATGCTTTTTAGCTCAGAAAGGACATCTACGTGTTTCATCTCTTCTGGATTACCAAAATCACCCCCGGGGGCGGGGGGAATAAGCTAGAAAGGGATTGACCATTTTGGTTTTACAAATAGGGTATTAAAGACTCTAAGAGGGCAAAGAACTCACTCATGGCTAATAAAGGACTGAAGAAGTCTCAGGCTTAGTCTCTTGTGTTCAAATCTAAAACTAAGGTCTCTTTGGCTTAGGGGACTATAGTTAAAGCTATTCAAAAGGATGACTTAACCTTTTATTTTATATGTACCTTTTTAGGTTTTCCTATATCCAAAGTGCCTACTAGCACTTAAAAAAGGGTTTAGATTACTATTTTATTAGTTTTCATGTTGAGAGTATTACCTATCTTACTAAAGTACCTACATGCGACTAAAGTGCAGCTATATAATGATGTTGAATGGAAAGAGAAAGAGGAGGTTCAGGGGCTGACCCTGAGTTATTGGACAGAATGCCACTATCATCTGGGTACCTCCTCCCCTCAAAAAAAAAAGTGTTAGAATATAATACCTATTATAATAGTATTGAGAGGTGGGGGCAGCCAGGTGTGGGGGCACATGCAAGTTCAAAGCCAGTTGCAATTTAGCCAGGCCCTCGGCAACTTAGAGAGGGCCTGTCTTGAAATGAATAAAATACAATATGAAACCTGACAACATGCACAGCTAGAGTGTCTATTTTCTCCAACATGATTATGGCCTCCTTAGGACAGAGGGTCATCTTACCTGTTACGGAACCGTAGCTCCTGGCAGCGTGGTTGGCACTTAGTCATTCCTTGTGGAGCGTGAACTTTTCCTGGGAAGAGCAGAGGAGAAGTCTTTAGACTGTGTAGACCACAGGTAGGTTCTCTTTTTCCTCCTTCTTCCCCTTCCAACTCCCACTTTAAAAAAATGTGAGGACCATTCTAAAAGGGCTAAGAAAACCAGCTGTGGACCTGAAGTTCAGTATACTGCCTCCACTGTCATTAGGAAAGATATTTCTAAACAAAACAAAACACACACACACACACACACACACACACACACACACACACAAAACCCTCTTAATTCAGTGATTTCATGTGAGGGCCACACAAGCATTTCAACATGGAGGAGGTCCAGGGAGGGCGGATGATTTCAGTTGTCAGGAGCACTAGGGGGAGCTTAGCAACACTCCGTGTCCCCTAGCCAGGGGTGTTAAAGATTCAGCAATCTACCTGGTGTTTGATAGCAATGCCACGGCCCTGCAAATTTCCCAAAAGAAAAGACACTGGAGAGTCAATGCCTTCTCAGATCCAATTTTTCGAGCAGTGTTGAGAAAGAGAAATGAGATCACAGGCCTGGACCCTGGAGGTAAGGACCCTTTGGGGTTCTTCCTGGGATCCCAGGCTCAGAGCCCCACATAGACTTCCATGTACCTGAATCTTGCCCACTGGGCTGCTGAGGCCTGGCAGGGCGCGGGCGTCTCAGGGTTGGCTGTGGCTTACTACATCTTCTGAGGGCTGCGCTGGGCAGAGCTAGCCCTAAAGAGTCAGGAGGGGAGGGACTGGAAGATTACCTGAAGGCTCAGAACTGAAACAGGGCTCCCTATGAATGAATCCGCATCTGTCTGTCCTGAGTAGGCCAGAGCCATATCTGACAGACCTGTCCCAGGATGAGTGGGAGCTCAGAGATGCACCTCTGCCTTGGGGACTTAGGATAAACAGATCAGGGGAACCTGGCAAGGCGAGGTCACAGGAAAATGCATCTGTAAAGACAAGAAGGCATTAGCCAGGAGAAGGGTGAGTGAAGCTGGGGAGATGATAAGGTAGGAAAAGTAGGCGAGAGAGACAGGGAGAGAGGGAGAGAGGGAGAGAGAGAGAGAGAGAGAGAGAGAGAGAGAGAGAGAGAGAGAGAGAGGGAGAGGGAGAGGGAGAGGGAGAGGGAGAGGGAGAGGGAGAGGGAGAGGGAGGGAGAGGGAGAGAGGGAGAGGGAGAGGGAGAGGGAGAGGGAGAGGGAGAGAGAGGGAGAGAGAGGGAGAGAGAGGGAGAGAGGGAGGGGGAGGGAGAGAGAGAGGAGGTGTAGAGACTATTAGGGGAACACAACAGAGTCAAGAACTAAAGCTAGAGAGGCGGCAGAGGCCAGGACCAGAAGATCTGTGTCTGTCAGATGTTGGACTTTATATCCAGGTTCAAATGCTGATCCTACCACTTTAGAGCTGTGCTGCCTTAAGAAAAGTAGATAGCCTTTCTGGGCCTACAATCTGCCTCAGTAGATGTTGGTTATTTTTATTGTCTATGCTCCTATTATACTCTAAGCCACGGGAAGGCGTTGGAAAGCTGTGAGCACCTACTGTGTGCATGTCTCTGCATTCAACACGGGGAAGACCGGTCTTACTTATCTTATGACATGTGTATGTGGCCTAGACCTTGCAGGAGCACAGGTAGCAAGTGTGACTGTGGGGTTTCCAGGTGGGACAGTGTTGGGGAAATGGTGAAGAGCCCAGTCCCCCTTTGCTGAAGGTGTGTAGAAGTCAGCCCTGGAGCACAGAGATCTGAGAGCCTAGGAAGGCAGGAGCACAGCATCAGTGGCATCAAGAAGCCTTCATGCTGGGAGCCACGTGTTTCTTCTCAATGGAGACTATTAACGGGGGAGAATGGATCAAGTCTTCTCATCAGACTCTTGATCCCGGGCAGCTTTGCTTTGCCGCAGTGGCCCTACCAAGCCATCAATTCTCTGAAATCTCCTAGGACACAGACAGTCCTTCACTGGGTAAATCCTTCACATGCAGGAGACAGTCTCTCTCCCAGTGCGATCCCACAGCAGAAGCCATTCTGGAAACAGAATCCACCATGCAGCAATGGCTTGTTTTGGACAGAAGAGGAGTCATTCCCTGCTCTCCCCTGTGAGTTCTCCCTCTAGTTGCTCTGCCACCACACACGGGACTTTCTCAGGCACAGAGGCTGCAAAGGAGGCAGGAACATCAGCACCCATTTGGAGAAGAGAGGCCTGCAGCTTCCCCTCCCTGTCTCTCCTGTGGCCAGAGCAATAAAGAGGGATCTCTTTTTTTCTGCAGAGCTCCACCAAGCTGGCTTCTAAGCAGGGAGGAGGACTCCCGAGTGGATGACCTCTCTGCATGGGTCACAGGAGAACTGAGGATACAGCTCTGTGGCTGAGTATGGCGGCTCTGCATGACGCCCTTGGCCTGGGTTCTGCCTTCCCCACCGCAGGAGCAGCCTGGAGTTGGCTGCTGGCAGCCTCAGCAACCCAGACCAGCGCCTACGAAGCTGGGCACTGAATATGCAATCTCTAAGTGCTCTGGACTCCTTCAACAGCGAGGACATTATCTTTGATATTATTATATAGTAATGAGAAAATGTTCCTGCGGGCTGCGGCTTTCTGGCAGAGCACACTGTGCTCTGTGAGGAAATACGGTTACAGGAATGATGCTCTTATTTATCTTGCCTCCAGAATATCCAAGTTGACAGCCCAGACACGGGTCTGTGGTCATTTCCAGATCATCCACCTGCTCCTGCCCCTCCCCCTGCGTCTCCTGCCTGTGGGCCTCCTGCTCTCACCTGTCTTCCTTCCACCTTCGTGCTTATGACACACAACTGCTTCAGCACTTTGCTCAGATCCTGTCATTCAATTCTCCCGGTAGCCCAGGAGTTAAGTCTAATACTGCTCTTATCTTACACTACACGCGAGGAAACTGAGGCCTGGCGAGGTCAAGGGACTAGCAAGTGGCAGAGCATGCATTCGAACCCAGGTGATCTGGCTCCATAACAGGGCTTTGAACCTCACACTGTGCAGCCTCCAGGTCTGGTGATTTTCTCTGTGGTTCTAGGTACAGAACGAACTCTGGGCACTGTGATACTTGGCATCCAAAGCTGGGACACCATGGAACCAAGAAGTACTGTTGACTAGCACCAGCCATATGAGAAGAGGAGCTCCTATGGAAGCTTCAACTCATCCAGAGTGAACAATGTGGTCCTTTCCCCAGGGCGTTCCCAGAGTGTCTCCAGCAATCCCACAGCTTGGGCGTGTGCAGTCCCACAGGCAGCCCAGCACCTCCAGAGCAATTCCTGGGATTCTCAGAGCTTCCCACCACCAGCCTCAATTTGAGCAGCTGACCTCCGAATGACCAGCTGCTGGACACCTGGGCTCCAGGCCAGCTCTCTGGGCATGGTCATCAATGGGCCATAGGGACCCTCTGCAGGAACACTAGCCAGCGCGTGCTGGAGTCTGCCGTGGTGCCTATCTGGGTGTGGACTTGCCTGCCAGTATAAGGGGACAACTATGTATCTCACCAGGGTCCCTCTCACCAGGTTGTCATGTGGCGTCTTCACTGTTGCCCACTAGAGTGTGCGTAGTTGCACTGTCTAAATATGTGCATGTGTTAAGAAGGGCACAGAGTGTGTTAAAGTATCTGTGTGCACACTCTGGTAGGGGTGTGGGCTGAGATATTTGGCTGTATTTCTGTGTGTGCCTATGGGTATTCTCTCTTGTGATTCTCAACTCAGTTGCAGATGACAGCTGCCTTCACTTTGTCCCTTCTGTTTTCAGACCCCAGCAATGTTCTGAGGTGATATGGGCCCTGCCTTGCAAAGACAGGCAGCTTGATTTTGTCCCCATAGGGTGTGAACCCTTCCAGCTCTCCCTGTCCTCCCCCTGGTTTCTGCTCTCCCCTCATGCTCTGTCCTAGCCTTGCTGACACCCCCCCCCTGGACACATCAGAAAGGAGCTGGAAACCATCTGGTTGAAACATAGCTCCTGAGCCATGAAAGCACAGTGCCCAGGATCCCCTGGGGCCAAGGCAAGGCTGTATCCAAAAGAACTTCTGTGCCCCACACCTCCATCTCCTGGCCCGAGCCTTTCTTCCCACCCTGGATAGGCACCATCCATGGGTGAGGGTCCTTCTTTCCCTAGTCATTCTGTCTCTGGGTGGTTCCCCGTGGAAGTAGCATTACTCTGGGACATGGCCAATTGCATCTCTAGGCCTCTGAAATTTCAATCATGACCTCTACATTGCCCTACAAAGCTGGGAACACTGGGGACAAAGGGGGCCATTAAACATGTGTATATTTTCAGTTAGCTGGAGAGCAGCACACGAAGCTGCTGGTGGGCCCTCAGGAGAGGAAACGCATTCAAAGAGGCAGATGCTGGCCATGGTTTCTGCAGCTTGGCAGGGACAGCAGCTCTTGGCACTTGCTCTCGAAGGCCTGACGCACTGTCTGTCCCACTGCAGCGGTTCTCCTTGCACATGACCTCATGTTCCTCAGCTCCAGCGCCCAGGTCCAGGCCTCCCCCGTGTGTGGCAGCCCTCAGTGCTGCTCCTTGGCCAGGAGGGCCCAGGCAGGCCTCCAGGTGGGGATTTTCTTATGATGGGGAAAATAATCAGAGAGCTCTGTGATGTTGGGCAAATTGCTTAAGCCCTTTGTGCCTGGGTTTGTTAACCTATAAAATGGGCAACAATATATACCTCACAGGGTGTGGTAAGACTTAAGGGGCTGGAGATGTGGCTCAGCGGTAGCGCGCTCGCCTGGCATGCGTGTGGCCCAGGTTCGATCCTCAGCACCACATACAAACAAAGATGTTGTGTCTGCCGATAACTAAAAAATAAAATATTAAAAAAAAAAAAAAGACTTAAACAAGCCACTCTGTCCTTAGCATATACTGAGAGATACATCGGGCACTCTCTGCAATGTAGGCAGGAAGCACTTCATAATTGTTTATTATAAGACCACCCCACAGCCCAACCGGCCTTCTCCCTGGGTCTGCTGGAAGGGAAAAGGAGAAAGACTTCTTTTGCAGGGTTTAAGATTGGAAGCAGGCAGGGATAATGCCCTTTCACACTTAGAAAGGACCCCCATTATCCTGGCATTACTGGGGATACCCAGGGTACCTGGGGGATGCAGCCCTGTGTAGGCAGGTGAGGATATCAGCAGGACAAAACTTCCCACCCAGGACAGGAAGCCTGCCTCGCCCTGCTCCTGTCTTCTCTGGTCTTTATTAAAGGTCAGCAAGAGCAGAGAGGCCCCCTAGAATTTGTCTCTGTTGACAAGGCCAGCAGACATAGGCTCTAAAAATAAACCTTAATAAGATTTTAAGCAAACACTTTTTCAACAACAATTCAGATCACGGCTCTTTTTCTCTCCTGCCGCGCAGTGTGACCTATAGTGAAGCCCACGGCACAGAGCACAAAATGTCAGAGGCTTCAGAGCCCTGGGAGACTCTCAAGGCCTGCTCTGCCTGGGGCCTGCCTTGCCAGAAGGATCCTGAAGCGAGAGAGCTGCAAACCCACCCCAGGGGACGCGGGAACTACTGTCACGGCCCCCCACCCCGACCAGGGACTGTCTGCACCCAGATTCCAGCAGGCAGAGGGTGTCCTGGCTTTGTTTTCATTTCAGCATGGCTCTCTCCTAGGCAAGGTCTGGGGGCCACCAATCTGTCAAGTTCACTGCGGGTGCAGGATGCTGCCCAGCGCAGTGTGGGGCTGAAGAACCACGAGAAAGGGCTCCCGGAATGGGGTCTCTGGGGGCAGCACACACGCAGGATGCGGGGGAGACATGCGGCCAGCGATGTCTGCGGAGATGTCATTCCTGGTCCTTCTGAGAAGTGAGAAAAGGTCACAGGGCTGCTGGAACCGCTGTGGGCAGCACCAGCTTTTCTGGGCCATTCCATCCAGGGGGAGGTGCAGTGGGTGGGGAGAGAAGGAAGAGGTGGGGTGTGAAAAGAGGCGGGGAGAAAGGAGAGAAGACGGAGAGGAAGGAGGAGTCAAAGGCGGGGCGGGGAGGGGGCGACCTAGGTTGCACCGGTTGCTGATGCATCCTGCGCCCTTTGTCGCCTAACACGCCAGTGGGGGGGGGGTGCGATGTCCCCGGATTGGGGCAACTGGAGAGGGGGCGCAGGAGCAGCGGGCAAAGCGATCTGCGGGGCGCGGGTGGGAAGAGGAAAACCGAGGGGCCGAGCACCTCTCAGCGGAAAGGGGCTGGGCAAGCGGGGTTCACCGGCGCTCCCACCTGCGCCCGCGGCGCCCCCTGCCGGCCGCCCCAGCACACACTGGCGTTGTCTCCAGGCTTTCCATTGAAGGGTGGAAGGGCCCGGGTGCTCCCTGGAGCTGTGGTCCAGAGTGAGAGAGTGTTGTGCTCTCGCCTCTTTCTGGTTTGGAACTTGAGGGTGGAAAAGATGCATTCCCTCATAATTAATTTAGGTGGCTGTCAACTGTGGCCACCGCTGGACCCAGGCGAAGAGCACAGACTGAGAAATTGAGGTGAGGGAAAGGAAATACTGACCACAGCCTACATGGGCCGCGAGTAAAACCTTGCTGCATCTCCTGCGGAGTTTGGAGCCAGTGGGCGCCTGGGCCATCCTGACCGTAAGCACCAGCCATCTCCTAAGCATTTTTGGGTGGCCTTTCTTAATTCCCAGCATCACCCCGTACGTTAGCTGATATTAACCCCATTTTATAGATTTTTTAAAAATCCTATAATTCAAAGAGTTCATTAAGTAGCTTTCTTATAGTCTCACAGCCAGAGCAAGCAGAGGTGGGATTCGAACCCGAATCTCTCTGACTTTGCAATGTTATTGCAGGTACAAGGCAGCCCTGCGTACACACGGCCCCCCATGATTCCTTTGTGAAGGAGTCCCAACATTTTCAACTTTCTCTTCACCCTCTGTCACCTACTTCAAACCTGTCTCAGGCACTCGTTTGCCTTCTCTACCTCACTTTTCCATTATAATGTGGTCTATGAGAAGGATCTGGAACTAGTTCACACTAGGGTTTCAGTGATTGGTAACAGCTTGAAGTGTCCAACCCCCCCCCCCCACCACCACCACCATTTCCAAGATTTGCCTTTAAAGTAGAATCTAAGCTTCAAATTAAATAATGGAAATTCTTCGGGTAGTTGATTTGACAGCCAGGAATGTGGGGCAGTATCCTGGGCCCAGCAAACCCTGCAGGTCACCCCCCCCACCCCCTTCCTCAGCACATAGGTAAGTCCTATTCTCCATTCTGACTATGTGCATAGAAGGTAAGTCTGCAAGAGGAAAGTGACAGGCCCTTTGCTGAGAACCTACTGAGTCCTAACTTGCCCAAGGCAATGCAGCTAATAAGTGCCTGAGTTGGGATTCGCATCCATTCATTCAGTCAATCATTCATTAAGCATATTTTTTATTTTTATTTTTTAAAGATTATTTTGATATGGAGACAAACTAGAATCCTTCAGTCCCTCTATACTCATGTTCCCAAGGGAGCGAATGGACACATGAATCATCACAACAGTCAGGTGTTGTGTGATGGACGCTGCCTAGGGCATCATGGGTGAGCCTCCTTCAGAAGCACGGCCTCAGGAGATGAGGCCTCTTTAATATGTCCCCAGACTCTCCAGTGTGGGCCACCCGACTGCACTGCAGCATTCTGAGAATTACTGGATCATTATAAAGTGACTTGCATCTCTTGGTACATTTGGGCGGCCTAAAATGTACAGGAATCATCATTTTTTCTTTCCCAGTGCAACAGAGGATGATTTAAAAATATGCTTGACTTGAAGAATAAGGATAAAAAAAAAATAAATAAACGTGGGAGCCCAAGGTAAAAATGGAAAACAGATGAAATCCAAAGTATTTTCAAGGTGTCTTTTTCTCTGTGTTTCTATTTTGCAGGTTTTAAAAGCAGAATTAAAGTGTAAAGCAGAGGGAAATTTCTCTTGATGCGGCATTTACATAAGAAACACATTCAGAAAAAGAGGCTGTGATTCTGAAAGTGTCCTTATTATACTGCACTAAAAATTTCCCTGGGGATGGGGGAGGTTTAAATTAGTGGAAGAGAGGAGGAAATAAACCCCTCTCTTCAAAATGTGAGTCTCTCCCAAACCCAAAATTCCACCTTAGGAAATGGCCACATGGTGATCAAGAGCAGACAGAGCCCTCATTGTGTAAGGGCTCCACCTTCTCCAGCCTTCATTACAATTCACTGGCTCCTCCTACATCCGCTTCACAAGTCCTGACATGGAACTTGACGCTAAATCACAGACCTCAGCACAATTCACAAGGAGGTCCTTGTTTTTAGTGGTTGTGCATCTTGCTGTAGAAATGTATCCACACACCACTTAATAGACCTGAGGAATCAAAGTTAGTGTGAATAGCCATAAGATGCCACAATCCTGCATTATTTGTTTGTATCTATTTTCTCTGACATCTATCACATATTTTCCTACTAAATTGAATTCACATAGAAAGAAAATACTGTGAACACAGTATTTTGGTTATCTACCACTGCATATTTGAACTACCCTAAACTTAGTGGCTTCAAAAGTAGTCATTTTATTATGCATTGTGATTTCTGTAAATCAGGAATTAGGACAGGGTCCAGTTTCTCCTGCTCCATGAATGTATTAAATGGGTCACTTGGTGATAAAGGTGGCCAGACTTCTTAACAAGACAGTTTAGGACCAGACTTCTTAACAAGACAGTTTAGGACCAAGTGTTCCTGGACACAAAGTCCACACTGTGGTCCTTATTAAAGACCATTTTCTGGAATCCCAATACCTCCAACTTCCTCATTCTGTCTTTTCAATGATGACATTTCCACAGAGATGGATTTAGATATGTAAGTGGCTAAGTCATTTGTGTAGCATACTTATTCTCAAAGTATGGTCCAGGGACTAAGAATGTAGGTATCATGGGGCATCACCTGAGAACTTGCTAGAAATCCTAATTCTTGGATTCCAGAAATTGGTAGGACTCAATAAGCTATATTTTGATAAGCCCTCCAGGTGATTTGATGCATGTTAGAGTTTGAGAACAACATTTCCAGCACATGAAAATCAACTACAAACACGTACAAAACTGGATCTCACCCCCAGAGAATCTATTGGTTATTCTGCAGAGCCCCAGGTATCCCACTAATTTTAAAGACATTCATAGAGATTCTATTATGCAGACAGAATTGAGAACATCTGGGCTAGAAAACAAAATTAATTCAGCTCAGGTAGACTAACTCAGGTAGGTAACTATAAAACAATTTAGTAAAACACCACAGGCTGCTGCAGATTTTGGACAGATAATCAGAACCATGTGCACCCTGGGCTTCTGGGGTCTGGGTTGCAGAGAGTGGATGATACAGAAGTTAAGTCCTTACTCATCATCCTGACATTCAAACCCTGCACCCTAGGGCTCAGGTTTATACTTCACACCTATCCTAGGTTGCACACTGCATAGTCCAGAACCTCATACTCAAAGTGAGGTCCCTGGACCAGCAGCATTGACATCAACTGGGAACTTGTCACATAACAAATCCAGACTACACCTACCCCTAGTGAACCAGAATCTGCCCAGAGACTGAAGGCACAGCACAGTTTGAGAAGCTCAGCTGTGGAGCAAGTTTCATTCTTCCTGTCTACTTCCTGGGTTTGACAATATCTCCAGGTTCCCCAGATAGACAGAGGTCCCCAGGTACTAAAGCTATAATGATTTAACTGAGACAGGGTATTGCCGGAGGAGTCTGGAACACACAAATTCTCCTCGTATTTTTAAGAGCTACACTATGAATTTGGTGATAAATAATAAAAATACAACTTTTTGTTGGTTTTTAGCCTTCTGATGATTACAAAGAACAATGATTAGCCCTACATCAACTAAAAAATCTTGAAATACCCATCTGAAGCCAGGTAAAGGGAAACAAACTCATTGCTTAACATCAGGAGTATCTACTACTTTAAATTTCTTTACCTCCTGCCCACTAATGGGTAGCCCCAGTTCATTTTTCACAGCTTTGGGCCCAGCTCAGGCTAGGATGAAGCACTATTTTGAATTCAGGTGTTAATTACCTCTGTCACACTGTTCTTTGGTTCTTCAAAATTAAATGCCCTCAGCCAGCTCCTACTATTTTGCCCAAGGGGATTTTTTTTATTGTTGTTTTCCTGTCTGACTAAGTAAAAATCTTAGTGGAATGGACCATGGAGAGTTAATGGTCCATTCCACTAAGATTTTTACTAGTGGGTTTGGAGTTCACCCTGTGATATGAATTGCTCCCCAGGGCTGGGAATCAAACCCAGGTACTCACACATAGTAGGCAGGTACTCTACCACTGAACTACATCCCCAGCCTTGGTATGGTTTACTAAACTAACTGAACTCTTAGCATTGGTTATACCACTGATGCCAACCATGGTAAGAAAATGGAAGTCATCCAAACCCCTTCCCATATGCAAGATGCCTTGCCTTAGCTTTTTTATCAGTTAGTCCAATTTGATGCCCTTTGCTGGAGGGTGTCAGAAGGTGTCAGGGTGCCCGCTGATCTCATTTCCAGTTGGGTCCTTCAGTCTCCTTTTGCCAATCTCATGGTCTATTGTTGTTCCTAAATTTGAAGTATGCTCTTTCCCAGGAGAGAAAAAGATCATCCAAGGAGGCTTCGGCAGGTCTTTTCGTAGTTCAGGCATGTATTCAGTGCCATGCTGGCCAGGCTCCAAGCAAGATGATTCCTCATGGAAATTCTTGCCATTTTCACAGGATGCTGTGTTTTTCTATTTTTAACAAAAGAACACCATTGTCTGGGATGAGAAAAGGTTTTGGCTTACATGAAAGAAAAAAGTCATGTTGATGCCAATAGAAGAGTGAATTGTCCTGATAGAATCATCGATTTCCTTGTGGAGTACAGGTTGTCATGCTGGGACTAGACGTAGCTATCAAAACGATCCTCCTCCAGCTGACCAGCTGTTTTAATTGAGTGTATTATCTTGTGGGAGGAAAAGAGAGGGTGAACTATGTCAGGTAGGGTTTTTGTAGGTGCATACCTACGTGGCCAGCTCTGAGCAAACTAACATACAAAAATTAGTGGGTTATGAATGTGATCATTCAGGGAAGGACTGTCTGCGTTGCAAAAGGAATTTGCCACAGATTTCTTTAAATACTAAAGGACCCAGAATTTGAGGATTCTGAGAGTTGATGGGGGATGCTTTGAAGGAGGCTGGCTGGCCACGTGTCTCAAGATAGCAGGACCTACGTGGGCATAATGTAGTCCATCGCCTATTTCTTAGCCTTTTAGATTCAGAAGCTCAGTCTGGAAGTACAGACTTAATGGGGCCCTGTGGGACTGACTACCTCTATACTGATAGGAATCCAAGGTATAACTTAGCTGCCAATTTGTTGGTTTACTATGGGAATTTCCCTTTTCCTTTAATTAATTCAACACATCTTTTGAATGCATACTATGGAGTCAAATTTCCTTCCCTCATGCTGCATACATTTGGGGTGGTGGAGATAAATGATAAATGAGTAGAGAATGTCAGGTGTTAATATATATATATACCATGAGAAAAATAAGGAAGTTTTAAGGGCAGAGAACGTGTTGGGGTGGAAATGAAGGTAGGGGGTTGTTCTGTTTCGTTTAAAAATATCAGGGAAAGTATTCCTGATAAGGATACATCTGAAGGAGCTAGACCCAGAGGTAAATATCTGCAGGAGGGTACTTCTGGCACAATCAGAGCAACCAAAAGTCAAGCGTGTGCTTAGTGTGTTTAGGGAATTGAAAAGAGGTTATTGTGGTTGCAGAGAACTGAGAGGGACAGAAGAGGAAGGAGTTAAAGTGGTAGCCTGGGATCCCCTTGCAGGCGTTTGTTAGGATTTAGACTTTTGCTCTGAGTGACAGTTTGGGCTGAAGAATGGTATCATCTGACTTACATTTTGATGCAATCTCTGGCCACTGTGCTGAAAATAGATGATGGCAGGTCAGGGAAGAAGCAGGGAGACCATTGAGATGGCTTTTGTAATAATGGAGGCAGGAAATGAGACTTGTTTGGACCAGAGTTGGTGGCAAGAAAAATCGTAAGAAGGATCAGATTCTGGAAACATTTTGAAAGTAGATTAAAGGAGTTGGACAGGCTTGTTATCCCAGCTGCTCGGGAGGCTGAGGCAGGAGGGTCGCAAGTTGGAGACCAGCCTGGGCAACTTAGCAAGACCCTGGCTCAAAATAAAATAAAAAGGTCTAAGGCTGTAGCTCAGGGGTAGAGCACTTGCCTAGCATGAATGAGGCCAAAAAAGAAAAAAAAGAAAAGAAAGAAAGAAAAGGAGAGAGAGAGAGAGAGAGAGAGAGGGAGGGAGGGAGGGAGAGAGAGAGATATCAGAGGGTTTTGCTGATGGTTTGGATGTATTGAGAGAGAAGAGGAGAGTCAAGGATGACTCCAACATTCTGCCCTGAGGGACTAGAAGAATGGACTCTCCATTGCTGAAAGTAGGGAGGGAAGGAGGGGGAGAGAGAGAGAGAGAGAGAGAGAGAGAGAGAGAGAGAGAGAGAGAGAGAGAGAGAGAATAGTGTGTGTGTGTGTGTGTGTGTGTGCGCACATAGTCACGCACACTATGGGGATGAGTCAGGAGGATGACTTTGGAGTTGTTAATTCTGTGATGCCCACCACGTACCTGGGGTGACCGTGCTGGAGGCTACATGGGTCTGGAATTCCATGGAGAGGTCTGGGAATCCCAGTGTGTAGGTGGCAGAAAGAGAGAGAAGTTGAGGGGTGGGAGCTCTAGGGTGGTCCAACCTTGGGAAGTCAGTGAAGGGAAACAGTGAAGAAGACTGAAAAGAAGCAGGTCATGGAGCAGGGAGGAGGACTCAGAGGAAGCCATGTCAGGGGCCCAGAGAGAAGTGATAAGCTGTGTCCCACGTTGCTAACAGGTTAAAGCAAGAACTGGGTGGAAGAAGCAGGAAGTCACTGATAACGGCTGTGCTTTGAATATTTGTTTTTTCAGAATTCATGTCTTGGAAAGTTAATCTCCAAAGTCATAAGTAATGGGTGTCTGGGGTGGTGATTGAGTCTAAATTACCCAGTTTCAGGTATTTTGCTATAGAAACAGAAAATGTTCTAAGAAACTAAACTTGACAAGAGCAATGTCAATGGAGAAGTGGAATCAAAGGTCTAATTAGACTGAGTTAGTGAAAGGGGCTAGGGATGTAACTGTGTGGTAAAGCACCTGCCTAGCATGCCCAAGTCCCTGGGTTCAATCCCCAGCACCACAAAACAAAACAAACAAACAAAAAATCCATGAGAGGAAGGGAAGAGGGTGAGTGCAGCGACCTCTAGAGTTTTGTTGTAAAGGAAAGCAGAGACTAATGGTCATCAGGGGCTGGGACCATTTTGTTTGTTTTGTTGCACCTTGGTTTTGTTTTGCTCTGTTGTAGGGTGGGGAATGTCAGAGCATGCTTGCTGATGGAAATGACCCACCGATGAGAGCATGTTTTTGAAGTTATGTCCTTGGATAGTTGAGGGAGATAAGGACCTGTGACACTTGGAAGGATTGCCCAACAAGACAGTTCATTCACAGGAGTGGAAAAGAAATGGAAATGCACACCCAGGTCCACTTTAGATGTGATGGAACGGGCATGTTTTCTGATTGCTTTTCTTTGTTCTCAGTGAAATGGGCAACAAGGTTACCCATTGAGAATTGAGGAACAAGTGGGAAGAAATATTAGCTGTCCGAGGAAAAGGAGAATCTGTGAGTGGTGGTTGTCATGGGCAGCAGGAGAGTCAATGATCCAGAAAAGTCGTTTCCAAAGTGTGACATGGGGACCCACAGGACAAGCATCACCTGAGAGGTTGTCAGGAGTGCACACCCCAAGGCCCCACTCCAGACCTTCTGAGTGAGAAACCTTGAGGCCCAGGCCTTCAATCTGCACATGAACAAGCCTTCTAGATGACTGTGATATGCACTTGAATTTGAGAATCACTAGTCTAGAAAAATGGGATAGACTCAGGTGTGACTGCCAGGAAGCGTCCAGTGTTCCTGAGGTCAGTGCTCACAAATTTAGAGAATTCCCAGTCAGGGCTGTCCATCCAAGCCCATCCTGCTCATTTGTAGCCCTTCGGTGATGAGATTAAGAAGGGATTATTTATATATGTGTACACACAAACACACATACATACATACACACATTTATATATATATCATACCTACATATATATAATGTGTGTGTGTGTGTGTGTGTGTGTGTGTGTGTGTGTGTTCCTGTTATAGCTAAGGTGACCAGAGGAGAAGTCTGCAAGGAAGGCCTTCTAGTGATGCCTTCCTTAATCTTAAAAAAGAACCCAGGCTGGGCCTGGTAGCACACACACCTGTAATTCCAGGTGCTTAAGAGGCTGAGGCGGGAGGATTTTGAGTTCAAAGCCAGCCTCAGCAACTAAGTGAATACCTAAACAACTGAGTGAGACCCCGTCTCAGAAAATATATATAAAAAAGGCTGGGGATGTGGCTCAGTGGTTAAGTGTCCTTGGGTTTAATCCACGGTACCCAAAAAAGATAAGAATAGAAACCAAGGAAGAACTAGACCCCTTCTTCAGCTGGGGTTCTGATCGGAGGATGTAGCCCTGGAACTCATAGCCTGCAGACAAGGCTGAGAGGTAAGGAGGGCAGAGTGGGCGGAAGGATGGACGGCCCTGGGGTTGCTGATGATGTTGAACCATTGGATTTCCTGGCTCAGAGCTTCCCCACTTCTGAGAGCTTAGACTCATCATCCTAATCTGTTAAATAATGATAACAGTAGCTGTCTGCCATGGTTGTTATGAACACTGAGAAAAAAATCCTGTCATTGAAAATAGCTTATGCCATTGTAAAGCCCTATGCAAATGCAAATTACAAATGTAATCTCCAGTAATGGATTTGTATTTTGATTCAAATTCTATACATTTTGTTTACATACAACTTCCCAAAAAGTGAGGTGTAGTCATGGTGAAGGCCACAAAGCATTTGGGACTTCCTTAGATGCTTCAGTGTCAAGTCATCTGTTTTGGGGGCTCATTCTTCAGGATGCCAGTGCAGCTGGGGGGCCTCCTAGACAGGTGTGCTGGAGTAAACCCAGGTGAGTTTTGCTCACCTGGGCAGCAGGAGAGTCAATGATCCAGAAAAGTAGTTTTGCACACCAGGAGCGGTCTGCAGCCAGCTAGGCAAGACAGAGGCAGGAAGCAGGTGCAAACGATCACGCGACCCAGAGCACTCTCACCCCAAGACCCATTTCTCTCCTCTTTATGAAATCCATTGCCTCTTTCAACCCTTTAAGATGACAAAGTTCATGTTGCTTGAGTTCCCCTTCCATAGCAAGCAGCACCCCTTTACCCTAGCACGCTTCTATACTCCATGAGGCATGAATGTGCACTTGGCCCTCCATGTGGAGTCCTTGTATACCCCAACCAGTGTCCATTTCCCCATGGGGTCATTTAATGTGCACTCTCCTCCCCTTGCCAATTGGTGCCTCTGGAGCCTGTCCCTGGACCATCTCAATCCTTGCCCATTCAGCTGCAAGAGAAGTTTCTTTCTGCACTTACTGCTGAGGCTCACTTTCAAAACTCCATGCATACATCGGGCCTTGAAAGGAGAAATGCTTTGTGGCTTATACCTTAAACTTTCCCCTGGACAGGTCACACTTAGCTGAGGGACTCTCTAGTTGACACTTAAGCTGCTGGCATGATGGCCCTTATGTGTCCTTTCACTCCTTCCCTGACCACTTTGTGCTTGGTGCTGAGCATTGTTGGTTCTGCCTCTGCCCCGGTGAGAAGCCTCACTGAAGATGGCATCAGGAGAGTCTTGGTGAGGATACCCAGGGAAAGAGACATCATAATTCCATGTGGGGCAGGGAGAGTGGGGAGAGGGAGAGGGAAAGACCAGATTGCATGTGACACCTGTGATGAAAAGGTCACAGGGAAAGAATAAAACAATCTACTAAAGAAACAGAGGACACAGCCATGCAGAAAGGGCAGGTGACCCATGGACTGTTGGAAATGGCCCGAAGGACTTCAGATCATCATGACTGACTACCCGCACCTATTTGCAAAGTGCCAGTTGGAACAGTTGGAGACACCTGGATGTGACAGCTGCCTACATCCAGACATCCGCAGGGACCATTCACTGGAGATGCTCAGCAGACCAACTTACTCTCCAATAGAACTGGGTGCTCCTGGGAATTAGGGATGGACGGGACCCTCAGAAGGGCCACACCACCTCAGGTTAGGTCTCTTTCCACACTGGACTGGTTTTAGGTTCTGTGCTCTTCTCCAGCACTGGGCCTCTTGAAGACAGAGGCGGGCTTCGTTCAAGGTCCTGCCTGGGTATGAGCACAGCCTGGTGCAGGTCCATTCTAGGAGCCCATGCTGTTGAAGGTCTGGACTGGGCTGGGCTGACTTTTTTCTGTAAAGGGCCCAAGAATAAATATTTTGACTTGGTGGACCGAAGGTCTCCTTTGTGGTGCAGTTTCAACTGTGGAAGCCACCTCAGATAATACCTAGCAAAGCAGCGAGGCTGTGTTCTGATAATACATGATTTTATGGATATTGATGTTTGATTTCACATAATTTCCACAAGTCGTCAAATATTCTTCATTTGATTGTTTTTTTCCAACTATTTAAAAATATGAAAGCCATTCTTAATTGTGGGACTGTACGGAAACAGGGCCCTTGGCCCAGATTTAACCTGGGGACTGCGGCATACTGGCCTCTAGTCAGAAGCATCAAACAAGGCCCGTTTTCTGTTTCTAGTGGGAAATTAAACATGAGTCTTCCTCATGGTCACTTCCTGGTCTCTAAATAAACATTGGGGTGTGCAGCACCCTAATAGCTGGGTCACCCCATACCTCCCTGGAACAAGTGCAGGGCACACAGACAGTGCTGTCCAACACAAAGCCATTGTTCTGGACACCAGAGTGTGAGGTGGGCAGCCTCCGGGTTGCCATGGTAACGGCAGATGCACTTTTAGGAACGTTGCTGCTTCTAAGAGAAGGGATCAGATTGTCAGCAACTTGAGGCTGATGTATCTCTCTATCTTTTTCTTCCATATCTCTCCACAGCCCTTTAGATTAGGGTGGGAGACCAAAAATTAGAGCAAAACTGGGCAAGGACAGATAACAAATGACAAGAAAAGCATTCCTAACCTTAGCAATGCTTCCTCTTCCTCTTGAACTTTTACATTTTTTTAGTGCATTTAAATTTGTCAGGTTCTTTCACACACTCGAGTTCGTTTAATCTGCACAATCCCATAAGGGAAACTTGGTAGAGGGAGATTTGGGGATTTGCTTACTGTCACACGGCCTTTAAGTGGCAGAGCCAAGATCACAGCCAGGTATTTTTATCCAAAATGTATTTGGTAGAGCAAATTTGAGCGTACCAAGAGGGAGGCACTGTGAAATAAAGATGAAGAAGATGTGGTTCCTGTCCTTCAGGTGACTCCATCTAGTGCTGTGGTTCCCAAACCTGATTTAGCACTGACTCCCCTGGGAAATCTGCCGTGAAGATTCTCAGGCCCAAATCTGATGGATTCAAACTGGGTCTCCAGTTGCAGCAAATACCCTTGAGCAAAGACCTCAGACTAAGTTCCCTCTCACCTCTGCCCACTTTGAGAGATCCAGGCTGGGCAATGACGGACTCCAGACCACAGAGGAAGCTCCAGTGGTCCAGGCTGGTTGGAGCAATTCTAGAATAGAACTAAGCATCAGGGTCTATTAGGAAACACCAAGGAGTCTCCAGTCCAACCTGCATACGTAGGAACCTCTCATTCCCGAGGCGGCATTCCCACTGACCAAGTCTCATACCCAGTTGGAATTTGGCACTATAGCTCAGGAAAGTAAGAAAAACTGATATTTGAAACAAGAAGCCTCAGGTTTAGGCAACCCTGGAAATATCCATCTGTATTCATTTAAGTCTGCCCTTGGCCTTGGTTACAGTGTTCTAGGTCTGGTAGATGCTGGCATCACCTTTGGAAAACATGCTCCAGAGTGTCAGGTGCCCAGATCTCTGGCAAGATGAAGACTGGCCTTTCTTCTTCCTGCAGGCAGTGTTTGCAGAGAGCTTGCAACATGAAGACAGACAGCGTGAAATTCACAGTCAGGTATTTAAAAATGTTAGGTAGGCCTTGGTTTCCCGGTACATTTTGTGGACAAGTAATATTTGGGGTACAGCTGTAAGCTGGCAACCTGTCTTCCCCCCAACCCAAGGCAAATCTTTTCTGTCCCTACTTGAGAGTTCTCATGGTAGAGGATTCTGCCTGTTTCTATAGTTTCTTATTTATATTTAATTGAATACTTAGATGGTACTAGCCAATACCTTCAAATGGGCTTGGAGTTATTTATTTTGCTTTGGATGAATCTGTCTTCTGAAATGGATATGAAGCCCCTCCCTGGTTTGGGATTTATAGGCTGGCTGCTCTAGGTTCACAAAGCTTTTCCATTAAAAGTCTCTCTCGTCTGCCAATATTTATTGCTAGAGTCACTGTTTGCCCAGAAGCGACTCTCTGCTGCATCTTCTGGGAAATGAAATTTATGTCCCCTGGCACGGACGGGGTGACATCACTGAAGTGCTGTTTACATCTCTCGGTGGCACAGCCCTGAGCTCAGATGGATGGTAAAGGTGGGGGTGGGGGAGGGAATGGGGTAGGTTTATATAAATAAGTGCTGTCTACCTCTCGGCTGCCTTCGCCTCCCTTCCTCATCCCCTCCACCACTCACATGGACAATACCACGATATATTAATGGAAGTTCTGAAAACGGATGCCCCTCAAATTAGTGAGGAGGAGTTAGGGTCAGTAGTGGTGGAGGGGGGAGCCTGCTTGAAGGGATGCCTGTCCTTTGTGGCAGATCCCCTTCTGATGAACCCTAGCTCCCTCCTTTGCAGGGCCTGGGTTGAGTGCAGCCCTTCCCCAGAGCCCCCTCCCACCTCCCATACATGAAGGTCGCCCCCCAGGCTCCAACGTCAGCTGGCCCAGGGCAGAGAGACAGAAAACGCTTGGGCAGCCGTTTTCTGGACGCATTTGGCCTCCACCCACTTTCTTCTATTTTCCCATCCTGTCCGCTTTTCCCATCCTGGGTCTATTTTCTCCAAGGAGTGTGGGTACCATCTCTCCTTCCTCACTTTACATTCCGTCCTCCCTTTGTTCCTGGATTGGCCAACGGTCGTCTCCCAAGTGCCCAGCTCAGTGGACAGCTCTGGGCCTGGGCTGGCTTTAGGAGCATGGCGTAGTCACACGGGGCCGTGGAGGGTCTCCAGCTCCACTGTGGCTGTCTTGAAGTTCTTCACAATGGGTAAACAGGGCATTCTGCCTTCCCAGTTTGCATGGGGCCTCTCAGAGGAGGCAGCTGATGGTGTCTGTGTCTTTTAAAAATGTCACTTCTCTAACAGATGGTATCCATTATGTATCCCAATGCCTATCCCCCCGCCCCCTCGGAGGGCTCCTGGGTCTCATGCCCTTCCTTGGGCACAGGGGATGAAAAGGATTGGTAGAAACCATGATGAAATCTCCAGACTTTGTGTCAGGGATTGATCCAGGGGTGACCAGATGGCCTAGATCTCATCTGAGAAAGGAGAGTTGAAGCCTATTCTAGAGGAAGATTTTGCATTTCTGGAAAAAAATGGCCAGACCCGGGTGGCCTGCTCCTTGTCCTTTTGTCCCCTCCTTGACTCTTACTGCTGTGGATGTGGGGACAATTCCTGGAGGTATTGCAGCTGTGTGTGTGTGTGTGTGTGTGTGTGTGTGTGTGTGTGTGAGACAAAGGGAAAATCTAGCAGAGTATGGATGGAACAGAGAAACAGAGAAGGAGGTGGGTCTCTGACGGCTTTGCTGAGTACTGCTCCCGTTTTAGACCACCTCTCCCTGAACTTCATGTCCCACACCAAATAACAACATCAAAGCCTCTTCTTCTTCTTCTTCTTTTTTTTTTTTTTTTAAAATCATTGCTATGACATTTCTCTTTTCTAATTACGGTGAAGTGTTTTGTAACTGCTCCGATTTCTCAGCAACATTTAAGGCAGTGTTGTCTGTTCTTAAACACCCTTTCCTTGGCACTGGTGACACAATCTGTGGGTTCTTCTCATCACCGCTTCTCATAGTCCTTCTCCCTGGCTCAGTCCTTGGTGCACTGTCCCGCAGGACTTAGTAACGGGTTCTTTTATGGATCGCTGGGTATTCACCGAGTTCTCCTGTGTATTGGGCTTTAGACTGAGTGTGTCAGGTGGAGGCGAGAAGACGGCTGAGGGCCCCGTTCACACCTCCACAGCTCCCATTGCTGTCCCCTGACCTCTGGGGACAGTTTCATTAATGACCTTAGTGCTAGCACTTGGAGGGGCTTCATTCCCTGGAAGGGAAGAAAGAAGCGACCGAACTGTCCTCAGTGATGCCCCAAGAAGTCATCTTAACTCTGCAGTCCCCCACCAAGCCTTGAAAGAAAGGAAAGAGGAGTCTCCCTTTCTCCTTCAGTTTCAATCTGCTCTTTCTGCACCAGTAAATCATGTTAGGGGATTCTACAGGAGGGCGTTCCTTTACAGGATCCGGCTGGATATGGGAATTTTCTTTCATTTCTCTTACAGGGTATTGAAAGAGTCCATCGGGTCTCAGGATGGCTGTACCTCAGTGCTGCCACCCACTCACTCACCCGCTGTGTCAGATCGATGAGAGCCACTTGGAATGAGCGAGCGCGTGTCTGAGGTCCCCAGGCTGCTCTGGAAGGAAGACTTGCTGCATTGATGTCAGCATTTTTTTTCAGATGGGGCTGCATTGGGGAATTGTGTAAAATGAAGGTGTTTAAAGAAAAGCAGCCACTCACTCATCCCATGTATGAGGAGTTAACCTTAGGATATAATCCAAACAGCAGAAAATCCTTTACCTGTGAAGATGCTTGGTGTTTCTTTAGGATAACAAAGCACTGGGAGATACCTTATTTTTGTGTCTTAGGTTAAAAGAGAAACCCACGATTATCCTGCTGGATGCTAAAATAGCACTTATTCAACTTCAGTGGCCATTCCCAGTAAAAGTTTTTAGAAAGCTAGGAATAAAAGGATAGCCCTTAATTTATGAAGAATATAGGAATAGGAACAAACACACACACACACACACACACACACACACACACACAGACACACACACCAAAAGTCAACAGAGGAAACCTTGCCGTCAATTTGGTAAAACACTGAATAGACCCTGAGATTTGAGACGAGTTATTTGAGTGAGGAACTTTCCTAGGGTGAGTAGTTGAAGAATGAGTCAGAAAACATAAGAACCATCACAGGCATAATGATTAACTGTCCATTAAAAATTAAAAACCCTTCTATCAAGTAAGATAATTAATACTTAGTAAATCAAAATTAGTGCAAAAAAATCCCTGGAGAACAAAATCTGCAAATTTCAAATAAAGATGGACTTGACTGTTATTGATTTTTCCTTTTGCTTCCAAGTCTAATGTAGCTCTGATGTTTGTTAACATTGTTTTTTTTTTTTTTTGCAGGGGGGCGGGGGCTAGGGATTGAACTCAGGAGCACTGGACCACTGAGCCACATCCTCAACACCATTTTGTATTTTATTTAAATACAGGGTCTCACTGAGTTGCTTAATGTCTCACTTTTGCGGAGGCTGGTTTTGAACTCACAATCCTCCTACCTCAGCCTCCAGAGCCGCTGGGATTACAGGTGTGCACCACCACCCAGTTTGTTAAGATTTCCTTTGTCCTGATTCTTGAACGTCAGGTGCATCTCTGCAGTTGGAACCCAAGGCAAGTGCCTGACTTATTGCCTCCTCGTTCCATCCTTGTGGTTCTTCTCAGCAATACTTTTAGAGTTTTGATTAGCGTAACATGGAGAAAGAAGAAGGAGAAATGAGGCAGAACTCAAAAAGCAAACCTATGAATCGTAAGTGACCTGGCGGAGAGGCAAGTACTGATGCCAGCCTTCACGGTGTGACCTCGGGCAAGTCATGTAACCTCTCAGGTGAAAACCAGGGATCATGAGAAATGGCCACCTCTTAAAGTGATAGCAAGGTTTAAATGAGTGCATGCACGCGAGGGTCTTGGATGCCTGGCAAAGGGAGCATGAAGTAGTCTGTTACGATGCTCCCCTTAGACAGTCCAGGAGGAACAAATGAACATAAAACACCAACAGCTTTCCTACCCACCAGCAATATCCAACTAGTAAACACAATGCAGAAGGTGTAACAACTAAAATTATTAATGACCCAGAATACATGTAACAAGATGCATCAGGGACTTGTGTGGAGAAACTATACTACTTTATGGACTACTGAAAAGAACCCAACCAAAGCCAGTGACATAGGTTTTTGATAGGAACACTCAACACTGTAAAGAGACAAAGGTTCTCCCCTAAATTCATCTATATTCAGTATAAACCCAATCAAAACTACAATGGAAGTTTCCAATCATTTGGGTGGATTCTAAGCCTCATCTACTGTGCACGGGTAGTCAAGAAAATCTGCTGCAGCAAGATATCAAATATATTACAAATTTATGGTAATTAAAACAGTGTGGTGCTGGCACGACAGCAGGGTAACTAAAAAGAGACTCAGAAACATTTATGTATGGAAATTATCTGTTAGCTATGGGAATTAGCATATGCTAGAATTATCCTTTCAAGCCAGTGGGAAAAGGTTAACAAGTCAATGTATTGCACAGAAAAAAAATTTGCTTTCCTTTTGCAAAAAGAAAGTTAGTGACCCATCTTACACCACACCCTGAAATAAATTCCTAATGATTAAGCGCCTAAATGTAAAAGTATAAGGCATGAAAGGACCTTCAGAAAATAAAGAAGAATTTCATTTTCCACAGTTTATGAAACGGTGACTGACAAAGAGAAAGCACTTTACAAATACATGCTGCATGAATAAATAAATCTAGAAGTGAGAAAGGTATTTCTCAAGAAATACATTAAAAGGCTGACTGATTGGACAATGCAAACTTCAGTGACTTTGAATAAAGGAAATCTGCAAAGTTAATTTTCAAGCCACAATCTGGGGGAAAAAAGCACTTTTGGCATTATCTAATGTTAAAAGAACTTTTACACAATCTTACTTGCAGCACTCCTACATAGTGATAAGGAGAAGAGAACAGATTAGAGAAAAAATAGGTTATTTAGAGAAGAAATGTAAATATTTAATAAACTTATGAAAAGACCTTCAACCTCAGCAATCAGAGACATGCAAATGAAAACAAGATAACACTAGCAACCCAAGATTGATAGGATTGTTGTGATGGAGGGCAGAGGGAAATGAATATTCTTCGACAGTGTTGAAGTGAGTTTAAATTGCTATAGTCTTCAGGAAAAGGTGCAGGGGGAGTCCTGTGGCTTTAATATCCAAATTAAAACCGTTTACCCTAGCAATTCCACTGCAGGAATTCAACCTACAGAAATACAACCTAACTACACAAATACGTGTGTATGCACGCACAAGTAAGTTTATTTAAAATATTATAAAACTGGAAATAATTCAAAGAGTCATCAATAGGAGAGGCATTTAATACAGGATGTGTCTTTTAGTCTATTAAATGTAACCCAATGATTAAAAAGAATGAAGATGTGTATGTACTGATGGGGAAAATTCTAAAAGATATACTGAGAGTGAACAAAACGAATTTTAGAAAAATCGTCATTTTGTTTGTTCTGCTCAGTGTTGGATTCTCAGTGCCCACGCTGTGTTGCACTTGGGATGGCTCAAAAATGTTTGTTGAGTGACAATGTGAACCTATTTATTGAATGGAATTACAGCAAACTCTTAATATCTTTCATAGTCCTAACCTCAGGTTTGGGGGGCAGTACAGGTTTTGGGATACCATATGGAAAAACAATGACACTTTGTCCAAATCCTGGTTGTATCATACTGATTGATGGCTTTGAGCAAGTTATTGGTTATTGAGAGCAGAGGGAGATGGATATTTCCCTTCTCTAAGACTCACATCCCTCATTAGCAGCTGAGAATAGCACATCCCTTCTCCTGAGGATGCTTTGGAAAATCAAAGGGAAGGAGTGTGTTCGTCACTTTGGAACACCTGCATCACCCAATATGTCCCCGATACTTTGGAAGTGCTCCGTGTTATTAATGCAATCTTTCTCTATTTTCTCCATAAACCTATTGGTTCCCTTGGGACTTTTTTTTTTCGTAAAGTCAAAGATAACATGTTTGGATTTTTCTATATCTAAGTGAACTTCACTGTGGTCCTCTGTGGAGGCTTTTGGGGAATAATAGCCCCCCATCAGTAGAGCCTTGGCTGTCTTTGCACTGGTTTTCTCCCATCCCCTCATCCTTCAATCCAACATACAAGAAGAGCCTAAAATAAGGATTTGTTTTTAATAAGCACCTATTATGCATCGCCACTAAAAATACCATGATGCACATACTCCCAGCCTTCATGGGGCTTATAGTTGCCAATGGAGAATGAGAGTTCAACAGGCAGTAACAATAGAGAATGTCAAGTGGGCTGGAGATCTAGCTCAGTTGGTAGAGTGCTTGCCTAGGTTCAATCCCCAGCACCACCAAAAAAAAAAAAAAAAAAAATTCAAGTGTCATGAGAGGGTGGGGGTGGTACAGGAAGTCATGACAACACCCAGAAAGGCTTCTGACTTAGGTTGGGACATCAGAAGAGAAGAGGTCCCATCTAACTTTGAGAGTTGATGAGGAGCTAAAGGGGCAAGGGAGAGCTAAGGAGAGAGAGAGAAGGATGTTCCAGATGGAGATAAGTATTCATGAAAAACTCACTGGAGAATGTAAAAGAACTGCAGTAGGGTTGGCGCTCTCAAGAGGCAAGTGAGGCGTAGTAAGGAATAAAGCTAGAAAGGTAGGCAGGGGACAGATCATGAGGGCTTTGTGAACTGTGCTTAGGAGTTTGGAATTGTTCCTGAGAGCGACAAATTGTTCCTTGAGGCAGGAGAATGCCTAGATTGGGCCAGCGTTTTGGAAAGGTGAATCCAGCTGTCCTGTGAAGAATGAAAATAGGGGGAGTTTCCTTGGGGGAGTTTCCCTGAGGAAGAGTTTGTTCTGATGATCCAGAAAGAGATGATGGTGGCCTGGATTAGGCTGGTGGGGGGGGGGATGTTGGTGCATTTTAGAGATGTCCAGGAGGTACCATCAGTGGAACTTGGTGACTGATGAGATGTGGGAGAGATGGAAGAGGGAATATCCAGGTCGGCCACTTGTCCGTTCCGTTTTTCTGTATAGTAAACATGTATCTAGCGACCTTGCTAAACTTTCTTGGTTGCTCTAAAGTTGCACTGTTCATTTGCTCAGATTTTCCTACATGGACGATTATAGTGACTGCAAATGAGGGAAGTTTAGCCCCTACGTTTTAGTTTTTTACTTTTGTTGTGTTAGTTTTGTTGATGCAGGATCAGTCTATGGCCAGTAAGAAAAAGAAAATGCTCTTGGGGTTTCAAGCAGAGAAACGTAACAGAGGGGATTAGGTGCTCCCCAAACTGGTGGGAGGGCGAGAGTAGTGAAACTCAGGAAAGACTGCCACTGGCTGACAGGGTCACCACTACAGCTGTGGCCCATGGGATCAGGAAGCAGGTCAGGAAAGTGCCACTGCTGACAGCAGCTGACCCACTCAGTGAAGGTGGCAGCTGAAGGGCTCTTTGAGAATGTCGTAATCCTCATTTACCAAAGAACAAATATCTGCAAGGCACTGCCAGAGATGGACACGGTTTGCTCCCCTCCCTCCCATCTCCAAATATTCAACAAGTGCATCTCATTGGCTGAGGCTAGTGGAGTTCAGAACCCTGAAGGTAAAGGGGCTTTCAACCCCTGTGATGAAGGATAGAAATAACAGAAATTTAAAAAGCTCATTGCAAAACCAACTAAACAAACAAAACTTTAATTTTCCTGGGCCTATTCTTCTGTGAGCTCAAAATGAGCGAAATTCTATAGGGCTTTTCCCATCACTCTCTTCCAGGCACACTAAGCTCTCTAGAAGATGTACAAGGCGACCTGTAATTTTCCACATGCATTTACATGCCTTTGCACTTGTGCCATTCAAAAGTTCTCTTTCTTTCTCCTGGGAGACTCTTTCCATTCCTTCACCACCCACGGCCTCCCTGCTCCCACACGACACCAGGCACAATCGACCTCTATCTCCCCCATATTTCTGTTCCACTCCGTTTGCAGTTCTTATTATAATAGCTCGTCCCACTGATTTTTAACTTTAGTCAAAGTGTGCATCTCTCCCAGTGGATCCTAAGGTAAGGGACCAAGGCTGATTTTTAGGCTGCTGCTCCAGGTACCTACTGAAGCGCTTAGAACATAATAGGTGCTCACCAAAGATTTCCTGACTGTGTAAAGGACTATGTTCTACAAGGTCACTCGAGTAAGCCCCTGAGGTCATACAAAGACCAGCCACCTTCAGGAACAGCCATGCCACTTGTTCCTGAAAGACAGTGATAGAATTTTAGGATAAAAATTCATGTGAATGAATTGCCTATTAATGCCGGCTTCAAGTTCTAAATTCTGATGTTTAATTTATGTCGACTTTTTCTACCTTTGCTAAGCTTCTGCCTACTGTCCTTATTTCTTAAACTTGTGGAGCTACCACCTTTTAAAATACAACTCCCCGGCAACATCCTGATTGACCCCATCATATCAATTTAATGCAAAGACCACTTAAGCCACTGGGAAAATACGGGTCACTACATGCGGCGGACAGTAACACTGATGTGACATTGAAACAGGGGCAGAGGATATCTTAATAAGTAATTACTCCTATAGAACCCGTGAAGTCTAAAGCTCGGAGTGTCTTTAGTGAGCCAGTCTTTTGCTTATACGAAAACAGATATAGAAAATTTCCCACCATTCCCTGGCACTGTGAAAAATTAGTTAGCAAGCTCATCTAGCAAGTTCTTTCTTCTGGACAGGAAAAAATCTCTATATCCAAACCTCTAAGACTTCCTGGCACCTAGTGCAGTGTTAGGTGCATAATCGGGAACTAAGCAAATGTTTTAAATTGGGTGATTTGGGTAGCGTTTTCCCAAAGACAACCAGGAAAATGTTTATTTTCTTTGTAGCCTGCATGCTGTCTCACCCAGCATTCATTCCTAACCTCATCTTCTCCGGCTCACCTAACTGTGAAGCTCAGGGAAACTAAGGACTTTCCCTGCACATGAAATGACTGGATGGCAGTTTGGCCAGTGAGCGGTTAACAGAATCCTGGAGCAGGTTTCTGTGGTGCTTCACTTTCTAATACAAGAGGCAATAGAGGTAGGTGTTTTCCTTGCCTTTTCTCTTTCCTGGGGGTGCCTGTGTTGGCTGCACCCACATCAGCCTTCCTGTGCTCCTGAGAGGAGCCTAGAGATTCAGAGACACTGGTCCTGATACTGAGCTGCCACACTGTCACCAGCACCAGCTACCGCCTGACTTCTTGTTATGTGAAAGAAACAACGTCCTCTTAGTTTAAGCCACTAAATATCTCTTGCTTGCTCCTCTGTGCTCCTCTAATATTTGCTTTGTAGAAAAGAGCTGCAGAAATTTTGTAAGGTCATCTCCCAAACCATGAAGGCCACAGGTCTGTGGATCCGATACAACCATTACCAGAATATGCGGGAGGCCAACCTTACAGGTGACTGAGTTACACTCCCCAGCTGGGTGCTGAGGCGCCCAGTCACAGAAATGAGTGTATCTTGCTACAGCCCCATGGGTGAAGCTGTGCTCACCTGTTCCTTTGTAATCTAACCCCTTGCCCTGTTTAGGATAGAATCTTCCATGGAAGTGCCTTGTGTGTGTCCCCTCCTCTTACTGTGCCCTTGGGTGTGGCCTACCCAGGTGTCAGTCAACCTGCTGACAGTGGACATCATGAAGATAGACTCAGCCCCCTGAAACCTGACCCCTGCCTCATTTGAATAGCTTCTCCTCAATAAAAGGGGTCAGCGTGTGTGTGTGTGTGTGTGTGTGTGTGTGTGTGTGTGTGTGTCTGTGTGTGTGTGTGCTCTCTCTCTCTCTCTCTTTCTGCAGACCCTTAAGGTCAGAGGAGCCGTCACAGCGACCCCAAAGAAAAAGGTATTTGTGTCTCTTGTGTGGTTATTTCGTGCAGCCCAGTTAGCCCAGTTTAACTAGAGTGACCCCTGAGCCTTTTAGTCTCGAGAACAGAAACCCGGCAAGAATAACTATTTTATAAGTTTAGTTTTGTGATATTTTTCCTGTCATCACGTCAGTCTATAAGGAAATGAAAAGGATTGTTTTAATGAATACATAACCTTTGATAACAAGGGCGACCTGCAGCCACTGTAGTCCTATTCAGGGTGTTTATGGATTTTGGTTTTGTTGCATAGAATTGAGGAAATTCTAATTCACACAAAAGGAGGATTGAGACTATCAGAGGCTGGTGCTCTGCAATTTCAGGTCAGAAATGGCTTCCCTTCACAGTGGAGTCAATAACAGCACAGAAGACTTCTTATCATTCCTGAGCTGGCAAATGTCGAGTCTGAAGGGAGGGAGTCAATAAATAGGTTCTTCAACCAAGTAAATTTTCATTGTGCACAGGAAAATACAGTGCAGTCCAGATCTTAGAGGCAAACTTTGTGAGTTCACGTCCTGGGACTACAACTTGCATACTAAGCACCTCTTGCCTTGTTGTTCTCATCTGTAAGATGGGCACATTAATAGTGCCGAACTTACAGTGTTTTCGGGTGGTTTAAATGACTCAGTCATGGTAAGGTTTAAGAAAATTTCTGGACACACTGTAACAAAAGTTCACAACTATGAGATATCCAGTGATGTCCCAGGTCCCCCATTGGCAGTCTGGTAAGATAATGACTCCAAAATTTAAAATAGACACAAATTTATTTTGCTTGGAACACGGCATACATATTTTACACATAACATCTTTGCTAACCAATTATCCAGAATTAACCCAGAAGTTTTGCTTTGCCAAGGCGAGCTGATTCAGCCTTTAAAAGGAAGAGAGAAGCATTCAAACAGTAAGTTCACAAATATGCATCACGTGACACATCACAAAACATCCCATTGTTATTTTAAAATTATGATTGCCACTGTGTTCACACAAAAGCTAAGCAAAAAGTGTACTTTACCTGGCTTTTAATTTCGTGGGCCTCTGCATGCTATATGTGATACACGTGTGTACAATTTTATATAAATAGACATGAAAGTTCTGCACTGAAGGATGACAATAATAATAGAGAAAAGACCAGCACGGAGCTACATTATTCTGACTCAATGAACATTTACTAAATAATTATGGCAGAAGCCTGTGAAACTGGAAATACAATTTAATATTTTACATGTATATAAATATATTCTGGTTCTCTCTATAGCATGTAAACATTTGTTGTATGAAATATTTAACTGTGAAAAAAATTTACTTGAAGAATTTTAAATTGTGGGACAAAATTCTAAAGGAATTTGAATCAAATATTGGTAGGTTTGTAAAGCATCCCGGTATAAGCACAGGAGTCCATTGATCAGAGCTTTGAAATCACTCCAATAATTATCCCAAAGGTCCCTTTTAAAATTTGCAATTTGGTTTTGGATTGGTTGATCCATGAGTACTGTGACCCACCTATCTTAGTCATTCATCCAGTTATAGTGGCTCTTGTTTCTTTATAAGGTGAGTTTATCTGAAAAAAAAAAATAGTAAGATGATCTTACTTTAACACATTCCACAGAAGGTGGTTCCATAGCATGGGGCTTTTTTTGTACCAAGAATTGAACCCAGGGGTGCTTAACCACTGAGCCACATCCCCAGACCTGTTTATTTCTTAATTTTGAGACAGGGCCTTGCTAAGTTGCTTAGGGCCTTGCTAAATTGCTGAAGCTGGCTTTGAACTTGCAACCCATCTGACTCAGCCTCCTGAGTCGCTGGAATTACAGAAGTGCATGTGAACCACTGAGTCTGGCAATTAACACATTTTTTGTCAACAATAACTGTCAATTCCATTCACAATGGTTTTAAAATAATGTGATGCATGGCATTAATTGGCATGCACTACATGGTGTTTAGAAAGATGAGCGCTGGAGTTAGTTAATTCACTCCTTAAACAACCCCGGAAGGGTCTAGGACTTTTCCATGCTTCTGCCTGGCCAACTTCGTCAGGTCAGTCCTTTTCCCTCATGACCACAAAACGGCTGCCAGGGCTCTGGTGATTATTTCTCTGTGAAAACATGTTCAAAGCCAGAAAAGAGTCCTCTGTAGTCCTTGTAGTTCTCTTGAGACCTGGAAAGAAATTCTTCCACTCAGCTACTCAGGATGCTGAGGCAAGAGGATTACAAGTTTGAGGTCAGACTGGGTAACTTCGTGAGCCCTTGTCTCAAAAATAACGTAAAAGAGCTGGGAACATAGCCGAGTGGTAGAGCTTCCCTGGGTTCAATCCCCAGTAAAAAACAAAAACAAAAACATCACACACACAAAATAAATAAATAAAAACTATCATTTGTTACCCTCCGATTTCTTTGATCAGAATTGAGTCACATGTTTCTTCTGAAGCCAATTTCCAGCAAGGAGAATAAAATTCTCAGGATTGACCAGACTATCAGGATCAGCGTGCTGGGGCTGGGGATAGGGCCAAATTCAGGAAAGTCCCTGTCGCCCCTAGGGAATGAGCGTGAGAGAGTAAACTGAGGCTCTGGGTGGGAAACCAAGGGTTTCTGTTATAGAGGCTGGAAATGTCATCCTCAAGAGACCCAGGAAAGTCTCTCAAAATCTCCCCTCCCAAGCTGTATGAGGATGGGAGCAAAAGACACAGGGGACAGGGGACAGGAGAGAGCCAGGACCTGTCTGCCCAGAGCCAAGCAGCCCAAGAGAGTGAAGATCCCATTGATCTGAATGCTCAGGAGCCTGACGCCAGACATTCTGGAATGGCTCCGAAAGGCTTAGTTTTGAGAGTTGTTATATTTATGGTAACGATTTAATCTTCATTTGTTGTGGTATGTAGAGAGGGAAGGTGACAGCCTTTCCTTCTATCAGTGAGTTTAATCTTTTGCATATCATGGAAGTTTTCATAAATCTGCTTGAAATATGGATTCCATCTCCAGGAAAAAAAAGACAAAAGCACTGTGCACTTTCATTCAAATTCCACATGTAATTTGAGTAGTTTCCCTAATAACTGTACCCATTCATGGACTGCAAGGAATAGCCCTCTTGTCATCCTTGATTTGTGTAATAGAGGGGGAAGAACACCCATAAGAGTTTAGGAAAAAAATTTTTTTTAAAAAAATGAAAGAGCAAAACCAGGAAATCTAATCTAACACAAGTTAGCTGTGTAACCTTACTTGAATATTTTTTAGGGTCTGAATTCTACCTCTATAAAATGGGCTAGGAAGGTTGTTTCAAGAACCAAGTGGATAGCTGGGCAGGTAGCACATGCTTGTAATCCCAGCAACTCTGGAGGCTGAGGCAGGAGGATCACCAGTTTGAGATCAGCCTCAGCAAAGTAGTGAGGCCCTAAGCAACTTAATGAGATCCTGTCTCAAAATAAAAAATAAAATAAAATAAAAAGGGCTGGGGATGTGGCTCCGTGGTAAAGAGCCCCTAGGTTGACATCAAAACAAAGCAAACAACAACAGTATTTTAAAAAGTGTATGCTGTGGAAGATTGTTTTAAATTATATAGCACTTTACAAAGGTTGGCTTGGAGTTTCATTGCCAAGGAATTCAAACAGGATGATGATTCTTGCTTTCCGACTGAATCGACTTTGTCTGGATTAAAAATCCTGTACCCCTTGAGGACACACCTGAAAGTGTTTTGAGGATCTAAGCAGTGAAAGTCTCCTTTTTCCCCACAGGAAAATATCCTCCTCAAACTCAGGGACCACGTCCTGCACCCATTCAGCAACGGATTGAAAAGAGGCCCCAACCGAGTCACCCCGGGACCCACTGAAAGCCCCACTCCCACCAGCTCTTTGAAGTCAGGACAAGCTAATGTGGCTGGAAGACTGGGGAACAGGAGAGAGGCTGGAGCAGGCCTCTAGATGGCTGTTCCTTCCCCCTGCCTGACCCACCTCTGGGACTTCCTTGGCTACCCTGCCCACTGGCCCGCCCAGCCCTCTGGTCCCCTTGGTGGATCCTAACCCTCCCAGCAGGAGCAGACAGCTGACTGGGGGAATTAGGAGAATTCATGGGGGGAGAAAACCAGAAGATTCTGTTGGGCTACAGAGAGAGCATCAATGGGACATGTCCACCACCAATAACAGAACAACAGGAAGTTATTTTTAGGGAGGCCAAAAGGGAGAGTCTCCTGAGCTATGTCAAAGGAAAAGGTCAGCTGTCCTCGGAGGCCTGGGGACCTTGTTTCTTTGGGATGTGCTGGACTCACGCTCCTGCCAGACCGCGTTCTGCACCTGGGGGCTCAGCACAGCTGGGAGGGCTGACTGCTCAGCATTCCGTAGGTCCCTGAGCACGGCACACTCCGGCGTGACTGCACTCCACAGGCTACAGGGCTATGGTGGGGGTTCAATTCCCAGTTTCTTCCGAAGCACCTCAACACCCAACCCTGTGCATGTCCAAATAAGCGAGCCACTGGTGCAAGAATTCTTCTTATCCCTTGAACTCCCAGGCCCGGGCCTCGTGCACCAGCTGAACTTGGAAAAACTATTGTGGAGTGATTTTTCGGATTTTTCCATCCATCCAGAGGGGGGGCCGATATTGGGAAGAGGTGCTAGGGGGAGGCAGAGCAGCCAAATCATGCCAAGCATAGGAGTGAGGACAGATGGGAGAGGAACTCATTCCTAGCCTCAGCGTCCATTTATTCCAGAGTTACTAACAAAAATCGCTTGTCTCCTCGGCAGGACAGCTCAGGGCTCCCTCTAGACTTGCACTGCCTTGGGAAGGGAAGGAGAAGAAAGATTTAGCACAAATGGAGCCTCTTTCCCCTCCTCACCCAATTGCTTCTGGCTTGAATAGATCCCTGGGAATGCACCAGCTCCCTGGCTAATGGTTACATAAATACACAGATTGTTATCCTAACAACCACATTCATCTTCAGAACCACTTTCCCAAGCTGGGCACCGAGTCTTTGTGGACTCTAATCTGGGCCTCGCTAAATGGCTCTCTCTGTGCCTCTCCTTCTCCGGGTCTTTGTTTCACCTTAGCTCTGGGATCAGTTGAAAGTGTTCAGTGACCTACAGGATTCTGCTGGCTTTAACCTATGAAGAGGGCTTCTCATTATCGACTTTCTTGTTATTGCCCGTGCCTGGCAGGTTTGGGAGAGGTCCTGGATTTGTCCTTGTTATTCTCTGGTCCTTGGGGGCTGTTGGGAGCTTACATCTTCCATCTCTGCCTCGTTGCTCTAGATTTAACACATCCAACTCAAAAGTATCACTCTAACTTTCACAGTATCAGGACCCTACTTAGTTTTCTAGTATCCTTCATTTTTTTCCACCTCTCAATTATGACATTTTTGCATCTGCTTAGTGCCCGAGATAGAAATGTGATTTGTAAGTCACAGAACCTGTCTGTGTTTGGCTCCCACTGCTGCTCCTCGCTAGCTGTGTGACTCTCGGTTCATCTCTTTGATTATCTGTCTGTTCCTTTGGTCTAGGCTGTGAGAAGAAAGGCATTTCTCCTTTCTCTTTGAGAGATGTGTTTTGAAGACGAAATGAGGTCATGGATAAAAGAGAGCACTGAAAAACCAGCATAAAAATATCAATTTCCATGTATGAAGGGTGACTCTGTGCCAGACACCAGGCCAGGCTCTGTCGATATAATTTTATTTCATCCTCATGACAACGCAATAAGGAATGGTGTCATTACTCGCCACGTCATGTCCACACAAGTAACTGGAGCTGTAGAGAAGGCACGTCATTGGCCTGGGTATCACACAGTATATTAAAAGAGGAAGAGCCGGGATTTGAACTAAGACTCTACCACCCTGCCTCCCTGCAAAACACGTTCATACATATTTGCTGATCTGGTTTCTTCATCAATAAAGAAATGGTATGAAAAAGACATGGAAACAAATAAGAATCAACCAAGAAGCCACAGAAAATAATGAGACCAAATATAACTGGGCGAAATGACTGGCTCAGATCTCCTGATATAAATTATCTCACCAGAGGATAATCCAGAGACAAAAAACACAGCATGAGCCTGTGTAGTTCTCATCCATGCTGAAACAACTGGGAAAAAAAAAAAAAGTAATCCTGGGTTGCAGAAACTTGATTATTGACTTTGGCAATGCTTTCGCCATCTCTTTGTGCCATTAAAGTTATTAGAATTGAATTGAGAGAGGCAGATGCACAAGATGAGCTGAAACAAAGATGCTGAGCAGTTGAAATCAATGACCCGCGGAGCTGAGTCCCTGCCAAAGGCTACAACAGCTCCTGAGAGGAATCCACCGCTCTGGCCAGTGACCAGGCTCTGCGGAAGCTGCTGGTTTGATTTCTGGAGGGAACTTCCAGGTGGCTGGGGACTGACTGCTGTGGGAAGAAGGAAAAGGGAGCCCTTCTCATGACTAAGAACCCCACAACCAGCACCCACCAGTGTTGAGCACATCCTCCCCAGGTTATAGAAAAGGAAGAGGAGACTCTAGAAAGGGAGGGTGAAGGAGAATGCAGGGTGACTCACAATTTGTTTGTGACAGGAAGAAAAAGTGGCTTAATAATCTGCAGCCAGATGGATGGAATATTCCTTGTCCTCCGCCCCCAGAGTGGGTCCTCTGGTGCCATCACCCACAAAATGGGAGGCAACCGGAGGAGTCACAGATTTAATTTACAGATCTGCCCCCGAGTGTGTGCCAGAACCTATCTCCCCAGGACTGCAAAGATGAACAATGACTAGACACTGGCTTAATGAGGAGGCTTTGAAAGTCGCCGTGACTGCTTGGCATCTCGTCTAGACACTGGTGCCTTCCCAATCCGCTGCCTCCCCACACTCTCCTGTCGTGAGAGTCTTCCTTCCATCCCTGCTTTCTACCATCCATCAGCCATTCAGGGTTTGCGTCCAAGTCATTATGAGAAGGATCGCATCTGTGTAAGTTGGTGTGACAATTCTAGCAAGGATGTGGACGTTGGGTTAGTTGAGTTATATCTTTGTTTCTTCGTGTGCATTTTTCATGATAATAATAATAATAATAGCTAATATTTATGGAGCATTTGCTATGTGCCAGGAACCCTTTCAAAGCACTTCAAGTGCTTAAGAAATCCCAGAGGAACAAACCTAACATCACTGATACTAGAGGTGCTCCAAGAATCCTACCATGCAACACACAGTCCAAAGCTCCACCAACTTGCCCAGAGTTTGTCGTCAGTGTAAGAGCTTCCAACCAAATTGATAGTTGTTCATTCATAGTCATGATCAGATATTCCAATATCACTGAACATGTGAGGAGAGCTGATAATATGGAAGATAAATACCAAAACCAACAACGGACAAACAGAAATCAAAGCATTGGGTGGAGGAATGAGAATACACAGGGAGAGGAGAATTAAAGTGCAGGCATATTATATGTGTCAGAGATAACAAAGGATGCTACATGCAAGAAAAGAGAACAGGATGAAACAAGAAAGGCTGTCGGGGAGTTCTTAGGAATTAAAAAGTATGACAATAGAAATGGAAAAGTAGCAAGTCTTCCAGAAAGTAGAGTAAAAGGTCAAAGAGATATAAAACTGAAGAGAAAATAAAACAAAACTAGAAGACTGGTCTAAGAAGTCAATACCTAAATCATAAGAGTTCACAGAAGAGAAAATAGCAAGGGCATAATAATAAATGATTCCAAAGAAATTCCCAGAAATGAAAGACAAGCATTTTGAGTTTCAAAGAATACACCAAATGCTCGACAGTTCAAATACAGATAGATCCAAATTAAGGCATCTCATTAGAAATTTCCCAAAAGCCAGGGCGGGGGGGGAGGCAATAGGGTATATGATAAATAGTCTATGAAAATTCAGATAATGGAAAAAAAATCACATACAAAGAATAAAAAATTAGACAGGCTTGGAGGTTCTCAACAACATCATTAGAAGCAAAAAGAAAGTAAGGGTGATATATTCACAGTTATGAAGGAAAATGCTCTTCAACATGTAATTCCATACCTAGGTCAACTACCAAACATGCATGAGGATTGAATAAAGACGTTTTTTAGACATGCAAAGTCTAAAAACTTATTTCCCATGCAGCTTTTCTCAAGAAAGGGAAAGACATAACAACAGAAATTCCAACACTGGAGAGAGGTAAAGGGCATTTCTAGGAGGACAGTGAGAAAGAGATTCCCAAAGGCTATTGTACACCATTGATAGAAGTCGACCACCCAGATCAGTACAATACCACTCAGGAGACAGACATGGTGGAGCCTAACACCTCTGAGATGCCCAGAATGACTGTATTGTCTTTTAAACCCAAGGACAGAATACCCAGGTAAGGTTGGCCCATATTCTTCACCATATGCTTCTTTCAACCTTTGACTGATCATTTCTAGATCAGTTTGTTCACCCTCACAGAACCACTGTGCTGTGACCTACTCCTTAGAATGTAAGTGAGCCAAGGTGAACTTGAAAGCAGAGTAGATGTCATCCAAGGTATGCAACAGAGGCTGGTTCCCCAGTTCTTAGGAAAAAAAATCACATTTGTAATTGATTAGCAAAGTAAAATCTCATGAATCTGAATGTAAAGCAACAGGACCTTTAAAAATTGATGATAATCACAAATCACGAAATTATTTTTAAAGAAACATATTCAGGAATCTGCTTTAACTCAAACTAGACCAAAAAAAAAAAAAAGGAGGGGGGGTTCCTATAATAAAAGTCATTTAGTAGAGAAGTAATGGGTTATATACATAACAATTATTAACATATTAATAGATACTTCTGAAGTATTGTGGATTCTTAAAAGTGGTAGTTCTTTCAGTGTTTAAGCATTCCTTATAGAATTGAATTTTCTTTAAATCCTGTAGAACCTGAGCACTCATGCACTTTAAGTATCTAAATTGCATAAACACTTCCGCAGTATTTACTAAAATTAAATAAATGTCTACCCTAGGACCTGTCAATCACATCTTCAAGTATGTACTCATAGAGTATGCTATGACCCTCAATACACACACACACACAAGAATATTCATGTAAACACTATTCATTTTTGTCCCAAACTAGGAAAAAAAGTCCTAGTATCTATTAACAGGTAGAAACATTGGTAGATTTATACAATGGAATACTTCACAAACAAACAAAACAAACAAGCAAACTTGAACCACTACCTGCAACCAAAAAATATTGTTGAGGGAGAAAGAAATCAGACTCCAAAGAACGTATGCTATACAATCCCCATTAAAAGAAGATCAAGAGCAGGCAGAATTATATTGCGGTAGAAGGTGGTTATTCTCAGGTAGGTTTGACTGGGTGAGGCTATGCTGGTACGTTGGACATATGTAAAACTTCATCAAGCTGTAACTTTCTGTGTCCTTCACCTCAGTGGTTATATCTTCCAACACCACCACCGTGGAACTCAGTTCTAATAAAACAGCACAAAAGAAGCACTATGAATTATAACAAAAAAATATTTAAAATAGAGTTCTTTCCCTGGAAGAGATTGAAGGTTAACCTCAGAAGGCAAGTCATACACTCCAATGAGTAGAACAAGGTGTGGAGGTGCTAGGTGAAGGGCCCAGGTAAAGGTGGAAGAGGTATAGAACAGGGAAGGAACATGGAGCTCATACCTGAGCTGAGCTCAGAACATTCTTTTGCATGCTTGCTCCACCCATTTTCTCTCTCCTGTAAATCTATCTCCTCTACTGACTACTTCTGCTTAAATCCCCTCGACTGAATTCTCATACCCAGTCCGCTGCTAAGCAACTCCTTCCCTTTTAGATGAGCTCCTGGCTAGAACTGTCCAACTATTGTCACCACTTCCCTGACTCATGGCCTTCCGGTCTCTGCACCTCCCTACAGGGGTCTTCTTCCAGCCAGTCCGTAGTAAGTACCCAGATGCCAGATCGCCTGCTTCTTCCCTATGTTCCTCGACCTCTATGTCATGTGACACTGTGGAACGCTTCCTCTTTCTTCCAAAGTCATCCTGCCTCTGTTTTCTGGTAAGACTATTTCACCCTCTCTGTGCTTGCTCTTCTTGGCGGCTTCATTTTCCTTGGCCCTGGGAATTCCCTGGACTGGCCTCTTCTGTTTATGTCTCAGGCCCTCCTTTGGCCAGTGTCTTGTCAGTGCAGGCTGCTATAACAAAATACTTACAAACAGCAGGAATCTATTGCTCACAGTTCCAAGGTCAAAGTGCCAACAGATTCTGCGTCTGGTAAAGAGGACCTGTTTCTCATAGATAGCGCCTTCCATGTGTCCTCACAGGGCGCGAAGGAAGAGGAGACCCTCAGACTTCTTTCATAAGAACACTGGTTCCTTTCACAATCTAATCACTTCCAAAGGGCCCCACCCCCTCCTACTGTCAGGTTGGGGCTTAGATTTCAACCTATGAACTTGGGAGGGGCGCAGACATTCAGACCTTGGCACCCAGCTTTCAGCTCTATCTGCTGATGTCCCTGGGACCTGGGATCTCCAGATCACACTACTCTCTTGAACTTGGATCTGGATGGGAGATTCTGTTTGGCTGTCTCATTTAAAGAGCAAGTGGAACATATCAAAACACCTATATTTTCTCTATCCTACCTATACTTTTTGTAGCATTCATTGCCATTCAGTGTATGGTACCTTCATCCATCTGGAGAAGCCATGCCTAACCTCTCCCTCTTTCCTGGACTCCTCACATGCCATGGACAACCAAGGCCTCCCGGTCCTACCTTTCAAAGAACTCAAATCTGTCCACACACCTTACACCTCCATGCTTTATTTTAGTCCTGGATTTCTCAGATATTTCCAGAGTCACTTTAGTCATCTGCCTGTCTCTAGGCTCACTCTCAGCTAGTCCACTGATGACATCTCCCTAAAGCTGGCATCTGATCATGCTTCTTCCCAGCTTCCTTCCAGGGCCAGTGCCTGGCTCTTTAGCCTAGACCACCACCCTCAGTGCCTTCCTTGTCTTCTCTTCTTTCCAGACTCATCTTCTGCTCCTCCCTCTCGGGCAGTCTGAGCTCCCCCCCATAGTGAATCCTAGTTCTCTTCATGGTACCCATTCTCAGGGTGACTGAGACCCTCTCCTCACCTTTTCATCTCCATCCAAGAACTCTTGGCGGTTCTTCTAATGGCAACTTCTGCTGTTGGAAACAGACCCTCTGTCCTCTCCAGTGGGACAAACCCTACTGGAGCTGTTGGTCTGTTATTCACAGTGGATAAACTCTCAGAAGGCAGCTATGGTCTTCTTCTTTCTTGTATCCTAAGCCAATGGCTCAGGGTTGGTGCTCAAAAATGTTTTCTCCTAAATGACTAAATTTTCAGTTGTTGGGTACACAGATCTTTTTCTTTTCTTTTTCTCCTTAAAGACACATAGCTCAGCAGCCGCATTTCTAGCCACTGTCACTGTTTCTATTTCTGAATGTAATTGCTAATGCACAAAACGACTCAGGGTAACAACTACAGTTGGTGGAATGGTCCAGCGACTCTTATGAGAGTGCTTCATGCTCTTGTGAAATAGCAGCAGTTTCTGAAAAGGGTGTAGACCTTTGGAGAATGAGACAGGAAAAATAAAAATCTGTACCTGGGAGAACAAACCCCCTCTTCTAGAAAGCCCTTTTCTCCAGGAATGTGCCTGGCCATCACTACCCTTCATTGCACTGGACTGCACTGGAAAATCACAAATCAAAGAACTCTCCAAGGACAAACTCGTGGACGTAAGTTGCTGCATGGGCCAGAACCCATGACCTGAGGGGACTGTTCTTTCCTCTGGCTATGCAAAAATGCTGGATGACCTTCCTGGTGGCACTCTCAGAGGGTCATGGTGCACCCCACATTGAAGCTAGCCAACCATGTAAGTACCTGAAACTTTTTATGCATGCCTTCTATGGTCACATTTCCCTCCCTCTTGGCTAATGAGTTCTGTGAGTTTATGACTGGTTGGAAACAAAATAGCATTTCTTTTCATGAACCTGAAAGTCCTTTGGCTCAAATGTCTTCCAGCCCTTGCACAACCTATAACCCTGGGATTGCACGCACAAAGTATTGCTCCTCCAGCCATCTGGGCCCTTTGGGACTTTCTGGACAGCTCCAGCAGCAGCAGCAGCCCCTTTTGGCCTTCAGCTTTCCAGACTGAAGTAAATATATGATGTCTGGAAAGAGGCCCTGAACATAATAAATATTGAATAATGATTATGGAGCTGAATCATGATAAGAGCTGCCTTTAAATGAGGATTTAAATTCTTGCCACAAGTCTGAGATGTGAGAATTAACTAATAAATCATTGCAAGCAGAGCTGAGGGAAACAAATGAATGTGCTTGGGTCCCCTCAGTAGAGGGACACGTAATCATTTGTCCTCAGATCTTCTCCCATTTGTTCTTGTTTCCAAGTGAGAAATAGTCCCTCCGCGTGCATGACAGCCTGCCTTTGTGAGATGGCGGGGCGCCATGCTGGGCCTTTCTGAGGCTCACAGGATGCTTGTGCGGGGATGCTGGGCGTCCTGTTAGGAGGAGGAGGAAGGAGGGAAGGAAGGGGTGAGAGGGAAAGAGCTCTCTGATGCCAGGCACTGTTCCAGGTGTTTCACATGGACGGTGTCCTTTATATTGCACAATAATCCTGTGAAAGAGATTGGGATCCGTGTTGTACAGATGGGAAAACAAAGGCCCAAAGAGTTTGGTTAACTCCCAGGATGCTAGGAGCAGTGAGTTGGGACTTCAAAGCCAGATCTGTTGGACCTGTGTTAAGGATACCACTCCAGGTCCTTTACCTAAGGGACCCTGCATTCCCTACGACCCTCCCACCCTCATAGTGCCATGATTCTCGCCCTTGCTCAGAGCAATAGAACTGTCCATCTCCTTCAACTTTTTTTTTTTCCTGTTTATTTTTTGTACAGTTTTGAGACAGGATCTCACTCATTTGTCCAGGCTAACCTTGAACTTGTGATTTTCCTGCCTCAGCCTCCCATCCTGCAGAGGGGAGGCCCCTCCAGGCTCAGGAGGGGCCACAGGAGCTCTCTGGTCCCCCTCCTTTCCTGTTTCCTCCTTCCCTTGTCTCCCTACAGGAAGCACCACGACAAGATGGTGACGGTGACTCAGCGCTAGAAGAATAAAATCTTGAGTGGGGGCCGCCTGAGTGGCTGGATCCTCTGACAATGGAAGAATGTCCCCTGAGCTCACAAAGGGCGTTGCCACCCACAGCGGTAAGACAAAGGCAAGAGCCACAGCCGAGTGGAGTGTGTGGGGTGGGGGTGTGTGGGGGGGCAGACCAAAGGAAAGGGGGAGTGGAAAAGAGATCTTAGTACTTGCCAAGATAAAAAAGGAGGAACAAAGGGGGTTACAGATGTATCTGCAGCTAAAAATAGCTATTTGCCGTGTCAGGCGAATTCTGTGTGTTTCATTCACTCCTGTTTGTATTTAGCAGATGAACCTGGCCTTTACTTGTGACGCACATTTTCCAGGCATGCCACCCCCACCCCCAGGCTCCTGCATGGTTTAACCTGGGAGATGTGTGAGGCAGTCTGCCCAGGCGCAGGCTCTGTGAGGCAGCTGGGTTCTGTCTCAGGTGGGTTCTCCCCTCTGCTAAGTAACAGAGGAGATGTGTCTGCTGCTGCTTGCTCCTCCCCAAACCTCTCCTCATCCTAGGGCACGACCAATGGCCAAGAGAGAGGACCGAGACAAGCAGGCACATTTAGGCCCTGGTGAGCTCACCAGACAGACTGCCATCCAGAGGGCTCTGGCAGCCTGTGTCCTCCCCACTCGTTAAGGACCACTATCCCTGGGTGGTATGGCAGGAGCATAGCCAGGTTCTAAGCTGGAGGAAGGGAACCCAGGGGTGACCAGGCCAGAGGAGGAGGCCTGAGGCTATGATTAGGAGCAAATGCCTTAAAAGATGCTACCATCCCTGGGTATCTGTTCTTTGACCCACAGCTAAGGATTGAATTGTGTCCCTCCAAAATCCATATGTAGAACGCGAACCCCAGTATGACTATTTGGAGACATGACCTGTGAAGAAGTAATTAAGGTTAAATGAGGTCCTAAGGGTGGACCCTGATCCAACAGGACAGGTGTCCTCATAAGAAGAGACACCGGAGAGCTGCTTCCGCTCTCTGCCACAGGGGGACACAGAGCCAAGGCACCAGGAGCTCGGTCAGCCTGAACCTTGATCTTGGACTTCCCAGGCTCCGGAACTGTGAGGAATGAGTGTTTAAACCACCAAGAGTTTGGTCCTTTCTGTTTCACATCTATAGGTTCCACAAGGGTGGATTCAACCAACTGTGGATCAAAAATATTTGGGGGAAAAAATTCATCTGCACTGAATATATATACAGACATTTTTTTGTTGTTGTGATTGCTGAAACAAGAGAGTATAACAATTATTTACATAGCATTTATATTCAGGATTGTAAGTAGTTTAGAGAAGATTTAAATTATACGTGGACATGCAAATACTATGCTGTTTTATATAAGGGACCTGGGTCTCCAAGGATTTGAGTATCTGAGGGGAGTTCTGGAATCCAGACCCCCTGCATACAGAGGGAGGAACTGCATTTTGTCACGGCAGCCTGAGTAGACTGGTACCCACACCAAGGTGTCATTTGCTAAATGACCAAACTGATCCTTGTCTTCCCTCTATTTCTAGCAATAAGTGTTTAATCCCCATCTAAGCAACCATCACGCCACACAATGAATGACCTTGTAGAGACAGTTACCAAGCGGCCATTCCAGAAGACTCTGCACGGGGCAGGGATTCCTCAGTCTGCCTCTCCCTGGCCACAATTCTGGGGAAGGGTGTAGCCATCTCACGGAATCTAGGCCCAGCCTTGCTGCGTGTGAGAAAAGGAGGTGCTCTGGAAACTGGATATCCCAACCGTGACAGTGACATCCTGGGAACTGGCCTCACCCAAGCCAGTATCTGTGCCAGCACCTCAGACAGCCAGGCTCACAGGCCACACGGTGTCCCTGTCCGCAAAGACCCTGAAGGAGGAAGCAGCTCACAAAGGATTCAGAGTTTTGACATGGAGTCCTTAGAAAAATGCCCTTTTATCCAGATCTTAAGGAACTAGATATAGAGAAATTTGCTTAACACGCTAGGTTACAAAAAGATTCTCAATGGAAGTCCGTTAACTAGACTTTTCTTGTTTCCTAACAAAAATATGAGGTTTTTTAAAAATTAGAGCGTTACTTAAATTCCTTAAGCACATCTATATTCTGTGAAATAATGGCGTGTGGGGATTTGAAACAAATGTTGGAAGAGATTTCATGAAAACAAGTCTACCCTTCGGCCTCAGGAATGACTAAATGGGGGCCACCTCCGTGACCCACAAAGAACAAAGACAGGGAGAGTGGGGTGCGGTGGTATATTCAAGGAAGCTTAATGCTGGCTGTTTTGTGGTCCCAGCGAGGTAACCTCTTGACATCTTTGAACCCAAGTGTCCCATTTCAGCAGCAACCTCGAGCATTCGTCACCCCAATTCAGTGTGGGCTGGAGCCTCCAAATCCATCTATTTGGGCCTTGCCACTGCCTCTGCTTAGGGCCACTAATTGCCTAAAATATTATCTATTGCTGCACTCACATAGTGCCCCAAGACCCCAAAGGTGTATTCTCCTCCCTTTCTCAGCACAAAGCTGCTGTGAGGAGATACCACTCCCTGCCTCCATGACAGCGCTGTAGGAACTGGCCCTTCCCTCTCGCTGCCCCATTTTCTTCTTGGATCCCAGACACAAATAAGAATAAAGCCTGCTTACATGTCTAGGTCATTTCTAAGCTCCAGTGCCTACAAAATTTCCTAGTATTGAGAATACAAGTCTGTCATTATGGTATTTGCAGAACCAAAGACCGTATTTAAGGCTTCAGAATGATGCTTATTATAACCCTTTCCTGGACTCCCATGCCAAGAACATGACACGAATAGTCTTTTTCAAGGAAATTTGCCAGGAAAGGCAGAATGGATCTGATCACATAGGAAGTGTTTGGGGTTGGCTTCACGCTCTAGTCTAGGGAGAAGGAAATTTGCCAGGGACTGCGGTAAGAAAGGAGAATCCACCCAGGACTGGGCCTCACGCAAAAGCACAAGAGACTGCCAACCCTTGATGGTGGGGAGAGCAGCCATTACGCCCTGAGTGCTGGGGCAGCCCTGACGTCACCCACAGGAAGTGGGTGAATGAAAGATTAATGGCAAGGGAAGTAGATGGATGAGGGTTCTTAGATCCCCTGGAGGAAAGCAAGTAGATACATAAGTGTAGCACATAGCTCTCTAAAAGAGTCCTGTTGGGGTGGGGACAGCAGAGGCACTCACTCCAGTGAAGTTTCCATTTTCTAAAAACACTTCCAAATACCTTCCTACTACTTAATCGCCCCAAATAACCTTCCATTTTGAATTTCTCCTTTAAAAAAAAAAAACTCATCAAGCATTTAGAAAGATGACATCCCACATCATTATGATCACCATAATCCATTACCTGATTTTAAAAAAAAGGCATTGTATCTTCTTCTGATGATTAAAGAAAAACCTGCTGTTATCTTGCTTGTGGGGAGGAAAGGAAGTCATCCGCATGAGGTTGTGTGCCAGGGAGAGGGATCTGGAGGTGATGTAGATTGGGGAAGAAATAAAATGGTCCAAAGTCAGCCTCAGCAACTTAGAGAGGCCCTAAGCAACTTAGTGAGATCCTGTCTCAAAAATTGAAAAAATAAAATGGCCTGGGGATGTTGCTCAGTGGTCAAGTGCTCCTGCGTTCAATTCCTGGAATCAGGAAGTCTGTTCCTTCCTTCCTTCCTTCCTTCCTTCCTTCCTTCATTCCTTCCTTCCTTCCTTCCTTCCTTCCTTCAGCAAACATTTTCCGGGCACTTGCTTTATGTCAGTCCAGGTACTAAGAAGTACAAAAAGATGGATTCTGGCCTTAGTTATTTTAACTTCTCCAAGAAGTAGACATCAAAATAGGATTTGATGGGCCAGAAATATACTAGGGGAGGTGCTTATGAAAGACAAAGGAAGAAGGATCAGGAACGGGTGAGGAGAACCTTCAGACCACAGTGCAAGTGTAACACCAGGGGAGAGAGGGAAGAAAGGGCCCTGGGTGCAGTGTGGAACCTCGGAAGGCCGCGAGTGCCTCCCAAGAAGTCTGTTAGCGAGCTTGGGTGGGGCCAGAATGGGCCAGCTTGAGTTCACCCCAGTGTCGTGGGCTGGGGGCAGACAGGAAGATTCAAAACCATGGTGGGTCCATCAGGCAGTAGCTAGAGGCCGTCAGTCCACCAAATTTCCTGCAGCAGTGCTGGTGAAGGAGATCCAAGTAAGCACTTCCCTGGTCCTTCCAGGAGTCCTCGACTGAGACAGAGAGACATACACATCACAGCTGCCTCGCAAGCCTCTGGACTAGCCCTTGGGGGTTAGCTGGCCTTTCCGTGTCCACTCAGCCATACCCGGGCTGGCAGGAAGCAGCCATGCATGGCTCCAGAGGGAGGGCCATGATAAGTGGCTGTGTACCACCCACGTGCCCAGGACAGCAGAGAGATGGTTGACAGAATACAAGGATGTACAAGATACAGGACAGAAGGAGGGAGGTAACTAATTGCTCAAGAAAAGTGGTCGGGGAAGGGGGTCAAGGACAAGGGGATACAGCAAAATGGGTTTTGCAGCATCATTGGAATTTCTTTTACACGTGGGAGGATGCACGGCAAATCTGTATGGAATCCTGGATTCATACCCTAGCTCTGTCAGTTATCAGCTGTGTGACTTTGGGTAAGTCTTGAACTGCATCAAGTCCCAATTTCCTTGTTTGTTTGTTTTTTTTTCCTGGTAGTTATTGTTTTTTTGAGACGGATCTCTCTATGTTGACCTAGCTACCCTTAAATTCCTGGGCTCAAGTTATCCCCCCACCTCAACCTCCAGAGTAGCTGGGGCTCCAGGCTGGCACCACCACATCTAGCTCTAATTCCTAGTTCCCTCATCTGTAAAATGGAGATGACGGTAGTACCTATGTTATAGAGCTGTCACCATGACTTGTGTAAATTCACCAGCAGAGTCTCTGACCCGTGGCGTGTGATACCTAAGTGGTAACAGTATTCTTGTCCTTACCACTTCTGACATCCCAGACCCTGAAAAAACGCTTACACAAAGGTAGGAGAAGATGGAGGGCAGCCGGCTGTTAAAGGAGGTCACTCAGGGAGGGAGAAAGTCAGATTGCCTTTTTCAAAGAGACTAGAGGTGGGGCATGGACTCAGGGCTTTTACATTAACCTAAGCAAAAGATCAAAGGACTCCAAGAGAGTGGGGGGGGGGGAGCTTAATAGAAAGGCATTCAGAAAACAGAAAGGAAAGAAAAGACAGGCATTTGGGAGGAAATGGTTATCTATGGTTGGGCATATGGGTGAGGCTGATTGAAGATGATGATGCCTGGTCCCCCGGGCTGCAGTGACCAGATGATGGCTGGTGACCAGTGGCCAGTGTCCTGGCTGGTGCCTATCGGGCAGGGGACTTTGATCGAGGGCTGGGTTGTGGAGAAAAGAGAACTATGTGTGGGTATGCTGGATCCAAGGGGCCTCTTGGACCTGTCAGGGCATCTGTCCAGAAGTTGGAATGAAGGGTTATCGAGCTCAGACAAGGTTTGGGAGAGACTTGGAGATGGTGGCCACAAACCAAGTGGCTGTCTGAAAGAGATGGACACAGCCGTAGGAGTGAGAGGAGAGTGGGTGCCAGGATGTGCTGTGTGATGGACATGGGCCATTCCTGTAGCCTCCCTATCAACACACAGCCAAAGGTGAGGAGAGGCGCATCCCCCACCCCCACCCCAGGAAGCCCCTGGAATCCACAATGACACTGAAGGAATCAACAGCCAGAGTGAAAATCAGCTTGAGCTGAAAAAGGAAAAAGAAATCCAGGGAATCAGGCTGGGGGTGGGGGGAACCAATGTCAACCAGGGGCCTTGCTTCTCCCAAGGTCATGTAGTGGCTGTGAAATGCATGACGACCTCTTTCTTACCAGAGGCACCCCCAGACCCGTTTGCTAAACTCTTCTATTACTGAGGACACCGATGGCAGAGGTGCCCTCACCTCATGACAGCACTGCACCCCTCCCTGCAGCCCCTGATCCCACCCCAGAGAGCAAAGTCTAGAATTGAGCCCTGCTCCCCTTCCACCTGCTCTGCCTCCTGCAGCAAAAACACAGACTCTACAAAGGATGCAGCCCCCTTCCCTCTTGTCCAGCAGCCAGTTCCTCTGGGGCATCCTTGCTTGCTCTGTCAAGCAAATAGATTGTGTGTGTGTGTGTGTGTGTGTGTGTGTGTGTGTGCATGCATGCGAACACGTAGTTGTTTGGGTGATTTGTATTTCATAATATGCAATCCCTAAAAGCAGAAGTATTGCTAATGACAATGTGTGAATCAGCTGTTTCATTGGAGGCCTTGAGCCCCGGCTTGGAATAAAGGACATGAGGAACAATGTTAATTGGGAACCTGGATGGGAGTAGGCCTCACCACACTTGCCGGGGAACTTCTCAGCCCACTTTAGAGAGCTGCTTTCTCTCCCGGGTCTACACTTTCAAATAATCACAGGCCAGTGGGACCTCATTTCAGGGGAAAATGAATGATCCGTGGGCTAAAAATCACTAAATAAGTCATTCAAGGAATGTTTGTAGGAACTGGGATAGTTTTTTTGTTTTTTGCTTTTTTTGTTTGTTTGTTTGTTTTGGGTACCAGGGAGGGAACCCAGGAGTGCTTTACCACTGAGCTACATCCCCAGCCTTTTTCTGGGGGGAGCGGGGGTTGAGACACAGGATCTTGCTAAGTTACCTAGGGCCTTGCTCAGTTGCTGAGGCTGGCTTTGAACTTGTGATCCTCCTGCCTCAGCTCCCTGGGCCCCTGGGATTACAGGCATGCCCCCAAAGTGCGCAATGGTATTTAGTTCTTGAAAAGGAAATCATCTATGATCCAAAGGATGAACAGTTAAAAGGTATCAAAGTTGCCTGCCTTGGCCTGGGAGGATGGAATAGGAACAATGAGTGAAGTGCCAGGCCGTCAGATCCAAGCTCAGCAGGGGAGTTCACCAGCAGCCAGTGTGGGCCACACACAGACACAGGCTGGCAGTGGGACAGCCTCAGGGCTGCTTGTCACAGAACGTAGAGGCTGGGTGCTGCTTTGGCTAGGCTGTGGCAGAGGGAACCTAAGACCTGTAGGGACCTGGACTAGATGACTTGCAAGGTCCTTCCTCCTAGGAGTCTGGGATCAGTCTCTAACCGGGCAGGACAAGGCACCTAATGCCGTCAGTGGCCACAGCTCCCTTCTCAGGGGCTAAAGTGAATGCAGATGGGGAAGTGGGCATGAAAGGAGACCACAGCCCTCTACCAAGGGACGGTCCTTCCTCCGAAGGAACTGTAACACCAGCTCTCTGCATCCCTACCTCTGGGGCCAGCAGCATCTATGTTTCTTGCATGGGCCTCTCTTCCATCAAAATCACAGAATCTAGGAGAAGACAGTGGCTAGGTGGGTGGAGGCTCCCAGAATAGACAGAATACTCGACTTTTCAGCCAGAAAACGGTTGACCACCAACAGACGGGGGAGACTCTGCTGGGGAAGGGAGAGGGTATCTGAGGTGAGAGAACAGTCTCCGAATCTTCCAATCAATCAGACTCTCTTCTCCGAAATGCATGCAGCTGGAGCCAACAGTCCCGCAAGCCCCAGACTGCAGAGGGAGGCTAGTGACCTCACTGGAGGGCCCCTCCCCCTGGGCTACGGACTCTCTCTGCAAGATGACTGCGACGTCATCTGGGAAGGCATGAGTTTACATCAAAAAGGTTTTTTAAGAAGACTTTTTTTTTTGTTTTGACTCTGCTTTCTTACTGCAGTGTAATATTCAATGCACCCTCAGGGCACTGCAGTGAATCCCAGTTAGTGACGGCCACATCTATAATGACTGCTCATCTCACAGGCTGGTTTTTAAATATTTGTTTATTTTAACAAATCATTTCCGATGAGGGGCGGGGCGGGGGGCCTCGTGTTTTTTCTATATCCCCAATATTTAACAAAGTGCCTGGCACAGAATAGGGTTCAATAAAGAATGCTTATAAACCATGAACTTTGTACTGCAACACTGAGGCCACGTCTTATCTCCACCAATCACTTTTAATGTGACTGTGAACCAGTTTCTAAACCCCTCTGAACCTCAGTTTCTTCATCGGTAAAATCAGGCACTTAGCATATGGTCTACCACAGAAGGAACTCTGAATCAGTGCTAGGGGCTCTCCATTGTGGTTCTATAGAAGATCCAAAGAGGCTGTAAATGTCACCAAGTTTCAGATTGAGTTTAGCACCTGCTCAAAGGCACTTGGGTAGGGGTGGGGAAAAGGTGGGAAATGAAGCACACCCTCACTTAACCAGAATGCGCGGTCTCTATCTGGTTGATTGAGCTTTCGTGTGGATTTTAGGGCACAGGAAATGAAAGAGTTTTCACTGTTCAGACTAGTTCAACCTGCAAACTGGTGCCAGAAGTATCCTCTTGAACATCCTGGCCAATGTTTGTCTGGTGTTTTTTTTTAAAAAAACACTTAAATTCTGTATGTGGCCCCAAACTAATTTGCTTAGTGATTTTTCTTACTCTTTGGAATATTCAGAAGCTCAAACAAATAGCTAACGAAGTTTTGTTGCCTTGTAAAAATCCCTCCAGACCTACTTGAATGAAAAGTGCATTGTTCAGAATTAATTGGAGTCCAGTACTCCTTCAATAGTGCTACCATCAACATTGAAAGCGGTTGTCCTCCCTCGGTTGTACACGTCTCCCAGTAATTCTGGTTGCCCTGTTAATTGGCTTTGCAATTCCTAGTTATATAGAGCATAAAAATAATTTTCAGCCTAGATCCTTTATGAAAACTTGTCCAAATTCTGAATCAATGGAGTCCGAAAGGATAAGATTTTCATGTTGCCATAAACGCTTTCCATGTTGTAGCACTTGTGATTCTTCAAACCATTTTCATGTCTAATATCTTACTTTAGCCAGTCCCTCTGGATTGAAGTCAGATGAGAAACAAATTCTATAGGTCAGCATGCTGTATAGGCTGCAAAAGCTGTAAGTTATTAAACCGAAGGTATCTGGGCTCTGACTCACAGCCTGGCCTGTCCTCTTAGACTGTGTACCTCTCTTGCTCTAAAGGACCGGGAGATGACTCCAAGATCTTCCAAGACTTAGAAGAATATAAAGACTTGGCAACTGGAATTGCTAAAGCAGATGGGAACAGAAATAAATGGATGTACCTATATATGTAATAAATGCGTGTCATGAGGGGTATTTGAGGAATCCCTCCTTTACCTCTGAAACATGCCCTTTGGTTTTTGGTCACTGCTCTCTGATCTGCTTGCTGCCCTCACCCCTGTCCATTTTCAGATGCATAGCCATCTTTTAAGCCCAGGCCAACGAACTCAAATGCCACTTTCTTCAGGAACCATTTCCGATCATCTGCAGTTCAAGGCATCCCTCCCTGTCCTCTGAACTTTTAAAATCTCTTTGCCCCACTCCCCTTAATCCTTCTGCCATATTACCTGGTACTGTTGCTATAGAGCAAGGCATTTCTGTCCCGTTAATTTACAAGCAACCTGAGCACAGGACCCTTACAATTTCCATCTTGCTTCAGTTACTGTGTTATGGGGGCTGACTCTGCTGTTGACCTCACGACCATCCTCACCTTCCTCCCTGCGATTAACTTAGACTGAGTACCTAGCTGCCTTACTAGAGCTGCATTTCCCAGGTTCCTTTGCATCCAGGCGTGGCCCAGTGAGGCTTTTGTTCAATGGATAAGAGCAGAAGGGAGGTGAAGTTCCACTTCAGGTTCTTAGCGATGGAAGAACTTGCTCCTCTGTTCATTCCCCTTCCCGAGGTCTGGAAAGCAGATGTGTCCGATAGCTACCATTCCCCGAGGACACCCACATCTCTAGCCAATTTCCCTACCACACCAAACACATGAGAGGCATAAAATCGTACTTTTCTTAAACGATTCCATTTTGGGATCTCTTTATTAAAACTGCTTTGCCTAGTCACTACTCAGAGCCCAGGTATTCAATACAATTTTGTGAGTGGATGAATGAATGCACAGGTAAATGAAGGAAAAAATGAGACGAGTGTGCGAATGAGTATACCACCTGTTGCCAGTTGCAGTTCTGCTTGGAACAGCAGAATACTTTTCCTAATGGTGTCTCTGATTTTTCCTGATAGAGAAAGAGTCAGGAAATACAGGGAAAGAAAGGTGGGAGCCTGTGTTTCAGAAGGCAGGTCCCTCAGGAAGTCCAGTGACTGACTTTTTGTATGATGTTGGGCTCTTCTCCAGCGAGCTGCTATCAGAAGACTCAGAAGGAAGTTTCCTGCTGTCAGGACATGGGCTGCAACATCTGGAGCTGGCAGAGTATCAGGGAAAGAATCGTGTTAATTGACAGTAAAGGACACTCAGAAGAATCCAGCCCTGAAATGGCCATGTTGTTTCAGAAATTCAAAGGGTTTTGGCTAATGTGCAACCAAATACCTCTGTAAATCCGGGTGGCCTCCTAGAGTGGAAATAAGAATCTGTGCTCTACGTTCCTCACAGGGCCCTGGTGAGAATCAGTTGAAATCACATGTGTGAAAGAGCTTGTCCACGGAGCATCACACCCGATGGCTGCTGTTCAATCTGCTTGGGAACTCCCTTCCATTACTGATTCATGTGATTCTGGTTGGCTGCTAATCACAGTCTTTCTCTCCTGGGCCAAAATAGTGAGAAAGGAACCCAGGTTTGGCCAAACATAGCCCCCAGTTTTCTTGACCACAGTGATTTGTCCGGGTGATGACCACAGGACCCACACAGGCTGGGACCCACACAGGCTAGGGAGATCCTCCCTAGGGGAAGGCTCCCTCGCCCGGGTTTACCAGCTGGGAGGGGTTCAGCAGAGAGCTCTTTGCAGCCCTGGGTTGTGAATGGAGAAAGCAAGAGTCTTGTAACTAGAGAGGGAAGCTCTGATTTCTTGTGTCTGAGACCAGTTCCACCTAAATTCTCCAGAGATACACAAATTATGTTTGCTAAAATCTTAAAAAATTCCCTTTTTCCCTTAAGCTGATTTAAGTTGCCGTCTGAAATCATCCTGATAAAATACTCTCTGTAAGTAACTTATCATTATCCAAGAGACTCTTTCAATGGATTTCAAGAGCTTATATAGAGTTTCTAGCCAGGAACAATGCCACTTGAAACCCTGTAATCAAGAATGGCCTTGCTTCATGTGAAGAATCTTTTTTTTTTTTTTTAACCAACCGTGTAGCTTATAGGGAGACACACACTTTAGTGAAGGTAGAAGGGACCCAACCAGCCAATGAGTCCAGTCTAGCTCACCTTAATGATCCCCTTGGATGATAATTTTGCTTAAATATTTCCCAGAATGGCAGTTTCACTTCCTCGAAAGCCAGACCACCTGATTGCTGGACCCCTCTCATTCTTAGAAATAAACTCCAAAATGTTCTCTCTAGACCATTTTTTTTGGGGGGGAGGGGTGTCTTTGTTTCATTCACCGAAAAATGCACAAGATTTCACCCTGCCAGCCCCAATTCCAACCCTTCTGAGTGAATAGCTCTTCAGATGTGTGAAGATAGGAAGTTTTGTTTGCCTGAGCCTTTTCTGCTCTGAACTAAAAAATCAACTTTGCTCAGGTGACAAGGTTATTAAACACATCATCACACTAACTTCTCTTCCCTGGGACCCTGGCAATGAGTCAATGTCAATTTTCACCTATGATGCACAGAACCACATTCACAACTGCAGCTCTGTTCTTGCCAGGGCAGAACATACCAGCACATTCACCACCCTCGATCTGGACTCTCTGCAGGCTAGAAATGTTCATGTCTTTTTAAAAAATCCTTTTTCTACTATTGATTCATATTGAGCTGAAAATAAACTAAAACTATAAATTCCTCTCTCTTTCTCATAAGAAGCTGTTAACTTGTCTTACTTTTATGGCTTATTTTTTGAAACCGAGTGGGAGAAGTTATATGGATCTTGATTTATTATTGTGGGCCATGATTTTATGGTTTTGAAAATACTGAGAATGTCAACAAACACGTTTCCTTTGTTTTTCAGAATTGGGTTGGTTGCAAATCAGACAAGCTCACCTCTTTGACTTTACTTAAATCATTAGTTAAAATGTTGAATAGGACTGTTTCTAGGGCAAGAACCCTCCCTTCAGAAGTCCAGGAACTGGGCAAGGACTTTAAGCTGTGAATCCACCCACAGATTCACTTGTCCAAGTCACATTTCTCCATCAAGTTCCCACAGTGAGAACTGTCAAACTCCTGAGCCAACCTAATCAATGCACCATTTATAATTTTCTCTTAGCTTTGGAGAAAGCTCTAGACCAATGGCCATGGGACAGACTCATTTTGTGGATTTTAGGGCAGCAGCTGAATGCACCTACATAGATCAGACCAAAGTAGCACATAGGCCCTGGGTGTGTGAAGAGATGGGAGCTTTAGAAAGAGATGGGAGGAAATCAGAAGACAATTTCCTCCCATTCAGAGTTTGCAGCTGAAGCAGCCTTGTAGGGAGATTCATCTAATCAGTGTGCATGCAGCTAGCTATCTAGGACTTAAATGTGGTGAGACATTGAGTTACAAATACAAGCCCTGTGTTCTCAGAACTAGGATCAATATACCATCATGCAGAAATATCGCGGAACTTTGAACTTGGGCAGGTGAGAAATTGTACCTAACATCCTTAAGAGCTGGAGTGTGAGAGCGCAGCTAATCACATCTGGGGAAGGTGATATTGGATCTATGATAATGCAAAGAGGCAGAGCTCTGATGGAGAGTCAAGGAGCCTGGAGAACCCTGGGTAGGTACTCTGAGACTGCTAAGCCCAGCGAAGCTGGCTAGCACTTTCAGAGCCTTTTCACCACTGAAGTTTGGAGTCAGGCTTGGGTGTTCATGTGAGATCTTCCATACTGAGCATTTTTGAGAAGATAGCATTGCAGTATTATACTAGTTTCATAGGGCTGCTGTAACTAATTACCCCAGAGCAAGTAACTTAAAACAATAGAAACTTATTTTTTCATAATTCTGGAGTCCAGAAGTCTGCTGTCATGGTGTTAGCAGAATCATACTACCTTCCTAGGCTCTGGGATGAGTCTGGTCCACACCTCTCTTCTAGCTTTTAGTGACTGCCGATGACCCTTAGCATTCCTTGGCATGTTTTTCCTTACAGACACATCAAGCAGATCTGTGCCTCTGCCCTCCTCTTTGGTCTATCTTGTATCTCCATCTGCCCTTTTATTATTAGGATGCTGGTCCTCAGATTTATGGCCCCATAGAAAATCCAGGATGATCTCATCTCAAAATTCTTAATGTAATTACATCTTTAAAGGCCCTGTCTCCAAATAAGGCACCATACACAAGTTCCAGTGGATGGAAAGTATATACATTCTTCTGGGGACCATCATTCAACCCACAATGAGAATTCATCTCAATTTTTTTCTGCTACCACCAAACCATCTCATCTTGACCCTGAGCAGAGCTTGGGCTGCCAAGAGCAATCAAGAGCTGCAGATAGAAATGGACAGTATGTGCATTGCCCCCTGTGGATAAAAAAGCATGATATTTACTGAGACCTGGAGAAAGAAAACACACACACACACACACACACACACACACACACACAAACACATGCATGCATACACATAGAGGAAACATTTAATTTTAAGGTCCCAACCCCAAACTCTTACTTTCTTTAGATATATCACCAATTAGAGTGACTCTACAATGTGTGTGTATGTGCAGACGTACATTGTGTTTAAAAGACTCATTTGACCAGGATCATCCCTGTTATTGCTTCCTTGTTACTTTTGCTTTTATTTACTAGTTTGAAACACTAGTTTGAAGACTACTTTTTGTTTATCTCCTCCTATCTATTTTATTACCTCCACGTGGCTTGCCATCAGATGGGTAGCACCCACGGATGGCCCAGGAGGAGAGCCAGGGAACATGGTATATAGTAAGTGCTACTGTTTACAGACCATTACTTGAGCAGCTATGAGTCCTATTCATTCCTTCGTCAGATGCTCTGTGAGTATCTATCATAGGCAAGATACCATTCCAGGTCTTAGGAGATGGGGGAACGTAAAGATGGCCCCCCACCTCTACAGTGTTTAAAGCAAGTTCGTAACGTCTCATCTTTCAAACTGAGAACGTTATATCCAAAAGAAAGAATTCAAAGTCGTGTCAGTAGAACAGTCATGTGGAACATTGCCAACACCTTTCTGTTTGGGTTCCCTACAAACAGGGGTCACATACATCATCTTCTTAAAACGAATGCTGCCACCTTCATGAGGCTTGCAGCATCTCAGCCTTTAGAGGAGAAAACGGAGGCCCCCCTGCTAAACTGGTTTGACTCAGATTCCCAGAAGTGAGCAGTCGAGCTGGGATCTAAGTTGAGGTGGCCTCCGTGAAGTCTAGCCTCTTCCCACTGGGCCATGACGGAAATGACTTATTTGCTCTTTCCTGCCTCCAGTTCTAAGCCGTCTTCAGCCCCCGCTCCACTGCCCCTGGGACTCTGTGCTCTTAATGGTACCTCTGGCTGATCCTGTCCTGAGACTGCGTGGGCTGACTCTTCTCCAGTCTCAAGGCTTTTCAGTTCCCTAATTTGATAAATTATGCTAATGGAAGAAAACAGGTCAAACATAGCAAATTTCCAATTCTATTTTAAGCTTTGAGGAGATGGAGCTTTAATGGAACATGAATACAAAGCCTATCTCTCTAATGAACATGCTGGATGAAGGATAAACCACTTTCATCCTTATATGAACATTTATCTGGCGCTTACTGTCTCGGAGGAACTGAGAGAGGAGGTACACAGGAGGGGATGGCCCATTGCTCCCCCCAGTACCGTGGCACAGAGCTGGGAGCGACAGCGGGTCAGAACTCTGCTCCAGTCCTTGCTGTGAGGCACCGAGCAACTAACAAGCTCTCTGAGCTTAGTGTTCTGTAAGGTGGAGATGGAAAGAATGACTCACAAGACGCTGGTGAAGAGATGATGGGCTCCACCGTGTAGACAGGCCTGCTAGGTCTTAGGAGTTTCCTTTTTGAATCTATCAGTTTCTTTCCTTCTCAGAGAGCCTGCATTTCAGCTGGGGAGGGAAAGTCACCAACATAAAGTGACTTGAAGTTCATGACAGCTCAGACAGCCTTACTCTTCCTGACTTTACAAATGAATCACACACTCTGGGAAGGTGGTCCAAGGATGCAGACACAGGTGAAAGAGCAAGGTGTAGGGGAGAAGATGGGGAGCAGGTGGGAGGGTGGGCTGCAGGTCTGTGGCCAGGCGGCTGAGTCAAGCACATACGGATCAGGAGGGCAGAAAAAGTGGGCGGTGATGGGCGTCAGGGAACGTATCTCCCCTCCCTGGATGTTTTTATGCCTTTTTAGGTTCTTTAAAAACATGTTTTGAATTACAAAAATAACATATATATATGCATAAAAAGAGGACATTCACCCGATATAAAATTTGATAAATTTATTACAAAATACAAATAAATTACTTCTCTCACTCCCCCAATCTTACTGCCAAGCACTGAGTACTGATAACCATTTGCTGCTGTCCTTCATTTCTTCCCACTCGAGTGTATTTTTATATTAAAGTTATGGCTTTGGTTTGACAACCATGACTTATCCTAAGAATTGTTCTGTCATTGTTTTTTTGTGGTTGCTTTCTTACTCAAAATCTATCGTGGCTGACCTTCCACATCAGTAAGTACAGACCTGCCTCATTGTTTGAAAGAGCTGCGTGGTCTTAGGAGCATGCGTGGACCATAATTTATTTAAAGAGGGCCCCCCATCTTTCACGATGATAAACAACGATGGCATGTCTTCGTTCATTCAGTAAATGGGAACCGAGTAGCGAGTATGTACCAAGCACCTGGCTGTGCTCTAGAGACATAGAAGCGAGTAAGAAAGCTCACGGTCCCTGAGCCCAAGGAGCTTACAGATTGCAGGAAAGAGAAGCAGGCCTCCGTGCAGTAACCGCCCAGGGAAGGAGCAAATTGTAGCTGTGGCTGGGAGGCGCACGCTGCTCTGGGGAGGTTGTCACTTGGTCAGATGGGAAAGGAGGGCTGGCAGAGGGGAGCACTGCAGAGGCTGTGGCCGTCACACGGGTGAGGAAGGTTACCCTCCTTCACTCAGGCTGACCAGAATGGCAGGAGCTCAAAGGACTGAGGGGCACGAGAGGCACCTACAGGGCTGGTGGGCTGGGCTTTGGGGTCCTGCTGAAGGGCTTTGCCTGTCCCCTGAGATCCACACAGACACATGAGAGGGTTAGGAGGAAATTGCTCAGGCCAGAGATGACAGGGCTTAGATTATAGTGATGGCTACGAAGGGGGAGTGGAGCAGAGAGTTTTAGAGATATTAAGGCAATAAATGGCATGAATAGGGCCTTTGGTGATTGACAGGGTATAGGGTGCTGGGCAATGGTTTGAAGACCGCAGGGTGGCTCTTGGATTTCTGGTTCGCATGATTGGTACAGTAAAGATGCTAGTTGTTGAGAAAGGCAGGAGTGGAAAAGGAGTCCCAGAGTCCAAAGGGGGAGAGAGAGAAGGGAGAGGGCAGGACCCAACTGTCTCCTTCTTGATCAGATTTTTGCCATTACTCTCTTTACTAAAAACATAATCATAGCAACTATCTAATTTAAGTTCATTTTTCTACTTTCATACTAAAAATGGGATCTAATGGGGTGCTTTGGCACATGCCTGTAATCCCAGTCATTTGGGAGGCTGAGGCAGGAGGATCCTGAACTCAAAGTTAGTCTTAGCAACTTAGTGAGGACCAGAGCAACTTAGCGAAATCCTATCTCTAAATAAAGTATAAAAAAGGACTGGGGATGTGGCTCAGTGGTTAAGTACTCCTGGGTTCAATCTCTAGGACAAAAAAAAAATCTTTATATTTTAAAATCTCTAAATCCTTACCACCATGGCAAATTACCAAAATCTAGGTGGCTTAAAATAACAGAAATGCATTCTTATAGTCTGGAAGCTGCAAATGCAAAATCAAGGTGCCACTCCACTTTGGGGGCTCTAGGGCAAGATCTTTCCTAGACTTTTCTGGCATCTAGGAGCAGTGAAGTTTCCTTGACTAATGGCAACAGAACTGCAGGTTCAGCCTGTCTCTGTATGAACCCCTTCTCTGTGTCTGCGTCTGCCTGTCCTTGCCTTTCTCCTAATGTAGGGTGATCTCATCATGAGACCCCTAAATTAATTGCACCTGCAAGTTCCCCTTTACCAGCATGGGTCACAAGTCTTAGGTTCTGAGGGTTAGGACATGGGCATATCTTTTGGGGACCACCATTATAACCACTGCTCTCATTAAGCACTGGATGAAATCTATAATGGGGAAAACTGTGCACAGTTTAATAATGCCCATGCAGGGTGCCACCTGATCATCCAGGTGGGAGCAAGATCCTCAAAGGCCTATAAATCCAGCTGTCATTAACAAGTTGTCTCTGTTATGGTTTGGAGGTGAGGTATCCCCCAAAAGCTCATGTGTGAGACAATGCAAGAAGGTTCAGAGGAGAAATGATTGGGTCATGAGAGCCTTAACCCAATCACTGAGTCATCTCCTGATTGGATTAACCGAGTGGTGACTGAAGGCAGGTAGGGTGTGGCTGGAGAAGGTGGGAATTGGGGGGTGTGCTTTTAGGGTACACATTTTGTACATGGCAAGTGGAGTCTGTCTCTGCTTCCCATTCATCATGTGAACCACTTCTCCCCACCAGACTCTTCCGCCATGATGTTCTACCTCACCTCAAGCCCCAAGGCATGAAGCCGGCCTTCTACAGACTGAGACCGCTGAAATTGTGAGCCCTAAATAAATTTTTTTCTCCTCTAAAATTGTCCATGTCAGGTCACAGCAGTGGAAAATCGGACTGAAAGAGTCTCCCGGGATATTGATTCACAATTCACCTGCTTTAGAAATCACCTTCGGCCCATGTTAGACACCTAGATTCCTGGGTCCTTCCCAGGCCTGCTGGATCAGAGTTTTCCAGGGGAGTAGATGGAACATCTGAAAGCCTAATCAGTAGTCCCAGATCATTGCAATCTCATTCTTAAAACCCACTGAAGCCTGTGGTGGGGGCGTGCAACACCATAGCTGTTCATTAAAACGTTAAACATACACCCGCTGTTTAGTCCAAACATTCTACTTCCATGAGTCTACCTAAGGAAAAAAGAGAGCAAATGTCTACACAGAGACTTGTATGCCAGTCTTCACAGAAGCTTTAACAGTAAGAGTCAAAATGACCCAGAGGTCCATTACTAGGTGAAGGAATAAATTGCAGTGTATACATACCACGGAATTCTACACGTCGATAAAGGGGAACAAGCCATGTGGCAACATGAACAAATATCAAATATTATGCTACGTGAAAAAAAAAAAAAGACAAAAGTGAAAGGGTGCATACTCAATGATTCCACTGATAAAAAACGCAGGAAAATGTAAACTCATCATGTGAACCACTTCTCCCCACCAGACTCTTCCGCCATGATGAAATCAGTAGTGAATTGGGGATGAGAAAGGAAGGGGGCTGAGGGAGAGACCAAAGAGCAACAGAAGGGAATTTTGGTGGTTGATAGACACAGTCACTGCCTTGATCGTGATGCTGTTCCACAAATTTATATATATGGCAAAATATATCCAGTCGTACATTTTAAATGTATTAAGTTTACTGCCTTTCAATTATACCTTCTTTCATTTTTTTTTGAGATTGCCTCAAGCATTTTTAATTAAAGTAGAGGTGAGATTAAGTTTTCAAAGATCTTTGAGTTGTGCAGACATGGTGCAGATAGATAGTAGAGAGAGGGAAAGCAGCCGGGGCATCATCATGTACGTAAGAGGTAGTGCTGGCTCATTGGTTTTAGTTATTGGGTAGTATCTCATTGTGGGAAAGGACCACAGTTCATTTCTCCATTCTTCCATGGATGGGCATTTCATTTATTTTCAACAGTTAATTATTACAAAAATGCCTTACTGAATAGTCTTGTGAGCATCTCCAAGTACCTATATATGACAGTGTCTAATGAAACCTACAAATGGAATTGTTGAATTGTGGAGTCTGTGCACCTTCAAGTTTATTAAATTGCCAAATTCCTCCCTCCAAAGTCACTGCAAAAAAAAAAAATGCACTCCTGTCAGTATTTTATAAAAGTCACCACTGTTCTACGTACATTAACACCTGTCATTATCAAAAATTGTATCTCCCTGGTGTTCTACTTTGCATTTCTGAGATTTTTAGCCAGATGGTGAATCTTTTCTCTTTTTTTTTTTTTTTTTTGGCCATTGAGATTTTGCTGCTGGGAATTCTGCATGTATGCTTTGCCTGTTTTTTCCTGTGGACCACTTGTCTTATGTTTGTGGACCTGTAGTTCATCTTATATGCTTGTATTCAAGTCCTTTATCAGCTACATGCTTTGCAAAATTCTCCCAACTGTGATTTCTCTTTACACTTTGTTTTATGGAGTCCTTTGTTATATGGAATATTAGTTTCCAAACAATGCTGTAACAAATTACCACCAACTTCATGACTTACACAGCAAACTGATTATCTTATGGTTCTGGAGGTCAGAAGCCCCAAACGAATTCCACTGAGCTACCATCAAGGTGCTGGCCGGGCTGCATTCAGACTTCTGGAAGCTCTCGGGAAGAATCCATTTCCTTACCTTTTCTGACATCCAGGATGCCTATGTTCCTTGATTTGTGGCTTCTCTGCCATCTTCCAAGTCAGTGACACAGAATCTTCAAAGCTTGCACTGTGACACTCTGCCTCCTTATGAGGACATTGATAAATTGGGTCAGCCGGATTTATCACGTAGTTCACATTCCCTGCTAATCTGCCTTGCATCTTCATCATATAGCAAGCTTTCATAAATTCGTGGGTTTGTTCCTGGGCTATGTATTCTCTTCTTTTAATTATTCCTTTTCCGAGTGTGGTCCAGGGACCAGGTGCATCAGCATCACCAGGTAACTTGTTGGGAAGGTAGAGGGTCAAGCCCTGACCTAGACCTTCTCAGTCCAGGTCTGTGGTTAACAGGATCCCACAGGATTTGGGATCTATGTGAGCATGAAAGTTTGAGAAGTCTTCATTTACCCAATGTTTGGGGGATCTTAATTATGTGAGCACTATACTAAGTACTGACGTCTGGTCAATCATATTCCCCCTCTCTGTTCTTCATGCAGACTCCATAATTTAATTTGGGAAAAACTGGAAATTTTAGAATGATCTAAGTCAATCCATAAGTTTGTCATATTTCTTCGCTTGTTTATGTTATCTTTTATATTCTTCAATAAATACTGGTACTTTTCTTTATAGAGGTCTTATAGAGCTTTCATGTGGATTTATTTCTAAGAACCCTACAGATTTTTGTTACTCCTGCAGATGGTGTTTTTAATTATCTTTTCTAATTGTTGCAGATATATTGGAATACAATTCATATATGCATATTGATCTAGCTATCTTGCTGAACATTTATTTTAATCAGTGCTAATAGTTACCATAGATTCCCTTGGTCTTTTTTTGTAGATAATAATATTGCATATGAATAATGATAGCTTTGATTCTTTTCTTGTCTTTTCAACTTCTGTTAATTTTCCTTGCATTAATCTACTAGCTGGAATTTCCAATATAATGATGAGTAGTGAAGCAGTCATGGTCTTGATCCTGAGGCTAAGGAAGAATCATTTTAAATTCTTCAGCATGTTTACAGCAATTTTTAATGGATACACTTTATAAGGTTTTTTTTGCCAAATTTTTACAGAATTAGAAATAGATATCAAAAATTTTATCAAGTGCTTTTTATACATTTCCTAAATTGACTAATGTAAACATAACCAAAATTGCAGGGAAACCTCAGAATTACTAATCAGGTTAGAATGGAGAGGTTATAAGGGGTTGTTTCAACTATTTTTCTCTCTGTTTCAGATATTGTCACATTGCTTCTGTTTTAAATAGTTCCTTCTTCAGGATACCCGATGAATGTGTTTCAGGATTCAGATGAAATAGATCTTTCTAGCCAAGTGTGGTGCCTACCTGTAATCCCAGTTACTCAGGAGGCTGAGGCAGGAGGATCACAAGTTAGAGGCCAGCCTCAGCAATTTAGCAAGACCCTGTCTGTTTCAGTCATCTTCGTTGCTGCTGTGACCCAAAGACCTGGTAAAAACAATCAGAGGAGGAATAAAAGTTTATTTGGGGGGTTCGCAGTTTCAGAGGTCCCAGTCCATAGAGGTCTGACTCCATTTCTCAAGGCCTGGGATGAGTTAGAACATCACGGCAGAAGAGTGTGGTGGAGGAAAGCAACTGGGAACATGGCACAAGAAAGAGAGAGAGAGAGAGCTCTGTTCAACAAAGACAACATATAATCCCCTATGGCATGCCCATGAGACCTACCCACCTCCCCCAGCCACACCCTACCTGCCTACAGTTACCACCCAGTTAATCCCGCTGGGTAATTAATTCACTGACTAGGTCAAGACTTTCCTAATCCAAACATTTCACCTCTGGCATTACCTCCAGCATGAGCTTTTAGGGGATACCTCATATCTAACTTAACGCTGTCTCAAAGAAATGAGTTGGGGAAGCGGGCGGTGGCTAGGGATGTGGCTCCGTGGTAAAGCGCTCCTGGTTCAGTCCCCAACACAAAACACATGTGTATGAGTGTGTTTGTGCTTGTGATAATCCCTTTTAGGAAGTCCAGAAAATCAGCCTATTTAGTGATGTGCATAAAAATACAGACCCTGTCAGCACTCACATATTCAAAATATATTTATTGAGCACTAATTATATTCCATACACTGTGCTATGAGCAAGGATTTGAAATTTAAATAAGATTGGGCCCCTTTCTGAGAGCATGAACATTGTGCAGTGCTTAAAAGTCCTGGAGCCAGCTTAACTTTTTTTATAAGAACTTGAAATTGAGTAAATGACTTAATTAAGTTCTTTGCGCCTCAATTACCTCATCTGTAAAATGATCACATGAAATAATAATAAAATATTTTAATGGATTTTTGTAATGATTAAGAGGATGCTAATATTTCTACTTAACCAATAAGGAAAATATATCTCCTTGCATCGAAATCCTGACATGCTTTGGTTCGTTACTTCAGTGATCAATGGACTCAAGGACTCCATTCATTTTCATTCTGGGTTCAAACATTTTCTTTCTGTGCTCAGTCTGGTTCCCCTCCTTGTTGCAAACGATTGCCCACATTTCTGGCATATAGAAACTTCTAGAAGTATCTCCCCTTCTCCCACCCATTAGGCTTATCTTCATGTATCTTTGGCTAGAATTGCATTACATGTCTATGCTGAAACCAATTGCTCCAAGAGAAATGAGATCACAGTAATTGGTTTAGACCAACTGGGATATTTCTCTTCTTGACTTCCTGGGAAGAGTCGTAGACCTCTAAACAAAATTAGGGTTCTGCTAGCCATGAAGAAAGCGACTGGTGGCTTGGCACCCAAGAACCATGCCTACACAAGACTGTTGTAAAACTTCAGTGACATCATTTGCATATCGCCTTTGGAAAGGGATCCGGTGCATAGTAAACACGCAAACATTAGCTACAAATATTTCTCATGCAATTCACAATTAAGTTATAAAGCTAGACAAATGTTTTTAAATGTATTTTTCTTCTGATGTCCAATGATGAATGTTAAGAAAGTGTCCATGGGCTGGGGATGTGGCTCAAGCGGTAGCGCACTTGCCTGGCATGCTCGGGGTGCTAGGTTTGATCCTCAGCACCACATACAAATAAAATAAAGATGTGTCCACCGAAAAAAATATTTAAAAATTCTCTCTCTCTCTCTCTCTCTCTCTCAAAATAAAAAAGAAGGTGTCCATGGGAGCACCCAGGAGACGTCCCTAACCTGGCGTGGAAAGAGAAGTGGAAGGGTAAGGAGAGGTGGGAGAACCCAGCAGGTGAGTCTTCTCAGAAAGAGATGATCTTGAACTGAGTCTTGAAGGACGGCGTGAGAATGGGGCAGGGGACTGGAGACTTTAATCCTCTGTGCACTTGAACATGCCTGGGGAAGAAGACTGGAGTGGAGTCGGAGGCCACCCTGCAACTAGATATACCCAGTGGGCAGGGAAATGTCAGAATTCTCTTTGTCTTAAACAGACTGATCTTAAGCACCTGTCAAAGTTTATTATCTTGCTAGCAAAGAAACCAGCAAGGTGATAAAGGGAGAGTGCAGATTTGGAGAGGGCTTATATATTTAAGAGAAAGAATTTGTTATATGTAGACAGTCTTTTAAGTGAGAAGGATTGCGAGGTCATTTCACAAGGTCATAATTTTCAATGCCTTTGGGTTATACCAAAGGAGAATTGTAGCAGGACAGTCTAAGACACCAGGTGTGCTGACCATCAGTCAAAAAGCAGGGGAAACAGGTAAAAGACCAGGTGCATTTAAGAAACAATGATATCCACCATGGCTTAGTTTCCCCCACTGAATCTGAAAAGCTGGCTACATGCAATGCCGGGAGTGGGGCATGTGGGGAAACTGAAATTTGTTTTGAAAATGGGAGGGAACCATTGCCAAGACACAGGGATCACTCTCTGGGATCTAATCCCCTCCTCTCAGGCCTGAAAAATCCTATCATTACCTCCCAGAAGGATGACAAACTAAGGCAAGCCGTACACCCCTTGGTGCAATTACTTCCATTGCAATAAAGCAACTAATCTATGCTTTTAAACACCTCCACAAAGACACTATGTATGCATGGAAATGGGTTTCCTTTTTTTTCAATTATTTTTTTTTAATTTATATGTGACAGCAGAATGCATTGCAATTCTTATTACCCATATAGAGTACAATTTTTTATATCTCTGGTTGTATACAAAGTATATTCATACCAATTCATGTCTTCATACATGTACTTTGGATAATGATGTGCATCACATTCCACCATCATTTCTAACCCCATACTCCCTCCCTTCCCCTCCCACCCCTCTGCCCTACCTAGAGTTCCTCTATTCCTCCCATGGTCCCCCTCCCCTCTATCCACTATGAATCAGCCTCCTTATATCAGAGAAAACATTGGGCATTTGTTTTTTGGGGATTGGCTAACTTCACTTAGCATTCTCTTCTCTAACTCCATCCATTTACCTGCAAATGCCATGATTTTATTCTCTTTTATTGCTGAGTAACATTCCTGCAAATACCCACTCCATCTTAAGCAACCAGGTTAGTCAAATCCAAAGCAGGTCCTTTGTGCGCCTCCTTCAGGGCCAGAGAGTGATGATTCCCAGCATATTTCCACCAGCCCAGCCTCACTCCAAAGGCAGTAGCAACCGGAAAGGACCTGGATGGTGACAGCATCCATCTCAGGTTCTGTTTGCTCCCGGCCACTGAGTGCAGTTCCTCCTGAACTCTCTCCAAAAAGAGGCGTCCTGCCAAGACAGAATGTTCCAACCTGGCTACACCCAAGAGATAAAACAATATGTTTGAGAGAAGCAGCAATCAAGGAAGGGAAGGTAAATAATCTTGCACTCGGGGCTTGGCTGGAAGTCGAGGAGGAAGTGAGCATGCCCTCCCTGCCCTGGCATGGGGCTGTGTGCCTTGGTGCCTTGGCCAGCTCTGTCCCCACTTTCCCCAGCACCTTCTCCAAAGCCAGGACTGAGTCTCACACATGTGGTACTTGGATACCCAGTCCTGGGCCTGCGCACCGTAGGCCCTCGGTAGGGCCCTCCATTCTTTCCTTGGCCTTTGCCATCGGCCTGACCCATAGTGGATTCTTTACCAATTCCATATCCTAGGCCTCCTAGTGAATTTACCAGGAGTGTGCTTCTACATCACCTCCGTGCCTTTCTCCAACTTGGATTAATGGATTATTACCTGAGTGCAATTTAAAATTACATATTTCTAGCAGGGCACGGTGGCACCCGCCTGTAATTCCATTGGTGCGGCAAGCTGAGATAGGAGGATCTCGAGTTCAAAGCCAGCCTCAGAGCAGCAAGGTGCTTAGCAATAAAATACAAAATGGCTTGGGGATGTGGCTCAGTGGTCAAGTGCTCCTGAGTTCAATCCCTGGTACCCCCCCCCCAAAAAAAAAAAAACATATTGCTTGGATTTCTGTATGCTCGGATTTATTGAGCTGAGACATGTGTGCATGTGGCATGTGCACACACACACACACACACACACACACTGTGGGAGTCTTAGGGCATAGTTTCCTACCACCCTCTCTGTACACAAACATTTTTTTTTTGAAGTTTCCTGTTGTTTTTCTAAAGCTTATTGGAATGCTGCATTCTTCTCCATAATATATTTATTTTTGATATTATATAAATGTATTTTAAACCACTTACTAGCAAATAAAATTGACATTCCAGGAAGGTGCCTAGAGTTGTCCTATGGCTCTCTGTGCCCCTCGGGGCAATGCCCAGTATCTGCAGAGGCGCTTGGATCTTGTTGAAGAAACACAGAACTGCAAATTAATGGTTTCTTATTTGCATTGCTATCCATTTACTATTACAGTATAGGTGATGTGTTCCCATTTGATTTGGGTGCTATTTAATTATATTAGAGGGAGAAAACATGAGGAATCACGGGGTCATAATATGGTTGTTCCATTTGGGATCCAGAGCAGGTGACTGGTCTATAGTCCCAGAACAAGTTTGTGGTGAGTTGGGACTTGTACCCAGGTATCCTGCTGTCTCAGTCAGAACTTCTCCCATTCTACCCTAACTTCTTTCTTGGATGTTTTTGAGGATCCCATCTAGTTCTCAAATCGCAGGATTCCAAACAGGTTACAGAAATTAATCCCTATCTGCTCATTAAGATGCTTTCTCTTTTGGAACCCATTGCTCATTCATTAGAATGTTTGTCCTTAGACTTGGTCCAAGCACCTTTACATCCCCTCTTTAAGAAAAAAAAAAAATTCAGTTTTAGATAAATTGCCATAATCTAAGCACTTCTTTGCGTACGATGTTTTCTTCCGTAGGATTTACAACATTAGCTCAGGTGCCATTTCTAAGAAGATGCTCTCTTTCCCCCAAACCTGCAGCGGCTCCCCACCACTCATGGATCACAGGCTTCCCCCACTCCTTTGCCTGGTGCTCCTGATACAGGGATCCAGGTGGGCATGTTGTGTGTTACTAGAGGCTAGGCCTGGCCCTAATTGCCTTTAACACGTGATTTGAAGACTAAACAGGTGAGGTATTGCGGATGATTTCTCTCTAGGGAAACATGAAAGGGAACAGGACAGGAGTGGGTGGCCTTGGGAGAGGGTTCTGAACAGTCCAGTTCTGTTCCCCTGTCGCCTAACTCCACTCCATCCACCTTCTCTTCACCAATGGTTCCTTTTCTCTTCACACTGTGTTTAGTCATCCAAAATCTTCCTGTGTATTCCCAATTCACAAAAGCCAAACTAGAGAACCAGCCTCGGTGTCCATCAACCATCTGCCGTTACAATTTCTTCCCGGGATGGACTAAATGTCTGTGTTCTCTCAAGATTCACTTGCTGAAATTCTACCTGAGGTCATGGTACTGGAGGTGGGAACTGTGAGAGGTGATTCGTCCTGAGGGTGAGGCCCTAGCAAATGGGATTAGCGCCTTATCAAAGAGGCCCAGAGAGCACCTCCACCACTTCCGCCAGGAGAGGGTACAGCATGAAAATGGCTGTCTAGGAACCCCGAAGCAGGCCCTCACCACATGCCAGCACTGCCGGCCCCCAGAACTGTGAGAAATAAACGTTCGTTGCTTAAGCTGCCCAGTTGTGGGTTTTTTTGTTAGTGTGTGTGTTTAGTTCACAGCTTTAGGAGCTGAAAGTCCAAGATTGGATGGCCCCCTCTGTTCAATCCTTAGTGAGGGTTCATTGCAGAGAGGATCACGATGACCGGTGCCTGTGAGAAAAAGATTATATGGAAAGATTAGAGCACAGAGAGATTTGGGGCTAGACTTGCTCTTTTTATAACAACTAATTCTTTGGGGAACTTGCCAGGATACAATGAGAACCACATTAATCTCTCCCAAGGGTGGCCCCCAATTGTCTTCTACTATGTTCCACCTGTTTTTAAAGGTCCCACCATCTCCCCAAATCACCATGCATGGGACCAAACTTCTAGCTCACTTGACGATTTGAGGGACATACTCATGGTACCTTTGATTTCTCCCAGAGCAATCTGAAGGATAAAATAAAACACCTGGGACTCTGAAATCGTTTTAAAAGATTTTTTAAAAAGGGGTTGTGCTAATGAGATGAATGCCAATCAAAACTACACGGGAGACTTCATCTCACTCCAGTTAAAATGGCATTGATCAAAAATACAAATTCCAAAAAGTACTGGAGAAGACCTGGAAAGAAAGGAACACTTTTACACTGTTGATTGCCGCAGTCTGGCTGGGCACAAATCACGGAGCTGCCACAAAGCACTTGTATGTTCAGACAGGAAACTTTATTGCCTGAACTCCAACAGCACTCCAAGCACACTCCCCGGGAACTCTCCCGAAGGCCACCCGCCACCCACGCGGCCCCTCTCCAGCAGACCACACCACACCAACCGGAACTCCCTCCACCAGAACTTCACCAACCAAGTGAACTCCCCAGGAAATCCCAAGTACTCCAAAGTAGCTAGGGGAGGCCCCCTCCCCAGGCGGACAGCAGGGGTCTATATACAACTGAATGCACAGCCTGTTTCAATCCAGCATCATCCAGTCACAGCAATTATAGACAGCTTAACTTAATTATCATCATCTTAATGGTTCCCCTCTCAACCATTACTTCTGGCAAAATGCTAGGGGCCATTCCGACTCGGCTGTGGCTCTCAACAGTTGATGAAATTGTAAGTTAGTCCAACCACTGTGGAAATCAGTATTGAGACTCCACAAAAGACTGGGAATGGAACCACTATGTGACCCAGTTATACCACTTCTCAGTATTTATCCTAAAGAATGAAAATCAGCATCCTATAGCAATACATGCATACTCATGTTTATAGCAGTACAATTCACAAAAGCCAAACTATAGAACCAGCCTAAGTGTCCATCAACAGAAGAACAATTTTAAGAAAAAGTGGTAAACAACAATAAATATGCCGAGAAAGAAATCAGGAAAACAATTCCATTCAAAATAGGCTTAAACAACAAACAAATTAAAAAAAAAAACCTAGAAATAAGTCTAACCAAAGAGGTGAAATACCTCTACAATGAAAACTATATACCATTAGAAAAAGAAATTGAAGAAGACCTCAGAAGACAGAAATACCTTCTATGTTCATGGATGGGAAGAATTAATATCATTATATCCCCATACTACCAAAAGCAATATACAGATTCATTATAATAGCCATCAGAATACCAATGACATTCTTCAGAGAACTAGAAAAAAAATACTCCTAAAATTAATGTGGAAGAATAAAAGACTCCAAATAACCAAAGCAATTCTAAACCAAAGCTTTAATGTTGGAGGCATCACAATACCTGACTTCAATTAATCCTACAAAGCTATAGTAACAAAAACTGCATGGCACTGGCCAAAAAAACAGACACATAGACCAATAGTACAGAACAGAGGACACAAAGACAAACCCACACATCCACAGTCATCTGATCCTTGGCAAAGGTGTCAAGAACATACATTGAAGAAAAGACACCCTTTTTAACAAATGGTGCTGGGAAAACTGATTATCCAGATGTAGAAGAATGAGACTAGATCATTATCTCCTATCCTGCACAAAAATCAACCCAAAATGGAACCAAAAAAAAATCAGAATTATACCAGAAACTTTGCAACTCCTAGAAAAAACATAGGGTCAACACAACAGCACAGAGGCACAGGCAAAGGCTTTCTCAATAGGACCCCTAACGCTCAGGAAATAATGCCAAGAGTTAATAAATGGGAGGGCATCCTATTAAAAAGCTTCTGCACAGCAAAGGAAACAATTAGAAATGTGAAGTGAGAACCTACAGAATGGGAGGAAATCTTTGTTAGCTACTTTTTTTGTTAGAGTCTGTAAACAAGTCAAGATGGCACCTGGCATTTTGCAGAGGGAGTGGTTTTGCCAACGAGCCATTAAGTGTGGAGATTCCTTATTGGTTGACTGCTGTATCTAGTTTATGTTAATTAAGATAAGCTGTGTGGAATGTATATATACCCCTCCTGTCCTACAATAAATGGCTCCCACTCCTGCTGTATCAATGTACACAAGTTGCTTGTCACCCCCCGGCTAGTTTGCTGCGGCTGGACTGCGGCACTTTTTGATAGAGAATTAATATCTAATATAGTTAGGGAGGGCAGCAGAATACAACTGACACTAGGATTGCTGAATGTATACACATGGATGTATAACCAATGTGACCCTGCAATCTGTACATGTGGAAAAATGAAAATTCATACCCTATTTGAATCAAATAGATGAGATGTCAAGATCATTGTATTGTCTTGAGCAACTAATAAAAAAACCTAATATAATAAAAAAACTCAAAAAATCTTACACCAAAAAACATCAAATAACCCAAATAATAAATGGGCAAATGAATTAAACAGATAATTCTCAAAAGAAGAAATACAAATGGTCAACAAATATATGGGAAAAAAATGTTCAACATCCTTAGAAATTAGGGAAATGAAAATCAAAACTACATTGAGATTTCTTTTCACACCAGTCAGAATGGCAGCCAACAAAGTATACAAATAGTTGGGGCTGGGGTTGTGGCTCAGTGGTAGAACACTCACCTAGCATGGGTGAGGCACTGGGTTCAATCCTCAGCACAGCATAGAGATAAATAAATAAATGTATTGCGTCTATCTACAACTGAGAAATACTTTAAGAAAGAATACAAATAGTAGTAAATGCTGGAGAGGATGTGGAGAGAAAGGAAAACTTTTACACTGTTGGTGGGATTGTAAATTAGTACAACCACTATGGAAATCAGCATGGAGGTCCCTTCAAAAGGTTAAGTATGGAACCACCAAAAGTCCCAGCCATACAATTCCCTGATATTTAGCCTAAAGAATTGAAGTCAGCATCCTACAATGATACATGCAAACCCGAGTTTATAGCAGCACAATTCACAATAGCCCAACCATGGAACCAGTGTAGGTGTCCATCGGTGGAGGAATGGATGAATCCATAAAGAAAAGTGAAATTATGGCATTTGCAGGAAAATGGATGGAACTAGAGACTATTATGTTAAAGTAAATAGATCAAACTCAGAAAGTTAAGGGTCCTATGTTTTCTCTCATATGTGAAAGCTAAAGAGGGAAAGAAAAAGAGATAGGGGCGGATCTCATGAAAATCACAGAGAGATCAGTGATGCAAGGGGTCAAGTGGCGGGAGATGTTGAGGCAGAGGGAAAGCGCTGGGGAGCGACATCATAACTAGTTGTTATATTGTGTGTTATGCACACGTACAAATGTGTAAAAACAAATCCCATCCGTATGTATAACTGTAATGTACCAATAAAACAATGTGGGGAAAAAAGAGAAAATGTGGTATATTTACACAATGGGGTCTCAGCTATAAAGAAAGAAATTACTTCCTTTGCAGGAAAATAAATGGAACTTGAGAACATCATGTTAAGCAAAATAAGCCAAAGTCAGAACTGTCAAGGGTCATATATTTTCTCTAATATGTGGAAGCTCGAGAGGAAAAGGAAAAAGAAAGTTCATGAAGGGCGTCTCCTGAAATCAAAGGGAGATCAGTAGAGGAAAGGGATGAGGGAGAGGGAGGAGGAGAGGGAAAGAAGAATGCTGGGGAATGATAATTGGCCAAATTATATTGTTATATTGTGTAGATGTATGAATATTTAACAAAGAATCCCATCATTATGTCCAATTATATGTACCACTAAAAATCTAGAAAAAATAAATAAAAGTTTCTGTATGGAATATAAAATGGTAAAAACATTTTTTTAAAAAAAGCCATTGTATGCTAGTACGGTGGCACACATCTGTAATACCAGCAACTTGGGAGGCTGAGGCAGGAGGATTGCAAGTTTGAGGCCAGTCTCAGCAATATAGAGGGGGACCTAAACAACCTAGGAAAAAAAACCCTGTCTGAAAATAAAAAATAAAAAGGGTTGGCAGGTAGCTCATTAGTAAAACACCCTGGGTTCAATCCCAGCACAAACACACACACATACACACACACACACACACACACATACACACACACACACACCAAAAAAGTCCCCAAACCAACAAGAGCACAAAATCAGTTTTGTCAGTTTCTTATAAAGTTAAAGAAAAACCAAACAAAAATCTACCAGCAATCCCACTCCTAGATATTTGCCCCAAAGAAATAAAAACTTATATTCACACAAAAACTTTTATATAAATGTTAATAGTGGTTTATTCATTGTAGCAATCCAAATGGGTAATCTATAAGACATCCATAGAATGAAATACTAATCAGCAGTAAAAAGGAATGAATTCCTGAATATAAGTTATAAGCTTGGTTAATCTTGATGCATTATGCTAAGGGAGAGAAGCTAGACAGAAATGGCTCCATCCTGGCTTATGTAACATTCAGAAAAGGTACAGCTATGTAACATTCAGAAAAGGTACAGATCAGAGTTTGCTACCATACTGGTGCTTACACAACTGTGTCTTTGTCAAAATGCTAAAAGAGGGAAATTTTTATGCAATTCACACCTAAATAAATTTGACCAAGAAAATCAAATGTGCTGTGCTAACGCAAGCTATTATTAATAACCATCTAGTAGCTCAAAAATGAATTGATCTCACAGATGAAGGGGATATGGTGCCACCGTTCCTCCCTGTCCATATGTGGCCTTAAGTGAATCCTGCAGCAGCCCTGGGAGGTGGCAGGGGGCATCTCACCAGAAGAAGCTCAGACTACATTATTTTCTATCATCATACAACTGCTTCGGAACACAGCTGTAATTTTAACCTGATTTTTCTGATTCCTACTCTTTTCAATGTCATTACGTTGTCAAGGAGTTTGGGAGAATGTCAGATAAAGACAAAACAAAGAAACAAACAGAAGAACCCAAACACTGCTGATTAGGAGCAGGGAACCACAGGAAACCAGGGCCAGCAGATTTTTTTGTCCATCTGAATCCTGCATTCTTCCACGCCCGCCTGAGGCAGTATCCTCTGCAGCCCTCTGCTAGCAATGGAGGCTGCTCTCTCTTCCCTGGGGACAACACGGTGACTCATGCTGCAGGAGGGGGCCCTTCTGGCTGTGGGAAAACAACAGAAACAGAGAATCTTTGGCTTCCAGAAATCAGCTCCCCTTGCAACACACCAACAGCACCCTTCCCCGTGGGCCAGGGAAGGGTGACTCCAGGGATTGGTGACTCCAGTCCCAGGGTCTGAATACACAGCAGAGACAGTAGATTAATGACACCCTCTTTCTTAAAAGGACTGGGTGAAAAACGGGATTTGTGCTGAGCACTATTTCTTTGTCCTCATGCATTAGAAAGATTGTCCCCACCTGGCCAGCTCACATCTGTCTCTTAGCATGGTATCAACATGGATACTAAATGAAGTATCCTCATCCGTGTTGAGTTGTGTGAGCCTCATTACAATTCAGAGAAAAGGACAACCCTAGCCTCCACTTTGAAGGTGAGAAAATAAAATCCCAAAGAGCTAAGTTATTCTGCCAGGGACATCCAGCTAAGGAATGGTGAAGCACAACTGGACTCTTCTCTTATGCATCCAAAGACCATCTTTGTCTTCTATTAATCCTCTTTGTTTTACTTACATCTCTCTGTCTCTTAATCTTCCTGTTCCGTGGGCACAGTGGGACTAGTCCTCATCACGTACACAGACTGGGGGAAACCATGAACTTGCTGCTGCCCATGATGTTGAATGGAATGGTTAGAGCTGTGCTCCTGGACAGTTCCTTGCTAGCAGTGGGGTTTGTTTTGGTTTGTTGGTACTGGGGATTGAGCGCAGGGGGGGGGGGGAGTTTCTAATACTAAGCTACATCTCCAGCCTGTCTCTAATAGTTGCTTTAAATAATATGTAAGTCATTTGTAAACATTCCAAACCAATAGATATGTATCTCTTTAAACTGATCATACCCTTTGGAGGAAGTTAGGAAGTAAGCTTTTTTTGTTTTTTTTCCCCTAGTGGGGATTGAATCCAGGAGCTCTTAACCACGGAGTCATATCCCCAGCCCTTTTTATGTCTTTAATTTTGAGACAGGGTCTCACTAAGTTGCTGAGGCTAGCTTTGAACCTCCAACTCTCCTCCTGCCTCATCCTCCTCAGCTGGAATGACAGATGTGCATCGCTGCACCATGCCAGAAGCAAGCTTCTCGAGCATTACCTTGTCTTCTACTCTTCCGGGTCATCTGAACAAACTGCTCTCATCACACCTGTCACCTCTCACTCCTGGCTCTGCTCTATCACAGTGCTGGTGCATGGTCGGTCTGTCCTGGTCCCCACCGGCGCTGCAGGGGTTGGACCCCTGGGGTACTTTCAGAGGGAGGCACTGGTGTGTTAGTTAGCAGGGCAAGATGCAATGCGGGTTTTCTAAAGAGCAGAACTGAATATTTCCTTTTCATTAAGAATTCTATTTTCTCAAAGGAGAGGGGCTGTAAACTGAGGTGAGGACAGCTTTGTTCTTTCAAACCTGTCTCTTGCCGCAGTGCATCTCTGCATTTCTTTTATGTTCTCGGTTTTCCAACTCACCTCGCCCCAAATAACCCCGTTCCATTGACCCTCCTGAAGGATGGAGCTCTGGCTCCCTGTCCCTGTGAGTGCCGGAGCTCTGTACTGCCTAATTACCTGCTCCACAGAAGCCCGGGAGGAGACTCCAGGCCCAGCTGGAGCCCAGCTGTTGGAGAGATGGAATATTAAGACATTTTCCTTTCTTGGGAGTCCTTGTTAATTCTTCCTGGTGGTGATTAGCCAGTTATTTTTAGCTGCATCTAAGCTCCCTGGTTAGTATTCAGGACTGGTTCCGACAGCTCTGAGGTGCACTCACCACATTAATGCGCCAATTCCATTTGGTCCCACTGAAGTGAACAAAATTAACTTGGCAGGGTAGACCCAGCCCCCCGGCCTCCCCAGGTGGACCTTCTGCTGCTCCCTGAAGCTCTGGCTCCTTTCCAAAGGCTCTGCAGCACTGGGGTCAGGGACAAAGTCTTACAGGAGGGATCTGGAAAGGGAGCAATTTGAAGGTCACCTGAGGGGCTGCAAATAACCCCTCTGGGGAGTGAAGAAATCTAGGTTTTTCCAGCTGGACTGTGGCCACCTAGCTGTGTGATGCCGGGCAAGTTGCTTTCCTTTTCTGAGCCATCAGTAATGTGGTGTGGCTGGACCAATTGCTCCTAAGTTTTTTTCCAGGACTAAGATGCTGTAGAGGTCCTAGGTCTAAAGTAGGAGCCCAGCGGGAAGAAATCTGAGCCTGTGGGAGGACATCTGGAAATCCAGTTATGGAAGAAGTCTCTCTTCCCTCCTTTGATCCACCTGGCTTCCCTCTCCCAAACCCAATCCAGGTCCCTGCTTCATCCTCTGATGACCTGTTGTTGGTCGCTGGTGTCTTGCCACCCCTGAGACACCTTTGGGTGCTGGATATGCTCAGGAGTCACTGTAGAAGCAGCGAAGCTGGTCATGGAGATTTGGGCATCTAAGTGCAATCTTGTTAAGAAGATAGAGGAAGCCCCTGGGAGGTGACAAGGCAGTGCGATTCCATTCCACTTAATCAGCAGAGACATGACGACTTCCAAGTGACGGCTCTTGCTGTGCTTTCTTAAGCAAGCATGGACTCTAAGCCAGCTCAGAGGGAAGTGGGCATTGCCTTTTCTCCAGAAATCTGCTTTGCTTCAGAAGTCCTGTCACTGGTGGGATGGTGGCAGGACCAACCCTCCACCTGGGTACGTCCCTTCCTCTCACCCTTGTTTGTAATATGAAGTGAATAAGAGGATGCTTGCTTATTAACTTGGTTTGAAATCCATTCGTAATGGATAATTCTTGGGGAGTGCTCACTCACTCTGGCCAGGTAGAGAGTTGTACTGAAGTGTACAGTGCTTTGCAATAGGATTACTACATTCCCTTGTTACGGTTTGGATATGAGGTGTTCCCCCCCCCCAAAAAAAAAAGCTCCTGTAACAGTGCAGGAATGTTCAGGGGTTAAATGATTAAATTATGAGAGTTGAGACCCAATCAGTAGATGAATCCATTTGATTGGTTCATAATTTAGATGAACTACAAGGTGATAACTTCAGCAGGAGGGACCAGAGGAAGCAGGTCACTGGGGATGTGCCATTGGGGCAGTACCTTGTCCCTCCTTTCTTTCTCTCTTTTTCTCTCTGCTTCCTGGCTTCCAGTTGCTGAACAGTTTTCTTCCACGACTCACTTCTGCCATGATGTTCCGCCTCACCTCCGGTGCAGAGCAATGGAGTCTGCCAACCATCGACGGAGACTTCCAGAACCATGAGCTACCACAGACTTTTCCTCCTCTAGGTTGTTCTTGTCGGGTATTTGGATCACAGTGAAAGAGGGCTGACAAACACGCCCGTTTGTCAGGTTAAAGATTGAGAACGACAGGAGGTGAGCAACTTGCATCATCTCACACTGTACGTATGAAGATGGGATTGAACCCCAGCTTCCTGAGGCCAGGTCTGAGCTTTGAACCACCTACTACACTGCATTTGAATAGAAAGATAGGACTTTTTTTTTTTTTTTTTTTTTTTGCTGTGTATACATCTTTGAGCCTTGCATTCACTTTTAAAACTCCCTTGAGGCATATATATATATATATATATATATATATATATATATATATATATATATATATATATATATAATCTATTTAATAGATACTTTATTGATGAATCAAAATCATGACCCATCTCTTTGTCACACATTAATGCACTGGTCACTGTCAATGCAATCTTCCCTGTCATTGCTCTCTCACTGAAGTCCTGCTGGGTCCTTCCACATCCCTCGCAGCCCACAGAGCTCTGCATTTCACCCCATCCCATTGCTAAGCTCGTGGGTAGTGGTATCTGCAGAGTTTCTGCCCCTGCCACATTGGCTCTGGACTCCATTCATGAAGGTTCCTTTGGCACCAGGACCCCAGGCCACTTTTCTGCCAAAACATCAAAGCCCCAGGCCCCTCCTCTATTGCTGGGGGCTTTGTGTTGCTGTTGAAAGTTGGACCTGCCTGCACCCTTGGTCCACTCCCAGATTTCCTTGAAGGCACAGCTGCCACTGGGTTGACCACTGTCGTCAGCATGACTGTGTCCAACAGTGACAGTTTCTCTGAAGTGAAAAGCAGACCAGGCACATGACAGTTGACTGTGCTGACCTGTGGCCCTGAGGCACACACGGAATCAATGTGTGTCCACCTTCAAAATGTTCTGGAGGCTTCTAACAGGGCTGTGTGTCAGGGCACAGTTAAGATAACCTGGGACAAAGACTTTTGAATAGGCCAGCTGACTCTGCCAGCTGGTCAGACAGGACCAGTCCTCTCCGGCTGAGGTCCTGGCAGACTTAACCTGCCTTATCTCCCCATTCCTCCCAGAACACCACGCACTGAGTGTCCGAGTGACCCACCCAGCTGCTGCTGTTGAGGTAAAGATCAAACCCAATGCATTATTTTTTTATGGCTCTCTCTGCAAGCAGGTCATACTTGAAAGAACCTTAATTGGCAGTCCCTTCCTCGCTCTGGATTTTGGAGGCAAGGGAAACTCTTGTAAAACCTTCTAAAGCTGGGACTATATGTTCTATTGTAACCATAACAGCAATCAATGCCACAACAGGTGCACCTGGGGACTTGGTTAAATAATAAATGCAATCTGCTTTGTTTTCTCTTCACCCAGCCTGGCGGGGCCCTGGGACAGCTGGAGTGGGGGTGGGGCCACCGGGCAGAGCCCCAGCATGGCATTGAATCCAGAGAATCAGAGAGGGAGTGTTCTTCCCTTTGCACTCAGGGAATACAGTGTGGATATTGACATAGCAATAGGTTCACACCTACGTGGTGTGGGGCCCCGTTCAAATACCAGTTGACCCACTGCACACTTTGAACAGGCTCCTCATGCTTGCGAAGTCTGCTTTCTTCCTTGTGAAGTTAAGGTCACAGAATTCAGGGAAATTCTGGAGTAAATGAATTAGCAGGTGAAGTTTGGGGGCCTGTGCTCCCTCTGTCAAGAATGCACCCAGTCCCGGGAGCTGTTGCTGGAAAATCTGCCTCTGAAGCCCAACCTTGGTCAGAGAAGCTCCCTAAAGTCAGGCTTAAGAGTCATGGACCACCTAACAACCACTAGGGTGGCTACTATCCAGACAAAACAACAGCATCAACAGAAAACAAGTGTGGGTGAGGATGAAGAGAAATTGTAACCCTGTGCACTCTTGTTGGGAACATAAAATGCTAGATGACTGGGCTTGTGGCTCAGGTAGAACATTTGCCTAGCATGTGCAAGGTCCTGGGTCCAATTCCCAGCACTGGGGGAAAAAAATAAAAATTAAGACAGAATTACAACGTGATCCAGCAATTCTACTCTGGGAATATATCCCAAAGAATTGAAAGCAGGGTCTCTCAAGGAGGTATTAGCATACCAATGTTTATAGCCCCATTATTTACAGTCCCCAAAATGTGGAAGCAAACTCAAGTGTCCATTGGTGAATGAATGGATAAGCAAAAAGGGATATATATGTACAATGGTCTATTGTTCAGGCTTAAAAAAGGAAGGAAATTCTGAAATATGCTACAACATGGGTAAAGCTTGAGAATATTATGCTAAGTGAAATAAGCCAATTACAAAGAGAAAAATACAGAATGATTCCATTCCCATGAGAGGCCTGGAGTAGAAAACTTCAGAAACAGAATACAGAATGGTGATTACCAGGAACTGGGGTGAGGAGATAATGAGTGTAAAGTTCCATTTTTTTGCCAGAAGAAAAAACTTATGAAGATGGTTGCACAACAATGTCATGAACTTATCCCAACCAAACTGTGGTTAAGATGATAAATTTAATGGCATTGGTATTTTACCACAATTAGAGTTATGGAACAAAATGACAGCAAGAGGTATCAGAGATCTCCAGAGAAGGAACTTTCATTTGTTGACATTTCTCATTCATATTTACATTCTGCAGATGTAGACAATAATAATAATCATAGTAAATGCTATTGAGTGGGTTTGCACCTTATCACCTTCAATATCCATAGCAATCCAATTATGTAGTTAGTATTATCCCCAACCTACAGATAAAGACACCAAGGTTCATAGCACTGAGTGAGAAATGAATGAGCTATGTCATCGGCAAGCTAGGACCCGGCTGAGGACTTCCCCAGCCAAGATGGTACAGTTAGGATCAGGAGATACAAGTATACCCAGAGCTTCTCTGTGATCTCTGGGAACTCCCAGTCTCATGGAGGAGACATACAATGATATAGGCTAGCACTGGAGCCTGGGAGACACAAGAAGGGAAATCACAGAGAGCCAGGAGATGGTAAATTGGCAGAAAATGGGGAAGTGATCAGAAGGCCCAAGTTCCTTGGAATAGGACGGCAGATTTAGATGGAAAAACAGTATTTATTAGCAAGAAAATACAGTTCCAAATAAGATTTCCTATTGGTAAAAGTCCATTAGGATGAGAAAGAAAGCCTTTGTAAGGGTTGTTGTTAAAAGCACATATATATATATATATATTTTTAATTTTTTGTAGTGCTATGGATTGAACCCAGGGCCTTGCTCACCCTAGGAAAGCACCCTACCACAAAGCTCCATCCTCAACCACTATTGCAAGCACATTTAAATCCATGTAATCACAGTTAAAAATGATTGAACTCTGTTTGTGCACCAGGCACTGTTTTAAACTCGGTGTACACATAGTACGTTTAATCCTCATAATAACTTGATGAGGTAAGTCTTATTCATTATGCTAATTTTATAGATGAAGAAACTAAGACTCAGTGAAGTAAGTGATTTAATCCAACATCACAGAGTCAGGGAGTAGCAAAGCCAAGACTCAAAATCAGAGTTTCACTCCAGAACTCAAACACCCAAACCCTACTCAATGTGGTTTAGTAATGATGCAAATATAAGCCTTCATTATCCAACCAAAACTATTTGTATTTCGTCACAGGCATGAGCAATTTTGTTTGGTCAAAATTTAATATTTTGAGAAAGGTTGCTGATGTTCATGTCTTATGCATTATGCATGTCCCAGATGCTCATGAAAAGCTTGTAAATGAATACACGGAGCTGTAATGGGGAAGGGGCATCTCCACGTCCACCCCTTTACCCACTATAATGGGGATTGAATGTATAGCCTCACACGCACTAAGAAAGTGTTCTACTACTGAGCTACAACCCCAGCCCTCCAAATCCACTCTTCAGGGTGAGCAACCATGCCAAATATTGTTTCTGACAATAACACTTAACTTTGTCCCCGCAGATCCTGTGTTCACCACACAGCTCGCTGAGATCACAGAGATCAGCGGGGACCTATGTTAGTCAGGATATGGTGGCGTTAAGTGACAAAAACACAACTCAAACAGACTCAAGCAAAGAGGACAATCTATTGGCTCATCAAACAACTTCAGGGACAGCCTGGAGTGGAACTGCTTAGAAACACACACACACACACACACACACACACACACACACACACACGAGTCAGCAAAGCCATAACAGGCTATAATTTCCAATCAAGACCCCACCCTAACCTTAGGTCACTTTTAAAATTTGGCCAAAGGCCATTTGCATGAGAATCATTATTAAAATATGGATTTTGAAAAGGGATTTTTGACCGGCTAAACCAGACTCCCTGGAACTGTGTTCCAGGGATCTGCACATTAAAAATACATCCCTGGCGACTTTTGCAAGTCCTAAGGCAAGAACCACCTTCCTAGGTTACAGCAACAGCGTGAAGGCATGTCCTGTGTCCCTTTGCCACACTGTCTCCTGGAAACACGGTCTTTTCTTAATGCCTCACGAAGTGGTTGCTCAATCGTATGATTACATGATTAAGGCCCTTTCTCTCACCCAACTCCGTGCTTCTTGAGAGCAGGAACTACATTTGTTAGTAAAATACCTTCCATTGTGTCACTGTGGCCTATCCCAGTGTCTGAGATGTGGGAAGCACTCAATGCATATTTATGGAAAGGATGGTGGATGGGGTAGGGTGGGTGAGTGTAGTGATTTAAGGTCCACAGAGTTACTCTGGTTCACCTTTTTCCTTTAACCCACACACCAGTCTCGCTAATGAATTATATAGGCTAGAAATCATGATCTCCATTTGTCAGATAAGAAAACCGAAATCCAGAAAGAGATTGATTTGATGAATTACATAGTAAGTGGTTTCTCAGCTTTTAGGAGCTGATGTTCCAATGTTCTCCTTCAAACAGGGTTCTACAAGGTTTCGGGGGGGGGGGTTGCTGAGTCATTAAGAGAGTTGGTATATGATATCTCTGTTGCAGCTGATCCAGGGCCTCTCTTTCCTGGATACTCCTTTATATTTTATGTCTTATCTCTTCTTAGTTCAGCTCAGCAGATGTTTTCTATTGAACCAATCTCTTTTCTCCAAGGGCCAAGGGAGGAAGGCAATTAAAGAAAGAATAAGACAAAAGAAGAGACCAGGTACTCAGAGACTTGTAAATAAGATCTGATCTGTAGACAACGGGACAAAGAATGGCACATTACACCAAAATATTCCCAGCCCCAGCTTGCTGGCCATACACCTGGACATGGGAACCACACCCACAAGTGTCCAGATATAGAAAGGCAGCTGTGTCCTCTGTGTGATTCTGGAAAATAGCAACAATCATCTGCAGAGATACCACTGTACTTCTAGGTGTTTTGTTGTTCAAAGAATCCATCGGCATTTACTGAGTTCCTAATAGTCCATTGGGCTTAGGGGACACAAAAAGGACCTGAGATACAGAGCTTTGCCTCGAGGAATACATAGCACCCCTTATGTTGGAAAGAATGTGATGTTATGACACAGACAAGAGAGGAATCAAAGAATGCTCTTAGCTATGTGCCGACTTGAAGGCTGTGGGAGGTCAGGGCTGAGCTGTTTGGGCCAGAGGGCAAAGAGAGTGGTCATGGAAAATGTGACTGGGTCTGGGGAGGCAGTGATGATTTTAAAAAACAGTGGAGATGGGGAACATTCCTGAGAAGGCAGGAATGAACACAGCCTGAGAGCAGAACAGAGATGAGGTCCAGGCTGGCAGGAGGTGGCGAGGTGGTGATGCCGGGTGCTCCGGGGCCAGATTGCCTCGTTCTGCTCCCTGGATTGGGCTTTCATTTCCTCTCCAGTAAAATAAGATGACCATGATGATCAGCATAATAAATATTCTAAAAATAACATCATAATGGGCTGTTTCATAGGGAAGAACGCTTGCAGGATTAAATAAGTTAATAAATGAAAAGGAGCTTTTAAAAAGTGCCTGGTTGAATACAGTTGACATTATCCTTCGACAACATGCCTTGAGGTTCAGCTACGTGCCTGGCAGTCAGGATAGAGGGGTCCAAGGTAAAAATCCTTCCTTTAGAGGGTCCCCCAGGAAGGAGAAGGAGAAAGCCCAGTTATACCAGTGCACCACAGCTGCCTGTGGTAGGCAGCCTCCTCACAGCAAAGCTCAGGGAACTCTGGGACTCGGAGCCTGCCTGGAGGTATCTGGGAAAGACCCCCCTCAGAGGAGGTAATCACCGTAGAATCCAAAGTGCAAAAGGAGAGAAAAGGAAGTGGAGGTCCAGGAACCACCAAGTGCTGGAAATACCAAACACAGTGGACAGGAGACAGAGAGGGAGGCTGGGGAGTTAGGAAAGGGAGGTTGGAGGGCCTTGGGTGCTGGTCCAAGGAGGCAGGACGTGGTAAGCCAGAAGGAGTAATTAGCAAGATTTAAAGAGGGTGAGGAGGCTGCATCTGAGAGTGAAGTCCCCTGCCGCAGTCCGGCTGCAGCAAAATAACCGGGGCGTGACAAGCAACTTGTGTAGATTGATACAGCAGGAGTGGGAGCCGTTTATTGTAAGACAACAGAGGTATTTATACATTCCACACAGCTTATCTTAATTAACATAAACTAGATACAGCAGTCAACCAATAAGGAATCTCTACACTTAATGGCTACTTCACAAACCACTCCCTCTGGCAAAATGCCAAGCGCCATCCTGACTTGTTTACAGACTCTAACAGTCCCCTCATCTTTCTGGGCTTGGTTTCCTCATCAGTGACATGAAGAAGGCTGCAAGTGCCTATGCATAGCCCATGTTCAAAACTGACTGAGTTCTCAAGCTCTCAGACCTGCTTAGTGGCTTCCCACAGCCTCCCCTCTCCTGTCCCCACATGCTGATTTACATAATCACTGGATCAGCCAGAAGTAGCACTGCAGAGGGGGCCAGGTTAACAGATATAGCTTAACCATTATTTTAAAAAAATAATTCAACAAATATTTAATGAGCACCTATCAAACACAAACAGGACAGTCATGATGCCCGTCCTACTGAAGTTTATAACCTACTGCATTGTGCATAGGCAGAGGAGAGAGGAGGTCCCAAGTGCTGAGCCCAGACTCTTGAAAATGGGATGCGAAGGGACCTGGGGAGCGCAGTCTGGTTGTCCCCCTTTTGTGGCCCCGGCACAGATGGCACCTGAGGCAGAATGGACGCTGTCTGCATGCAAGTACCTGCTAGGGCTGGATGAGATGGGGCCAGGACTTGGCATCGTCTTTTGTCATCCCTCCCGTGTCTACATACTGCAGCTGTCTGTCTCATCTATCATGCACATGAAAGGACAATTTTCAAACTTGAAATGGGAGCCGAAGATAATGGAGACAGTGAGCAGAGACCTGGCAGGGAAGATTGGGAAACCCCCAGGGCGGTCCCCCCATGACCAACAGACTCCAGCAACGTGGAGAGGTTTATGGACGTATAAAATCTTTTGTTCTTGGGCTGCAAATTCCCACTCCACACATGCCTCAAAACCAGCTCCCTGATCATTGTCCCATGCGAAGGAATGTTTCTCTGTTAAATCTTCTTCTAATCCCTGGTCTCTTATCTTGCCCAGTTCCCACAGTTTCCCAGGGAGCCTGTCTCTGTTCTCATGCAGATTTGTTCAACTGGAACCAGCTCAGGAACAACTGGAAAACAATAGGCTGGCGTGGTTGCTGTCACTTGCCCAAAGACAACAGCTTAACCTAGGTGGATTCTGGTGGCAGAGCTAGGCCCAGGGACTGGGGACAGAAACTCCCAATGGGTCAGGCTGTTCCTGGGGACTGCTGATGAGGACACCTGTTTCCGACTCTCATTTGTTCCCAAGTCCTGGCCTACCTGACTCTAGACCCTGGTTTTCCTACCACATGTGTGTCCCCAAGCATGATCTTTAATTGTACCAGGCCAATGCCACAGGTTCTTGTGTCTCCTTACCCTTCTGCCAGGGCCTTGCATATGAACCCAGGTTTCAACCTTCACCAGCTGAATAATTTGGGACTCCATGAAAAGTAAAGGCAACATCTACCTCACAAAATCATTGTGAAGTTTAACTTGGCTAGTATACATAAAGTTCATAGTAGATGCTCAGTAATTGTTAGATCCATCCTTTCAAATAGTGAGACACGCAAACAATCAATGAAGTTATATGGAATATCTGTTTCATGAACAGAGCGTGTTAAGCACCACATAAAGATATGCTTTCTACCCCCAAATCAGAACTAAATAATCATAAAATAGGTATTATGGGCTTAATGTGTGCCTAGGATTATGCTAGAACAATGATGAATAATTACATACATGACCATGGCATGGCCCCTTCTCAGGTGACCACTCTGAAGAGATTAAACAAGAGCACAGAAAAGGTCAAATAATCATCCCAAACATAATAATGCTGAAAGAACAGACCCAAGAACCACCGCGGTGTGCGGGTTTGCTGCTAACTGGCACGATGGTCAGGCAGAGCCGAGGAGGAATCCAGAGGCCTGCGCAGAGGCTGTGAAGACAAGGCCCAGGGAATTCCCCATTGCATCTGGGTTTTTGCTAGTGGAGGTGTTGGCGCTTGCGGTTATTATGTTTTTGGTCAACAGAAAGGGCTAAAAGATGTAGCTTAGAACACACTGGGGTAAAGGCATATCCATGTGGCAGATGGAGCGCCGCAGGGATCTGTTAACCGTGTGGGACAGTCTACTGCAGCCCCATCCTGAGCAATTGTGTCAAGCCACTTAATTTCTCTAAGTCTCTTTGACCTTTTCTACCTCATGGAATTATTGTAAAGATTAATGAAGATGCCCATTTATATCAAACATAACATTTGACGCTTATGTGTCAATGTTAGTTTTATTAGTAGAAATAATATAAAAGGAAGTCTGATTTTCTTTCTTTCTTTCTTTTTTTTTTCTTTTTTTTTAGTTTTTATATTGGGAATGCAACCCAAACTAAGCCTTGAGACTTGTTTTTTTTTTTTTTCCTTTGTACTGGAAATTGAACCCAGGGGTGCTTTACCACTGAGCAATAACCCTAGTCCTTTTTCAATTTTTATTTTGCCATAGTCTTGTTAAGTTACCTTGAACTTGCAGTCTTCCTGCCTCAGCCTCCTGAATCACTGGTGATACAGGGGTGTGTGCCACCATGCCTGGCTTCAAAAGTCTTTTTCCCTAGGAAAGAGTGAAATATGGTGACAGTATATTTTCACAATTAGTTTTCATATTTTACTTGCTAATTTGTTTGATTTTGGAATATAAAATCACTCAAAAGAGTAAATAACCCCTGAGTGTTCTATTTATCTCAAAACCCATTGTCTTCCGTCTGCTTTAAGAGATGATCCTTTAAAGACACAGGGTAAATACACTTGGGCACCCTTGCCCTGCAGGGTAAGATGGCACCCGGCCTGGCTGCTTTCTCAACCCAACGAGTCTCAGCCTGGGATCCTGCTGGCTTCCAGGGTGTGGAGTTTAGTCTTTCTGTGTCTTCTCCTGGCAAGAATTTGCAAACCAGAGAGTCTCAGAGAACGCAAAAGACAGTTGTCTATTTGTAGAGGATCAATGGGAATAGGATCCCGAAGAATATACAAAATCCTCACTCTGGCTAATGGGCATCTTGAACAAACCATTTACTGTGATCACTAACAGGCCTCGCACGAACTGGTCTTTCATCTTCCGCCTGTTCCTCCTCTAGTGGGTGTATCAAGGAGGAGGGCTAAAAGGCAGCTGGCAGAGAGAGGGGTAGTGAAAGAGCAAAGAGCGGGAAGAGGAGCTACAAATTGAACCATCAGTCTATGAATAATTGAGAGTTGCCTCTATCTGAAAATCGACTCTTATAATGGTTTGGCCAGAGCAGGGACCCAGGAGGCTGTGTTGTAGCCTTGTCATGGTAACCATGAGGCCCAAAGCCAGGCGTCAATGTGCTTCTCTAAATGGAGCAACTGCTAGCCTTACCCACAGGAAGGTGTCTCACAGGGTGGGTGGCTCCCCAGGCCATACGATCACTGATGGGCAAAGGGCTAAAGACCAGGACACACACATCCTGGGAGGACAGTGGCCTTCCACCAGTTAGGGCTGCCCATGCGGGAGGGCGGAGTGAGCTGGCCTTTAGAATGAGGTCTCTGAAGTTTGAAGCCTTGCAAGGGTTTGGCACCTTCCTTTGGTTTTCCTTTCAGTCCCATAAGATAGAATCTGACGGGGATGAAGTTCAGGCAGGGATCGTATTTGCCGCAGGTAGGGGCTTGCCGAACCCTTGTGGTGTTGGTTGGCACAGAGCCACCATTGTGAGCGACCGTCAGGCTGGGTCGCGCTTCCTTGGCATCCATGGGGTAGTAAGTTGGGCCTATCAGGATACTCCATCTGCTAATCCAGTCATGGCTTGTTGACGTCTGTAAGCCATGGGGTCATCTCACAGATTCAGAGAAAGGCAATTTGGGGCTTGCAGGAGATAGACTGGGGCTCTAGTCGAGCTATGCGACTCTTGCAAATCACTGAATGCCTCTGAACTTTAGTTTCCCCTTCAGTGGAAAAAGGGCAAAATTGTTCACTACTCAGAATTATTGGGAGGAATAGAGATGGTCAAAATCCTCACCGTATCTAGCATGACAGATGTGAGCCAATATAATTGTCTTTCTACTCATGCTGGATCATACCAGCACCTTCAGTCTCTGATCAGTGATGATGGCTCCTGGGTCACAGGGGACCATTCTTTTCTGCAGCAAAGAGTTCCCAGGGAGAAACGGCCACTGGTGAGAACCTTCCGTTGAATCACACTTTTCTTTATTATTCTCCCATTGACACCAAGGGGGCTCCCTATGTTTAAAGTCTCTGGGGCTCTGGCTTCAAAGGACAATAGGGACGCTTCCTAGCCTCTGAGGAAGAGCAACTCAAGTTCAAGGCAAGTGAAACCACAGAAAGCAACAAAATATCACAAGGACCCTCAGGCCACTCCGAAGGTCAATGAAAATGGAGATAAGATAGCACTTGTGTGGGTCATCAAAAGCACCAAGCTGACAGAGCTCTTGGGACACCCAGAATGAAAAGTGCTCCTTGCAGTCAGTTCTTCCGTCTGTTCATGAGAGCCTGGGCTGGAGGAAAGGGGGAGAGGCAGCTGGTGGAGAGATCCTGGGCTCGTCATGAGAGGTAAGAGGAGCGTGAGCTTGTGTGCCAGGTCTGAGAGGTAGGAGTCCTTCAGTCTGATCCACCGTTGGGAGAAGAGACTGAAAAGAGAACCTGATTCAGAGATCCCAGGGAGGAGCCTCCTCCTTTACCACATACCTGAGTTATTGTTTCATTCTTTTAGCCTTTTGGTTTGAGAGTTGTGAACCCCAGCCAAGAAGAGGCAGAGGAAATGGAACTGAGGGAATTTTTGAAAAATATGGAGGAAGGATCTATCATCAAAATTGTTGCAGAGGTGCCTTACGGAGAACTGGTCTGCCTGTGAGGTGGTGTCAGAGGGGAGAGTTGGGGCTCCTCAGCATCCTCGCCACCGTTCATGGTGCTGGTGCCAAGGCACTGGATCCAGTCTCCAAACCCTCCTCCCGCTTGGGCCAGCCATCTGTCTCCACAGGGCAGCCAAAGGGGATGAGCTCATTTCCAGAACCGAGAGGTGGCTCTGACCCTATCTTCCCTGTTATTGCTGAAGCTGGGCCGTGGAAGCCCGGCAGGGCATCAGGCTGGGATCCGGCCAACCTCGAATCAGGCAAATCTGCTGACTCATCTCCTCCTTCTTCTAAACAATCCCTGAGAGCTGGCATGCAGGAAGCGGCACTGAGGAGTCTGATGGCGTGGGCCACCTGGCAGGGATTGACCAAGGGGAGGCGGGGAGCGGCAGCCACCTGCCATCCCAATCCCACATTCCACTAACTGTACTGGGGACCAAAAAAATATGTGCTCACCCCAGGATCTCAGAGCCACAAGTAGAAACAAGTGTATCTGAAGAGGGAATGTTGCAACACAAGAAGGGTATGTTTTGCATGAGAAAGTGGATTGCTTGACTTGAATGATCTTTAAAACTTATGTTTGGCTTATGGGGAAAATTAGTAGTTTCTAAAAAAAAAATAAGTCATACATTGGTATTTTCACAATAAGCACAGGGAAATATAAAGAACAAAACAAACATGGTTCATAAGCCTCCTCCCTGGATAATATCTATAGATGTTTAAAGAATAGGAGTACTTGAACAAATAATATATATGTACAAAATGAAAAGAAGAGGTGACCATCCTCTTACTTACCCCTTCACCCAAAGACCTGGGATTCTTTTGTTTCTTTCCCAGGAGAGAAGTTTGTGTGTAAACCTGCACAATCATTTTCCATAAACACTTCTAACATCAAAATAGCCTCAGGATTGCACAGCTCTGCGGGACATGAATCACATTGTGCTGTGTGGTGCTCTGAGAAGGAGCTATGTTCCCATACAGCACAATGTGAATGGTGCCCAACAGAGTTACACACTCTGGTAGGAGTGCTGTTTTCACATCATAATATATCCTGGAGCTCTCTGCAGATCAAAACATATACATCCATCTCATTTTTAAACATCTTGCTTCATAGACCATTGTTTGAATAGATCATAATTTCAACAACTTTAATGTGGAAAGACAATTGGTCCCATCCATTACAAAACCTACAATTAGCATGCTTGTATGGATATCTCAGCAAACTCTTGTGATTGTCCATCAGGTAAATTCTTTTTTGTGTGTGTGTGTGGGATTTCTTAGTTTGTGAGTACATACATTTTAATTTTACAGACATTGTCCAATCAGGGACTTCATTATAAGGAATAGCTCTTCCAAGAAACAAACAAACAAACAAACAAAAAAAGTTTCCCTGATTTAATTCCTTCCTTGAAGGAAAGTGAAAAGACTTGGAGCAGAATCTTTTTATTATCGTAAACAATATTGAGTGTGCTGGCCTCCAGATTGGGTGAAGAAAGAGGTGAATTCGAAGCCTGGAACTCTTGGTGCATTATTTGAGAACCAAGCCAAGAGAGAAAAGGGAGGGGAGAATGGGGGAGGGATGAGTAGAGCAGAACAAAGAAAAGTTTTTGAAATTGAGAAAGGTCTGTTCTCTTAATCACTGATAAGGAAAAATATAGACAAAGAAGTTTAAAAGGCCTCTGATTCTCTATCCCTGGGTTGGTGACCTGCAGGGGATTTGTCCTCTAGGGCTTATATTATTTACATGCTGTATCAGGATGGCAGTGGGAGTTAACCCCAGGGCTGGACCTTTTACAGCAGGTATTAGGATTTTCTCAGAAGCTCCATTGTTCAAATGTCTGTTCTGGTTATCTATTGTAGCAATCTCTAATAAAGCAACAATTTACTGCTATTTCTTATGGTTCTGTGGGTTGGCTGGGCTCAGCTGGGTGGTTTTCACTGGAGATCTTCCATGTGGTTGTAGTAACATGTGGACTCCCATTTCCACTGGAATTGCCCAAAGGAATTTGTAATTACAGGCCCTCCACCCCCCACACACACACAAGATTCCTGTACATTACGATCCTCCTCAACAGAAGAATGTGGAGACGTGTCCATTACTTTTTGGGTCACAGGAGATAATATTCAGCTAACTTGAAGGAAAAAAATTGAATTTCTTCTTACAGATGGTACTTGGTCAACTTCAGGAGTTCTTCAAGATCAGCTGGGTTTAGTGGTTAAAAGGATGTCATTAGGTGTTTTCAGGAATTTATTTGCTACTCTTTTCTCATGTCTTATTTTTCAAGTGTAAGATTAGTGACCCCAGGAGAAAGAAATCATCTTGCTAGTCACAGTAGCTTCGACACCATCCTGACACTCTTACTGCACTGACTTGGGTCACATTCATGTCTGCACAGATCATCACAAACAAGAGACAAGGATACACTGGCCAAGGTTGAGTCTTGTGCTAACCTCAGGTCTGGGATGTGGGATCAGACTCAGACTAATTATATGAACTGAGGTTGAAGGTGAGTGTTTCCAGACTGTAAACAAAGGCAGAGGTATCCACCTAGCAGGCCCTTAAATAGGGTTGTGTGACAATACTTGGTCAAAAGTCATACTTTAGCTGACACTGTCATTCAGCTGGGTTTTGAGTCCTTTGCAATGTTAAGGAGAAAATTTTGCCTTCTTTGTCTTTGACAAAGGTAAATAGACATGTAGAATCATGGAATCACATGATAGTTGAGAAATTAGAGACCACCGACTCCCCTCCTCCATCCAGTGACAGCATTCCTTCCTCACCACCTCTGCAAACACCTAGAAACTCCCTGCAATATGAGGCTCACTCACTGCCTTTCAAAGAAATCTTTTCCACCATTATGCATCTCTATGTGTTTAAAAAAGTCATTTTAAAGCATTTTAAAGTAAAACAAATGCATTTCAAGTGGTTCCTGTGTGTGAGGCCCTGGGATATGCACTTTATAGGATTTTTTTCAATTTGTTTTTACAATATTACTGTGAAAAGAGTAACTATTATTAGCCCTACTTTACAGAAGAGAGAACCAAGGGCACAAGAAATTAAATAACTCAGATATTTCAAGGACAAGATCCTTGTAGTAAACTTCTACATCAGGAGAGTCTACCAACCTGTAGTTTTTACCTAGTGGTCTTATTTTGACCTCTGGGAATAATTTAGATAATTTCTTAAAATAATTGCAGGCAGCTGATACATACCTCTTAAGACTTCAGTTTTTTAAGACAAGCATCCCTATCAGCTTTTGTACTTTCTGAATATAAAGTTATTTGTAGGGGTTTTCTCTAAATGCCCTTCTTTGGGAATCTTCAGTATTCTTCTTTAAATGTGCCTAAAACCCAACCTGTTCCAAAGGAGACCTAACTAGTATGAAACATTATGAGGACTCCCCGTGTTGGCTAGAGGACACCCGTCAACACAACTCAGACTCTTCACATCTTAAAGAGTGACGTTCCACTGACAGCTCAGGTTGAGCTTGGGGTCATTTTCCATCCCAAGATCTTCATCTAAGTTTCTGCCTCTTGTCAGATGATTGAGGTGGAGTGTCCATGTTTTCTTAAAGTGAGAAAGTGCAAGTGTCTCACCATAAATGAGAATCCGTAACTAAAACTCTCTCACTCTCCCTGCTGTACTCCAGGATTAAGTAGGTTCCTTCCCATCACTCCCCCTGCCACATTTTTTCATATAATGGATTCGGTGTCTGAGCAATCCACCACCCCAAACTTCCTACTCTCCATACACCCTTCTCTAGCCATAAACAATTGAGTCACTAGATTATCAAAAGAAGAAGATCCCTCCCCTCTCTTATCTCCTCACTCCTCCATAGTTTCAAGTCTACCCCAGGCTGACCATAATACCAATCTGGAGGAAGCCATTTATATTTGAAGAGAATACATCATAAGGGGGGACCCCTTGAGCCATGCAATAGCAGCACAGACCAGCTCTCTGCAGAGCTGGGTTCTCCTGTCCTTCATCTCCTATCTTCTGGTGGGTCCTCAACTCTTACTAGATGAAGCTGTTCTTAGCTTAGAATGCTGCACTAAGGGACTGGCTGTGGGTAGATGGGGCAAAACATCTTGCTACACAAAGGGTAGTGTCTGAAGATCACACTCGGGAGAGCCTAGGAATCCATATGATGCTCAGGCAACTAAGCGGAGGCCCAAGGCACCTGGATGGAATGGTAGCCAGCATTCTCCGAGGACCTGAACCATGTCAGCCTATACCTAAGCTTAACCATTGTGTCTCATTGACTCCTCCACGTGTCTCATATAGATGAGAAAACAAAGGACTTGGTAGACTTGGCTGACCCTCTGAGCCAGTGAGTTGCAGAGATAGTACTCAGTCCAGTCTGTGTGGCTCTTTGCTTCCACAATACAATGCTTCCTGGGAGGAGGAACATAGGAAAAAGCGGAACAACTAAAAAGGGGGACAATCGAAAAAATGTTTATAGTTTCTCCCTGGATATTAGATTGCTAGAGAGGTGGTAACAAATTACCACAAATTGAATGGCTTAACACAATAGAAATTCATCCTTTTATAATTCTGGAGATTAAAAGCTCAAAGTTACCAGCAGGGCTATGTGCTTCCTGAAGGATGCAGGGAGGGGTGCCCCTTGTCTCTTTAGACTCCAGGGGATCCCTGCAGTCCTTGGTATCCTTCGGCTTGTGTGCCTCCCTCCAGTCTCCGCCTCCACCACCATGTGGCCTCTCCCCAGTGTGTGTCTGTGTGTCCTCTCCTTTCCTATAAGGACACCAGTTGTTGGCTTTAGGGCCTACCCTAATCTAGTATGACCTCATCTTAATTGACTGCATCTGCCAAGACCCTATTTCCAAAGAAGTTTTGAGGTTCTAAGGGGTCATGAATTTTGGGGGGGAATATAGTCTTGCATCTTGCTTCCCAATTTTGCCTAAGAAGAGAAACTAGAGCCTCTCAGGACTGTCTCACTTTGAGATTTGATTCCTGAAGAAATATTAGTGGGGGCACTTTCTGGTGGGCAGAGGTGTTGAATAAGTTTACTAATGGATCCAATGGTGGGAGAATATCAGTAAGAGGATGGAGTCACTCAGGGATAGAATTTCACAAGTGCTTTCTGATGCCAGCAGTCTTGATCCTTCAGCACGTCCAAGCTTCGGGTGATCTTTTTTGCTCTGGAAATGGCTTTCACCCAATGTGACCCTGTCCCAAATCAAGACCTCCCTGTAGAGGGGATACTTGAGGTGCCTCTCAGTGTGATGGTGTAGAGGTCATCTTGAAGGTTAACAATCTGGACTTCTTCATCCTGATCATTACATCACATCACTAGTACCATTCCAGTGATAGGTATTTCTTGCCCTTATAGGTGGCCTGGATGGCACTCTGTAGTGGTCTCTGTTTCCTGGCTGCTTTGGGTGAGGCACTCCATCTGAATGCCAACCAACTTCTCTGCTACCTGCAAATACTGGGCCAGCCTGGGTTCACAGTCCTGAATGCCAACAGTCAGCTCGGCCACGGTCCTGCCTCCCTCGGCAGTGCCAGCCAGCCCTTCCTCTGTCCCCGTCAACGTCCTCTCCTCTCAGCATTTCCATTGCCACTATGGCTTTGATCATCCACCTTCACTCACTCCTCCTCACCTCCTGTTAGGACCTCCGGGGGCTTCCCATTCATCTCATCTGACTTTCTCTGCTCCTCTTTCCAACCAGCCATTCCTAGGTGGGGATGAAGAGAACTGTCTGGCACGGGCCACAGTCATACGCTGGGGTTTCCAGGGTAAAAAGGACAATGGAGGGGGCCCGAGAGCTCTGGCTCTTCCTGGCCCAGGAGCCCGACCACCTGGACAAACAGCATTGAGTGGCATCCTCTGCTCCATATGTGGAAGCTATGTAGACTACCTCACCCCAGCCGCCACTGAAACAGACTGTACAGAGAAGCCTCCAGGCCCAGAGGAGGAAGGGATGCTGGCCATATGTCTGTGCTGTGGCTACAGATACCCAAGGCTCTCCCAGAAGAGGGTGAGAGCAGGGGTAGCAGTTAGCACAATCTTTTCAAATTCCCAACTGTGTTACTATGTCAAAGGACTGATTTGCAGCCCTGCAGGACACTTGGTGCCTTCTCTCCATAGACTCGGCAGCCCTGCAGTCTGCCTGGGCACTTCCTCTTCCGTCACAATTTTTATTTTTCTCGGTGGTATTTTCACCTGCCATCTTAACGTAATTTATATTGTAACGAAAAACAAATCTGAGAATGTATTGCAAAGCCCATACTTTGTCCGAGTACCTGCCCAGTCCAAAGCAGCACTTAGGAAAAATCTTCACTGAGAGCCCAGAAGATAGTTCTGAGATGTGTCTTGTTAAGGTGGCACCGGAGACAACCATAGAGAAACAATGGCTGCCCATGACCCATAAAGCAGGGTCCATCTGCATAAGACGGAGCATCACAAGATGGTTTGTGTATAAAAGCTACTCCGTGCCTGGGGAATCCCAGGAATCAGTCAGCAAACATAGGAAAGATAACTGAATCATGAGCTAAGCCCTATCAATTGCCTCACATGCTTTGTACAGGTACCATGACAAGCATTTCCATTTTCTTTCATCTGCCTGAACCTATTCTGCAAGGCAGTAACAGGGGGTCTGGATACAGACCACAGGTTGAAGGAAACTGCACCTCAGCTACAGAGTCAGGGCTGACACCAAGGCACACATGATCTGCCCTGTCCTCGCTAGCTTCATATCCCCCGTCCTCCCAGAAATTGCCTATCTTATGGCATATGCACTAACTTTCTTGGAATTCCTCCAATATTTTCTGTGTTGTTGGGTGCCTTCAAGCCTTTACCGCCATTTGCAGATCTCCAAGGCAGATCACAGTTCTTGGTTTTGATTCTTGTCTCTGCCTTTTGCCAGCTATGAGGACGGGACAAGTTATTGAACTACTTCTTTGCTTCCATTTCTCCTCCTAAAATGTAATTTTTAAAAATGGGGATGGTAATAACTCCTAGGGTCGTAAGAACAGCTAGATGAATTAATAAGTGTCAAGCACCTAGAAGAGTTCTCGGCACTTAGGAAGCTCTAGATATGAGTTACTAATTAAAATCATTACTCATCCTTCAAGACTCAACTTGAACTTTATCTCTATCAGGAAGCATTGCAAAAACCCCCATAAACAAAGTCAAAATACAAAAGATAACCAGGAAATGATATTTTCAACATATATGACAAAGAGGACTAATTTCTTGAATTTTATGAGGAAGAAGTACAAATTTGTAAGAACTGTTGTTCAATAGAAAAATCCCCAATGAGCAGGAACATGAAATTCGAAGAAACACACACACACACACACACACAAATAGTAAATAAACAAGAGAAATGCCCGATGTCTCTCATAATTAAGCAAGCCAAAGTAGTAAGGAGAGGCTTTAACCCCAGGCAAGTATCCACCCCTGGGCTCCACCTGCAGCCCTTACATATATCGTTGAAGAGAGTATAGTTTTTGAAGCCAATTTTGTAAGTATCTTGGAATCAAATACCAACATTAAAAATGCATATATCTTTTTAAAATGTTTGTATTAATGCATTATAGTTATACGCAATAGAGGGGTTTGTTGTGATGCATTCATACCTGTATATAACATACTTTGCTCTTTTTCATTCCCCAATACTTCCTCTTTCCTACCCTCTGCTCTCCTCTGATCCCCTTCCTTTACTCTACTGTTCTTCTTTTTATTTATTTGCCTTTTTAAAAACTGGCACATTGTAATTATGCATAAGAGTGGGATTCACTGTGGTCAATTCATGCACCCACATGGCATAATTTCGTCAATTTCATTCTGCTGTTCCTCCCCTTTCCCATCCCTCTTCCCTCCCCTTTGCCTCCCTTTCTCTACTCCACAATCCTCCTTTCTATTTTCCCTTCTATTTTTATGAGATCCCTCCTTTTTAATTCCTTATTTTTCTATAGCATCCTCATATGGGAGAAAACTTTCACTCCTGGCTTTCTACGTCTGGCTTATTTCATTTAGCATGATGTTCTCCAATTCCATCCATTTACCAGCAAATTACACAATTTTATTTTCCTTTATGGTATATTCACTATCGTGTGAATATACCACATTTTCTTTATCCATTTGTCTGTTGACGGATACCTAGGCTGGTTCCACGACTTGGCTGTTGTGAATTGTGCTGCTATTAACACTGAGGTGCCTGTATCACTATGTGGTGTTTATTTCAACTCTCTCAGATAAATACCAAGGAATGTTATAGTTGGGTCATATGCTGGTTCAATTCCTAGTTTCTGAGGAATCTCCACACTGATGTTCCACTGTAGTTGTATTAATTTGCAGTCCCACCAACAGTGTAAAAGTGTTTCTTTCTCCCCATATCCTCGCCAGCCTTTATTATTATTTGTATTCCTGATGTTTGTCATTCTAACTGGGGTGAGATGAAATCTCAGTGTAGCTTTGATTTGCGATTCCATGATTGCTAAGGATGTTGAACATAATTTTACTCTGGAAAAACAACAACAACAACCACAACACAGGATCAACATTCCAATATATAGGTGCTTCCTTAATAAAAGTTCTAGAGTTGAAGGAATAAAACCAAAAATCAATAAGTGGATAGAATCAAATTAAGATGCTTCTGCACAGCAAAGGAAACAATTAACAGTATGAAAAGAGAGCCACTTGCTCTCTGATAGGATTAATAGTCAGAATATATAAAGAATGAAAAAAAAAAACAAACTTAACACCAAAACCAGAACACATAGAACAATCAATAAATGGGCAAATGAACTAAATACTCTCAAAAGAAGAAATGCAAATGGCCAAAATATATGCACATATCTTTTACTGATAAGATTCTCCTTCTGTTTATTAAATTTTTTTTAGTTGTAAATAGACACAATATCTTTATTTCTTTTTATGTGGTGCTGAGGATCAAACCCAGTACCTCTCACATGGAAGGCAAGTGCTCTACCGCTGAGCCACAGTCCCTGCCCCTCCTTCTGTTTATTGATATCCTCATAAAAGAACAATATATATTACCACTGTAGTCTAGATTTCTAGAAATATGCCAAATGCACAGATGCTCAATAAATATTTGTCGAATGTGTACATTAACCAGAATGTTCATTGTAGCAATGTTTGTAATAAACTAAACTGAAAAACTACCTGAGTGTCCAGCAACAGGAGAGAATTTAAATGGATTTTTGTACACCCCCCCACAACAGAGAATTCTACAGCTGTTAAAACCAACCTCATACATGTATCTGTATATTCTGATTTAAGAAGACTTCTAATACAGAAGAAAACAAAACACCTAAAGTGTCAGGGGGCAGAACAACAAATATTGGAAATGATTATCGGTGCAACTAAAAAAGAATATACACATGTAAATATTCAAATAGTCTAGTATACACACATTTTTATTTCCTAGAAATATGACTTAGAAGCTATTTATAATCCCTCTGTGGAGAAGAATTGGAAACAGAGTGGGCAACAAGAGAGAATTAGATTTATTTTATAATTTTCTATTGGAAATTTCTTTCTTGGCCCTTCCCTCCCATGTATTGGCTTTTACCTCAAACTATCCATAACCAAGCGTGACCTGTGCTGTGGAGTTGCCAACCAGGGTCACTAAGACCTGTCCTGTCCACCCTCCCAGCCTCCTCAGGCTGTCTCCTGCCTCCCACCTCATGCTCCTGCAGTGCTGACCGACTCACAGCTCCCCACACACCTGCCATGGTGGCCCTCTTCCCAGGTTTGGTCCTTGCCATCTGGCCCCAGCATGCTCTGCCCTCCCACACTTACCCCTAGGTGAGCCTTGAGTCCACGGTGGTGCACCCACCACACCATGCACACATCTCCCTGTGTTCCATCGTCTGGGGACCATGGATTTGTTTGGAAAGGGCAGAGTAAGATATTCTTCGGGCAATGCTGTGCTTTGCTCATCTTTGTGATCTGAACTCTCACGGTGCTTCTCACAAGTAAAGTTCTCAATAAATGTTGTATTGATGGATATTGATGGGGGGAAGGTACTATTTTGCCTGGAAGATTAGGGAGAAATTTTTCTTTTGTAGACCCTATGATGACTGCCCCTAGCATCCTTGCATAAAAGGAACCACTTGCAAAGCTGAGTATTGTTCTAAAGAGAGAGCTTCTCCACCAGCAACTTGTTCAGATAATTAATTCCAGCACCAAAGAGTCTCATCCTTAGATGAAGCCTCCTCTTTATGAGTCTCCCTTGCCTCCCTCTTAGGCTGCTGTGGCTCCACTCCCCAGTCCCATCCAGAGCTGCCCTTGCAAGGCTGTGAAGTCTTGGTAAAACTCTAGAAGGATTCCACAGTTTCTTTACCCCAGTACCAAGAGCTTGCTACATGCTGGACAATGCACCAGATAATGAGCCAGCTGGGGTCAGAAGACAACAAAGATATATCCTGACCATTAAAAATCTAGTTTTGTTGGGAAAGAAGGAGTTAGAGGAAAAAAATAAAATTAAATCAGGACAGAAAAAAATATTGCTGCCCATTACAGAGTCAAAAGATTCCAGGTTTCCAGATCAAGATTCAGCTTGACCTATGATAAAACCATGCTTGTTAAGAATGTCTAGGGAGCAGAGAGGGTTAAGAGGTGCCGCAAAAACTAGAAAATTCTGCTGCTGAGAAGATCTGGGTACAAATGAATGTCCAAGAAAGGTAGAGAGAACCGATGGAGATAGAGTCAAAAGGTATAATGCCAAAGGTACAAAAATACCAGTTGATAAAAGTTTCATGGCTGTCTATAAAGTAGTTTTCTGGCAATTTCATGGGTCTTAGCTCCCCCTTGAAGGCAACATATATGACATATATTTGACACAGGGAGGAGTGACGTCTTCAGCGTATCTGTACTTACAAGCAGTTACTGTAGGAGGAGGTGGCCACTGGACTGACTTGGGAGAGGCCTGCTGAGCTGACTCTGCGCTTCCTGGAGCTCCCCGCCCTCCTACCCCAGCTCCCTTCTCTCTTTGTTCTGGCCTTGTCCTCTGTAGTGAGAAGGTCACTGTGGCTTTGGCACCCATAGCCTGAGTGGGAGCTCAGGTGAGGTGATGTGCAAAGCCACAGGGAAAACATGCACCGGAGGGATTCTGAAAGCATGAACCTAAGCCCAGCTCCACCACTAATTCACCGTGTGACCTCTGGGAGCTATCCTCTCTCTCTGCGGGTTAAGACCAGGTTCACAATAGTTGCGATTCCATCTGCATGAGTGTTCTCTATAGAATTCTAAATGTCATCCGCGTTCTTCAACTCTAACCTCGTTGAAGCACTCTAGGTTACCCAGAGAGAAAATGATTCGCTGAGTTTCCACTTCTCACCAGGTATCTTGTAAGCAATAATTGGAACATGACACCCATCGTGTCTAATTTAATGACCTGGCATTTACTGAAGGCTTATTCACATTAAGCAATTGGGTTAATATTTTGGAACAATCGTGTAGATGATATGAATATCGATATGTTCAACACTGCCATGCGTATTACCTCTGCTCACCCTTGTTTCTGGGCTGGTGGATGTTATCATCCTCACTAACATAGGGAGGAAAAAAAAAACAAAAAACCTTTGTGAGATTAAGAAATCGGACCAAGGGCAGTCAGGGAGAACACAGCCGAGCCAAGGAAAAAGCCCTAGTGATCTGACTCCAGACCTCGAATACTTCACTCAGATTTACTGCGTCTTCTGGAAATAATTACAGGTGGCTTAAGAAGAATAAGTAACTGTTATACAAACTGAACAAAACTAATCTGCTGCTGTTAGAAGCGGTGCTTTCTTTTCCTTCACCAGGTTAATATCCCAATGCACCCGGAACTTTCTACCACCAGCCTTCAGGCAGTTGCCCATAGATGCCTGCTAGACAGTCTTTTGAGCAAGAGGTTGCCCCTCTTCCCAGCCTGGTTTGCCCAAATGCCTAACCCCAGATTAATTCTCTTCAATTATCACGAACAACGTTTTACAGGAAGGAGAATGAACATACTTTGCAATATTTCCTGGAATCTGGATGCCACATTTAACTGGGCTGAAGAGACCTTGCTAAGAGGACTCGGGAGTATTTGTTTTGTGGTTGTTATTTAAACTCCGGGGCCACCGAGCTTCTTGATCAGACAAAGGGATAGATGACAGTTTAACTTTCCAGAGCCCAGGTGCCAGGAAACCAGGATCTCTTGCTCTGTGGCTGAGGCTGGGACTTTAGCACAGAAGGAGAATCTTCAGCCACATTAGGTGGTCCTAGGGCTGCCCAGATGTTGGTCCCTGTAGAAGTCCTGAAAGCCAGCAGTGTTACTCCCAGGGCCAAGTGACAAAAACACAAGGAGAAAAGTTGGACTTTAGCCTTGTGGATTTGCAAACAGCTGATTGGAGGCCCCCAAACATTCTGCTCACAGGTCTGGAGCAAAGGCAAGGTATTTAATTGATATAAGCCAGTGTGGCTATAGGTAATACATCAATCTTGAAAGCAAACTCAGTGAATGGAAAGCAACCCTAGTGAAGAAAAAAAAATAGAATTGAATGTATCATGGGTTTAAGGGAAGATCTAGAAGACCACTGGAAAGGACAGTGATCTGTGCCTGTGTCCCCAAGGATATCCACAGGAGTGAGGTGATAGGGAGGTTCAGTGAGATTTCTTCATCTATGAAAGAACATCAGAATTCCCAGGACTAGGAAGACCTCAGCCATTTTCCATGTTTCAGAGGAGACACAGAGAGAGGAAATGATTTGCCCCAGGTCACACCAGCCTCCCCGACTCTCCCAAAGCTCTTTTCCACAGTCTTGGCGTTGGACTGGTTCTCACAATGATTTCACTGTTTCTCATCGTGCGTAAGAGCATCGTCTTCGTGTCTCTCAGCACTGTGCCCTGTGATTCTGCTCCAGTTATGGTGACACTTGTCCATCTCTAGGTTGTATCTCATAAGAAGAACATTTCAAGGAGGTTTGCCAGAAGAGGACTTGGAGGGAGATAATGAGGTACCAATGATCAGGTATCTGAAGAACTGGGTAAGAGAACACCGGTTCTCAAAGTGTGGTCCAGGGATCAGCAGCGTCAGCATCACCTGAGGCCCAAAGAACTGTTTTAACAAGCTCCATGAGTTATTCTGATGACCTAGTGTGAGGTCCTTTGCCTGAAGGACAGAGTTAGGATGAATGGGTCAAATGGCCAGGACGATGCGTAGGGAAGGCCTGTGTAATCAGGACAAGCTCTCTGGGGTAGGGGTGGTGGGCTCCCCTAACTCTGCCTCCATTCACACAGAACGGGGGCTCTCCTGGGAGGAAAGGTGTGGAGAGATCAGCCCTGTGATCCCCAGGGTCTGTAACAAAGTCCATGATAAACAGGCCAGGAATGCAGTTGTTTCTCCTTTCTAGAATGCATGCCCCTCCAAGGTAGGCACTTTGGGCATTTTTCCATGAGCCTAACCTCAGGACTAAGAGCAGAGGTATAGTTGTGGGCCAAATTCAGCTCACAGCCTGCTTTTGCAAAGACATTTTACAGGAACATAATCACTCTCGTTCAATTTATGACTTCTTTCAAACTACAATGGCAGAGTTGAGTTATTATGGTTGACCAGAGGGGCCACAAAACCTGAACTATTTACTGCCTGGGCCTTTACAGAGAAAGGGTTGACAATCTCTGATCTAGAATATTGCCTGTGTTACAGCAGATGCTTGGTAAACATTTAATGAATGAATGGACATCTTTCTCTGTTGGCAGTAGAAAGGTGGAGAGACACTGGTTTAGGGGAGAATGTAGAGATACAGGGACTACAGGCACGAAACTCAGCAATGGCCAGACCTGAACTTAAATCCCAGCTCCGCCATCTACAGGGTGTGACTCTAGGCAAATTATTTAGCCTCTCTGTGTTCCATATGCATCATTTGTAAAGGGGCAGTAATACTAGCCATTTACAGTCAGTCTACTTATGATGAAAGATCACAGTAAATACTGCACAGAAAGCATAGCATCTGATGCATGTAACTATTGAATGCAAATCACCTCATTATTATTAACAACCTCGGAAGACTGTTGGTAAGAAAGGTTCAGACATTTAAGTTCGAATACTAGGGAGTGGGTAGAGGGCAATCACCAGGCCTGGGCTGTGTCTGTAGAAGCAGGGGAGAGGGCAGATTAATAGATGATTATGCAGCTCATCATTTAAACCTGTAGAAGGTTACTAGTCAGCCAACTTACCTATGGCGATCTTTAAGATAGTGAATCAATAGGGAAGATCTGATTAGCTATAAATGTTCAGGTATTTTTCCAGTGGTGAAAAATAATGATCCATCTACTTTCTCTGGCATATTCTCTTGATGCCCCACTGCATTCAACTGGCTGTGAGTCAGAGCTGAGCAGCCTGAGGGCATGAGAGTCCCTGGGAGCCAGCTGGTCATATAGGAACTGACTGTGGTCCTCTTCATCAGCTCAGTTCTCCAAGAGAAAAGCATTTTCTCAAATAGCCCAAGTGTGGTCCCTTGGTGTTTGGGTGCCAGTGTTTTACTATCTTCCTGGCAGGAGCTCAACATAGCTGGGTGTTCTGGCAGAAGTCTCCAAGCCCTCCAGTTCCCCAGGGTGAGCCAGAAACAACATTAATCACAGGCAAGTACAAATCCACACTAGCAAGCAGGAGGCTGAGTCAGAAACATGTTGGAACTCAAAACCCAAAAAAGGCTCATGTTCAGAGTTTCCCTGATTCTGAGATTTTTGCAAATGACCCCACGTTGCTGCTTCCAACTTGTCAGGAGATTGATTTTTCCTCACTCGTGTTGGAGGCAATGTGGCAATTTTCCAGAACAAGTGCATTTTTCCAGAACAAGCCCACTCTTTCCCCTTATTCACATGCATAATCTCCAACCCCTTGCCCTCAAACCACAGATCTCTAAAACCTGTTCATTTCTACCATATAGAGTTCATTTTGGGGGTATCTTCACGGCCTGAGAATCTGCTGTGTTTGTCCCAAGGAAGACAGGTCTAATGAAAAGGAAAACTGAAGAAGTGTGACCCAGATTTCTTTTCTTCATGGTTTTTATCTTCTTATACATATCAGGATCCAGGACACATAATACCCGTTCCTGGGAGCCAGTTGCTACCTGTATGTTGAGAGAAACATGAAGAATTTTCTATCTCTAAAATGCTGAGCAGAGCTTGCCTCCCAGTAACCTCTAACCCATAAACATCAGTTATCAGCCGGTAACCACACTGCCACCTACCACCAAGAATATTCCAGAATAGCCACAAATTTTATGTGTCTCACTGATAGCTCAAACATGTTACTCCTTCCTTCCAGGAAGCACAGCATCTGTAAAGGGCTTCCAAAAATATCCATGGTCCAATTCCAAATCATCTGAGGAAGGATCCTTGAAGAGTATGGGAAGTTGGCAGGGCAAGGGAGCAGGGTCAAAGCTTCCAGTGAGAAGATCTGGAGTAGCTCCAGGTTCCACACTCGGCCATGGACTCATAATCCACCTTGTTTCCCTGCCCTGACTCTTCCCATGTCTACACGGACCACACCCTTTTCTCAGAAGCAATTAAACTTTGCAAGATCTATAGTCAGTATTACAGTGGACTAGCCAAAACATAGATGACCCCCCCCAAACCAGGAACTCCCTTTTGAAAAAGTCCTCATTTCCCCCTGAAACACAAAAGTGGGTGCCATCTGTCCAGGAGAAGACAGATCCAGATGAGAATCAAGAAAGAGGTTCTGACAGGGACTGGCTCCTTTCCTGGATGCTCTTAGTCACCTCTGAACCATCTCAGTGTAGGTCAAGGTCACAGGTATTATCAATCCTCCATAAGAAGGTGTTTTTTTCTGCAGGAAGGGAAGTGGAAATGCTTAGTTAACCGTGGTAGTGTATGGAATTGCAAGGTTCTAAGGAGGCCTCCTGCAATAGTTTCCAAAAACCTTCAAGTAATTAGCAGAGACTTTCAGTAGGTAACACTATGCCTAGGCTCCTAGGGCTACTGTCTTCAGCTTCCAGGGCCCAGACTCTCTCTAGGATGCTGAGAAATACCCACAGCCAGGATTCTGAATTTCTCGCTCTACTGAGCATGACGGAAGCCATTTCTGATCCAAATCTGATCAATCTTCTCCATCACTGCCTCCATCAAGGCATTCGACTCATCCTCCAAGGATTGTAGCTCTTCTTTGGAAGACACGAGACCCTACTTGCCTCCATTTGGGTCCTAACTAATCCTGGAGCTGACAGGTCCCATCTACCAGCAGCCCTCATTATGGAAACCTCCCCTGACACTCTGGATTCTATCCCTGGCACTCTGGATTCTATCCCTGGCACTCTGGATTCTATCCCTGACACTCTGGATTCTATCCCCGGGCTCCCCTCTGTTCAAAATTCTCATCTTTCCCCTTGGGTTTGCTCCCTTCTATCTCAAGCTCAGCTTCAGCTCTTCTCCATGTCACTTGGTCCATCCTCTGCACCGAACCTAAGCCAAGTATCCTTCTTCCAATGTTCCGCCATCCCCAGAAACCCCTTCTCTTGTCTGAGACTCTACTCGGTGACAGAGAAGAGAGTTAGTATTTTTACCCTGCCCCACCCTGGCTGATCTTTTAGTCTCCACTCCCAAAACATTCCCTGCAGAACATGCCAAAGAGCAGAGACCAACAGGTGGTGGAGTGAGGAAGGAGACCCCAGATTGCTGGAAAGGGAGAGGCGAACATCTGTCCACACTAGCCCCCCACCAAGCAAAGCTGCAGGGGCAAAGGGACAGAGGATAGGGTCAACCCTGAGAGGGAGGAAGATGCACATTCAAGCATCTGGCCTCCTCTCAGCTTGAAATACACACATTGATATTCACAATGTATTTATTCACCCTATAAATGAGAGGTTACTGTAGAATTCAGGGTTTTGTTTGGTTCCTGTTCTACTCAGCTCCTCTCTCTGACATTCTTATTTCTTTCTCCCTACTTTTAACTTCATCTGACTTTATTTTGTTATTCACCAAATTGGCACCAGGATTGTTTCTGGAAAAAAAAAAAAGAGGGGTTTTAATGACACCTATTCATATATTTTTATTCTGCTCCCAACCATGCAAAGAAACATAAATATTCTCCCAAACAACCAAGAACACAATCAAGCAAGCAGCTGGAGGCCCCACTAGTGATACACAAAGATAAGCACAAGTGAGGTGTGTGTATGTCAAAGGTAAGCACACTGATATACCCAGGTCCACTGGGTGAGAGGGCTCCTTAGCTGTGCTTTCTGGAAAAGAGTGAATGAGGGCAGAGACGAGGGCTAAGCAGGAAAGAGGGCGGTAGGCTGGAGAGGTGGACCCAGTAGGTATGAGAAATGCCATGTAGTCAGCCAAAGGACCCTAGGAGTGCGCTGCTTGGATGGTCATATTCTGATGGGAGGTATCGGTCAGGATGGGTTTGCCTTTGTGAGGCTGCAAAACTCTGGGCGACAGACTGAGCCCACGTGTGCTGCCCTGGCTCTATTAGGCACAAAGGACCTGTTATAGTTTGGATCTGGAATGTCCCCCAAAGGCTCATGCATTGCCAGCTTTGTCCCCAATGCAGCCATGTTTCAGAAGTGGGACTTTGGGGAAGGGATTGGATCATGAGGGCTCTGACCTGATCAATGGATTAGTCCATTGATAAATTCATAGCTGAATGGACTATTTAGATAATGGTGGAAACTGTAGGAGATGGGGCCTCACTGAAAGAAGTTGGATCCTTGGGTGTTGCTTTTGGGAACTATCTTATCCTCAGACATCCCCTCCCCAACTTTCTGTTGTCCATGTGGTAAGGAACTTTTCTTGATGACGTACTTCTACCATGAGGTTTCTGCCTTGCCACTGGCCTAAATAAGCAATGGATCCCACCTGACCATAGACTGAAACTTCTGAACCCATGAGCCCAAATCAACTTTTTCTCCTTTAAGTAGATTTTATCAGGTATTTTGTCACAGTGACAGAAAGCTGACAAACTCAGGGACTACATAGGTAATAAACAAGGGTGGGCCACATTGTGCCCACGGATTTGTGGACTGGCTAAGTGACTTGACTTATAGCCTTGAGTGTTTTTAATGATGAATTCCAAATGAATATTATAAAATACACTTACTCCAGGGCTTCAGTGAAACGGAGCTCTTCGCCAGGCTGAAGGAGTTTGGGTGTTAACACTGCTGAAAGGCAGAAGATATGCTGCATGAGCTCTCAACCACCTTGTCAGCCTTAGAACTACTATGATGACATTCCCAGGATTTGAAATGCCGGGCGACTGCCTGCTGTTTTCATTGGCGGTTTCCATGTTTGTCTCCCTCAAGAGCAGAAAGGACCTGAGAGCATCATTCATGTTTGCATTTTCAGAGATGAGCGCCATGCTAGAACATCACGGATGCTCTGGAAATACTGACGGAGAGAATGACCGACTGAGCAGAGTCCAACAGGCCCTCACCCCCAGCACCCCTCAGAGACTCCCGGGCAGGAGCCAACATGGTGGAGCTCCCTTCCCTGATCCCACAGGCACTTGAGCTTGCAACCCTGGAGGCAAGCACTGTCGTCATTCTTATTTCAGAAAATTCACAATTGACTTATAAAATCGAGGCCTAGAAATGCTACAGATGATATTAAAGCCAACTTGCTCAAGAGAGACAGACCTCAAGACCCATGCTCTCCAGCACCAAGCTCAACTTCATACTCCTGTCACTCTTGCATGGACATTGCTTTGTCGTGTGAAGGCTCAAGCCAAAGTTTTCTTAATAATAGAATTCATTTTAGATAGTTGTGAGATATAGATGATGTACAGGAGAAAGCAAGCAGAGAAACGGCAGTCCTACTTTCCAAGGGACTTTCATTAAAATTAGAAGCAAAGGGGGACGTGAAGCGTTTTCTTACCTAAGCCAACTTAAGTAAGAAATTACATTCAGTGTAGAACCTCCTCCTTAAAATGATTGAATTAACGATCAAGTCTTCACCCATCTACCCTTTAGCTCTGCAAATGCATATCAGAGGTCACACATATGCCAGTTGGTACCAAAGGATAGGAAAGCCCAGTGGAAAACTGGGTTTTGAGTTGGAGACTTATCCTGACCTTCACCTCTATAGCCCTCAGTTGTCTCATTGGTAAAATAGAAATGATAATACCTAACCCACGTAGCTGTGACATTTAAATAAGGTTTATATACAAAAGGACCAGGTCCAGTCTCTGCTACATGGTGCACACCTACAAAATCTAGCAATTATTTCCACCACTGACCTACTAAGGGCAGAACAGTTGGAATGGTCCAATTCAGTTCAACAGCAGCCAATAACAATCATTTAGAATTTAGATGAGCAGAATGTGTATTGGGAAGAGATGGGGATATTTCATCACTGGTATTGTTAAGGATTTCCAGTGCATGGTCATAACAAAAAAAAAAAAAAAGAAAATTGGCTTTTATTCCATTTTATTATTATTTTAAATTCCCTACAGATGATGCACCCCCCACCTGCACTTGAGACGGACCATTTCCACCATGAGGCCTCAGTAAGCACTGACTTATATGTTTAAATGTTGAGGTGATAATTGGAATTAATTAGCATCATTATAAACCACATTTGGAGTAACTCCCTTTGGATTTTACACATGAAATCAACTGACTTTTGTTATTTAGCTGCAAACATCTTAATCCAATAAAAAGTAGGGGGTTTTCCAATTTAAAACTTTTTTATTTGAAGTGTAATACATAGAAAGAAAAACATGTCTATACTATTTGCCGACTGGATTTTCAGAAGCGGAACACACTCATGTAACCAGAATCAGATAATTAAATAGCATATGGTCAGCACCCTAAAAGCCCCTCCACTCCTGCTTCCAGGTTTTAGCAATTTTTTTTTTTTTGGAAAAAGGATTCATATAATAAGCACTCTTTCACGTGTGGTTTCTTTCACTGAACATTCTTCATGAGATTCACACAAACTTTTGTGCGTGGTTGTGGGTGACCAGTTTTCATTGTTATATAGTATTCTATGGTGTGACTATACCATCATCTATCCATTCAACTATTGGTCGGTATTTGAGCTACCTCCAATCTATAGTGGTTATCAATAGTGCAGTTCCAAAGTGGTTTTCAAAGGCAGGACTTATATCAGTAGTGCAATCCAGTGAAGTGTTGACTTGTGGTGAATATATGTACATGTTTCTATTGGGCTTTTTCTTGGAATGCAATTGCCAGCTCACAGGAAATGCATGGATTTATTAGGTACTTCGTGACAGGTTTTCAAAAGGAGGACTTATATTAAGAATTGCACTATCACTTCTAAACCCCCAGGTCTTTACACTGAATTAAGGTTCCTGGAGAAAGGCAAGTAATGGATGATTTTGGCTAAAGGAGCCATAAGGCAGAAAGCCTGCTGGCATTAAAGGACTCACTTGGGCTGACCACTTCAGGAACTTGCCTGGAGGAACCCAGGGCTTAGTTTCTCAGGCTCTGCTAGAGATCAGATATTCAGTCTTTCTCCAAAAGAGGTCTGTGGCCGCGTTGTCAATGATTTTTGGAAAAACAAAGAGACTGAAAGAAAGCAGGAAAACAAAGCTAAACAATGAAAATAAAGCCAGCAGGTTCCAGAGAAAAGTTGTGAAGTTCAGAAGTCGGCTAAGAAAAGTAAATCACCAAACAAAGCCACCTGCCTTCCTCTCTTCCTTGTGACCATTCATTCCTTCAATGTCTCAGAGTCATCCCGAGAAGAACACTGGGGACATCTTTGGCAGCTCTCCTGTCACCTCACCTTATTCAACTCTTCCTACAAAGTTTTTTTGTTTTGCTCCTCAAGGACTGCATTGCCCAAAACACAATGCTCTCTCCTGAGCTCCTGATGGGCACCTGCCTATCCGTTACCCACTGAGACCACGTCGGAAACCCAAGGCCCTCAGCCACTTCCTGTTGAAACTCAGTCCTCCTTTCCTCAAAATGTTTATCCCTACAAACCACCAGAACAAGTCTTATCAAGTCTACTTCTACTACCCGCAATCCCTTCCACTACCATCACCTGTACCTCCGCAGCAGTACCCATCTCCCTATGCCTGATCTACCTTTACTCAAATCCTTAAAGATCTTTCTAAAAAGGAAATGGGAAGTTTTCCATTGTCCTCAGATTCAAATCAATCATAATTCCTTAGCATATTCATCAAGACTACTAAATCTTGTCAATTAATGTGTTAATAAAAAAGCAATATCCTATTATAGCCAAATTAGGCTTATTAAAATCTTGAGTAGTATTTTAATTTCAATAGAATTGTTTTTTTTTCATACTCTTATGTAAAAATTGAGTATCCCTTATCCAAAATGCTTGGGAACAAAAGTGCTTGGATTTGGACTTTTTGAATTTTGGGATATTTGTATATACATAAGGAGATATCTTGGTGGTAAGTCACAAATCTAAACACAAAATTATGTATGTTTCATATGTATCTTATACATATAGCCCAAATGCATTTTTAAAAATGTTTTTAGTTATAATTGGGCACAATACCTTTATTTTATTTATTTTTATGTAGTGCTGAGGATCGAACCCAGCGCCTTGTACGTGCTAAGCAAGCACTATACCGCTGAGCCACAATCCCAGCCCCAGCCCAAATGCATTTTACAAAATATTTTTAGTGCAACTGCATTTTTGAATGTAAGGTCACATAAAGTCAAGTTTGGAAAATTTCCACTTGTAATATAATATATTGCTCAAAACATTTCAGATTTTGAAGCATTTCTGATTTGGGATTTTTGAATTAGGGCTGATCAACCAGATTTTATTTTATGCATTTATAAACTGAGAAAGGGCCCCTAGGCTTCATCAAACTGCCAAAGGTTATACATAACATAAAAATCTTAAGAAAAATCTCCATTAAATATTTTTTTTTGTCTGATCCTGGTGATTAAACCCAGGACCTTGCACATGCTCAGCAAACGATCTACTACTGAGCTGCATTCCCAACTCTTTTTAATTTATTGTGAGACCGAAATTCACTAAGGTGCTCAGGCTGGCCTTGAACTTGGCAATTCTCCTGCCTCAACCTCCTGAGTCAATACGTAGGCATACACCAAACTCCATTAAGTGATTCTTAATTGAGGCTGGAGATTTGGAGATGTAAAATACATAGACAGAGCCTGGAAAACAGATGGAAAAGTAAGCAGTTTAAAGATGGAATGCAAGTTGCCTCTTCAGAATTTCATCCAACGTTGGTCCAGACTCTGTGCCTGAGGCACTTGAGCCTAGAGGTGTGCATCCAGAGGGTGGTTGGAGTCCACCGTGGAGGGGACAAGAGGAGGGAGATTTGACAGATGAAGTCCCTTGGTAAAGGGTAAGCCAGTTTCTTTGCAGGCCCAACACAAGACAGTATGGAAGGGAAGGAGAAGCAAGATCCTCACCAGAGGCCATGTGCTGAGATCACACGAAGACCCTGAACTTGAGAATCAGTCAGACCTGGATTCAAAGTAACAACTAATAGCCTGTGGGGATTTAGACAAATCATGTAAGACCTCTGAGTATCTGTTTTCTCACCAGTAAATACCCATATTTCAGAGTTGTGAAGATCAAATGATAAAACATGGAAAAGTGCTTCATGCAGAGTAGATGATTGACAACTTGTCAGCTCTGTCACCCTCTTCCCTAATCTGAGACACTGATCTCGATCACTCATTATCGGGGCTTAGTAATAATAACTAGATTTATTGACTTCTTACCAGGTACTGGATCCTATGTTAAGCACATCATTTTTATCCTCACAAAATCCCAGTGAAGTAGATCTATATTTTACACACGAAGAAATGAAGGCTCAGAGCTGTTGAAGGTCAGAGCTGTTGAGGGCCACAGCCAAGTCGGGATGATGCATGGCATTCTGCCAGAAGGGAGTGGTTGAGAGGTGACTGCCAGCGAGCCATTGAGATGATGATGGTTATGTTAAGCTGTGTATTCAGTTGTATATGGACCCCTGCTGTCCGGCAATAGGGTGGTTCCTGCTGCCAAGGGTGCCCACTACTTTTGGAGTTCCCCTTGAGTTCTCCTGGGTCGAGTGGGGTAGACCCGGAGCCTGGGAGAGAGCCGAGAGAGTTCCCCGGGAGTGTGCGTGGAGTGCTGGTGGAGTTCAGGCAATAAAGTTTCCTGTTTGAACATACAAGTGCTTTGTGGCGGCTCGGTGATTTGTGCCCAGCCAGACTGCGGCACAGAGCTGTTAGTATAATTTGTTCAAGGCCTCATAGCTAGGAAGTGGTGGAACTGGCATAGGAACCAGGCTGACATTGGAATCTATGTTCTGAATTACGCTGCTTCCGAGAAGACTGTCGTCAATCATTCTGTTGGGTAAACCTTTAATCCACAAGTACTGATGTTTGACTAAAGCTCAAGAAGGCTCTGCTTAATACACAATGCCTTGAAACACCAAAATACACAAAAGCAAAAAAGCAAAGAGGTAGGTTGGACAAGTGAAAATACTCAAAATGCAGATGATCTAAACAAATGCTTAGAATAGTAGCAGTCATCTCCTGGGCACTGGAGAATATCTCCGTTGCTCCTGGGTGGCTGGAAGCAGCAATGATAGCAAGATTTGAGATACAACAGTTCTTCCTTAGATTTATGTGACAGAAGTCACTTGGGATGATGATGGCAGTTTCTCCTCCTGCAGTCTGTCCCTCCTGGAGACCCAATAATGAAGATTAATATCTTGTGTGGTGCTTAGAGTGTAGTCAGCATTCACTCCTACGGGGCATCTGCAGACACATTCTGGGAAAGGTCTGGGGCCAGGGTCATCTGTTTTCTAAGATCGGAAACCTGAGGTTCAGAGAAGCCCAGTGACCTGCTCAAGGTCAATGGACTAATAAAAGCTAGATTTAAACTCTATCTTCTGAATGCTTTTCAAATGCTATTTTCACCTCCATGGGTCATTTTCATCCCTGGCCTATATTAGAAAGAACAGAGATTAAGGTTTCTTGGAAGCAAATTTCTAGACTCCTAAGATGTGTCTATACTACAGTTAAGAGGCTAGAAGATGGGTTGGCAAAAAACACCCAGCATTTTAAAAAAAATAACAGGAACAGATTTATTGAGATATAATTTACAAATCATAAATTCACCCTTTTAAAATGCATGATTTGGTGGATTTTTATATATTCACAACTACATCAGCACTAATTAATTCCACGACATGTTTATCACCACAGACAGACACCCACAGCTATTGCAGTTATTCTTTGCTCCAGCTTTATGGACCTCTAATCTAATAGTGCTTCTGTGGATTCACCTATCCTGGACATTTCTTGTAAACTACTGTCATTCACCAGGTGGCCTTTTGTGTCTGGATTCTTTTACTTACATCATATTATTTCCAAGGTACACTCATTATTATAGGATGTAGCAGCACATCATTCTCTTTATAGCCAAATAGCATTCCATTGCTTGATATACCACATTTTATTTATGCACATATCAGCTAATAGAAATTTGGGGAGTTCTAATTTGGGGCTATTATGTGCTGTGAACAGTGCCACTGTGAGCGTTCAAGTACAGGTTTTTGTCTGGACACATGTTTTCATTTCCCTTGGAGATATGCATAGGAGTAGAAGTGCTGGGTCATATCATAATTCTATGTTTAGTTTTGGCAGAGATGCCAGATTAGAATAGTTCTTTATTATATTTGTTTCCTTATTATTTACTATTCCATTTAGTCTATTTCCAAAGCAATTATATCATTTTTTCATTCCTACCAGTATGAGGGTTCACATTCCTCCACATCTTCCTAATGTTTTTATTATAGCTATTTTAGTAGATGTGAAGTAGTATCTCATAGTTTTGAGTTGCATTTCTCTCATATCTAGTGATGTTGAATATCTTTTCATGTATGTGTTGGCCAGTTGTATACCTTTTTTGGAGAAATGTCTATTTATATCTTTTGCTTACTTAATTAGGTTGTTTTTTTTACTGTTGAGTATAGGAGTTTATTAATATATTCTAGAAATAAGTCCCTTATCAGAGATATGATCTACAAATATTTTTTTCTCATTTGATTGGTTGACTTCTCATTTTTAATAGCATCCTAATAAATACCATAGTTTTAAATTTTGATATAGTCCAGTTGATCTATTTTTTTCTTTAAAGACTTGTATTTTTCATATTTAAAAAAAATTGCCCAATCCAAGATCACAAAGATTACAGATGTTTTCTTTAAGAGTTTCATACATTTAGGGCTATGATCTATTTTGAGTTTAGTTTGTTTGTGAAATGAAAAGAACTTCAAATGGGCATGGTGGTGCATACTTGTAATACCATCTACTCAGGAGGCCGAGACAGGAGGATTGCAAGTCTGAGGTCAGCCTAGGACCTTAATAAGACCCTGTATCAAAATAAATATTTAAAAAAAGTTGGGAAGCTGTGGATGTAGGTCAGTGATGGAGTGCCTCTGGGTTTAATCCCTAGTACTGCTAAAAGAAAGAGGAGGAGGAGAAATGAGAAACGGAGGAGAAAGAAAAAGAAAAAAATAAAGAAAAGAATGTCATTCTTTTGTGTATGTATATCCAACTGGTCCATTTGTTGAAAAGTCTATTCTTTTCCCATCAAACTGATTTGCCAGCCTTGTAGGAAATCAATTGATCACAAATGTAAGGGTTTATTTCTGTATGCTCAATTCCATTCCATTGATTTATATGTATGCCCTTACTCAATACCACATTATCCTGATAGCCATAGTTTTGTAGAAAGTTTTGAAATCAGGAAATGTAGTTCTTGGACTTTGTTATTATTTTTCAACTGTTTTAGCTATTCTGGTCCCCTTGGTATTCTATATGCAGTTTAGGACCAGCTTATCCAAATCTGAAGAGGTTAGAAAGTAGGGGGAGAAAAAGGCATCTAGGATTTACACAATGTGTGGATCGGTTTGTAAGGTCCTTGCTTAGCATCTGCACTGCCATCTTAAGTGACAGATGAAAAGGTTTTGCTTTCCCGCCCAAGGGCATTTCTGAGAAAGACTCACCACTCCCTCATACCAACACAACCCCTAACAGCTGTATTAGGACCCACAGCTCTGATCCCTGAGCCTCCCCCAATAAAGTCCTGAAATCCAAGCCTGTTTTGCCTCTGTCTCCTATAGAGAGGTGGCCTTTACTTGTCCACTCTGACAAATAAACTCTCTCATGTGTATTTCTGCCTGGTCTCCGTCTTTCATTTCTCGCTCACCCATCTCTCCTTGTTTGCTTTCCCTTCAACAGGCATTTTAACAATTTTAGTCTTCCAACCCATGAACATAGATTATCTTTTCATTCATTTAGTTCTTCTTCAATTTCTTAGAATATTTCATAGTTCTAAGCATAAAACCCTTGCATTAATGTTGTTAAGTTTATATCCCAAGCTTGCGTTCTTTTTTTATGCTACAAGTTTTTTTCTAGACGTGTTTTAAGTTCTCTTAGCTATATGCGCAGGAATGGAATTGCTGAATCATAGTAGATGAAATTGCTTTCCTAATTTTATTTTTGGAGTTTTCACTGCAAATGTATTAGAAATGTAATTGATTTTTGTATATTGATATAGTCTCCTGAAGCCTTGCTAAACTCCATTTATTAGTTCTATCAGTAGATAGCCCAGGATTTTTATATATATTTGCTCATGTCATCTGCAAATACAGGTAGTTTACTTTTTTCTTTCTATCTGGATGTCTTCTGCTTCTCTTGACTAATTACCTTAACTGGAACATCCAATACAATGTTGCATAGAAGTGATGAGAGCACCTGTCTTATTGCTGAATCTTAGGGAGAAAACATTCAGTATTTAACTATAAAGTAGACACTAGCTGTGTGTGTGTGTGTGTGTGTGTGTGTGTGTTTGTTTCATTTTGTCCTTTATTGAGAATTTTTGTTTCTTTGTTTGTTTTTTATGTTGTTGTTGTTGTTTATTTGGGGTATTTTTTGTGAATGGCTTTGGTTAGGTGAAGGAAGTTCCCTTCTATTCTTTGTTAAATATTTTTTTGTACAAAACACGTACACTCAGAAAAATGAGAAATTATATCCCATCTATGTATGATATATCAAAGTGCATAAATGCATTCTACTGTCATGTATAACTAATTTTTAAAAAATTAAAAAAAGAATAGCATTAAACTGGAAAAAAATATTTTGATTTTATCAAATGTTTTTTTCTGCGTCTATTGAGATTATTATGTACTTTTTGTCCTTTATTCTATTGATATGGTGTATTACATTAGTTGATTTTTGTATGTTATGCCATTTTTGTTTCCTGGGAAAAATCCCACTTTACCATGTCTATGACCTTTTTTTGTTGTTGTTGCTGATTCAGTTGACTGGTATTAGAATGTTTGTACAGATGCTCCTCAATTTACAGTAGGATTATATCCTGATAAATCCATTGTAAGTAAAAAACACCTTGTGTTTAAAATGCATTTAATGCACCTAACCTACCAAACAACATGACTTAACCATAGAGTGTACTGCAGAGTATGGAATATTTACCCTCATGATTATGCAGCTGACTAGGAGCCGTGACTCACAGCATTCTGAGAGAATCATACTGCATCTTGCTAAACTGGCCAAATATCTAAGTTGAATACTCAAAATATGGCATGGTAAAAATGGTAAAAATCATATCATATTTAGTAGGATGCATATTCACATTCATATTCATATCATTGTAAATGTGAAAAATCATAAGTCAAACCATCCTAAGTTGGAGACCGTCTGTATCTATAGTAATAAGAGCTATTGGGCTGGGGATGTGGCTCAAGCGGTAGCGCGCTCGCCTGCCATGCGTGCGGCCCAGGTTCGATCCTCAGCACCACATACCAACAAAGATGTTGTGTCCGCTGAGAACTAAAAAATAAATATTAAAAAAAAAATTCTCTCTCTCTCTCTCTCTCTCTCTCTCTCTCTCTCTCTCTCTTAAAAAAAAAAGAGCTATTGATCTGTAGTTCTTTTGTGATGTCTCTGTCTGGTTTTGCTATCAGTGTAATATTGGCCTCACAGAATGAGCTGTAAAATGTTGCCTCCTCTTCTACTCTTTGGGAAGAGTCTGTGAATGATTGATATTAATTCTCCTTTAAAGGCTTTTTTCGTAGTTTAGCAGTGAAGCCATCTCGGCTGTGGCTTTGTGAGTGTATGTGGGTGTGGGTAATTATTTCTTGATTAATAATTCAGTCTCTTCGTTATAGATCTACTTGGAATGTTTTTGTATTTTGGATCCTGAATATTATTATCACCATGGCAGTAAAAAAAATATTTGAAATCATAATCCACTAAGAATTCAGGTTGGGTGGCCATTTAGTCTTGGTTTTATGGTTCTTGAGTCTCTGCTTTAAGAGTCTTAAGATCTCAAATTATTTACCATTTATTATGTTAGTTTTCCTCACTGTAATAAAATACCTGAGATAATCAACTTAAAAATAAAAAAGGATTTATTCTGGCTTACCATTTCGGGGTTTCAGTCCATGGTCATGTGATCCACTGTGTTTGGATCTGTGGCAAGGCAGGCATCACGGCGAGGAACCTATCGTAGAGAAGAGCTGCTCATCTCAGGGCAGCTAGGAAACAAAATAGGGAGAGAAGTAGGGGTCCCAATGTTCCCTTCAAGGACATGCTCTAAATGAGCTAGTGAGGTCCCACTACCTCCCAAGAGCATAAGGGTCTTTTGGAAACACCTAAATCCAAACTGTGATATCTAGGTTACAAAACACAAATTTAACATGAATAAGTAAAAATACAGAGAATCAAAGAAGTGAGGAATTGATCAAGAAGAAAAATAAAGAGGAGATGTGCCAGGTTTTAAAGTCCACTGTAACAGAGGAATGCCAGTTCATGCCCAAAAATTGCTCCTGGGGAGATCCTCTAATTCTAGTCTTCAGTGAGGGACCTTGACCCTTTTCTACCAGCCAAGGTTACCTGGCCAGAGAAAGTACTTAATCCAGGAGCAGGGTCATCCTGGAGCAACCTGAGGTCAGTGACTTAAACCAGCATAAAAAGGGGAGCTGTGTCAATCAGACTCTCTTCTGGAATCTGAATTTGGGGAAGCAAACTGACACAGCTGCCAGCCCAGCCAGTTGCTAAAAGACTTGTGGGGGCGGTATTACCTTGAGGTCAAGGTGGGACTGGAGATCCCAGGGCAAGCCAAAGTCATGTGGACGCCAAAGTCATGAGGAAACAGAAACTGTGGAGTAGAGAACAAGCTGATCAGTAAAGGAGTCAACTCTCAATAGGCAGCCACAGCATGAGAAAAAGACCTGCGGAGCAGCGAGTCCTGGAATCTGCCTGGGAACGCGGTATCTGGCCAACCTCTGTCTAAATCCATGCGTAACCTTTGTGCCACTCCTTGCCCCTGTTTTCCCGATGACTCTTTGCATGCTGTTCTTTACACACTAAGAACTACAGTGAAACAGACTTGGTTGGGCAGAGTGGAAGGGAAAGAAGTTCAGGATCCCAAATCAGCATGGATGGCATCCCAGAGATGGATTTCTCATGGACTACCCAGGGAAGGGCAGAAAGAGGACTTTTTAAAGTAGGAGATTCCAATGGTCCACACACCTAGATTTTTAAATAGTCTAAACTGTGTATTTGGTGAATGAATGAAAGTAAACAAGTTGGGCTCTCAGAATCAGGACTCTAGACTTGCTACGGAGGCAACAGGAAACCTCCGCCGTGGTTTGGAACAGGAAGGTGATACCATCAATCAGGCATCTGAAAAATCACACAAGGTTTGCAAAGACATTCCATCCCCAATAGTGGAGCAGGCTGGTCCTGGGGTCACAGTGCTGGACTGAACAAGTCCAGCCACACACTGGCTGAGGAGACAAGAAGGCAGTGCATGCTGGGAAGCAGAGCCACACTGGAGTGAGGGCTGAGGGAGGCATCCTCCCCGACATATCAGAAGCTAGGAAGTGGCCAGAGCCACCAGCCAGGGAGGCCGCTGTGGGGAATGCTGCTCCTCTTTCTGACTGCAGGGAAGTTGCCCTAAGTTTCTCAACGGGCCCAAAGAACAGGGCTGTCGGCCTCCTGTGAACTTCGGTATAGAACTCAGATGTCACATGTAGATCCGTGACAGTTGTGTCCTCATCCTGTCAACCAGGCGTCTGTAAGACAAGCACCACAATGGTCTGTCTCACTTATGTGGAATCTAAAAAGTCAATCAAGTAAATAAAATAAAGGTTACCAGAAGCTAGGGTGGGGCTTCGGTTGGGAAGATGGGGAGATACTGGTCAAAGGATAAAAAATTCCGGTGACATATGAGGAATAAATTGGAGGGAACTAGGTACAATAAATTGAAGGGAACTTGGTGACCGTAGCTAATGACAATATTTTGTACCCTTGAAGAATACAAAGAACGCAGAGGTTGTGTTCTTATCACAGAATGATAACCGTGTCAGGCAACATTTGTGAATTAGCTAGATTTCGCAACTTCACAAAGTACATATACTTCAAAACATCAAGTAGTAGATGATAGATATATAATTTTATCTGTGAATTTAAAAAAAAAACCACGAAACACGTATGTTCTGTAAATTCCTCCTTTTCTGGACCGCCAAGGTTTCTTTCTCAACCCATAACACAGGTTGGATAAAGACCTGCTTCTCCCAACCCCACTGTTTAAAGACCAACCCCTCCAAGATGACGTAGGAGGTTATAAATAAAGTGTTTTGTTTTGCATGCCCAGCAAGGAGCACGGAGAGTATCTCCCCCAGGGCACCAGGTGCATGTCCTGGGCCTCCTGGCTTTGCTCCCTGGGCTCCTGTTTCTTATCCCTCGGCTCTGGAGGCAGGCCCTGCTGTCTATCTGGGTTCATCCCATCTGCCATCCAGCTGTGGTTGGACGCTGCATAAGGGTAAAGTGGAAGCAGCATGGTTAAGACCCCAAGCCTGGGAGGGCAAGGAGGAGTGGGAGGGGAGGCCGGCAGAGAAGAGATACAGGCAGCATCTGCTGGTGAGGGGACCGAGGTGTGGGACCACCCCAAGCACCAGTCGCCCCTGCAGCAGGTAGGACACAGCCTGCCCAGCACAGATCAGGAGGAGGAGTGGCTTCGCCTCCATAGCCTCCCACACCCTGACGGCATTAAAGGCCACACTGGGCCCACAATGACTTTTTGATGAAGTGGATGCCGCATCCTGCAGGGCCAACCGTCTCAGGGAAGAGAACAGCTCAGCAGAAAGCAGATCCCGCTTTCCAATCGGCTCTTCTCTTGTCTGCTTGCTTTTAAAAGTGTGGCTTCTGGATGCCACTTTCATTCTAAGCCACCGATAGCTTCTCAGCTGGGTAGGGTGGTGTTGGGGGGGGATCCAGCAACAGTCACTGCCAAGCGGCTGGGCTTCTGTGAGAACACCTATGGATGTATACTGTTCCGGGCAAGAACAGAACAAAGTCGCTTTTATCTGCTGCTTTCCAAAAGCCTTTGTGTGCTTTAGAAGCTGGGTATTATTGCATTATTAAAGCCCCAGTGAGCCAGCCAAGGCAAGGATACACCAGAGCTGTCCCAAGCAGCCTCGGCTAGTTCAGACTTAGCCTGTGACCCTGCCTGACTCCTGGCCTGTCTTACCCACCAGCCAAGGAAGGCAGGAGAAGAGGAGGAGCAGGAGAGAGGCTGGCCCTTACTGAAGGTGCCCCGCTTCTCACTGAACTGGTCCAGCCAGTTCCCAGGAATTATTCTAAGCATAATCCATTTTGCCAATATTATGTTTCTTAAAGCACCAGCAGCATAAAGCAGCACAAAACAATTGCATGAGATCATATCTGCAATCAGATTTCCCAGGGTTCAGCTAGCCATGTGGGAGAGGTTGGGAGGACCAAGTGTTCAGTTCTCGGTGTGTCCTCCCAAAGGGGCTGGGGACCGGGGAACAGCCTGGGGCACAGTGTGCTCAGGGCAGGTTTGCTCTAGTTTGCTCAGATTCCTAGTTATAACACCTGTGAGCTTTGTCATCCCTGGCCCAGCTCTCACAGAGGAGAGGAAGTCCAAAGAGGCAAGGTGATTTGTCCAAGGTCGCACAGTGGGTTGTCCCCCCACCCCCTCCGATAACCACAGCTTGGACACACGCTGAGCACGCGTGGTGTGCCTTCTCCAGGTCCACAGGCACAGATGACCTTAAAATGGCAGTTTCACATCAGTGTTTGGAAAAATAAGGCCAGGACTATATTTTTCATGGGTCTCAGGTGGCACCCAGTGAGGATTAGGTATATGGAAGACCTTACACTTGGGGGGGAACCATGAAAAATATTATCGACATCCCTTCTCCAACTAGCTCCAGTGTGCCTTATTGGCATGTAAATGTGGAAAAACAGTCCCAACTGGAGAGGGCGCAGTTTCACAGAAGACCAGAGGGCCACCATGGGTGGGGCAGTCCCTGCACTCCACAAAGGATTTGGCTGCGAGATCCAGCCAGGGCCAAAACCCAACCTGCCCTCCAGTCACGGGCCGGCCCTTGGCAAAATGTTCATCTTTCTAGCCTCAGGTCACGTTCACCTCTGTGTCGAATAGCTTCCTTCTGTACCAGCCCTTCCTCTGTCATTCCCCTGCTACCTCATTCTTGTGTTGATCTACTCAAAGTTTCCCTTTCTAAAATTTATGGTTTCCAAGTTTCCTTCTTAAGTGATAATGACCAGTCTTGTGGTCAGTCTGGCCTGCGGTGCACTATTTGAAGCCCCCCCGAGCCCAGCTGCTTGTTCCACTTTTTGGACATGATTTTCCCACAAGACACACAGCTCTCTGTCCCCATGCCACTTCCTCCAGGGGGCCTTCCCCGACCTTCTTTGTCCCTCCACAGAACCTACCTCAGTGAGCGAGGTTCCTCTCCACAACGCCTATGCGTTCCCCAGAAAGTTCTCAGTCTGCTGGTTGAAAATGATCTAGCCTATCCTTGCCTCAGCTCTGCTCTGCCCCGTATGGGTATGGTGGCTATCAGCATGTAAGGCATTGAGCACTGAACTGTGTCTAGTCTGAATAGAGAGATGTGTCCTAAATGCAAAATACATGCTAGACATTAAATGCCTTAAAAAAAAAAAAAAGATGTAAAATATCTCGATTACCCATTGAACTGATGCTATTTTAGATGTACTGGGTTCAGTTAAAGATAGGATTAAAATTACTTTCTCTTGTTTCTTTTTTTTTCTTTTTGTAATGTGATTAATGAGAAAAAAATGTATTTGTATTTCATTATATGGAATATGTTTATATTACATGAATTGCATTAAGTGTAATGCATATATGTAAGACACACGTACATGTGATATTATAACATAGATTACATTACATTTCTATCATTCTATGCTGCATAGACTGGAAACTTCCAAGTGTCAAGTACAATGTTAACTCATCTTTGTACCCCCAGCATATAATGCAGACACACGTTGGGGTGTTGAGAAAACATTTTACAAGTGTCACCTGTGTTGTCACTCTCCCCTCCCACCTGGCTGTCTCTCTTAAGATGCTTTGCATGCCCTAAGCCTCACCTGTCAAGCACATGGCAAGAGGCAGGTGCAGAATAAGTGCTAAAAAAATAGAAGTAAACATTTTATCTAAATATGCAGAGAGCAAAATGTTTAAAATTTAGTCTATTTTAATCCTATTTGGGGATCATAGATATGATATTGACACTTTACAGGTGGGAAAAGAGTAAAGTATCTGGAACACCCTGGAAGAATTTTTCCAAGCCAAGATAAGGGGTCATCAGGCTTTTAGATGAGGGGCAAATGTCTTAAAAAGTTGCTAATTAGAAAAACAGTTCTGGGCTCTGCAAACAAACACAGGAAAAAAATACATAGAATACAGGCTAATATTCACCACAATATCAAGTAATAGCCTAACTTAGTAAGTATTGATCAATTCAATGTTAATTCTAAACTTTAAAAAATAGTGTATTATTAATATATGAATAAAATAGGAATTGTAGTACAATATTTCATTTTCTGTACTCTTTACTGGTGTAAAGATGCCAGTTATCCACTAAATGAGATATCAGCAATAAATCTTTTCTCCTTAAATGTAAAACAAGCAAATCAACAAATAAAACTGGCTCATTGTAAAAGATTTTTTGTAAAGGCCTCAAACCTCACAATTATATAGATTTTTTTTTCAGTGCTAGGAATTGAACCTAGGGCCTCACTCATGTTATGCAAATGCTCCACCACTGATCACATTTCCAGACCAAATACACAGAAATGCTTAAAGCAAAAACTCAGAGTCCTCTGTGGTCTGGTCTATGGGGCATAAAATGATAGAAATGTAATGTAATATATGTTATGATATCACATGTATGTATGTCTTTATAATTATCTTAAAAAATAAAACAATAACCACAAATGAAAAGCTGGTGTTCCTTCAAAGCCTTTGTGTTGGTTTTTTAAAAATATTCTATTCTAAATAGCAGTCTGCAACTTACTTTTTAAATGTATTAATCAATTGCCAACATTTTTCTGGGTTGGTATATAGAGATCTATCCCACTCTTTCTAGCACAGCATTCCTCCTCTTGACACAAGCCCTTACTGCTATGTATCAGCAGAAAGGACAAATACCTTTTCACTATCATAAATAGACACTAACAAACAACCTCAGACATGTCTTTGTGATGAACAAAAGGAGTTTCACTTATGTCCAGTGAGGATGGTGCAATCAGAATAGGATCATCTATATATATATATATATATATATATATATATATATATATATATATATATTTTTTTTTTTTTTTAAAAAGGGGGGGGGTGTAGAGGGTGCAGAGAATGGAGGGGGATGCCCACAGTGAATTATTGAGCTTGGTTTGAAGGTTTTTGTAATACTGAAAGAAAAGACCACTTCACAGGAACTTGTCTTCTAGCTCCATAATTCTAAAAGTGCTTCTTTTTAATTTAACCTAAATTAATTTCATCTGAAGTCTCTATTTTGGATTGGTCTGTGTGAAGTTCAAGAACATTATCTTAACCTAGGTCCCAGGAGGAACTGCAATTGGATATATTTTCTCTGGTCTGGTGTTCCCTGAATTACTTTCCACTTTTTCCTATTGAGGGACTTACAGATTCTTTAGTTACACAGATAACTGTGGTTTGAAATGAAAACAACAGTATGTCTTTTATCATTTTCCTGAGAAAGAAAAATCCCAATAGTGAATAATATCCCTAGGGTTTCTCCTTCCCCACATATTGCATCCAAAAGCCAACTTGACTTGGCCTTACACTAATCTTGGAGACATATCTGAATTCAAGTCTATGGACCTGAAGAAATGGTATGTTTTAATCCATTTGTCTATTGCTTTCAGATGTCCAGTGTCCAGAATCACGATTAAAACGATTTCTGATGTTTGTGGCTGATTAGTAGCATTTTATTACAATAGCCCTAGGAAACTAATATAATGCACTTGCTCATTAAGATATTGAACAATTATGAGCTAGATGTTAGACCAAGGAACTAGTGAATAAGATGCCGAACTTTTCACAGAAGTGTATGTATCAATATGTTTTTAATGGGCCACCATAATTGTTATCATTAACACTTTCCCCATCTAATAATTCAAACATACTTCGTGATCATAAATTTAAAAATTCTATTGCTATAACAAAACACCTGACACTGATTAATTTATAAATAGCTCTCAGTTTTAGAGACTGGGAAGTCCAAGAGCATGCGGCTATCTACTGAGCTTCTGGTGAGCACTTTTTTACTACGTGCTAACTTGGCAGAGGGCATCACAGGGCAAGACAGAGCAAGCCCACTAGCTTGGGTTTGTCTTCCTTTTCTTATAAAGTCTCTAATGCCATCATGAAAGCCCCACCTTCATTACCTCATTGGATTCAAATGACTTCCCTAAGGCACCACCTCCATATACCATTCACACATAAAGTTGAGGATTAAGTTTCCAATGCATGAACTTTTTGAGGACACCTTCAAAACAGAGCATGCTGCCACCTCCTTCCACTTGTTGTCCAGATTAAAGATGGCGGGTGTAAAGCATGAGAGCAAAGTACGTCTTCCAACAATGACAGCTATTACTATTATTTCCAATTGCAAGTAGTACTCGAATTAAGGGCAAAATTGAGCGAGCCAAGGAACAAAGTGGTCAGGAGAAAAAAAGATCCTAACAATGGTAGTACCAAATTTGAACCCCCATTGCAAAAGCTTTGATAGCCACTGTCTGTGGTGCCAAGGAACTAGCAGACAGCATGGAAGCACTGTCGGCCAAGCTCTGGGCTGGGAAGTTTACATGCATCGTCTTACTTCTCTGAACAAACTTTCCAGGTAAAGTTCTCAAACCTGTGCTTGTCTACTTACCAGGCTACCCTCTGCTGCACCAGGCCACTTAATCATGCCTTAACAATTTCTTTTCTTCTGCAAGATTTTCTCCACTTGACCCCATTCTGGTCACAGGGGCAGATCCAGGGCCTCCCTCTTGCCTTGTTTGATTTATCACTGCCTCCAACAGGACTTTTTCTGTTACAGTTGACATAAAGTCAATGAAACTATAGCTTCACCATGTGAGGGACAAAATGTACTCATGTACATCAAAAGTCTGGAAGTGGAAGCTGACTTCAGGCATGGCTGCACTCAGGGGCTCAGATAGTGTTATTAGAGATTTGTCTCTCTCCTGTCTTTCAGTCCCACTTCCCTCTGGGTTTTGAGGTTGACATTATTTTCAAAGGGCTCTCCCCTCTGGATAGAAATCTTATAAACCATGTCTCTACTGTTCATATGCCAAATCTTAGTGAAAAATCGCATGCCCTTTCCTCCACTCGTCACGGTGGCTTGAAGAATGGCCTATGCTCTGGCCAGGCCTCCATCTCCAACCTCTCCCTGTGGCCCGGGGATGGAGGATCCACCTTACCTGGGTCACAGGAGTGGTTCTGCATAGAACAGAGTCCCATAATGAAAGGAAAGGGAAAGGGCGTCCTCAACAAAACAGAGCCACAGGTATCGACCATAGAATTCTTGTTCTTCACTTCGTGACAATTTCCATAGATTCAGCCTTTTGTCTTAGACAAGCACATACTTAAGAAACGACACAGGAATTCCATAACTGTTTTTTTTTTTTTTGTTTTTGCATATTTATCTTGCATTACTACGGACAGTCTCTACAAGTCTAAAAAAATTCTGGGTGGACATGGTAGATCCTGCTCCCTTTTCCTGCTTGATTTAGCATAATAGCACTATGATTTTCTATGCTTTTGGCTGCAATTTTCAGAAAACTCCAGTCAAAATGGCTCACAAAATGAAGAAAATGTCCTTCCACTCATGCTAAGAAGTCCCATGGCCGGGCAGCTCCAGGGTGGACTGAGCCGGCAGCTCAGGCTCTTTCCATTGCTCCTCTCTGCCATCCTCACTGCAGCATCTATGTCTTCAGTGTGTTCCCCTCAAGGTGGCAGGATGGCCACTGTCCTGGGCACCATACCCAGGTGTGCAGGAGGAAAGATGGACTCCCCTGCTTTTCCCCAAAATGGAGTCCCCTCCTGTCACCCAACCTGCCCTGACCCATACAGGGGTGATTTACACTTAGATCTTAACCAATGAGGATTCTGTCACTGAACATTCCTAAGTCACGTGAGTCACATTTTCATTATTCCAGAATGTTCTATTATGATTGTCAAGTTAAATAGCCACAGCAGAGTTCTTCACTGATCCTTATTAAGCACCGATTGTATGCCTTGACTTTGCGGGGCCCAGGAATGCAAAGACAGGACGTGGTCCTTACCTTCAGGAAATCTAAATCTAGTAGGGGAGATAGACAAATAACCAACCACCATGAAGGGTGACTTTCATCTACGCCAGAGGATGAGAACCAGCCCAAGGACTCTGGAGTGTGAAAGGTAAGGGCACATTGCTTCAGGGGGAGGAGAACAGGGCAGGCTGCAGGAACTTGCATCAGGCCCAGAACGAAGTAGGAGAAGCTTCCTGCAGGTGGAGTTTTAGGGAAAGAGTCTTTAGGGAAAGAGGCCATAGCAACCGAGTCATGGTTAGGAGAAAACCTAGTCAAGCTTTTGAAGAAAGGTAGAACCCAATCGAGGTCAGCTGCAGAGCAGTGGCGTGGAATCACTGTGCAGGGTAGACTAGAGCAGGGAGAACTGGATTCAGACAGCTGAGAAGCTGTAGTTAGCCGAGGTGTAGCTCAGAGGTCAAGTGCTTGGGTGAAGCCCTGGGTTCTAGCCCCAGCCCTGTGGAGAGGTGCGGGAGGCTCACAGGCAAAAATGGAGGCTTAAGAAAAAAGGGAAAAGAGGAGACGAAGAGGGGGCAAGTGGGGTGCATTGCTCTAAAGACTAAGCTCTATTGATGATTGAAAATTGGGTTTTTAAAAAAATTGCATTTCAGAATATTATAAAAAATCGGGGTTTTTTTGTTTGTTTCATTCTCTTTAAATTGATATTATAAATCAAACTATTAGAATAAGTTGCAAGAGGACCCCCATAGAACAACCCTCTGTTAGATCAGGACCCTATGTGAGAATTTTACTTGTAATATGACTTTGTCCCAGTAGTTACCACACTGTCCCTTATATCAGTTGATATTTATGAAACATAAAGATTTATATGATGCAGTAGTCTAAATTTAGACTTAATGGCTATGTTTAAATTGTAACAGAGTGGTTGTTTCTTAGTGATGTCATTTCAAGTGATTGATGGGTTGCTTTGTCTACAAGTGTCTCAGCCCATGAATGATGGGCTTCAGTGGACAGAAGACACAATTAGAAGTACACAATTAGTCGTACACTGGCGGTCCAGTGAAATATAGCAGGACACCTATTCTCGTGCATGTTATTGCAGTTACCTCTGCTGAAAACTGCTAATAAAACTGTAGATCCTCCCTTGACCAGGCGTGATAGACTTTCTTGCATCTCAGTTTTCCCAGAAAACAGCCCTCTGCCATCTTGAAGACATGAGCCACACCCTGTCCACAGTGTTGAGAGCTGAAACTCTTTCTTTTCCAGGGCCTTTGCGGTCCATGAAGCTTGACCTCAGGACCTCTCACTTGCCTCTGCTCCTTCTGAGATCCAAGAAGAGTCTGGATAATGTGTTCACAGGGTCACTCGTTTTTTCTAAAGTTTGCAAAAGTAAAATATTGCAATTGTAATTGATTAAACATGCTATCTTTACTAAGATTCCCACTGTATCGCAGATTCGTTGGATGAGATATTGTCAGAGGGGACACCCCGCAGTTTGAGAGGAGTGAGAGATAGGCTTAGGGTGACTTTACAAAACTACGTTCTTGCCATCACAGCCACCTCCATGTGTGCTATGTTACTGCCAGCCATCCAGAGAAGGAAGAACTTTCTGGAACACTCCCATCACCTGCTGTGCCAATGCACCCACCCACTGGCACTCAGATGCAGGGCCTAAGGTCATGTGGACATAAGAATGTGCCCTTCAGCTCCCAGCACCAGATAGAGCTGGAAGGTGGAGGAGAAATCAAGTTTGAAATGCATCAAGCCAGGAAATGTATGGAAAATTCTTTTGAATGACAGATGTGGAAACTCAGAGAAGAATAAATCAGTTTGCAATGCTCCTCAGCAGATAGGAAGGTACCTGATCATGTGGTATAAGTAATGACCAAAAGTGAATCCCCTTTGTTGTTATTTTTTATGGAGTTGTGAGTAACAGAATTTACTAGAATTCCTATTGGTAGGGAGTGTCTTCCAAACAGAGGGACAAAATTAGTACATTTGTAACAGTTCTTACAGGATAGAATCTTTTTTTTTTTTTCCAAATTTGAATACAGTTACAAAAATTTACATGTCTCCGCCAGTAACAAGTTGGGAAGGTAAAAGAGATCCTTTTAGATTTAAAATTTTAAATATTCTGACCAACCATTCCAGGGAAAACGTTAAATTATCTTTTTCTTACCTTTAGATAACGATAAAGCTATAAGGCTATATTCAAGTGTAGAGGTAATCAACGAGTGTGACACCAAAAGATTTTTGTTTGGTTTTGGTTTTGGGGGGATACTGGAGATTGAACTCAGGAGCACTCAACCACTGAGCCACATCCCCAGACCTTTTTTGTACTTTATTTAGAGACAGGGTCTCACTGAGCTGCTTAAGGCCTCACTTCTGCTGAAGTTGGCTTTGAACTCAGGATCCTCCTGCCTCAGCCTCCTGAGACACTGGGATTACACGCATGTGCCACCACACCCAGCCCAAAAATGTTTTTAAGAAAAAGATTTTAGAGCTGTGCCAGGCAGTTAATAAAAATATTTTGTTATTTTTATGGATTTGTGATAATTGTGGTATATGTCAACCTTAAAATTTTTAATTTCTTGTGATTCTTCTGTCAACCTAAGTAGATAGATATTCATATTTGTACCTAATATTTTACTCACAATTTTGATTGTTTTTATGAGGATTTCACAAATTTCAAAAACTTCAGGTCCCTCCCCTCAAAAGCTGGATCCACTGTTTGCTCAAGGAAAGGAGTGAGGCAGTATTAAAGTTTACATTTGTCTTATTCATTGATGGTGGGTCTCTCCTACTTTTTTATATCTTTATCCCTTTTTCTTTGACTTTTTTTTTTTTCTTTTTGGTAGTGGAAACTGAATCTAGGGTTCTCTATCACTGAGCAACATCCCTAGCCCTTTTTCTTTTTTTATTTGGAGACAGACTCTTGTTAAGACTGGCCTCCAATTTGTGAATTCTCCTGCCTCAGCCTCCCAAGTCATTGCAATGACAGAAGCCAGGCAGGTCTTAAGGTTCCACTCAAATAAAACAGGATTTATACTTGGGGAAATTAAAGACTGACACATGGAGGTAGCTTGGAATGGTGGCAGACATTACATTTTCATGCAAGTTTTGGTTTTCTAGCACGGAGAATTCCTAATCCTTGAAAGTCAGTTCGTCATCTCTAAATGAGAGATGGGAGTTGGATGAATTAGAAGTTCACTGCTATGTTTCTGATCTTCACAGCTGAGTGTAGCTAAGTCAAGGTATTCCATGACTTGTTATGGAGAACACAGAAGAATGAGTCATGAAAGTTTAATTTGTAAATGACTGCTGCTAAGTTTGCAAAGCCTGATCATTCTCATAAGTAGGTTAAACATATCCCTCATCTATTATTTCACATTGTTCAATTATTTAATAAATCTTTTTTTTAAAAAAAACAGGGCAAAGGTAAACCTTTGCACTGCTCCCAAGTCTCCATGAATTTTGCATAAGTGGCATTCAAAGCAATTAAGCTTTTTACTGTTAAAATTGTCCCATCATCTATGTTTCTGTATCCCTGCTAATTTTTCAACCTATCTTACCTATGTGATCTTATTTTACCTCTACCAACATCTTAGGGGATCAATGGAATGGGGATCATAATTTCCGCTTAATAGATTTCAAAAGGGATGGGTAAAGGTTAAACCAGTTTTCTATTGGTTTGATTTGGCTAGAAACAAAAACACTTAGAAGACATGTCTTCAGCTGCCCACCTCCATGCTGAAGGTCAGTATCTATAAATAAATGACCTGAATAAGACATGGACAGTCTGGTTATCGCCAGTTACCAGCATATATTAGCTCAAAGCCCTAGGATTGTATGGCAATGGGAGCTGACCCCTAGGCAATATGGAGACCTTGTTCACCCATGGCTCGAGATGGATCTGGAATTCATTTTAAATATTAAAGGAAAGGCAACTGAGAGTAGCCAGTCCTGAAAGATACATGGAACATTTCCCTCCCACATCCTGCCAGGTTCAGTGCACAGCTAAATGCACTGGCTAAGCAACCACCATCCAGCGCAGAGTCCGTGAAACACAGGTAACACACCTGGGGATGGGTTATTTGGCTAGAGTTGGCTCATTTGCACTGACCAGTTCCAATGAATATGTGCAGTTTCTTCTGGGCAGAGTTAGAGAGGTCACAGGAAGAGGATACTGGGACCTGGGTACCTCTGTGTGTGATACCTGCCCAGGAGCCTCTATTTCAATATTGACCGACAGCAACCTGGGCTACCCTAGCTGCACTGCCAGTGTCTCTCTGCTCCACTCCTGCAGTGACATGAAATGCAGGCTTACTTGTGAAGGCAGGACAGCCTATGGTGCATGTACAAGGCCCTTGTCCCTGGTAGTTGGGTAGTTAGTTGTCCTACAATATTTGCCAGATGTTTCCTTTAATACATACTCACACTTGAAACTTCCCTGAGAGGAGAACGTCTGGATACATTTTAGATGTGGAGGTGACATGAGATCAGTTTGGGGCCCCCAGTGTATATAAGTTAGCTGGGGCCTGCTGTTGTCTGCAATGGGGTCTGGCCAGCCTCGTTCAACACCATCCTCCATGACTATATCAGGCCACTGAGACACTTGAAGTCGCTAGTGAAATCAAAATTTGGCCCTCATTAACATAAATAAAAATTTGAATGTCCTTAAAGTGAGAACTACAAGATCTAATGGGTGGTTCAAGTTTCCTGGAGTTTTTTAATGGAGAAAAACAGCTTTACTATCTATCCGAACTCTAATTTGTAAGATCTCACCTTATCTCACATTTAATAACTCTAATAAAATTATATTTTTTTAGAGTGCCTCGTGCATCTATGCTCCTTCATGCCCTCTGTCAAAGATAATCTACAGTTATTGAAAAGGAAGAGAGGGATGGAGTAAGAAGAGATAACTGGTGGGTGTTAATTAATGCTGTCTGGATGCCAAAGTCCCTGCATTGTTTATGTCTTTGGGTTTTTGTTGTGTTTGTTTGTTTGTTTGTTTGTTTGTTTGTTTGTTTGTTTCAGCACTGGATTAAATCCAGGGGCATTTTACCACTAAGTTACATCCTCAGCTCCTTTTATCTTTTATTTTGATGCAAGGTCTTGCCATATCGCTAAGGCTGGCCTCAAACGTGCAATCCTCCTGCCTCAGCCTCCTGAGTCAATGGGATCATAGGTGTGCGTGTGCACCACTGCATCTGAGTTGCATTGTATATACCTTTTACAACTTCATTACCACTATTTTTGGTGCTGGGAATTGAATTCAGGGCCTCACATATGTTAAGCAAGGGTTCTGCCATTGAGCTAAACCTACAGCCCCCACATTAGCTTTTAAACCTCCCTACAGTCCTTCTAGATCGTATTAAAATCCCCATTTCACAGACAAATAAACTGAGACACCTAAAGGCTGAGCAACACCCTCAAAATTACATAGGGAGTTGATCCTATTCTGCTCGATTCCTAAGACTCATCTCTGATTTCCAATCTGTGAACTATGTTCATGAAATCTAACAGATTGATAAACTCCAGGGACTCTTGGCATTTCAATCGTGAAATTGTTGGGCATTTGTGAGTTGCCTAAATATTTGCCAGGCTGACATTTCCCACAGGAAGGCAGAAACTCATAAAATATTTTATGTGGTAGAACTGCTGATAAAAGCTTATCTTCCAGATAGGACCAAAGAACAGACCGTTCATTATTTTCCTAACTGTTCCTTAATGCTAATGGACCTTGGTCAATGATCCAGTAGTGGCATCAGGAATCTGGGAATTCAAGCCAAAAACTTGGCTCGTCTCCTTGATTATGAAGTGACCTTAGTTTTGTTATTTTACTCTTCTGTTCTGCTTTCCTTACCTCTAAAGCGGGTATACTGAGATGCTCGGAGGTATAATGGTCTGCATACATGAAAGCTCTTCGGAAAGATTATGAAGTATTTTGATTTTTATCTGAGAACTACAAGCATGGGATGAAATAGACTCACACCCATAATACAACAGTTGATGTTCGCTGACTTTACTATGTGCAGGCACTGTGCTAAGTGCCTATAGCCATCACTCCATTTAACCTTTCCAAAACCAAGACAGGGATTAGTATTCACATGATGGGGAAAAAAAAAAAAAAAAGTAAGGCCCAGAGATCTAGTAAAACTTCCAAGTCATACAGCTGAAGAAAGATAGAGCTGAATGGGATTCCAACCCAATGTCCTTCCAGAGGCCATGCAATTAACCACTGTCCTTTACTGCCTGCCGTACGTAAATGTACTGTAATGACACTGGTTATATAAAGTTTGAGTTAATTACCAAAGAATGCCCATTTGGCCTACATACTCCTGCCAGAAGATTCCAGTTCAAACGTATTCCCCACTGCACTGGCACCTTGGAAGACAGCCTTATGACTCCCCGGCATCCATGGGCCATGCTTCCCACGGGCGATTCTTCACATCTCCTGATGGATCTCACCCTCCTTCTTCACCGCAGCCATCATCACCCTCTGGCATTTCTCTGCTGATGTCCAGAGGCTTGCAGTCTGTCTCCACACTGTTCCCCTGACGGACTCTCCCAGGAAGCCTTGCCAACCCCAATGTGGACTGCAGATCTGCCTCCTTTGGCCCTCAGAGGACCAGCTGCTCCCCCCTGTCCTGCAGGACCTCCTCTAGGGAGATCCTTTACCTCTGGGTCTACTTCCTGGTCAAGGGCTGAGCTGCGTTTTAGTTCTCCTTGTATCTCAGGACCTCACACTGCCCCACACCCAAGTGAAACCGAAGGAAGTCTCTTAAAATTATTTGACACTGTTCTTTTAGCTTGGATCCAGGCCCAAAGGGAGGACATTATAATAGAAAAAAAAAAAAAACAGATGAAATCTGAATAAGATCTTTAGTTTCGTTAACAGCATCATAACAACTTTAATTTCCTAGTTTTAATCAATGCTCTAGGATTAGGAAAGATGCTAACATTTGGGGAATCTGGGTGAAGGGCATATGGGAACTCTATCACCTTTGCATTCCTCTATCAATCTGTAATCACCTTAAAATAAAGTTGAGAAACCAGTCTTCAGGTGGACTTCTAGCATAACGTTGAATGCTACCTTTTTGGAACCAGGCAGACTTAAGCCACCTACCACATTGCACCCTGTGGCAAATCAAAGCCCTACTGTCTCTCCCAACCTTGTTATTAAATGGACTGGCAAAGTGAATGATAAAAGGTAGTTGGTTTTTACAAGATATATTCATACTAACAAAGTATTGGTGCTATACCAATCTATCAAAAATATGGCCCCAGGGTCTAGGGTTGTGGCTCAGTGGTAGAGTCCTCACCTAGCACTGGTAGGGTACTGGGTTCAATCCTCAGCACCATATAAAAATAAATAAATGAAAATAGAGGCATTTTGTCCACCTACAGCTATATATATATATATATATATATATATATATATATATATATATATAAATAAAAAGGATATGGACCAAGCACAGACGGGGTGGTGCATACCTATAGTCCCAGCCACTCTAGAGGCTGGAGTTCAAGATCAGCTTTGGACAACATAGAAAGACCCCCACCTCAAAAAAAAAACAAACAAAAAGAATAATGGCCTGAACTTTTTTTTTTTTTTCAAACTTAGCTCTCTCTGCATCCACATTACCAGCTACTTGGCAGATACGTTCCGAGAGTTCTCTGCACTATTTCAGGCATGGAGATCCAGCAAGGAACTAAATACAAAAATCTCTGCTACAAACATCTTACCTTCTGGTGGGCATAGACTGGCAATAGACATAAAATTTATAACAACACACTGGTTCTCAAAGTGGACCTCAGACCAGCAGCATCGGTACTGTCTGGGAAATTGTTAGAGATGCACATTTGGGGGTCCTGGCCCCAGACCTACTGAATCAGAGCTCTGGGGGACAAGCCTAGCAGGCTGGTTGGATAAACCCTCCATGTGACTTTGATCTCCCCAGGTTTAAGAGCCTCCAGTATGACACATGTCAGTGATAATCTGTATTTTAGAAAACTAAAGCAGGAAATGGGGATGGAGTGCTGGGGTGGTGAGAAAAGTCATGGTTTTAAAAAAGGTATTTAAAAAAAAAAGGGGGGGAGTGCCCCGCTCCAAAGATGACACCTGCTCAAAGACAGCAAGAAGATGAGGAAGTGGCCTAGAGATCCAGAGGAAGCGTGTCATGGGCAGAAGGAATGGCAGATGCAAAGGCAGGAGCAGAGCTGGGGTGCTCCAAGACAGCGGCTGGACTGCCACGAATAAGGGGAGAGAAAGCAGGAGAGATTGTGGGGCTCCAGACTGTGCAGGGACTTGGAAGTCATTGCAAAGAGTAGCGCATTTACATATTGAACCATAGTTTTTCCAAAACCTGTCTGCCTTTTCCTATATGAGCTAGGCCTTCCAACCCTACCCCACCCCACCATAAAATCCACCTGCCCTGCCTATCCTTCGGGATCCTAGCTGATTACTTTTCTTTCCTAGATGGCCCCACCCAATGCCGAATGAGTCTGTCTCCTTCCTAATTTCCAGCCTGCACTTTGGTTTATCTTAAGCACATCACCTGACCATAGGGTTTGCCTACATTTTCCCTATTGAATCAAATCTGCTTACAGCACAAACTCAGTCTGTTCCCTCCTGGATTCCTACTGTCTGTCTCAATACCTATGTATTGCAACTGCCCCATAAATATTTACTGAGCTTCTCTTAAGTTGCAGGCACTAAATATTATAAGTTCTGCTAATGATTTTGAAATTCCCTCTTTTGGAGAGAATAGGAAAAAGAACTCACAGGTTTATTCTCAAACTACCAAAGCATTTTGGATTCTGTTGAAGGATTAAGCCAGTGTTTGACTTAAAATCCAAAGAGTCACTCTTATTCCCACTTGCTCTGTCTTTGGGCCTAATGGCCTGAGTAGTTCTGGTTGGCTACAGCTCTGAGTATTGACAGAGAGTACCATCAATTTACTGTTATCCTTGGGCCAAAATAGACCAAGTTGGCAGGTAGCATGCAAATAAATGGGCATTAAGATCAGGCAGAGCTGGGTATGAATTCCATCTCCATCACTCTCAGGACTCTTACTTTTAAGTATCATTAATCTGTTCAGCAATTGATGAAAACTATGGACCACATCCCAGTACAATGCATAAAATAAAGTATATGCAATTATAGAAAGAACAAATTTTATTGAAATAATGTTGAAGGTTCTCAGAATATTTTAAAATTATGTTATAGTAATACTCCTGCTTTTTTTTAGTAGTGCATTAAGTTATGAGACAGACAAAATGCATAAGTATCAAAATCTTGACATAATGATGAGTGTCAAAGATATTGCAAGGTATTCACAACAACAGTAATATGACACAAAATTATTGACAAATTCTATTACTGTCAGAGATACAGGTACTGCTATTACTAAAGTGGTTTTGTGGCTTACATTTGTTGAAGGAAATTTCAAATTTTAGTTTTACTGTAATTGTTAGGGGTTAGAGGGAGGGAGAGTTTACATCCAATTTCATCCTGAATTCTATATAAAAACCTGCTAATAACCCTGGACCATAAATTGGAAAATTCCTTTACCTTTCAAAATTTCAGTATCCTTATCTATAAAATAATGTTAAGTAAATAGCAGTTATTATTAATTTTAGTATCATTAATAAAATTAATAATAACTGCTATTTACCTAGGGGCAGCGGTGCCTGTGAAGGACTTCTCATAAATATTCTGTAACATACTCTGGGTTCCTCACTTGGCGTCAAAACCAGTCACTTCTATAAATTCACCAGTAGGAGGTAATTTTTTAAAAGCAGAGAATTCCTACTCCTACAATGTTCCTTATTGTCCCCCAATTTTATCTTCAGAGAAGCATATATATATATATGCCTTTGGGTCTGAAAGACTCAACTTCAAGAAACTACTAATGAAAAGTAAGTACTCCTGACAAACCATCCTAAAGTTTAGTCATGCATCTCTATAGCTGTGAGTTAGGGAATGAGACATTTGTTGGCCCATGAGAGAATCTGGGTGGCTGGGGGTGAAGAGGAGGGAACACATACTCGGGACATCCTGCCTTCAGTTCATTCCTTTTCCTGAGGACCCTTTAAGGAAACTAAATAGTTTGTAGATAAGATCATATCTAATCTATAGCCAGGGTCTCCAAGAGGATTTCCCCAAAGCTCAGGAGTGTGTTTGTTTATATTTGCATGAACCTCTATAATCATATATTCTGGTTTCCTCCCCACTTGATTTCTAACCTAAACCAGCACCTTTATCATCTTTAAGCGACATCTTTGGTTTTTAAGCAATTGAGAGAAAGATGCTTTCCTCTGGGCCAATCCCTCCAGCACTGCTCTTCTTCATGGACCTTGCCACTTTTTAAGCTCTGAAGGACTGAGCTTCTCAAACTCTACCATACGTCAGAATCACACGAGGAAACCATTAAAACACAGACGGCTGGAATGCCCACGGAGGTTCCGTTTAATAGGTCAGGGAAAGGTCCTGGAAATTGCCATTTCTAAAATGCTTCCAGGTTTCTTTACCTCTATGAGCCCAGTTTCTTTATTATCAAACCCCAATATTGATATTGAAGACAGGCAATATATCCAAAGTACTAAATATAGGCAATATATCCAAAGTACTTGAAGATAGGCAATATATCCAAAGTACTAAACTCCTAACAGAAGTTAGGGTTGGAGGGGGAAGGAAGTGGGTATGGGATAATTCATGCTGGTGGAATGTGATGATCATTATTATCCAAAGTACGGGTATGAAGGCACGAATTGATGTGAATATACTATGTATACAAGAGATATGAAAAATTGTGCTCTATATATGGAATAAGAATTATAATGCATTCTGCTGTCATACATAAATTTAAAAAAAAGAATGTTCCAGAATTTTAAAAAAATGGTGTGTAAAGCCTGTGTGTACAAAAACGCTTCACGAATTCAGAATGCTTCTTGGAGCTGCTCTTAGCTGAAACAAGCATGTGGATCATGTGTACATATGCAGGGATCTGATAACAAGGGCCCTTTCTGTGATGCTAAAGAGTTTCAACCCTGTTTTGAAGAAGATGGGAAACCATTGAAGTGGTTAAAGGAGGCCAATAACATGAAGCTGAGACCAAGGGCGGGGAGAAGAAGGGCTCTCAGTTGAGTTTCTGTCTTGTGTAACTGATGACGGTGAAACTCATCAGGAGAAGTGCTGAAGAGCAAGCTGTCAGGAAATAAGATAATGAGTTACAGGTTGAACAAGTTAAATTCAAAGTATTTATAAGACACCCACTTGGAAACGTCAAGGACAATAATGTCCTTGAGGAATATTGGCACTTTAAAGTCAGAATACCTTAGCACAGGGGTAGAAGTCACATCCTCAGGAACAGATGCTATAGCTTAAGGAGGATGTCTGGTGACAGACAGCAAGAGGACAGCATTCTGGAGAACCACAACACCTCAGGGCAATCTCCAACAGAGCTTGGGTCCCAGTTAATGACAGTGGGCAGAGCCCCTGTTTTCTTAATATCTATCTACAAGTCAATTCTGGTTTAAATGGATATCAAAGTCAGCTTTGGTCAATGGTACCCACAATATCCATCTGGTAGAAGCCATGCAAGCAAACATCACCAATAGGGCCATGGGATGTTGGAAGGAAAAAATGTTCGTGGTGTTAACAATAATTGAGAGGTGAATGTGCTCCCCAGCACTGCCCTCTTGGTTCCTCTGTTGCCACAGTACCTGGACAAGTTAACTCTAGAAGCCTGTACCTCAGTTGGTCACCCTCTTAGGTTGAGAGCCACAGCCAAGTCGGAATGGCCCCTGGCATTTTGCCAGAAGTAATGGTTGAGAGGCGAGCCATTAAGATGATGCTGGATTGATTCAATTGTATATAGACCCCTGCTGTCCGCCTGGGGCGCCCGCTACTTTGGAGTTCCCATTGAGTTCTCCCGGGGTTCCAAGAGTGAGTGTGCGCACAGCCCGGTGGTGTTCAGGGAGAGTTCCCAGGAAGTGTGCGTGGAGTGCTGTTGGAGTTCAGGCAATAAAGTTTCCTGTTTGAACATACAAGTGCTCTGTGGTGGCTCAGTGATTTGTGCCCAGCCAGACGGCGGGCACTCTTAGAGAGGACCCCTTTTCCAAGAATTTTTACATGAGGGAACTTATGGATTCGCCATAGCTCAGAAATTGTCCATGGAGACAAAGATATTGTCAAACATGAGTCATCACAAAAATAAACACCGTCCACCTTCCTTTTCCTTCAGACAAACAAGACATCAACGTGGATCTTATTTCATGCTGCCAAACCTATCATTCAGGGCTTGGCCAAACCCACGCAAACCAGCCAGATCCTGCGTCAGGCAGCCCCAAGTGCTCACCCTTCCTGCCATAGGCTTTTGGAAGGTCTGACGGGAACAATTTAAAGGCCTGGCTTGTGATCCCAGGGACGAAGAAGAACAGGTCCTAGAAAACGAGAAGGCAGTGAGACAGGACCACAGAGGAGCAACTGGAGAGCTCACAGGGAGGAGGAGATGCTTCCGATGAAGCATAGGAGAATTACGTTAGACACTGTCCAGGGGTCTCCCCTTAGAAAATTGTCTCACCTTAAGGAAATCCAAGGTTTGCAACAATCCAAACCACCGATAAATCAGCGGGCAATTTCAAAGGTATTTCGCCTACCCCAACCCCAAAGAATGAATATAAGTATGTGTTCACATGTGAGAATTCTCTCTCATTCAGAGACTCTATTATGCAAAAGATGAGGCTCGCCTATATGGGGACTTAGATGCCTTCATAGAATTGCTGAGCCCTCGTTACCTTCAAAGACATTTTCTCAGGAAGGAAACCGAGGGCTTAACTTTTGAAAGAAATAGCCGCCCCCATCCTGATTTGATGGAGATGGGGGCTGAGGGCTAAAGCCCCCGGGGAGGGAACCGAAGCTTTGACAGGATTGTCACAGGTGAGGAAAGTACAGGAAATGTTCCGTCCGAAGGAATGAAAACACAATGTACCTACGGATAGAAATCTGATCTCATACCCTATCTTGATCATAGCTAGCAGGGGTGGCAAGTTTAAAACCATCAGACTGTTGAAAGAGAACTGTAATGGGGGAAAAAAAAAAAGTCTTCTGCAAGTCAGAAATGCAGCTTGTCCTGTTCTTAATAAACACCTGGGCCAGCCAGGAGCCACTGATATCCAGACTCTTAAGTACCTGGAACTGGAACATACTATTCTCCAAAGCTGTACCTATGACCTTTTTAGAAGAATTTTCCCCCGTTTTGATTACTCCTTGGAATGTGAAGGCTTTAGCTCTGGGCCTAAAGAGACCATCTCCCAAAGCAGTGTTCCAAAAAAAGAAGAGAGAAAAGCCACTTTGGGGCTGTGAATTCCAAAGAGGGAGGGAGGTTGAACCTGGAGGCCCAGATCCAGTGGTAAGAAAGGGCCCTTGAACATGGCTGTTTTAAAAGTAAATACCTTCTTACAGAGGAGAAGAGCTGCTTCCCACCCTCTCTGAAGGTTGAAAAGGGGGCTGTTCTTTTCAGGAATAGGCCCTGGTTCAATTACTCCTGGCTGAATTAGGTAGGAATCCACCACCCGGCACGGTGGTGCAAGCCTGTAATTCCACCACTTGGGAGGCTGAGGCGGGAGGAACTTGACTTTAAAGCCAGCCTCAGCAACTTAGTGAGGCCCTATCTAAATATATATATATATATATATATATATATATATATATATATATATAAAAGGGCTGGGGATGTGGCTCAATGGTTAAGGGCCCCTGGGTTCAAGCCTCGGCAACCACAACAACAAAAATTTACTTCTCAGGGGATGGAACCATTGTCTTGCTTACTGGTTTGCCATGGGATGCTTTCCCAAAGAACATCTGCAAGGAGATGCACCATAGAAAAACACGGTCCAGGGTTGCATCAGGAGAGGGCCATTCTGGTGCCTTTCCTGGCTGAGCACCTCTGGCCCCTTCCAAGGACTCCTTCGGTATGTTTTCCTAGAACCTTCAACGGCTCCAGGCTCAGTTTGGAAATATTGAATCCATGAACAGCACTGAGCGTCTGCTCCCAGCTCCGCTTCCCATGCATGGGGAGGCTCAACCAACAGTGGCCCACCTCTCAGGAGGGCCCAGCAGGACCTCTGAGCAGTCAGAGTACTTCCTGCTCCCCGTGCCTTAGCAGGCCCCTGGCAGGAGGCTGCAAATCAGCAGCTACTTATCCCAGGACAGGGGCTACTGGCACACCCTTTGGTACAGGTATTGTAAAAGCCCCACGCCACTAAGAGCCTTTGAGCTGTGATCTAGGAATCTCTCTAATATTCATCATCAGCAAATGGGAATAATGCCTAAATTACAGATTATACCATTGGACTAAATTAACCTTCTCCAGAAGGAATGTATCTTTAATATTTATACCGAAAATAAATTCACACATTCTGACCCGTAAGAAAGAGAGAAGAGTTACCCTATTTCCAGGCATCTTGTAACAACCCACTTTAGTTTCCATACTTGACACTCCTGAATAATTAAAAGTCAAGGTCATGCATGTCACTGAAGGAACCTATAATTAACATCTAAGCTCAGCATTAGACTCTCTAATTTGCTTCAGACTGCTCTTAAAAGGATGTTGAGAGAGAAAGAAAGAGTGAGAGAGGCACCTTGGCCTAATGTTTATTTAGAAAAAAAAAACAGACTTTAATAATTTCATAACTTCTTCTTATATAAAGAGATAAAAACATGTTTAACATAAACTCTCACTGCTCAAATGATACATCCATCTCCCGCTCCGCTCCAGAACTAGGATAAACACAGGGCCTCACCCATGCTAGGCAAGCACTGTACCACAGAGCTACCTCCCCAGCCCTTTTTAACATTTTTATTTTGAGACAGGGTCTTGCTAAGTTGCCCAGGCTGCCTTTGAACTTGCCATCCTCCCGCCTCAGCCTCCCACCTTGCTGGGATTACAGACACACACAGCCATCTTTTAGGTGGATATTGCAAGGCTTTGAGACAGTAGTGATGTCATGAGCTACATTGTAGATAATGGAAAGAAAATTCAGATATGATCAAATTTGACACTCACATTCGACAGTAAGGAAATTGAGGTCCAGTCAGGTGGCGAGATTTTCTTTATGACACAAAGCTAGCTAGCTAGTCAGCATAGAAATGAGAGCCCCTGTGTTCATGACTCCAGATACAGTGCTTTGCTTACGGTATCATATAACAACTGCAAAGCAATTAGTAAACAACTCCCAGAACTGCTGTTTTGCTTACAGTGCAATTTAAATATCATACATCAGAGCCTTTTAGATGCAGCTAATGCGTAAATCCTGCCTGGGTTACTTATCGTCCATATTTGCTATAAACGAACAATCCTTAGGCTTTCAAATGCTCTCTCGTTTTTTGGACTTCTGTGGATAAGCGGGAAGGATCAGAATACATCTGAAAAACCAGAGAGTGAGCCAAAGGCCAGAACACAGGGTGTTTACCATAATGGGAGAAGGCAGCATGGTGAGCCCAGCAGTTCTCAATCCTGGATGCACTAGAGTTACCCAGAATTTTAAAAAGTGCCTTGTCATACTGCGTCTCCAGAGATGCTGAACATATTTGATTTGGACTGGGGTCTAAGCACTGGCATTTTCCAGGTTTCCTTTGGTGATGTGTATGAGCAAATAAAGTTGAGAACCACGGGAAAGCAAGGATTTGATGTCAGAGCTGGACTTAAAATTCCCCAACCATGAAAAGTATACCCTTTCTCTCTGAGTTTCCCTCAGAGACAGAAGCAAGACACCAACATGGATCTTATTTCATATTGCTCAACCTATCATTCAGGGCTTGGCCAAACCACCACAAACAAGCAGGATCCCACATCAGGCAGCCCTGAGCCCTAGCATTTCCTGGCTCTGGTTTCTAGATAGTCTGACCCACAGGGAAACACTCAAATATTTATTTTATACATACACACACACACACACACACACACATTTAAACATTTATATATACATATATCTGTACAAATTATACATTATATAAAATTCGATTATTCAATTATGTATGTATGTGCATGAGTTGGACTGCTATGAGCATTAAATTAGATTCATATATAAATTTTATAGTAACTTCTCAATAAATTTGATCCATCTTTTCTCTTTACAGTTAGGCAGCAGTAGCAAAAATGGAGCCTAAAGCCATTCAATCAAGGAGAAAAGGAGGAAGGATAATTCTGAAGTTGTGAAAGATATTTGGTATGGGATCAATATATCTGAATTCTTCCATTCCCTATGCTCGCTCTTTTTTTAAGTATTTATTTTTTATTTTGTATTCTAATTTGTTATATATGACAGTAGAATGCAGTATAATTCATATTACCTATATGGAGCACAATTTTTCATATCTCTGGTGGTATACAAAGTAGAGTCACACCATTCACGTCTTCATACATGTACTTAGGTTTGCTCTCCTTTTTTTTTTTTTTTTTTTTTTTTTGCCAGAATGACTATTCCTGTAAATCAGTGGCTGGGCATGTGGTTCAGTCCTTTCAATCCTTTGCAGTGCTGTATTTGGTGGGGGCAGTGTCTGAGCACCTTCAATTTTATGGGTTTTCTGGTCATGTGCATTAAACTCTCAGGAGGATCTCTCAGGGGAGAGGGGAGAGGCAGCAGGAGATCAGCCAGGGCATCTCTTCTTTCTGTCAGACACACTTCATGCCACTCACACCTGTGTGAGGAGATTCTTTGCCAACCCAGCCCCTATAATACGCATCACGTGATCACCCACATATTCAACCCAGTCCTTCCAGATACATCAGATGCCATTTCCTATCTTGTCTCTGAACATGAACATAGAAAACAGAAAATGCTCATGCTACAGTGAGCGGGGCGTGGCGCTGGAGAAAGTGAACAGTAGCAATCGATGCTTTGGGTTCTTTGGGCCACACCAGTGAAAAAAAAGCACAACCAGGTTTGGGTTTTTAAATTAATGGTCTTGTACTTTCTTCAGCGTAGGGCAGCAGAGTTAAACTTAGAGCCCTTGCTGCCTGGAACTTGAACCTGTGCCCTGGGTCACCGTTGGTCACCAACCTGTGTCCAGCAGCAACCTGATCAGTCCTCCTAGTGACTGAGCCACTGCTCCAGGGTGGGGCATGTGTGACCTTTCATTCTTGTGCCTGCCTTGGTGAAAAGCTCCTGCCCAGGCCCTTGGATTCTTTCCCATGCACATATCCTCTGGTATCTATATTTCTCATACCCAGGGACTGGATTTCCCAGTGTTCTGGCTACAAGGATCTAGCTCATGCCAGAAGATTTGTTCCTGAACATCACAGTTCAGCACAGGGTGGAAACACTGGCAGAGCATGGGGTGGAGGCAATGGTGGGCCTGATGCAGTCCCCAGCTTCCTCACTTCACCAGCTGCCTCCAGTTATTGGGCAACTCTCTGCTGTTACTATCTATAATATTTCAATAGGCAAGATGGCTCCAAATAGCCTGCCCAGCAATTCCTGGCCCTTCTCCCATCCTCTGCCGGTACCTCCAGCCCATTTCCCTATACAGTCATCAAGCACAGGAGCCATCCAGGTGCACAATTATTTTTACTCAAGTGTGAAGGACTTTCAGGGTACAAATTTAGCAGAGGTTAAAGTTAACATTACACAATCAGCAGGGTACATGTTTAAATCATTAAACACAGCCTGGCCTAGGCCCTTCCTGTTTTCACTACTCTACAAATTGGATTTTCTAGTCTTTGTTTCTTCCTCTTTCTTACTTTTAAAGTGCTGGGATTGAACCCAGGGCCTGGTGCATGCCAAGCAAGCACTCTCTTACTGAAATACATCCCCATCACTACTCTCTTCCTTTTAATGAAGCCTCCATACACGTCAATTGCTTTGTTCCCTGCACGAAAGAGAACCCTTCTCTTTTCAGGCCTCAGTCTCTTTCTCAGCCTCAGAAACTTTTCTCTTGACCAGGAGAAACTCTGATGTAGCAGGAATCTATGTGCAAACATGAGATGGAAACTTTGCAGCATTAAAATCTAGCTTAGAAATTCTTAGAAATGCCAACTATCCACCTTGGGGCATGAGTCAACACTGATTGACAAATAGTTGGCAAGCAGGCCAAGGCAGTGAGAAGGGATTTTGACTGAGGGTGTTTATTTCAGCATAAGGTTGAAAAGGATGCCACTAAGCTAGCTCACAAGCAAGAGAGGCACTGGGGACCAGGGTCTATGCAGGTGTGGGCCCACCGCCAGATGGTCCTCCAGGTTCTGGTTACACTGCCTGCAAATAGACTGTAAAGGGAATCACCTTGGTCAAGGTCACATCCTTCCTGAGGCAGCCCGCCTCCAAAGGCTTATTGGAATGGGCTACAAAGCCTCAGCCCCCTTCTCTGGGACTCAGGACAACTCTATAGCAATGTCCCTGTTTCATGGGGAGACTGAGTCACAGCTCGACTTCGTCCACGGGTACAAGTCTCAAGAGCTTTTTCCCACATATTTTTGCAAGCCAGTCTCCACCTCAGAGTTAGCTTCCCAGGCAACCTAATTGAGACAATGACCAGAAGAATCTAGTAAAATTTTTTTAAAATTATGTAACTGCCTCTTAAATTATGTGCCTGCCTCTTTCTTTTTTTTCTTTTAACCACTGCCATTGGCAGTAAAGCTCTTTAAATACAAATGATAGATGATCTGATGCAGGCTTCATTCTTGACCCAGCAGTATCAATCTCTCGGGAGAGTATTAGAAATGCAAAAGCTCAGCCCACCCCAGACCAACTCAATCAGAATGTGTATTTCAACAAGATCCTCAGATGATTCATATTCGCAGTCATGCTCCGCAAGCCCTGGCCTACATGACAGTTGGGTAAGGATGGATCCACAGGAATGTGCTTATCACTACCAGAAGTATCCCAGCCACCCCCCTTTTCTTCCCAACGAGAGTAAACCATTTTTTAGTTCAGAAGTTATTGTTCCTACTAGAAGGAATTTAAAGACATGACTTTGCCACAGAACAATCACAAACAAAGAAGCAGAACACAGAGAGATGGTCAGCAAGTTGCTCCTTTTTGAGGATCTGATCTGCAGGGGTACGCCAACTGGAGAAAGAAAATATATAAAGTTAGTACCAGCATTTCTCAGAATATAAAGGAAAGATAAAAGCCCTCCCTGGCAATACAATCAATGACCTTTGAACACAAGCAGTGATTCGGACCTTTCCCAAATGGCAATAAGGAACCTAGTCTAAGAGATCTGTCCCATCATTCAGGCATATATGTAGCTCTGGGCCAGAGGCGACTCACCCTGAACCACCTCTTAGCCACACCACTTAAAGGTTTTCACTTGTTTCTCAGAAGGGCAGAGCTAATGAATGGATGAATGGCAAGAGTTTGCTATAGGCAATGTGCTGAAATGTTAGTGTCATGAAATGATTCAAGGGGAAGATTAGGTCATTCTCAGTAGATCTCTTTGTTGCTGGTGAAATACCGAATTCAACTGCCTCTGTATTTCTTCCTGCAAGAATATCTAGACAGAGCTTGGTTTCTATATGGCTTTTCCAATAAAAATTTTAGAGTAGGCAATAATGGGTTACTAACACTCCACCACCATGCTTCGTCTATATTGGACTATGGTCTGTTCCCAAGGAAAAATTTGGCACAGCCAGTCCTATTAAAAGCAACCCCATGGACAAGGGTAAGCATTAGTGGCCACCAAGAGGCCAGGCAAGGGCTCACATTCCAGATGAGATGGAACAAATGTGTCCTGCCCACCTGTCCCATGGAATGCCACAACAAAACCCCAGTGGCCTGAAAAGTAACAGGTGGATTGGAGAATACCAGAATCTGAAGTGCTATTCAACCAGCCACGGGTGTCCCATTTGTCCCCTGAACTTCCCCTCCCTAAAATTGGAAGCAGGCACCAGGTATGGAGAGAGCCAGTCTTCTAGTTCTAGCTCAAGGATAAGTTAATGCTCAGAGAGAGTGAAAAAAAAAATCATCCTCTTGTTGTTGTTTTGTATTTTTTTTTTTCCTTTTCTTCCTTTTCTCCAATCCCAGGCAATCCTGTGGCACCAGCAGCAGTGGTCATGGTGGCAGCAGCTGCTGTGAAGGTCATAGAGGAATCTTCCCTTTTGCTTGGATGAGCTGAGGTCCCAAGAGAATGAGGAAAACCTCCATCCTTTCCCCCCAACCCTTTCTCTATTCTCCCACTACAGGGCCCTAGGAAATGTGCAGTATAGCAACAGCTTCCTGGCAGAGGAGGGAAAGGGGAGCCACAGAGGACTGGAAAGTACTAGAGAGAGCACAGAAAGAGAGGAACTCAGGAAAGTGGCCCCAGACACAGCCCCCTGGTCTCCATCTTGTGCTGGGGCCTGGGGCGCTGATCCAAGACAGCACACCCGAGCCCAGGAGAAATGAATTGAGGACTCATCCCTCCTCCCCAGGTCCAAGACTGGCCACCCAGTGGCACACACACGAGAAAGATCTGCTTTCTGCAAAGGCTTAGAAAACAAAACGGATGATAAAAACGACAACTTGCGGAAGGCTGGCAGAATTTTCAGCCTAAATCTGTCCAGGTTGATTGCCTCGTAAAGCATAAATATTAATACTCACATAAGATACAAACAAAACCAAGTTTCTCCTCACATAAATTCAAAGTGTTTAGAATACAATCCGAAATCACTTGACGTAATTCCCTATTGCTGCAGGAACCAAAGGACACAAACTTAGGGCTTAAATTTTCTTATTATAAAGTTCTGTAGTTCAAAAGTCCCAAATCAGCCTCACCAGGCCAACTCTGGGTACCAGCAGGGCTGATTCCTGTTGGAGGCCCTAAGGGAGAATCTGTCTCCCTGCCTTTTCTGGTTTCTAAGAGCCTCCCACATATCTTATGGTCGGTTCCCCTTCCTTCATCTTCAAAGTCAGCAACATAACTTTTCTCTGACCCTTCTTCTAGGGTCACATCCCTTTCTGACCACAGCCAGGAAATGTTCTCTGCTCTAAAGAATGCCTGTGATTACATTTGGTCCACCTGGATAATCCCGTATACTGTCCCCACCTCAAAGTCAGCAAACAAGAAATCTTGATTTGCACGTGCAACCTTAATTCCTTTGTGTCATATTGCATAGCCAAGTCAACTCTCAGAGAATTAAGACAGGAGTTTTTGGAGACCACTTTATTCTTCCTTCAGTCCTCGGTATACGAAGAACCACTAAATCTCAACTCAGTGAAAACATCCAAAAGACGTCAGCACTGAGATGATGCAGATGTTGGAATTTTCTGACAAAGACTTTAAATAGCTTTTATAAAATATTCCAGGAAGTAAGGGAGAACACTCTTGAAGTAAGTGGAAAGATAAAAAGGTCTCAGCAGAGAAGCAGAAAGTATAAAGAAGATCCAAATGTAAATTTTAGGACTGAAAATTAAAAACTTCCTCTATAGACAAATAGAAATGATCCAATATAATGCAAGAGAGGAAAAACAAAACAAGGACAGATCTTAGGGATCAGTGAAACAATACCAAATGTTTAACATTTGTGTCATCCCTGAGCACCAGAAAAGAAGGAAAAAAATAAGGCAGAGCAGAAAGAAAAAAAAAAATATCCCGGAAAAAAATAATGACTAAAAACTTTCCAAATTTGGCAAAGGATGTAAATCCACAGATTCAAGAAGCTTAGTGAACTCCAAATAGGATAAATCCCAAGGCCATGTCCAGATACATTGTAATCCAACTGCTGAAAACTAAGATGAAGAGAACCTTTGAAAGCATCCAGAAAGATACACAAAGGAGAACAATTCAAATGACTGTGGATTTCTTGTCAGAAATCAGGACCATGCAATTATGAATCAGTGGCAAAGGTTTTGTTTTCCAATTTTGCTCATCAAATTGGAAAGCAAAACGTTTAAAGTTACTATCTGGTGTTAGGATATGAGAAAATTAGTGAGAAAAAAAAAGAAAAACATTGGTGAAGGATAATTAAGCATAATATCTCAAAATCTTAAATCAACACACTTTTCATTCCTCGATTCGACGTCTAGAAATTTATCCTACAGAAATATCTGTTCATGTGCCAAAGGATGTATTGTGGCATTGTGTGTGATGGCAAATAAGGATATTAATTAACAAAATATTATAAATGAATACAAATGAAGTAATGCTTAAATAAATTAGACAACATCACATGTGGGGTATAATGTACTTTTTAAAACAATTATGTTGGAATCAAGTCTACTGGCATGGGCAGAAGTGAGGATGTACTGTAAAACAATAAAATGAAACTTGTTCAACAGTACACATACACATAAAGCAGGTTTTATAACTGTGTGTGAGATTATAATTGACTAGAAAAAGAACTGAGAAAATAAAGCCCAAACATCAGAGTTGCTCTTGAGGAGTCTGAGGGAAGGTTACTTGTTACTCTATCTTGACATGCATATGTTTTACAAAGCCCATGATCCTGCAGTGTTCTGGTCCTAGACATTCACCAGTCATTCACTGCTTTCTAAGAATTTAACATTTTATTCACTTCTCTGAAGGAAATCTAATCATCTCGTTTCGCACTCCCTAGTCTATGAGTTATTTATTGCTGCATAACAAATTTCTTCAAATTTCACCAGCTCAAAAGAACCAAACTGTTCTATCTCATATATCCTCTGAGGATGGGGAAGCCAGGGTGACAAGGCTGGGTGCTCTGGTCAGGGTCTCTAATGAACTTGCTGTCAATGTGTTGGCCAGTGCGATAGTCCTCTGCAGGCTTGACCTGGGTTGGAAGACCCATGGATAAGTCCCTCTCGTAGCTGTTGGAAAGATCTCCTGCTGGCTCACTGCCAGAGGCTTTGGTTCCTCCCTGCACAGGTCTTAATTCACACACATTAGTTCACAGAACTTTTAAAGTACATTTCTCTTCTGATGCCATCACTGGTCCATTTAGGGGTTTGGGTGTATCTATTCTTTCATCAAAGGAAAACTTCTGAACTAAAAAATCTCCAGTATATGGAGCCCCCATCTTTTCCTGTGAACAAGAGAATTCTGATTTTCCTAGAAGGTGATGTTTAAGGAGAGTTGGAAAACTGCAAGTATGAAAGAATTGATCAAGGAGAAAAAAATCGTAGGTAGAACCAAGCTCCTCAGTGAGAATCTCTGTCGTGAGGGGACATATCACCTGCTTCCATCCTGCAGCCCAATCTTTAATCCTCACAAGTCAGGGCAGTCATCTCTTTTCCCAAGTGGAAATTCCCATCAGCCACAGAAGGAGGAGGTAGAAATGCTTGCCACCTTAGAAATCAACAATAAGGGCCACTAAGATCCTCTGTTACTGAGAAAATATTAAAAGACAGTAGATAAAAGCTGTAAGTTAAAGTCTCCCCATGTCTCTGCACTAAAACCACATGCAGTCCTCCAAGATAGAGCACATCGGAGAATGTGTAAGAAAATTTCCTGATGTGTGCAAAAGATATGTATTGTAAACCTGCGAGTATAATTAAATGGTGTTACACTGTGTAGCCGAGGTTCAGCCAAACATTTCATTAAGTCTTTCATAATATGCTTGTATTAATAGGGAGAAATAAATTTAAGAGTTGATTCATCACAGGTTGAGTAATCTTTATGCAAAGAGTGTTGATTAAATCATTGTTAACGTGAAACAAGTACCATGCCTCGGGGCTTTGAATTTGGCCCTGTCTCATTCAACACTTTTATGAACTATTTGGACAAAGACAAAGAAAATGTGCTTATTATATTTTGAAGTGTTACAGAGTTAGACTGGAGATCAAAGACATCGAATAATAAAGTCAGAATTTCTGAAGGTCTCCAACAGGCTGAAATGACAGGTCAGAACCCTTGAAAATGAGTAGGAAGCAGCATATAATCCTGTCCAAGTAAAAATAGGACAGACTGGTACAACACAGTTAATGGAGAAAAGCTTCAAGTGAACCACGTATTTAATATGAGTCAGCAGTTTGCCAAGTCTGCCAAAAAAAGGTAGTGCAAAAAAAAAAAATCATTCTGCATTGTAAAGAATACAGTGCTGAGAACCAGGGAGATCTGGTCCAATTAACACCATGCTGGAAATATGTGGATTCTTGGAACGATTGAGAGATTCCTCTTTGACCATTTATATGTACACTTTAACTCCAATATCATACTGTTCTCTGTTGGTAATGTTGTTCTTAATGACTAGTCTAGTAATTCTATCCAAAAAGAAAAAAGAAAAGAGTTTGTTTTATTCCTTTAAGAAATATTTGTTAGGAAAAATAGATTTGGCAGATAATCTGCTAGAATCCAGAAACATAAAGATGCTTGGAACACAGACCCTGAGGATTAGAATCTAGGACATAGAGAGACTAGGGCCTGAATATTTGTATCCCTCCCAAATCTATGTTAACACCTAATCCCTAATGTAGGAGTACAAGGGATTGGGTATTTGGGAGGTGGTTAGTTCTGAGAGCTATGCCCTCATTGGTGGGATTAGCGCTCTTATAAAGGAGGCCTGAGGGAGATCCTTCATTTCTTTTGCAGTGAAAAGACTCAGCAAGAAGGTGCCATCTATGAAGCAGAAAGTAAGGCCTAACCAGATTGAACTCTGCTGCTACCTTGACCTTGGACTTCCAGCCTCTAGAACTGTGCGGAGTGAAATCAGTTGTTTGTGTAAGGAGTTTTGTTCTTACAACCCGAATGGATTAGGGTGGGGGTATGGAAGGTGGGGCAGGCAGAATTCTGAGATGAACTTCCAAGATTCTCATTCATATACCTTCTTCCAGGTCTTCAGCCAACATTAACACCTTCCCTTCTGAGAAGGGAGTTTATTATCAATGTGATTAAAGTTCTAGATCAGTTAAACTTAAGAAGATTATCCAGATGGGCCTCACCCAATCACATAAACTTTTTAAAAGGAGAGAGTTTTCTCGAGCTGGTGGCAGAAGTCGGAGGTTGAAAGCATTAAAGGATTCCATGGACCATTGCTGGCTTGAAGCAGGAAAAAGCCACCCAGTAAGGAAGACAGATACCTCTAGGAGCTGAGAATAATCACTAGCTGATAACTTTCAAGGAAACAGAGACCTTAGACTTACAACTAGAAGGAAATGAATCTGCCAATAACAAGAATGAGTTTGGAAGAAGACCTCCAAGCCCCAGATGAGATCAGCAGCCCCAGCCAATCTAGGCATTTCAATCTAGTGAAACCTTGAGCCCGGTATCTGGCCACACCATTTGCCATAATTAGGTGCCTTTTTAATACATTTTATTTGATGGCCTGTTATAGACAAAAGAGTTTAAGTGACTTGTCCAATGTCATACAGTTTATCAAACAATCTAGATTCTACAAAAGTCTTTGCTTAATGCAGCACTGAAGTTTCTACCTCTTCCCACCCTGGCTGGCCAAAACTGAAAGCCTTTAAATAATGAGCTAAGGATTTTAAAAGAGATTTCAGCCCCCACTCACCTGTCATACATGGCCTAAGGTCTCAGACATGCTGCATGTGGTGCTACAAATAATCATTAGCATATACTGAGTGCTTACTATGTGTCCAGCACTATTCAAAGCATGTTGTATGATTAATGCTTCTAACCTGCAAAATGACACTGATGGAAACTACTACCACTACCCCCCCCATTTCATAGATGAAAAGACCATGCTAGCACTGAAAGTTTGAAGATCATGTGTATGGTCATACAACTAAGTGGCAGAACTGAGATGAGAACACCAGTAACCCGGAGCCTGAGCCTGTGCCACTGAGTTTTGAACATCTTCTGTTTCCTGGGTACTAGACTGGGTCCTCTGCATATAGTTTCTCTAATCTTCACAGTATTCCTGTAAAAGATTTATGTTCCCAATTTTACCACCCAGGAACTTGAATGTTGAAGAGATTAAATAAACTAGCTGAAGATCTTGCCTAGTAGGTATAAATGTCCAGTTTCTACCAGGTTTAGGCCATTCTGTAAAGTAACTTGCCTTTCCGTGCACATGTTTTTTTTTTCTATAGCTCTAACCAGGTTTCCTATTCTATCCTCCCAAGACCTGTCTGAGATCGACAGCCCAGGTCTGTGTTCTGAGCAAGGTAGAGGGAGGAGACAGAAAGGAGAAGGTGGTGGCTGCCAGCTGCTGCTCCAAATAAAATATATCCCCATTTACAAAGGCACCGGGGACTGGTTGCCTAGCAACATCTTTCCGCCTCCCCAACCTGCTCCACCCCATCCCTACCCACTGCACATTATGCACACCCTTTGGCCTGCAAATGCCCTTTGGAGACAACCCCCTCAAGGCTGTCTTTGTTCATGTTAACCTGATTTGCTGGGCAAACACTTGCAGCTTGCAACTTGCAGGGGAGTCCAGGAAGCACACAATTTGTGCCACAGATGGCCCTGGGACGGGCGAAACAGAGCTATCCTCCCTGCATGGCCCATCCCTTGGCACTCACAGGGTAGCTAGCACTGCAGGAAGGAGGGGGTCTCATTTCAGGCTCTTTGTCATATCCCCAAAGGTTTAAAAAAAGAGTTTTGTTTTTCACATATGTCAGGTCCTTTAAATAGTTCTTTGAAATAAAAGTTTGATTGGGATAGAATTAAAGCAGGCTGTCTGGATTTCTTTTTTCATCTTATCTCCCATGTTTGAAGTTAGAGCCTCTTAAATTTAAACTTATCTTCAGTTCAACCAGTCTAAAAGGCCTTGGGGCTATTCTTGTCCTAGAGTCTTAAAGAGAAGCAGGACAAGGCAGAGAATAGGCTGTTCTCAGAGCTCTTCAAACACAAATGAAAAGTTGCAACAATAGTAGAGTCCCCAAAAGTCCAGAAGCTTCCAAATTCATGGTAAGAAGGGGATGCTAAACTGGGAGTCAGGGCTGCATTATTGCTTCCATGGGCTCTGGGCACCTGGGTCTCTATGAGCCCTTTTTCCATAAAAAGAAAGATAAAATATTAAAAAATGATATTTTATGACTAGCTGGTATACAGACAAATATAATCCAGCTGGATTCATTTATACACACACACACACACACACACACACACAGAGTTATATATATAATTATGATATATACTCATGTATATATATATATATATATATATATAGTTATGCTATACTTATATTTTACTGATTTTAAAAGAGATTAAAATATTTTTATGTCTCCTGAACGTAGTGTAGGCCCAAGCCACTGTTCCCACAGTGCCCAGTGACTAAGTGGCCCTGTTGAGAGCAGGTCAACACATATTGCTAAGGCTGGGTTCTCAGCTGCATGCCCGGAGCTGTGTGGTAGGAAAAGATGTCAGTGCTGCCTGCCCTCAAAGGCTTCCAGCCTAACTGGAGAGAAAAACAAATTTGATGCCCCCCCTCACCGAACCATAGAAACTCCAGTTGGCAATCACTAAGGAAGCCCTTAAGACCCCTTTCTGGCCTGTTTGTATTTCCATGTAAATAAATAACACATTTGCTTTAAAAGCAAAACTTATGGAGGAAAGTCCAGAGAGATGAGAAGTGACACTAGACGGTGTGGTGATAGATTGGTGGGAATGGGCTGGCTGAGAAATAGTTAAGAGAAATAAAACATCGAAAAAAACACAGAACACAGTGTATGTGGCGAGGGGTCAAAATAGAGATGTATGCAGTCAAGGGGAGAAATAAAGAATGTCCACGTACTTCTTCCCCTTTCAATGTTTTATTCACTCAAATTATTCAATATAGTTTCACTCTATAGGTTCTTAATCAAGAAAACGACAATCCTTAATGCTGGGCACTGCAATAGACATAATCAATTCACAGCAAACAATTCTAGATTAATTCTAAGCACTGCAAACACACTTAATCGTGACAGGCTCATGACAGACATTCCCTCTGCAGGCTAAGTTCAAAAGTCTTAAGCCTTAGGCTTTGAGTCCAGCAGATGCACACTCACTCCGACCGCAGTGACCAGGTCTGGATCCAAGGCAGGCTTTTCCTGGCGTGGAGTGGATGACTGGTTGAGGAGAAGGTCCTAGGGAGAAGTTGCGGCTCTCACCAAGGTCCAGACGAGGCGGTAGAGTTGGAGAGCAGTGAGGATCGCACAGAGGATCAGGAAACGATGACAAGTGATGGGATGTCAGGTCCTTCTCAGGCTCTCCAGCTCCAGGGCATCCTTGTTTCGGTTGGCTGAATCCCTGTTCATTTGCTCTATGATTTGTACTAAACTTTGGGGTTTTTTTTTCACCCCCCTTTCAATCCTTATCAGCTACTACCGATTTCTAAGTGACATCATTTTCCCTGGGGTCAGAAACCTCTGGTCTGGTGGTCTCCACCCTGATCTTCTCCACTTTTCCTCTTATCAGGCGAGGACAGCCTGCCAGGGGCTTCCCTCTGTTTATCAGGGTGAGGGGAAGTAACTTGTTTGTGGCTACACTGGAGGGCTCTGTGGGGGTGCCTGGGGAGACTGCAGGTTTGTTTCAAACTGGAGTTTTTTAAATGGAGTTGTTTAGGCTCAGGCCTAAGGCCATCCTCACAGTGTAGTTTCAAAAGCGGGGTAGGACACGCAAGTTGATCAGCCCGATAGAGCTTCTGGACAAAACGGAGCCCACACCTGCTTAATTTATATCGGGAAACGTCAAAGAGATTCTATAGAATGTTCTTTTCCAAAAAAGGTTAAAGGTGGGCGGTTCGGTTCCTAACGGGTTAGGCCCATCTCCGGAGCTACCATGAGAAAGCTTCCTAGCAGAGTGTAGGGAAAGGTCACGTGCCCTGGGCAATCTATTGCCCTGGGAGAGCCATGCCTATCTCTCTCTGGCTTTTATGCTGAGAGAAGATTCTCATGAATTTCACATAGGGCTTCCCTCCGTGGAGGCCAGTGGGAGGTCACTGGGGGCATGCCCTCAAAAGAGATGGTGGAACCCCAACAGTCCTCTCTCCCTCTGCTCCTTGTTCAAGACATGATCACTTGCTTGCTTCCAACCTGTGCCCTTGTCATTGCCATCCACCAGATACCATAAGGTGATGTGGTCAAGAAGCAGCCCTCAGGAAACCTATGCTAGGTCATTGGGACTCATGGAGCCTCCAAAACTATGACCTAAATAAACCTAAGTGAGCTGCCTCCAGTATTTACTGTGGTGACATAAAGCCAATTAATACAGCCGAAGACTAGGATGCTGTAGCAAATACTGACATCCCAAGGCTCCTTATGTAAACACCTGCAACTCCCTGGGTTTTTCCAGCTTCAAGAACAGGCTTAGCCTAGATATAAGACAAGCAGGGATTTTCAGAGAGTTAATGCCCCAGAAGCCATCCTCAACCGTGATGGATAGGGAGTTAACACATAAATAACCCAGCTTCCTTATTCTTCATTCGGAATAACTCTGAGGCAGAGTCTATGAAATCTTACAGAATTTCCCTGTGATATTGGCCTTCTACGGTCCTGGGAGAGATCATAGTCATCCTGTCTATACCTGCTTTGAATGAGAGTCTTCTTTGGATGAAGGGACTATGTAGCCAGCTCCAAGACCTCGGGCATCTTAATGGAAGGACTGATATTTCTTCACTTTCCTTTGTCCAGTACTGGGAATTGAACTCCCAGCCTCACATGAGCTAGGCAAAGGCTCTATCATTGAGCTACTTCCTCAGCCAATTTGACTCTATGGTAAGACAGGGTCTTGCTCTATTGCCATCTGGCCTTAAATTTGTAGTCCTTCTGCCTCCGCCTCCTGAGTAACTGGGATTACAAACACGCATCACCAGGCCCAGCTAAGGCTAACATTCTTAATAGATGATTATCAACTTTGTTATGATTCAGATTAGCCCACTGATGTGGGTTAACGAGTTGATAAGGTAGAGTGTGGTTGGAGGAGGAGGCGGGTCACTGGAAGTGTGACTTTGGGGTTTATATTTTGTCCCTGGTGAGTGGAGCTCTCTCTCTCTCTCTGCTTCCTGATTCCCATGTCCTGAGCCGCTTTTATCCTCCACAACTTTCTGCCATGAGATTCGTCTTAGGCTCAGAGCAATGGAGTCAATTGTCTATGACTGAGAACCTCTGAAATTGTGAGCACCAAATAGACTTTTCCTCTTTTAAAATCGTTCTTATCAAGCCTTTTGGTCACAACAACCCAAAAAAAACCCAACTAAAACATGTCTTTCTGATGGATTTACCTTTTTTTTTTTCATCTTAAAATGTCCTTCTTTAATCACAGAGAAAATTAAAAAATACTTAGATATGAACCGAACTGAAAATATTAGCATTCCAAAACTTTCAGGGGCATAGTGAAACTAGTGCCAAGGAAAATATATGTAGCTGGAAAAGCTTACAAGGAAAAACAAGAAATATCTTAAATCAGCAACCTGACTTTAAAAATTTAAGGAAATAAACAAACAAACGAAACCCAAAATCTAGCAGAAAAAAGAAAATGGAAATAATTAAGATTAGAGCAGAAAACAACAAAATAAAGTCTAGAAAAAACAAGAGGCAAAAATTATGAAAATGAAAATTGTTTCTCTAAAAGGGTCAACAAATAGATCAACCCTTAACTAAGTGGACCAAGAAAAAAGAGAGAAGCAGCCAGGCACAGTGGCACATGCCTATAATCCCAGCAGCTCTGGAGGCTAAGGCAGGAGGATCTCAAGTTCAAAGTCAGCCTCAGCAAAAGCCAGGTGCTAAGCAACTCAGTGAGACCCTGTCTCTAAATGAAATACAAAATAGGGCTGGGGATGTGGCTCAGTGGTTGAGTGGCCCTGAGTTCAATCCCTAGTACCACCCCTACCATCACCACAAAAAGAAAGAAAAAAGAGAGATACTACAATGACTAAGACAAAAAAATGAAATTAGGGAAATCACTACTAATTCTACAGAAACAAAAAGAGTTAAAAGAAAGCACTACGAGTAAATGTGTTCTAACAAATTGGTCAACCTTGATGAAATGGACAAATTCCAAAAAAACAAAATCTATTGTTTCAGATCATGTATGCCTCTATAACCAAATATCTGAGACTGGGAATTTATGAAGTACAGAAATTTAATTCCTCACCATTCTGGAGACTGGAAAGTCCAACATGAAGGCAATAGCAGGTTCCATTTCTCTTGAGAGCACTGGTCCTCTACTTCTGTGATGTCACCATGAGCAACGCCGTCACAGGGTGGAAGTTACAAAAGGACAAAAAGCGAATGAACACTTGAGTTCTCACGTGGCAAAAGAGAAGAGCGTAAGGAGGTGAAAGGGATAAGCTCTCTCTTTCAAGCTCTTTTATAAGATGCTGACCCCACCCCAGAGGCATAGCCCTCATGACCTAATCATCTCCTAAATCCCCCCTCTTAGTACTGATCCATTGAGTATTTAAGTTTTAGGGAGGACGCAAACACTTAATGATAGTGCCTACCAAGACTACATCACAAAAAAAGAGCCAGTCAGCACAGATCTACTAGTAGTAAGGACGTTCAATTCATACTCAAATTTTTTCCAAAGAAAAGCCCTGGGCTGCATGGTGAATTCTATCAAACATTTAAAGAACTAGTACCAATCCTCAAACTCTCCCAAGAAATGGAAGAAGAAAGGCTATTTCTTGAACTCATTCTTATGAGGCCATCATTACCCTGATGTGAAAACCTGGCAGACACTATAAGAAAACTGTAGACCAATGTCCCTGATGAATATTGATGCAAAAACTCTCAATAAAACTGAATTCATTGGGTTTTTTGGTTTTTGATGTTTAGCTTTTTGAGTTCTTTATATACCCTAGAGATTAGTGCTCTATCTGATGGGTGAGGGGTAAAAATTGGCTCCCAAGATATAGGCTCTCTGTTCACCTCTCAGATTGTTTCTTTTGCTGAGAAGAAACTTTTTAGTTTGAGTCTATCTCATTTATTGATTCTTGATTTTAATTCTTGTGCTATAGGAGTCTTATTAAGGAAGTTGGGGCCTAATCCCACATGATGGAGATTAGGGCCTACTTTTTCTTCTATTGGACACAGGATCTCTGGTTTCATTCCTAGGACCTTGATCCACCTTGAATTGAGTTTTGTGCATGGTGAGACATAGGGGTTTAATTTAGAATAGTGAATTTAGAATAGATGAACTCTTGATAGGGCAGAGGGGTGGGAGGGGTAGGGAGGGTGCAGGGGTTTAGAATTGATGGTGGAATGTGATGAACATCATTATCCAAAGTACATGTACGAAGACACAAATTGGTGTGAATATACTTTGTATACAACCAGAGATATGAAAAATTATGCTCTATATGTGTAATATGAATTGTAATGCATTCCACTGTCATATATAAATAAAAAAAGAAAAAATGCAAAACAAAATAAACTTGTGATAAATTAAAAAGAACTGAATTCCTCTGCATATTAAAATCAGATTATATACCATGTCCAAGTGGGATTTATTTCTGGAATGCAAGGATGGTTCAGCATATGAAAACCAATCAATGTAATATACCACTTTGGCAGAATGAAAGGGGGAAAGCACGCAATGATTTTAATTAGGGCAGAAAAAGCATTAGACAAAATTCAACACCCTTTCATGAAAAAAATACTCAAAAACCTAGGAAATGGAGGAGAGGACCTGAACATAATAAAAACCATATATGAAAACCCTACTCAGTGAAAATCACACTCAATGAAAGACTAAAATCTCTTCCTCTAAAATCAGGAACAAGACAAAGATATTCACTTTTTGCCAGTTCTTTTCAATATATTACTTAAAGTTCTACAATTGCTCTTCATGTTCCTAATTGCTCTTATAGTCAGAGCAATTAGGTAAGGGGAAAACAATGAAAGGCATCCAAACTGAGAAGGAAGGAGTAAAATAATCTCTTTTCACAAATTACATGATCTCATATGTAAAAACCCTAAAGATGTAAATAATGTTAGAGGTAATGAGAAAATTCAACAAAGTAGCAAGATACAAAGTTAATGCACACAAAAAATCCATTTGCGTTTCTGTACACAAACAATTAACATTATGAAAAGGAAATCACAAAACAATTCCATTTATAATAACACCATAAAGAATAAAATAGTTATGATTCACTTAAGCAAGGAGATAAAAGACTGGTACAATGAAAACTGCAAAACATGGCTTAAAATTTTAAAGTAGACATAAATAAATAAAAACACAGCCCATGTTCATGGATTGAAAGATGTACTCTTAAAATGTCAATACTACCCAAAGCAATGTACAGATTCGGTGTAATTTCCATCAAAGTCCCGATGATTTTTTTTTTCAATATTGGGAATTGAAACAAAGCATACAATGGGAGATGATGTGGCAGTTCCTCAAAAGATTAAAAATAGAATTTCTGTATGATTCAGCAATTCCACCTCTGGAATTAAAAAATGTTTTTTAATTAAAAGAAATAAACCATTCCAGTGACCATTAGCTATTCTTTGAATGATATTGTTACGGCTTCTCAAGCTTATGAATGAGACAATAAAAGAAAGTTTAGAGGTGAAATGATTGGGTTATGAGAACCTTAACCCAATTAGTGAATTAATCCCCCAATAGGAATTAACTGAATTATAACTGTATGGACTGAGACCTCTGAATCCACGAGCCCCCAAAATAAACTTTTTCCCTCTGTGTTATTTTGGTCACAGCATTGAAATACCTGACTAAAACACATGGTTTTAGATTTTTTTATTATCCTGGACTTCCTCCTCTGCATGACTTAAAGATGTTGGAATCACTGCAAATCAGTAGTAAGTAATTAATCTAATGCTACTCTATTGCTAACTTCTCTACATAAATTATCTAAATGACCCTTAATAGAAACTGGGAGATAAATGTGTAAATGAGGAGACCAAGGCACAAGGAAATTAAAGGACTTGATGGGATTTGGACAATGCAAGCCCAAATGATCTGATTCAGGCGCCTCCTTTTTTAGTCGTCTCTTAAAACTATGACTCCTATTTCACTAAGTTCAAGCAAAATCTGATTTAATAATGTAATAGAAAACAAAATTGCATGAATGGTAATGTGCAAAATTATTTTTCTCCAATTATCTGTCTCTCTTTCTGCCTGAATGTATGTATAAAGAAATACCCAGAATGTATTTCCCAAGGGCTGATGGGTTTGGAGGATTTTGTTTTATGTTTTCTTTACCTTTTTGGGGGGGGTCTTCTCCTAACTTTTTATGTTGTTTGGATTTTTATGATGAATATGTATTATATTTGGTTTTTTTTCTTTCCAATGGCTTTATCAAGGTATAATTTATATACCATAAACTTCACTCAAGTGTATGCTTCAGTGAATTTCAGTGTATTCACAGAAATTTGCAATTATCACTACAATCTAATTTTAGGAGTAGAATAACTTAGTCATACGGTCTGTACTAAGCTTTTTTAAAAAAACTGCTAGACTGTTTTTTCAAAGGGGTTGCACCATTTTATATTTCCAATCAGCAATGTGTCAACATTTCTCCACATTCTTACCAATACCTGTTTATGTCCTTTTTTATTATAGTTACTCTAGTGGGTGTAATTATGGCTTTGATTTGCATTTCTAATGACTAATGACACTGAGAATCTTTTGACATGTTTATTGGCTATTGGTATATTTTTTTTCAAGATATATTATTTTTATAACAATCAAAATGATTAATTTTTAAAAAGATTTTTTTTGACATTGATCATTGGGCATAATCACCAGATGACATCTGCCCAGCACAGAGTACAATATGTCAGGTTGCCTGTGACATGCACTTGCCTATCTGCAAAGGCAGCCAGGACGCTGGGCCAACTGTCTCCGTAGACACATTACACCATTGACTCAAATGAAGCCTGTGGTCCACTCAATACCCCAGATCCTGTTCACACTGACTATTGTGAAGCTGGTTTCTCTCATTCTTTTTTAGACAAGTGATTTTATTGAAACTAAACACTGAAATTTATATTTATCCCTGTTGAATTTTATCCGGTCAGTTTAAATCCAATATTGTCCCCTATAAAAATAATATTTTATTTCAATTCTATCATCTCACTTTACCTATCTGGCATGTAAAAAATCCCTTATCTGGGGATGTAAAAATATCCAAAAAGGTGGATTTCTGATGATTACATTTTCTGAATCAAATTCCTACTTTTCCATAAGCAACACAAGGACTCAATTATGAGAAATAATTTTGTTAGAAGTAAACTTAGCTGGATACAATGACACATGTGCAAAATCTCAGGTACTGTGGCAGGAAGATCACAAGTTTGAGGCCAATCAGGGCAACTTAGCCAGGCCCTGTCTCAAAATGAAAAGTGAAAGGGTCTAGAGATGTAGCTCCAAGGCAGAGTGCTTACCTAACACATGTGAAACCCCAGTAATGGGCAAAATTTTTATATTAAAAGCAACCGTAAAGGGGCTGGGATGTAGCTTAAGCTCAGTGGTGGAGCTCTTGCCTAGCATGTGAAAGGCCCTGGGTTTGATCCTAAGCAACCCCCCCCAAAAAAAAGAAAGAAAGAAAGAAAAAAAACTATGATAGACCTATGAAACTCTATATTTTTATTGTTCATGATTATCATAGGGACATATCTTTGCTTTATGAGAAGCTTCTAAATGAGCTTTGTTAAAAATGGCCATTTTTAACAGAGACTGAAAGAGATATAAAGTATATAAAATATATTTTAAAAGAAAGTATATAAAATGTCACTGATATGCGGATAGGTCCGATGTAGGGTTTTCTTTCACATTTTGATTCTAATTTCATTCTCAGTGGAAACTTTTTCTTGAAATTCTGGGTGACTTTTCACCATTAGGTACTACATTTCGTCACCCATTCATATCCTACTTCCTCCTCGAGACCAGTCCAATCCTTCCCCTTCTCTAAGCTCCTCAGCAGATCCCTCTTATGTGTGAAGCCCTCTCTGTTTCGTTTTCTCCAATTGCCTTCCATCCTCAATTCCCATTTCCTTCCCTTCTCTAGTCCAAGCCTAGAGCATTTAATCTTTCTAGGCCAACTTGCCTGTGTTCGTCTAGGTAAACAGGCATCCATTAGAAAGTGTTTAGATGTCTGTGTTTTAAAATATGTAAATAATATTAGGCTGTATGTTATTAGATTTCCTACTTTAATGGGCCAATGTTATATTTTTGAGAGATATTCAGGTGTAATATGTAAATCTAATTTGGTATCTATCTGCTGCATGCTATTCTATTAAATGCACACCAAAGTATTTACTTACATGCTTCAAGGTTCACAGTCATCCTGAAAAACCTTTTTATGAGCATCCTTGTAAATTTCCTACATTTACACTGTTCTCTGTGCTGGTCAGAGATAAATACCCATAAAGAGAAATTTGCAGATTTGACTTACAGTTTCTCTGAGGCATGAAGAAGAAAATTGCTAAGTCATAGGCTCATGTATGCATAATTTCTATAAAAATTGCGATGTTGCTCCCCAGAAGAGCAGTGGTGTTTTACCCTCCCATAGTAGTAGTGCCAAGACTTTGTTTCAACTTATTCTCCCTGGCGCTTGGTGTTGTGTGACTTCATGGCTTTGCCAATCTGACGGAGGTGAAACACCATCTCAACAGTGCTCTACCAGCTCCTTTGTGACCACTGGTCAAGTTGAATATCTGTCTCCTCATATGATTATGGGAACTGCCTGTACATGTCCATTGTCCTTTTTTTTTTTCAATTATTTTTCTGTCTTTTTATTGCTGACTGGCATTAATCCCCCGTGCATAGTGGCTGTTAAAATCTTAAAGGCTTCAGACATTACAAATATCTTCCAGACTGACACCAATCACTTGCCACTGTTAACCTTGTCTAGGATGTCTCATATCCAACTGTGTCTTTCATTTTTTTTATTATTGTGAAATTAATCCATTTACCTCTCGACAGTAGAAGCTTAGGGCTTTATTTAATAATTCCCTTACCACCAAAAGACAGACAGATATTCCCTACCTTATCCTCTGCTAGTTTTATAGTTTTCTTTTCACACTTTGTCATTAATCCATTTTGATTTTTTAATGGGTTAAGATAGGGATTCCACTGTATTTTCTGTATAGAATAAGACTTTTCTCCACAGTATTTTCTACTTTGTCTATCTACTTGCTCCAGACTTGTTGAGTCGTTCCTACCATATACTTGCTTTTCATAAATGTATAGTTTGTTTGGGGGACTTTCCGTTCTTTTCACTGGTTTACCTGCTTGTTCTGCACCTAAACTTTGCAACTGCATATTTTTCTCAAATGTGTCATTTTCTAGTAGAGTGATCCCATCCTTATGTTCTTTTTTAGTTACTTAAGATTCTTGACTCTTTCATATAAAAGTTAAAAATCAGTTTATTGTAATTCTAGCAATTCTTGCTGATTTTCATTGGGATTATAATGATATGACATCAGAGCAATGCTAAATTGTTTCAGATATTTATTGAGGCCTTTCATTTTTCCTTTAATAAAACAACAGAGAAGATTTTTTTTTTCAATAAAGTTCTGATACATTCTTTATCAATATAATATCAGATACCTTGTTGCTTTTGAAAATTACATATAAATAAAAAAACATGCACATCTTGTATAACCATGTGTTTTATAAATTAATATTACATTTTCTCACATGGTCTTATAAATTAATATTTCATTTTCTATTTGTACTCCTGTGGTCTCTTTAGAGTTGCATTTGAAGAGAGGGAACCCACACCTCAGGGATTTACCCTATCGTATGCAACCATATTTAATACCTATATCCAGTCAATATCTTTATACTTATGCTTCATTTGTGACCAGTGGCCATCTTATGGTTTGGATCTGGAATGTTCCCCAAATTCTCATGTGTTGAGGCATGAGGTGGGGCTTTAAAAATGATTGGATCATGGAGGCTCTCAATTCATTCATCATTGGATTAATCCATTTGGTGGATTAATAATTTGAATGGACTACTAAAAAGTAGTGGTAACCGTAAGCAAGTAGGGCAAGATTAGAGGAAGCAGAGAGCGGTGGTTGTGCCCTTGGGAACTCTAGTTGTCCCCAGCCCTTTCTTCTGTTTCTTTCTCTGTCTCCACACTCCCCCTCTATCCTGGCTGCCAAGAGCTGAGCCGCCTTCCCCCCGCCGCCGTGCCCTTCTGCCACGATTTTCCTCCTTAGCTCAGGCCCAAAGCCATGGCACCAACCAACCATGAACTGAAACCTCCAAAACTTCAGACCAAAATAAATCTCTCCTCCTCTGAGTTGTTCTTGTCAGGTATTTGAGTCATAGAAAAAACAAACAAACAAACAAACAAAACCGACCCACACAGGCTCCAGAGAGATCAGCATCTTCACTGAGATAGCTACTTGCACATTATGTCTTACATTACTTTCCTTGAGATGTAGCTCTGTGCTACGTGCGCACAGACAGAAACAGAGAGCTGCTGTCTGCAGGGCCCTTGCTAAACTGGAATCTGAAGACGTGAGTGTAGTTTCCTTGCTCTACTTCTGACTTTGAACCAGTCCATAATCCCTCTGAGTATCACCTTACCCTTCATGAACATTGACTAAGAAGTTGTCACAACAATTCAAAGAGGAAATAAATGTCTTGCACAGAATTTGGCATGTGGAGCCAATGCCTGCTATTGCAAGCTAAAGGCAATGAATACTTAAATCAGCAATGGCAAGAAAGGATCAAAGACAGAAAAGGATTATGAGCTTCAAAACCTCTTTCCAATGATTGATAATTATTACCAAATTTACTCCAGCCAAGAACATTAGAGATAACTATGTCTCCACATATCACGTGCATTCATCAGTCACCGCTGAAAGGAGAGGCCCCCGAACTTGAAGACTGTCACTGGCCCTGGGCTTCCTGAAGCAGTCCAAGGAACATTTTTTCTGGGAATCTGTTCTTTTGGGTGAAGGAGGAAGCTGCTGTGGGTGGTGAGATACTCTTCCTCTGCAAAGGGATAATTTCAGCAGAATCCCAAATAGTACAATCAAGTTAGCTGTATTGAAATGCAAATTTTGTGCATATTAAAAAGTACCTTTACAGCAGCCCCTCCTGATCTTAGGGGGATACATTCCAAGACCCTCAGAGAATGCTTGAAGCACAGATAGTATTGAAATATATATATATATATATATATATATATATATATATATATATTTGTTTTTACCTATATATGCATATTTACTATAAAGCTTAATTTATAAATTAGGAATAGTAAGATAATCATAATAACTAATAATAAATGCAACAATAACAACAATAGACAATAATAAAAGTCATTCAAAATTTACGAATTGTTTATTTTGCATTTAATATTTTTGCACTGCAATTGACCACAGGAAACTGAAATCTCAGAAAGTGAACCCTCAGATGATGGGGTGCTGCTGTGGTTGAAACCAGTAAGAATCCGTCTTATTTCCAACTACAATGGAGATACTAGAATGAAAGATGATTTCACAGTGAGGATGGATCTGAAAGAGGCAGGATCCCATAAGCATTCTGTAGAAACCCCTATAAACCTTTCCCAGGGATCTCTAGCTAAAAGGAGAGAGGGAATCATTGAAATTGTGATGTGGAGTGTAGCAGGAAGAGAAGGAGCAGGGAAAATTTGAAGAATAGGCGCTCAATACCTATGTGGGAAGAAGACTCAAGCTCAAAGACTGGGCACCTCTGCCAAAGCGGCCCTCCCCAGGGGAGCATGGGAAGTATGAAAGAGGTTTAGATAGGGCAAAGGGGAGGGAGAAGAAGAGAGCGGGCATGGGGTAGGAAAGATGACGAAACGAGATGGACATCATTATCCCAGGTACAAGTGTGAAGACACGAATGGTGTGATTCTACTTTGCGTATAACCAGAGAAATGAAAAATTCTGCTCTAATATGAATGCATTCTCCTGTCATGTATAACAAATCAGAACAAATTAATTAATCAATTAATCAATCAATTAATTAATGTTAAATGAAAGGGGAAAAAAGCAGCCTTCCTGATCTTCCTAGCAAAATAGTATCCCCCACCCCAGGTCACTCCGTCCTACCACCCTGCTTTAGGTTTCCTTTGAGCTACTCATTGTCTTGCTTGTTTGTCTCTTGGTTATTTTTCATGTCATTCACTAGGCTGGAAACATTAGGTTGAAAACTCCACAGGAACAGGGATGTGATCCGTCTTGTTCATGTAGCTTGATCAGTGCCAGAAAGAATGGACACTCGACAAATGTCACTTGAATGAATGAAGAGAGTCCAGGTCTAACAGAAATGGTGCAGTCGATGGGCATGGTGGCACACGCCCGTCATCCCAGAAGTTCTGGAAGCTGAGGCAGGAGAATCACAGGTTCAAAAGTCAGCCTCAGCAACAGTGAGGTGCTAAGCAACTCAGTGAGACCCTGTCTCTAAATAAAATACAAAATAGGGCTGAGGATGTGGCTCAGTGGTCGAGTGACCCTGAGTTCAATTCAATCCCCAGTAACCCACCCACTCACCCACCCCCCAAAAAGAAAAAGAAATAGTGTAGTAACTATTTCTTGTTTCCTCATGTCACATGAGGGCACTAATGGACCTTAGTGGTAGAAGGAAAATGAGGATGGAAAGTTGCCATAAAGCAATTTGGTGGAACAAGCAACTTCTCAGGTAAGTGCCACCCCAAGGAGCACTCTTGAGCCTATCTGCCAGCAATAAGAAAGATGAACACACATTGTCCCTGTTCTGACTTAACCCCTGTGTCCCTGTGGATCTATACATTCCTGGTTTATCTTGAGATAATTGTCAGGGAGTAATACAAGATATAGAGCCCGTGGCAATGACCTTGAATGAATGAGTAATACAGCAAGTTACAAAGTTCTTAAAAGAAAGTTTGAGGTGATCTCATTCTCCTGAGCTTCTCTATTCTCTGATCATTGCACATAGTGGGTGGTGTCATGGGGGAATGATTTGGATAATGAAATAATCAATTATTCTGGTTTTCTTTGTTCGTACCCCTCTCACTTTATTTTTTGAGAGAAAGAATAATGGAATGGGATTGGAAAGGTGGCAGACCTCTAATGAAATCACTTTTTTTTTTAAAACAAAATGATAACACTAGAACCATAAGGCAAACCAGTAGGGGGTGTTAAAGATAAAATTCCCACTCAGAAGTCAATGGAAATGTAGTTACAGGCAATTATTGTGTGTTCTCTGTTTCCCTTGTAAGCGAATTGACCTTTAAAAATAAAATTGCCCTTGATTGTTTTTAAAATCTCATTATCTGTGCTTCAGAGATTGTTTCCAACTGTTGCCCATATATTTTTAAAATCTCCAAATGTCCTGTCGTAAATCACAGTAAGTAAGATTTCTTGGATTATTAACTTCCCCATGTATTTTAAATATTCATATTATATATTTCACAATGAACAGACACATGATATTATCTAAAAATTAAATACTATACAGTCATGAAGTAGTATATTTAAAGAACATTTTGTGACATGCAGAACAAATTCCTTATATAATCTTATATATAAAAACAGGATATAAAACTTCACATTGAGAATGCTCTTCATTTGTGTTTCATTACATTTAAAATAATGATTATGGGATGATGAGTGCAAATATAGGTGAGTTTTATTTCCTACTTTATGTCCTATAACAGTTTCTTTTTTCTTTTTTTATTTGTAGATGGACACAATACCTTTACCTTATTCGTTTATTTTCATGTGGTGCCGGGAAACGAACCTAGCACCCTACGCATGCTGAGCCACAACCCCAGTCCCTATAACAGTTTCTTTGTAATTCCTGAATCCTCTTTAACAAATATCACTCTTAAAATCAGAGGAAAATTTACAAAAAAACAAAACAAAACAAAAAAAAAACAACACTATCAGCTATCTGTTCAATGCAATTTAATTTGTCTTTAAGGTATCTTTTTGAGGTAGACAGGGAAATTGATTTTACTCTTGTATTTTAAGGTCAAAATAATGAGATCATGACTATAATCACATAGCTCATGGCAAAGAATTGGAATCTGAAAGGGAAACCAACCTCTTAGATTGACGGGGCCTCTTCCCCACCCCAGTTATGAGTCCCTGGGAGCCGCGCACAGAGCTGATCTCTGCCCTGGTGACTGGCTCTCCAGCACTGACTTCCTCTTTGCACTGCTGTATTTGCAGAAGGCCCAGAACCTGAGTCTGAGGCTCCCCTCCCCTAGTCAGTTCTCTAACTTTCTGCCTAGGGAAGCTGAGAATCTCAAAATGTATCTCTGGTTTTCACAATTTTCAAATAATTGAATCCATCCAGCTGAGATCATTTCAGGTACAAATGCTATTATTGCAAAGGGCACCATTAACATGTTTCTGAATTGCTAGAAGCCCAACTTCAGAATCAGCATGCCCAAGTCCCCTTGAGAACTTCCTGAGAACAAGGACTATATCCATTCTTTTCCAGATTCCTAAACCAGTTCTCAGTACAAAGATTTACGTTTGTCACGGAATCTTCATCAACAGCCATTAACTTACTAGTCATCAGCCTTAGGACAATTGGGGCTACTAGTTCAAATCCAGAATTGGTCCACAGTGTATGCAAAAAGCAACATATCACTACTAGGTGAAACAATTTGTTCATCAAATGAGGGATCTCTAAATTTCCATTTAGAGAATCAAAAAAAAAATCTTGTAACTTACTTGAAAGTGGCTGTTTTAATTTTTTTCAAATGACAAATGACAACCATTTCTTTCTTTTGGTCCTTGCTCTTGACCAACAAACAAAAATGTTGGTTACCTGGTTTCATACATAGAAATTTGACTTTTAATTCGTACCAAGAGGAACCCAGGCATCGGTATTCTTTGAAAAAATCTCTTTTGACAATTCTAATGCTCTGCTAGGTTTGAGAACTACTGATTTAAACTGTGAATCTTTGCCTCTATGACATATTTAGTATCTGTGACTTATCCGATGCCAAGTCTTTGGTCAAGAATGCAACATCCAATTATAACACAGATCCCACGGGTAAGATCGTTTTAGGATTTTCCATGTGGCTTCCAGAAATGTACTACAGTGAGAATCAAGTATTGTTGGATATTTTATATTTTTCCAATATCCAAATACCCACAAAAGAAGCACATACCATAAACCTATTTTCTAGATGTTCACAGAGGCTATTGGAACAACACCCTCGGAAAATCACAATATAGGTCTTCTACAAAAACCAAACCTTTTGCTCTCCATGGGATTCTATGAGAAGGATCCTTTAAAAAGCAAATGAGGCTAACACAGGAATCGCTGATACCTGTGTTGGAAAAGGAAGTTTGGCTGGTAAGCCTACAACAGCCCTTGTCCCCAAGATACTAGGACATACCAGTCCCTCTAGCCTCCCTGCATCCCTGACCAGAAAGTGAATCTATAATCAATACTCTGCCTCCATCTGCCCATGACCCCAGCTCTATTCCAAAGCATAAGGACCTATTTTTCTGATTTCCTGCACACTAAGTATGGATTACAGTGTGAGAAGATGAAGTCCTATCTGTTCAGAGCTCAGAGAAGAAAACATTTTGCATAAAGGCAGAGATGTGGTTAGCCAGATGCTGCAGCAGAGAGAGAAACAGGAGTAGGCAAAGGAACAGGGAGACTTGAGACACTGTCCATTTGGCAAGAACGAGGAGAGTCAATAGACAATAATATCTCATGGGCTTAGAATGTGATTGATTCTAGATCGATATCAAAAGAGCCTTATTGGACAGAAATTCGTTTTGAGAAGGAAATTCATGAACTTGAATGGTTGAGAACAGGATACTGTGGATAAAATAATATGGCATCTTTTCAAATTTGAGCAAGTGCCCCTTTATTGGATTAAGAAAAGAGATCATGAGGCAGAGGGAACATAAGGGAGCCTTCTGGGAGATGGTACTGGCCACGTGAGGCTCTCTGGCTACATCTGACTCCTTACTTTCTACTTCCTGCAAGTGTTAAGCTGGATATAAAATATCCAGCTCCATATCCAGGCCCTGTCTAAACTACTGCCCTCTACCTTCTCTTCAGGATTCTCTTCCTATTGTCTCCTCTTGTTCTCCCTGGCTCTGGTTGGATAGCCTGGAAGTAGAACTGAGTGATGTCATCCAATAGCCTAAGGAGCCCCCACTCAGATGTGATGTGGGGGCCAGGGGACTGTCCTTGGAGAGAAAAGAGTCTTCCCAGAAAAGTAGTGAGGAGTCATCCCGAGTCCAGAAATCCTGCAAAATATTTTTAACTTAATTTCACCTTCACCTTAATTTCTCTGGTTGAAACAAGAAAGATGCTTCCTTGAATTCTCGCATATTGAAAACAGTAGTGTGTGTGTGTGTGTGTGTGTGTGTGTGTGTGTGCGCGCGCGCCGGCGCCTTTAAAATGCAGCCGTCTTAAGAAATGAGTAAAGTGAGGTTTTTAAGATGGGCTTATATAAGAATCCAGGGTATCATGGAAAATTATATTTAAGAGAACTGATCCTTTAAATTACATGTTTTGGATTTACTCCCTCCCCCTTTTTAAGAAGCAAAACATTTTGGTTCTTGAAGTTGACTCTTTGTAGTTGCCCTAAAGCTTAGAAAACATCATGGTGCAGTGGAAAGAGAAGGAGCTGTGGCTCTTGATTTGACATTAAGCAGCAGCTCTGTGACCCTAGAAAGCACTTGTACCCTCTCAGCCTCAATCCAATCCTGTAAGAAGAGGTTGGGCCAGGTTATTTCTGTTGCAGAATTCTTACTTCATAAGCTCAGTGCCCTTTCTAAAACCCAAAGTGCCTGTAAGCTAGAGTTTTATCCAAAGCTCAGCTTCCCTCCTAATTCAAGAATCAAATGCCGTCTGCATAAATCTCCTAATTGCACTCAGTTCTATTGTAGACATTTCAGGTATGTAAGAAATGGACTCAAGAGAAGCACAAGAACTTGCTCAAGACCACCCAAGTTCAAAGCAGGTCTGTTTCTTGCTTTATCGTGTCCTAAGCAATAGGGCATCAGCTCTGACATCAGCTCTGTGAAGGTAAGTGAAAGATGCACTTAGCCCAGACAGGTCTGGCTGGAGAGCTATTTGCAGAGCTCCTGACTCCTGTTCTCTTGGTACATGGGAGTCTGAGGTGACTGAAACCCTCACATGCTGTTTATGCTGTACAAACATGCCTCCCATTGGGGAGCTGGAGTGACTGACAGTACCAATAGCAGCAGAGAACAGGAGGGCCTGATATTTCCCGCCAGGCTGCTCACCCTTGTCTCCATTATTTGAATAACTGGAAACAGCCTCCTGCATCCTCGAAGAGAGCCAGGTGATTTAAGTCACACATATTTCTGTGACATGGATGTCTAAACAGGAAGCCAAAGAGAATTGGCCTTTCAGATTTTATGTTTTTTAAGACATGTGGCTAGAAATGAACAAGACCAACAATTCCTGCTGTAATTCTCAGTTTCTGCAGCCTGAGAAATCCAGCATGCATGGAGGTAACCTGATACAAAGTGGCTTTCACTACTTAAAATTAAGGTTTCTCCACTGCTCATGGAATGTGAGCCTGTGTTTAGAAGTCAATGCAGGACCTTAGCTGACACTTCCATACCTGCCAAGAGCCACTGATGTGAACCAGGTGGCCTGCTTCAAGCAGAATTCAATTACCCAGATGGCAACTGTTTCTTAATTCAAAACTTTAACAGCACCTTTTTTTTTCCATTATGAAAAATGAGAGAGAGAGAGAGAGAGAGAGAGAGAGAGAGAGAGAAGAGAATACATTGAGTTTGAGCACTTCTGGTTTATGAGATTACAGCCATGGGAGGAAAGCATGTCCCTGGCCTCCCCCAGCTCTCTGCAGCTCTGGTCCCAAGCACAATGCCTGCTTGGATGCCTGTCTTATTCCTGGAACAGAAGTGACGGGCCTGAAATTCAGCCTCCTCTTGGGTCTGTTCTTCGGAAGCTAGAATAACTCTCCCTCTCTAATTAGCGATTGCATTAGCAGATGGTATCTTTTTTTTTTTTTTTTTAAGTGAAAAGGAAAAATGAGAAAAGGTTTTAAAGGTTTTAAATTGCATTTGGAAACAATGCTTTCTTTTCCCTGGGAAGGTTCAGCATCAGCTCCTGAACTGCAGATCCTGGGTTTTCAAGACTTCTTATTCTGCAGGTGAAAAATCTCTCAGCTGGACTCTAGCTGCCATGTTGCAGTGGGCCTATTTCCCTGCTTCTCTCCTATGGTTTGGTATTCACAGGACCAGTTCAGACAGGTAGAGTGTTCAATGACCTCTACCTCCCAACTGGGTAGGCCCAGCTGGCTATGTTTCAGTAGACAGATTTCTTTGTTGGACAGGAGATTGCTAGGGAAAGAGGAGAGCCAGCATAAAGTAGATTCTGTTCTCACTCCTCCTCTAGACTGATTTTTGTGGATGCCTTCATTCTTGCTTGGCCTTTGAGTTTTCCAGGCTTAGGAGGGATTTGGAATCAAGATAAGTTCATTCCTTACTTTTTCTGAACAGTTACTACCTGGTAGACAATGTTGATCCTGATAGCAGCATAGTGGTACAGTTACTATATAGTTTTTATAAATAAAAAGTATCATGTAGGTAAGGAAAATGGTATGGTTTGAAGAAGGTATTTGTTTGGGGATACTGTTATTTGACCAACAGTTTTGGATCCACCCACTACCACCAGTATCACTATCATCTTCTACCATTGCCTTCATCACCACTACCATCATCACCATCACCGACTCCACCAGGACCTCTACCACCATGTTCATAATCAGGTGTCAAATGTCAAGTTGGCAGGGACTTGTCAAAAAAGCAAAAAGCTGAGATTTGTTGGCACACAGACATCTTTAACATGAGCTATTTGGACAATTGAAGCTAAATTATTCATTAATTTGGCCTCTTCCTCCTTTTTCTTTATCCTCCATAATTCTAATCTTTATAGATGAGATCCATTGCCAAGTGGCTTAAAAAATTTCTTTAGACAGTGGAATTGCATTAAGCGTTGGTCTCTGAGAGAAGCAGAAGCAAAAAAAAAAAAAAAAAAAAAAAAAAAAAAAAAAGCCCTTGGTCTATTTGGAATTATGTTTAGAAAAACAAAACACAGGGAACCCAGATAAAATCCCTGAATCTTTCCAAAAAAATCGAACAATCTTTCAGGATTAGGGAATTGTATGTTAACTGATGGTTAAAATTATGTCTCAATTACAGTTTCTCATCATATCCAGCTATTTGAAAGCCTCCGTTTAGGGAAAAGTAGGGGATAATGTGGATAATAATGGGAATTAAGGCATGCTGCATTTAGGTCACACAAAAAAAGAGAGAGAGAGAGAGAGAGAGAGAGAGAGAGAGAGAGAGAGAGAGAGAGAGGAAAATAAATTGAGAATGCTGTCCCAAAAATATTCAGGAAGATATAGATGTCTTGAGATTCTGGATTCTATAATATGATCAGAAGAGCTTTGATAAATGAGCTGGTTGTGGAGTCCTATCCTAGCATTCTGGTGCTACCAAAGAAATCCTTCCAAAGCACAAATCTGATCATGCCACAACCATGCTTAAAACCCTGCTATGAGGCCCTATGGCCTACCTGATAAAGCTGAAGTCCTTCTAGGGCTTCTGTATCCCCCCATAGACTGTACTCTGCTCATCTTTTGAACCCTGCGGCTTTCCTTCTCTCAACATAAGCTTGAGCTATTTTGAACTGCTGACCAGTCCTCCAACAGACTGTTTATGTTCCAAAACTTTTGCCCATGTACCGTGTCTGACAGTGTCCCTTGGCTCCTCGAAAACACACACAGCCACTTAGTGACTTCCCATCCATCTTTCCAGGTCTAGCAAGGGAAGCTTTCTGATTCCAGGCAAAACTGGCCCCTTCCTCCTTCACATCTCTGAGATAACCATTTTAAGTACAGCTCCCCTCCCTGTGCTACTAACATCTCATTGTATGTCTTTCTTTTATGTCCGATTGGGAGCTTTATGAGAGTAGAGAGTACATCTTAGTACATCTTTATACACTAGCACCCAGCACAGGGCTAGGCTCAAAGTAGATACCAAATAATGGTTCCTCCATTCCTCCCCCCCCCCCCCCGATGAATCAACTCTTAATTTTGTTAAATAGATAAGAATACCAGAGTTATGGGTTAGAGAAGGTTCTTTATGAGAGGGAAAGAAAGGGGTTTATTTGTAAGAGTTCCTACGTGGAGGTCATCCATCACTAAAATGGCAGCATCTTGAGTAAAACATAAGCTGTTAAAAATGATTTGAGCTGATTACTATTTTTGTACCTGACCTACTTTTTTTGGTTACTTCTACGGCTGTTACAAAAGCCTCCAGAATTTTATAAATGAAACAAACCACTTTTTGATGGCCTCATATTCACTTCTGTTAAGGTAGTTCTTTACTGAGAAGAAAATCTGCACATTCTCTGATACCCCTCTTTAGTGCAAAAGCATTTATTGGCAGAGTATTTCTCTCAATAGGACCAACTTCCACAGAACATTCTCTATTGTTTTCCCATAGAGGAGTTTAAGGCCAAGAATAGCAAATCCATCCACCCTTGTGATGGCAACTTATTTCCTTAATGCCCATCTTCCAAAACAGGCAGAGTTGAATGACAGTCACCTCCTGCCATTTCTCTGTTTCCAGCGTGCCCATACTGGTTTGTAAGCATGCTCCAAACCACCTCCTTGAATGGATGAAGTTAGAACTCTGGTAGGAGGACAGTTTTTCACTTCAGACCTCTTCTTTGTTGTTATTTGATTTTTGTTTGTATTGCCCCCATAGTTGATGATTTGTAGAAAACAATTAGTTAGTTTTCAAATGCCAGAATATCATAACATTTTATAATGTTTTGAGTTGAAATGAGGAGAAAAGTGAGGTGTGTGTGTGTGTGTGTGTGTGTGTGTGTGTGTGTCCATGTCTGGGGCAAAAGTGCTACGAGACAGAATCCTGTCTTAATTTTAGAATCCAATGTAAAACACCTGGGAAACAACTAAAGAATCCTTTATTGCTGTTTATTTATAAGAACTGTTCTTCATAAGAGCACTATAAGTAACAGTCATGTTAAGAGGATACTGAGTAAAAGTAATAAAATGTAATTCCATTCTGATTGATAGCATCTAGAAGGTATGATAGTTTTCAAGTAAATGCTGACACTTAAAATTTCCAGAGGCAACACTTACAGTCTTCTACAACCTTTAGCAGTAGAAAACACATTGGAAAGAATATTCAAGAGCTTTCAAAAGGAATGGGGAAGAAAATAGGGTTTGGGAGGAAAGTTAATGGGAGTCAGAATTATTTAACTGGCAGACTGTAATAAAGGTCAGCAACGTGCCTAGAACTATGCTTTGAAAGCAGGAGGAAACAGATTTGCTTCTGAACAGGAGAAGGGAAATAAATTTGCACAGGACCAGTAGAAATGGGCTAGGAAGAACTTGGGAGATGATGTGCAGAGCTGACTGTAGAGCAGGGAGAGTGGTTTTCTGGGGGAAACTGGGAAATGGGTAAATACCTGCTGATTGTTTTCATGCTAACTACAGGGCAAGCTAGGCAAAACAAAACAAACAACAACAACAACAAAACCTTGTCATTCCAGATTCCTAGCTCATTGATTTCCTCCCTTTTTTTTTTTTCCTTCCTATGGAAAATGCTAAACTTGGGGTGGGCTCCAACTCATATTCTAAAGTCCTTAATTGCAATGATGTGTTTATTCAATCCAGCAAGTACTTACCCAAAGTGCTAACATTCTTGGCTCAAAATACCGACTTGCATCATATTTTTCACACATCTGCTGACTCTATTCACAATGACTGGGTCAACCCTCCTTGGTTGTGATCAAATCCTCCTTAAAGCTATCCAGGCTTGGCAGCCTTGAGGTCTATAAATGCTGAGTCTCTGGGCCAATCTGTTTAATTGTGCTCCAAGCTAGGAGCTTAAAAAGAGCTGATAGGATAAGAAGCACATAGAATAGAGAAACATTACTTCCCCTGCCCCCTCTCTCTTCTAGAACCCATGTTTGTCCCTTGCACTGTCTGGGAGTTAGAAAAGGTACCTGGAAGTCCTGCCACTATGCTTGGAATATCCAATGTTAGTCACTCCCTGAGTCTGTTTCTTCATCATGAAATAAAGACAGTGTTACATTTTGAATCTCTAAGGTTTTATTCAGAAACCTTTCCTAAGACTAGAAAAGAAGACTTTTCCAAGAAATTGACTTTTCTACCTTTGGCCATTTGAGTTCAAAAGTGTCACTTTGACATCTGAGGATTCTGTACCTCAGTCTTGGCCATGCCTTCCCTTTTCTGGGTCCCATAGACATGACAAGGGATCCATATTTTAACCAGGTAGGGTTCTTTCCATCACTCTTTCCCATGGAACACTAGTACTATGCTCACAGACCCAACTTTAGAAGAAGTCAGATGCTCCCCATTTTGCAATTTGGAGACAAATCTTCTTCAATAACAAGTGGCCTCACGAAGGCCCCTGAGCCTCTAGTCTCCCACTCTTTGCCTTGCTGACTTGGGAGAATTCAAGGACATATGAAAAACTACTATATGAAGCCAAAATCAAAATCCAGAATTTAGTTAACATTCCTTCTATTTTCACCCTTTCTGTACCCAAGAACCCAACTATAGATCTTTGTGGTCCTCCTGAGAAGACTTGAGCAACCTGCATCTACCAAAAAAAAAAAAAAAAAAGGCTCTAGTAGAAAGGGAAATACTTTGGTTTATAAAGGTTGTTTTGTTAAATGAATGAGTGGTAATTTTACTTATGGAGGGAGAATAAGGCATCAGCTGGCAGGAGAAAGTTACATTGTTCAGACTTGTGCTTTCTACATTTTGTTGTTGCTGCATTCAGACCAGGGCCCAAGGGGTAATTAATCTTAAACAAGCTTAGAGATCTTTAGCAAGTAAAAGCCTGCTACAGAATAGCAGTAAAGGGGGGGCTGTGAGGCATAGAAATGAGGATTTTTTTTTTTAGAGCTTTGATAACATTGTAGCCTTTTATTAAATTAACAGGACTGGGAACTCTGTTCTGAATTTGGGGGCTCTTCCTCCAGCATCCCTGACTTGAATTTTGTTTACAATTCTGCCTTCCTGGGAGTGATTAAATCAAGTCTGTAGGACACAAAAGCCCTTAACCATGTATCTTTGGACAAGAGGAAGGGGACTCTTACCAGCAAAGTTTCTTTTATAAAGGGATGAGAATTTTACTAAGAATGTAAGGATAACACAGTTGCTATTTTTTTTTCTCTCTTCCTTCCCCATTTTTTTCAAGCTTCATATTCTTGTTTGTTCATGTTGAATTAATTCTTGAAGTTGATAAGAGTTGCTTTAACTTGCTTAGTAAGTTAATATTTTCCTTGTTTTTCATAGAAATTTCCCAGAGATATGGAGTGACTTTCTCCTGTGAATCCTGTGGTTCCCCAGTGTACTTGACTTCCTGACAACTGATAATAGACTTTTTTTTTTTTTTTTTTTTTTCCTGTGTCAGAGAACTTCAGCCACTGTGGTCTCTGTTATGAAGCACTCAAGGTTGGGGGTGGAGTGTGGTCTGAGCCCCTCGCAAACCCAAGACTGCCCTAGAGGAGTTGATATCCCGAAGGTGGACAAAATGAAGAAGCAGATAAGACTTCAAACACCTCCCCTTTGCGCCACCCTTTCTTGCTAAAGATACACATTTTGGGGGGGGTTTCAGGTTTTTCTTCCCTAAAAAGAGAATCCCCCAAATCGACAACTAGGTTTCATTTGCACAGTGGTGTGAATGAATTCACTGGATGACCTTGGGATTGTCACTTGAATGGAGTGAGACGTGTGAGTTGTGGTGAGGGGTGGTGTGCTCAAGTCCTCTGGCGAGGCCAGCTCAAACTCATTTTCTGATGGTGGAGTAAGAAGTGAATACGAGGATCCCAAGTCAGCAGCGGAGGCATCCGAAGAAAAGGCACTTAGAACCTAGGGATGCCATCCGCAGACGGGCGTGGGTCCTGGGTTATGCAGAGGCAAAGTACCTCAGACACACGCCATCGAGACATCCCAGACCCCTGGTGCATCCCTTAGGCCCAGACGGACGCTCTGGAAAAGCAACTCCATACTACGCTTTGGTGCCTAGTCTCTGGCCACCAGGGGAACAACCAGGGGAGCCCAGTACCGAGACTTTACCGCATCCATTGCGAAACCTCAGTGCCCTACGCAGCAGACGGGTCACGCTGGGGCTGCGTCACGGAAGGAAGGGCGCGGAGTACCATGGACTCTAAGTCTTTGCTGCCCAGTGGGGAAGCGCTCCCCACCACCCTCCCGGGACTCGGGCACGCGCACCCGTACCCGGGGCCCCGGCGCCCTCCTGCCTGGAGCCGGGACTGGCCGCAGCCAGCGCGCTCCCGGCCCGGGGGGAGGGTGGGACTTGGGGCGGGGGCGGAGCCAGCCCCGAGGCCGGTGTCAGGTTGCTCCGGTAACGGTGACGTGTGAGGCGTGGGCGGGGCCAGCACGCAGGTTGCATATTTTAGGAAGTGAGGAGGAGGCGCGGGCTTGAGCTGCGGCGGGGTCTGGGGCGCAGAGCAGCGGCGGGAGGAGACGGACACGTGGCAGCAGCGGCGGCAGCAACAGCGGCGGCGGCGGCGGCATCGACCCGAGCCGCCTGCCGCCCTCCCTCCCTCCCTCCCGCCCCGCGGCAGCCCTAGCTCCCTCCTCTAGGCTCCCCCGGCCCCGCTCGCTCGGCCGGGAGCTGCTCTCTTCTTTTTCTCTCTATTCTTCAGCGACCGGACCGGGCGCCAGGCACCGAGCATCGCCACCATGGGGAAGGGGGTGAGTGTCCGGTGACCCCGGGGAGGGGCGCGGGGAGCCCTGGAGGGGAAGAGAAGGAAGTCTGGAGGGCCACCGCAGCCAGCGGGAGGCCGCGGAGGAGGAAGCGGCGCGGCGCGGCGCGGCGCGGCTTAAAAGACGACGCACTTTGGAAATGGAGGCAGCCGCAGGGCGGTGCGCAGACCGCGGGCAGAGGCTGCGGGCCTCCGAGACCGTGCGCGCGGTGGCGGGGGGGGGGATTCTGGGGACCGCGCTCGGGAAGTGGCGCCAGGAGGAGGGCCAGAGATAGCGGGGCCGCCGCGGGACGGAGCGGGCCGCCGGTGGCATCCCCGAGCCCGGCTCCCCCCGCCCCGGCCGCCCTCACCTCCCGTCTCTCCTCTTCCTTTTTCCCTCCTCCCTCCGTGCCCGGAGGAAAGGCGCGCCCCTCCCCTTCCCCTGGGGCGCTCCGCCGGGGCCCCCTCCCCGGCTGCCGTTCCCGCCGAGGCCCGGCGCCGGCGGGGGCAGCCTCCGGGTCGAGGCTCCTTCTTGTGGAAGCGCTGGGGCTTAGCCAGCTCCCCGCCGAGGCGGCCGCCCTCCCCCAAAGGAAAAAACTGGCTTCCCCTTACTGCGGAGCCAGTCGGGCGTGCTGGTGCCAGAAAGGGTGTGTCTTCACCGCCCTAAGATGGCCTTTAAGGTATACTTTTGAGAGCTTTATTGGGCCACTTTCCATAACAGGATGCGCCCGAGGTAATCCGAGTTGCCTGGACGGTGGGGAGAGGTGTGCGGATTTATTCGAGGGATGGGCCTTGAAGGATGGCAGACTAACCAACCAGGGCCTCTGGGTACAATAAACCCGAAAAAAAAAAAAAAAAAAAAAAGACTTGGGTAGCACACGGGGGTAGGAATGACTTGCAGGTTTCCAGCACCCAAGAGGCATCTATCTGGAGGGCAGGAGAATGAGTAGCACCCAGCGCGAACAACATCGCTTTCTCACATTTCTGGAACCCTCTGTAGCCACTCCAGAACACCGAATTAAGGACCCCAAAAGAGCTCAAGTCCAATGGAGAAAAATTTACACAAAATGACCCTAAAAATTGTCCGTGGAACGAAAAAGCACTGAGTCATGAGACTCAGGTGGGGGAGAATCCACTCCTTTCTCTCCAGGGCTTAGCGCCTAACGCGCCCCATAGATCTTTGCTGGTTCTAAGGCTCCTGGATGTGGACAGAGAGATGGGTGCAGAGGGAGGGCCCATTCTTCAGTGACTTTAAATAGATTTTGAAGAAGGTGATTGAAAGGCTTGGGCCTGGGAGGGAGAGTGGGATCGAGTGCGAATGCATACCATGTGTTGTTTTTAGAAGCATAAAATGTGGAGGTCTGGTCCTGGTCAGGTAGCATCAGAGCAAAGAGCTGAATGCCTGCCCTCGTTTCCCCCTCCCCAGGATGGAAACTGGGTTAGTGGCCTGTATTGTGTACTACACCATCTAACCTTTCCCCATTCCTATAAATATTTCCTTCTTTAAAGCTCATTCTTTTTTATCTCTTCTTCCCTTAAGAGACTTTTTGTTTCTTTCCCAAATGGAGATACATTACTGATTTTAAGGAGTGTAGAGATCACAGATGTGTACTGAGGCCTAGGAAGGTGAAGTGACTTGCTCAAGGTCAAATGGTTGGTCAGTGAAAGAACAGACGTCCCTGATTCCTGAACAGCATGTGATCTCAAGCCTAAAGGTACACTTACTCCTTCACCATTGCCCTGTAGGCATGACTCTAAAGTTATTCTTCAAATGAAACTGAGGTATTTGTGGTATTGAATTCTAGGCCAAGCAGATGTTTAGGTAAGTAAGTTAATGTCCATATGACCTAGATGTCTCTTAAACACACACTCATGCCCAGTAGTGGTACAGTGTAGTAATATACCTTAGTAGTTAGTGGATGTTCAATCCACATGTCTTAATGATCAGGGCATTATCCAAATGTAGACATGACCCTGTTGTCTTCTGGTGTGCAAGCAGATTGTGGTTAACATAGGATTGCACAGTGCCTGTCTGCTGTGTAGTATTTAGTATTTGAAGTTCCCTGAATCATTGATTATTAGGTTGCAAGTGTACGTGTGTGTGTGCGCGCGCGCGCAAGCGTGTGCCTGTCCCAGTGGTTTATCGTGATAATCCAAATGTTCGGAAGAATATTTCATAGCGAAATGTTGGGATTTTTCCACATGGGGATTAGAATGTGGGTGGAGTGGTGACTAAAGCCCTGCTGATAATTGGTTAACCAGGAAGCCTGTGCCGGCAGTTAATTTTTAAGGTCATTGTTAATATCTTCCCCTCCTCTTCTCAGTACTGTTTAGGGTTTATGTCTTGATGATATTTCAGGTAATTCTTATGTCCTTAAAAATCTAGTTCCTAGCATTTGGTAAGAAAACAAAGAATGGCTCTTGCTGAATCATTCCTGGATGAAATAGGATTTTGTCCCCCCCCCCCTTTTTTTTTTCTTATTGGGTGTTTTTGCCAGTGACTTGGCCTAAGTCCTCAGCCATGCCTACCACCCACAATTGTTTAGCTCACCAAAGGTACACACCATAACTGTTTAGAACTGCAAGAAACTCTGTTCTTTCAAGTTTACTAAAGATGGGGGAGGGAGTTCTCACCATACTTTTCACTGTAGTTCTAGGTTTGGTTTGAATATTAACTTAGTCACCTGGAAAAAAATGGGTAGTGATTTAAAGAGGGGCGAGGGAAAGGATCAAGTGAAGGCTGCACTGGGGTACACATGTCAGCAGAAATCCTGGTTGCATGGTGACATTATCAGCTGCCCTTTTGAAGCTCAACTTGAAAGTGTGACTAAATATTCTTTGGCTGCTATAAAGCTAGTACTTTAGACTCAAAACATGGTAAGCCAGAGTCCTCCAAATGGAAAGTTGGCTGGCCTGGCCAGGAGCAGGTGGAGGGGTTACCGGAGGAACTGCCCTGGGGGGGGGGGGGGGGCTAGAGAAGAGTTTGAGGTTGCCTTTCACTGGTCCCTGCTAGTTATTGTATGTTTAAGTGTAGCAGTTCCTTGCCTCTTGGGTTCTTTCTGTACCCTCTTATCTGGGTTGTATCCTCTTTTGGTAACTTTCTGTTTGTTAATTTGTAGTGTTCTCTGCCAGCAAGTTTGTAGCACTACAGTGACTCACCTTTGGGTGGGAGGGGAGGAAAGGGGGAGGCCTGCATCATAAACCTGAGAAGATGGGGAACAGCCAAAAAACAAGCCTTTAAAAAAAAAAAAAAAAAAAAAAACTAAGAAGCTGCTTCAGAATATCCAGTAAGGTGTTTATGCAGGTGAGGGCTGAACTTTAAAAATGTAGACTGCTGGGAGTGTTAGTCCTAATTCACATTTACAAATAAGAAGTGAATTTCGACATCTGAAAGCACAATAGACCTGGCACTCGCCCATGTTCCATCTCGGAACCCTTCGAAATCATTGTCTGCTTATTATTTTAGCAAAAACTGCAATAAATGGCTTTTTCTTCAGATCAGACTGTGCTCTTTTAAATAAACCTAAACTGAATGAAAAAGAGGCTTTAAATAGCTTTGAAAGATTCTGTTGGAAAAGTGAAATAATTGCTTCCTTGGAAAACAAGCAGGTGTTTAAAAAGGAGAAGAAGAAAAAATCCTGACGCTTCATTTTCTGGTCTGGCCCAGGTGTAGAGTACTCACCCTGAGGATCAAGTGGAGTCATCTGTGTTGTTTATGCATCGAGCACAGGGCCAGTGTGTGCTGGGGCTTACAAAGTAATAGGAATTGAGAGAACATCAGATCTTGAACTGAGTTTGCTGTTTCTCAGTTAATTGTGAGCCCTTTCAAAGCTAGAGAACAATTTTTTCTTTCTCCTGAAAAAAAACATATTAAAGGTTGAAAATGTTGGGAAATACTGTGAGTCGCTCTTCAAAGGAAAAATCAAATGAAAGTGTCCATTGATATTGCTGAGAACTGTTATCTCTGCCCCCCAAAGAAAATATATTGAATAGCATCTTAAGAGTATTCATCTACTTTCACTTTTCAAGTAAAGGACTTTCATCATAATTGGTCATCATTTTACATTTTTTTTTTTTTTTTAAGTCTTGTAAAGCGAATCTGACTCTTGAGCTTTGCGATGGGAACTTGGATACAGGTCTGTGCTGCTTTCTTCTAGCTGCCCAGGGCCTTGTGCCAGCTAGCAGGCCAGAAGGAGAAACACGAGTGTCAGATCAGATGGGCTCTTGGTAATCAGAGTGGCTGGGTTTGGACAGCAAAATACTGGGCAAAATGTTTCCCCATCCCTGCCAGCGCTGTCCAAATCTAGATCACTCTGAAAATAAGGTGTCCAGTACGTGATAATATGAAATGAGGAGGACTTTTAAGTCTTCTCCTTTTTTAAAGCCCTTTTGTGAATGTGCTTTGGGGAAAGGAAACGTTAACCGAGTCTGGTCTGAACTTTCTCCCATTGCTATGAATTGAGTGTATGAAGGGAAGTGTGTTCTTTGGCCCAAGTCAGAGAGAGACTGTTCTTTGCATATGACTCACCTCATTAATTGTGCTGAAATCAGTTGTCAGGAATCCACAAGAAGTTCCTTGCATTTATCTGACCGACTTGGAGTAGCAGGTTATGTTGGCGAGAAAAGAGGTGCCCACCATCCCGTACTTTCTCTCTGGTTTCACTGGGGTCTGGAGCCAAGGGATTTTTATCCAATAGGCCTCATTCTCTAGTTTCTTTGTGAGTTTACAATGAAATATATTTGGACTTTATCTCTTTATCTGGTTTTATTGAAACCCTATTTAGTAACAATGATCTGATCTTCTCTGTTGGTGATCTAAAAAGTTGATTCCTGGTGCCTTATGCTTTATCTTTGGGACTTGCATTGTTTGGGGGCCTGATAATCAGCCTAAGGTTTTGTGATCAGTGGGCTTTGGTGTTTATCTTCCTAGTCTGTAATCATGATGTTATCTGGGGCCCTGGGGCACTTTAGGGCTTACCCTCATGTTTTCCTTTTCCTCCATGTGATGCTTCCATAACACCATTTTTGTTTATTTCCTTGGATGCCTTTAACAGTCATTTTACTTCCCAGTCTAGGCTTCAGGGTATCAGTTGAGGATGCAGGGTTGAATGGAAGGTGTGGCTCAGTGGTAGACGACTTTCTTAGCATGGACAAGACCCTGGGTTTCAGCCCCAAACCACCCCCCCCCAAAAAAAAATACTTGGAATTGATTTGGCCTCACAATTTTGCCAGTTATGAATCTGTTGTCTCTGAAACCAGATTGATCTGGCAAAAAAAAAAAAAAAAAAGAAAGAAAGAAAGAAAAAGGTGGGGTGAGAGATGAAGAGGAAAGCAAATGGAGGATGTTAAGAAAGAAGCAGAAGTTTTAACTGTTTCCGTGCCTAATGTAGAGGTAGAGTAAGTATCCCATTGAGAAACCTCAGAGGTATATATGTGTATGTTCATTTTTGTTATTCATTTTTTAATAAATAGAGAAAACTAAATATGTTTCTAAGCGAGAGCAACTTTAAAGTACACTTTTTAACATTTTTAGGATTTTCATTTTTTTAAGCAATTATAGATGCATGCTATTACAGTTAGGTAGGCTGGTAGGCTTGTTGAAATTTACATTCGGGCAGATGCGGGGGGGGGGGGGGAACAAAGGTTAAGTCCTGTGTGTTCCTCTTGGGATGACGGGGAACCCCATGGCTGGAAGTACAGCAGTTCTTTTTTGTCCCCTGCTGGCTGATGGGCTGCAGCCCAAGTTTAGTGATAGGTAGTGAGCCAGGCTCTCAAAGGGACCTCCAGCTTTGGCCATATTGGAGTATCTCTTCTCCAGCATGTGTGTCTGGGTGAGTGAGAGGAGGAGCAGGAAGGCATAGTAGTCTCTCAGGTATCTGGAGAGCAGCCACTGTATCATGACAATGTGTGTCCTTCCTCCCTCAGACGGGGCCATCTCAGCCTCAGGTCCCTGGCTAGAAAATTCCCTGTATGTAAACTATACCACTTAGTTTTAGGAACCAAAGGAGATAAAATAAACTGGGTTCATCATTTGTTGATTTGATATTTCCTTTAAGTTTTAATTGACAAGATGAAATTTTAAAGTGCCCAAAGTTGTTTTTCTTTAAGGGTTTGAAGAGTTTCTTAGAAAGTGAGGAATAGCAGTAGTATATGTTAATTGGAATGAAGTTAACATCATAATCTCTGTGTGGCACTGTGCAGAGTGCCTTTACATATACAACTGTATTTGATGATGATTTAATATGTTACCCAGGAAAATTTGACACACACACACACACAAACTCCACCACCTTTTATGTTAACCCCAAAATAGGCAGTTCCTCTGGGCAACCAGCCGGATTAGAGCTATCCCCTGGCTTCTCTGCCAAGGTAGAATTTGCCAAATTGAGTTCAAAGGTGCCATTTCTACAACTCTCAGCCAACCTTGAAGTGGGCTGCATGTGGGGCTGTTACTTTTGCCCTCCTTGTACCCCTAGTCCAAAGCTTCTGTTTGTAGGTTTTGGAAACTGCGGTTTGTAGATATGTCGTTTCCAGATTTGGTGACAGTTCCTTGACTAATCAAACTATCGAGATGCCTTCTGTAGGTTCTAATAGTTATGCCAAGTGCTGTTCTCATTTTGGGGAGGAGGATATGTTCAAGGTCATGTAGCTGGCAGGTGGCAGAACTAGAATGACTACAGGCTGAGTTCAAAGCATCACCAACAGGCTGTCTAAAGGAAGAGAGAACCTCGAGCTTCCTATTTTCCTCTGATCATTTTCAGCAGAAATTTCAGAAGTCTAAAATACGCCCAAGATCCCTCCTGGCCACAGGACTTAGGATGTCCTAGTGGGATTGTCCTTAATGCAAGGTGGACGAATCAATGAAGACTGGGGGCTGGGGCCGGCAGCTATTGGTGGCCACTGTGCTTAGGTAGACCTGAAGGGGTACGCTCTTTTTCTAATTTTGTTGCATTTTTTAGTGTGGCCTTTCCCCCGCCCCCTCACTGCTTATTTTTTGATAATTCTCTGTAGCTGTCATATGTGTTCCACACCCTTTCCCCCTTTAAGCAGTTAATTACTGAAGAAGAGGAAGGAGCATCTTCCTCTCTGAAGGTCTTGGGGCCATCTCCCTCACTCATTGTGAGGATTTGGAATATATCGCTAGATGATTGAAACTTGTTACATGGTTTAACTTTGGTTCTTGTCAAGAATTTCCTCTTCCTGGGTCTAATTTCCTTTCTCTGTACATGAATGAAATAGCAAAATTCCTAGTGAATCTTTGAGAAGACAGAAGAAAGTCATGGGAAGCACAGGATGAAACAGTGACACGGGCTGAAACTATGTCACACTGGGAGAGCCCCTGCCCTCTCTGTGACTTCCCAGTTCTTAAATTAGAATGGAAAAGCAACAACAGCAAAAAAAAAAAAAAAAACCCCACCACCCACTGTAGTTTTACCGGTGGCCCTTATGAGGATAGTGTGGCCTGTTGAGTGTCCCTTGGACTTTTCCTCATAGACTGTCAGCAGGGTGCCATGGTGCATGATGGGAGTGGGGAAGTGATCCCGACTTACTGACTGGAGAAGGGTCTGCAGGCCCAGTACCCAAACTAGTGGGAGGTCGCTGAAGTTGAAAAAATGCTGTGTTTGTCCTTCCTCCTTATGGTGACCTTTGTTTTCCCAAAAAAAAGCTTTTAAAAGAAATAATAAAGAAAATACTGTTGGATCCAGTTTTACCCATGTCACCTGTGTCACCCAGCACCCCAGACACACGCACACGCTCACGCTCACACAAGACCTTTTCAGGTTTGAAATTGTAGTAATTAAAACTGACAGGAACTTAAGTATTGCTTGATCCTTGCTAGGATCAGCTAGTTTTAAATTATTGTTTTACTTTTGTGGAGAAGAACTAAATTGAGTAAGCTGCTTAGTTTGGGACAAACATTGCCTGGTGGGGGAAGAAATTAAAAATTTGAAGAAAGACCAATTTCTTATGTGGATACTCTTTTTCATGTGCCTTTTCACAGATGACTTCATTTAAAACTATTGCCTTATGTGGCATGATTTGATGAAGAAAAGGGAGTTTTTAGGGAATCTAGGTTCTCCCAACTAGCTCACCATTGATAGCTATGGAGCTGCAAGCAAGACGTCTATTTTGTGAACGGCGATAAGACTTTGGAATACATCCAAGGCCTTGCTGCTCCAAAAATTCTCTCCCCCTTTCTTTTGGAGTGGAAAATATTGTAAAACTGAGAGTCATCAAAGCATACAGATGGTGAGGATGAGGGGTTTTAACTCTTGATTTCCATTTATTGACATATGTTTTAATGTACTCGGCTTCCTTAAAATTTTGTGAACTGGATTTTAAAAAGTCAAAACAGGACTGGCCAGATAAAAGATCTTAGAGATGCCTGGTCAGTGTCTTTAAAATGATTTTTTAAGTGTTGTGCTTTCCCATGAAGTATGTGATGGTAGTGGCACTTGAGACTGTGGACTCCTCACTGGTAGAAGCCCTCCCTCTCTTTTCCTTTTGTTTAGTTGGCCTCTCTGCTTCCAATGTGTGTGTGACTATTTTTCATTTTAACTCTGGCACCAAGAGCTGTACTCAAAAGAGGCACTCACCAATGTGGATGCCGCACGGTGAGGAGAATGTCAAGAATGTTGACTATCTTTAGACCTGCTCCATTCTGAACAGATAAGATGAAAACTAAAGTACCCCACTCTCTTGGAAGAAGTTTTTTGTCAAGTCACACTGCCAAGGACCGCAGAAGTCGAACAATGTAACTGATATAAATATCTCCCACACCCACTAATGTGGAGCAGGATTTCTCTTTGGAGTCTTAAATTCAAGTGGGAATACTGTATTTTATTTGCAGCTTGATTACTTATGACGGAGACATACTTTTCAACTTCCATTTCAGCACAATAAAAATATAATAATATAGACCCACGAGTTCCTGAGTATTGGTTTGGTGACTGTTAATGGACTTCTGGAAGTTAGAAATGAGTAAGGGCAAGCCAGGAAATAACAGTAACTCCACTTCTCCATTTTAAGGAAATTGCTCATTCCTACCTGGCCCCCTAACTTGTAGTTGTGGGAAGTAGACTGGGGAGTGGGTGTCTGGTCTGGGGACTGACTTCATAGCACCAAGTTGAGGCTTCGTGTAGATAAGCTCAGGCTTTTTAAATGGGTGGGGGAGTGGAACAATCTAAATTTAAACTATAGAATCAACATTTTCTTTAAAAAAAAATATATGTATATATTCTTCCAGTTTTCTAGAGGCGTAGGTGGATCCTGTGAATTATGTGATAGTGCACACGTTTTTCCTACACGCTGCTTATGTCAAAACATTTCCAGTGACTTTGATTTGGGGGATTTCATTTTTAGGTGACAAAATGAGGTGGGGACTCCCTTTGGGGTGGGGGGTCTCAAAGAATTTTAGGGACTTTCAGACTGACTTTTTTTCGAATGAAAGGATGGAAAGGTCATTGTCTTATGTGAGTAGTAACGATTTTTAAAACCAATACATAATATGACTTTGCAATGTAAAGAATTTAAACACAATGTAAAAGCAGCTAGCATTTAGATATGTCATTTAATCTTCTCAGAAAGCCGTGGCTGAGGAAATTGGGTAACAATGTAAAAGATGGTTCCATTGTTTCTGGGGGGAGGATGGAAGGCTGCTGAATAGGGATTTTGGTGGTGGCACAACTCTCCCTATTCACCCCAAATGGAAATTTCTCTGTCAAGGCCATTCTGAGGCTGGCCTGCTCTGACTTCCCTCCTGTTCCTCGTGCCCTTGGGTGGAGACGGAGTGTCTTACGTGGGTGTAGATGGTTGTCAGCGTAGTATGCTGTATCGCCGCGGACATTTTCAGGAATGTTACTCCAGCGACCGTTCCAAATGATGAGGCCCAACTTAAAACTCCGGGCATGCCCTGCCGCAGACCTGTCAGTCTCCGGGTGCTGCGCATCGTTCATAGCCACCCCTTTCCCACGTTCTCCTGTAGGTTGGACGTGATAAGTATGAACCTGCAGCCGTTTCAGAACATGTCGACAAAAAAGGCAAAAAGGCCAAGAAGGAGAGGGATATGGATGAACTAAAGAAAGAAGTTTCTATGGTAAGTACTGGAGGAAGGCTGCTTTCTGTTCTCCTTAAAAATATACAGACCCCTGCCCCAATCCTTCAGTCAGGGAATTGTTTTTTATTTTATAAGAGGTCATAGCATTGGGATAGCTCTTACCCAATTAATTTTATGTTAAAATTCACACTTTAAAAGCTTTTAGAGTATCAGAAAACTTAAAAACTTTGGGCGCAGTCAAAAGTCCACAGAAGGGGGCTGCAGCTGATCTCGTGGTTTTTGCTTTTCTCTGGCTTATTTTGAACCTGGGGGACTTCTAATCTCTTCAGACGTCCACCAACACAACCTATCTAGACTCTAAAGAAGTCAAACAAGGCTTACTAGATCTCAAAGCTGCTGGGTCTCCCTGACTGGATGTGGCAGGCGATAATGGACCGCCATCACCTGGCATTGGCTAGCTTGTGCAAGAGCTGTGTGGTTACCATGCCACTGGGCACTGGTACGGGCACACCGACTGAAGAGATGAGCTGCAAGATAGGAATAAGTAATGGTGCTCTTTTATGCGACAGTGTTTCATTCTTTTCTTCTTGTTTTCTCTTAGGATGACCATAAACTCAGCCTTGATGAACTTCATCGTAAATACGGAACAGACTTGAGCCGAGTATGTTTTGTTTGAAACTTGTGCAGAACCCTGTCACATTTTGCCTCGTGTCATAGGTCTGACCTTGGGGGCTCTTGGAGGATGGGAGGAGGCCTTTTAAATTTTTATAGACAGTGACTAAGAGGCTGAAATGTGTTGAATGCCTAATAGATACGTAGTCACTGTTTCAGTAAAGACTCCCTGGCCACCCTGAGCTGTGAGAGGGGCCTCAACTCAAATCAGTTGCTGACATGGTCACCTGCGCCACCCTATCTCTAAGCACGCTGCCCGTGTCATCTCACTAAGTCACTATTAGAGTCTACTGAAGAGTGCTGTGGCCTGAGTAGGTTACTGAAATGCTCTGGATTTATTTCCTTGCTTTTTTTTTTTTTTTTTTGTTACTGGAGATTGAAACCAGAGGCACTTAACCACTGAGCCACATCCCCGGACCCTTTTATATTTTATTTAGGGACAGGGTCTTGCTAAGTTGCTGAGGCTGGCTTTGAACTTGTGATCCTCTTGCCTCAGCCTCCCAAGTTGCTGGGATTACCTGTGTGAGCCACCATAATCAGCGATTTCCTTACATCTAAAAGGGGTTTAATAGTAGTTCTGAAAGAATTGTCATGAAAATTAAACAGGTTGATTAAAGCACAACACTAAGTACCTGGTGATAGTGCTTAGAAGTTTGTTTGTTGTGTTGATTATTCTTATTATAATTTTTTATTATTATTATTAATCCAGTATGGACTTGAGGCAGAGAGGGTCTTGAATATTTCCATGTTTTTTTTTCTCTGACTGCTTCATTTTTTCTTTCTGCTTTCCCCAAACTCTTGAGTGGATTCTAATATTAAACATAATGGTGACACAGAATATGTCTAAACTAATACTTTAGGCATAAATGTGTTTTATATTCTCTTTTTAGGCTTAGTATTTTGATAAGACCAAATAATCTTATTTTCCCAACTTGATGGGAGTCATATATCTGTATTGTCAGTGAACCTTGGCCCATGAGAAAATAGCAGGGCATCTGTACAGTGGACTTTCCCACTGATACTTTTCACCTGATAGGTTTACTGAGAGTTAGTTAAAATATGCACATTTATGAGCCCTTCCCCACCAGATGACTATCTTAATTGCCATCCTAAGAATAAAGTTCTATTCTTAAAACTTGGCTGTTAATCTGGCAAGAGGTTACATTTCTACAGAAAATTTTCCTTCTGAAGTTTGCAGAGGGTTTTTTCTCCTTTCCCTGACAGAGTCAATACATAGAATACTTGAAGTTTTTAATTTGCAAAACTAAACTGAGTAGTTAAAATAGATAATCTTTTTGGAAAAAATGCAATTTATCATGAATCCTTTGATCTGGAACTTAGGAAGAAAAACAGGCTGGATTCAGATGTGTCCTTGAATCGTTTTTTTTTTTTTTTAAGTTTTAATTGCAGTGTTCTGAGTTTGTCAGGAAACTTGGCCTTGTTCGTTTTCCCAAACCCTCAGAGTTAGTCATGGAGGGATCTGCCAGGTTCTACCTTGGCTCAGCAGCTTGGGAAGCTGTTTCCTCCGTATATCCTTCATTGCAGTCTCCCAGCTATCAGGGAAGCACATTAGCTTGCAGGTACTGGTGCCTGCCTTATCTTGCATTCGCCTTCTCCCCAGGGCTTGACAACTGCACGAGCTGCTGAGATCCTGGCCCGAGATGGTCCTAATGCACTTACACCCCCTCCCACGACCCCTGAATGGGTCAAGTTCTGCCGGCAGCTCTTTGGGGGATTCTCAATGTTGCTATGGATTGGAGCAATTCTTTGTTTCTTGGCTTATGGCATTCAAGCTGCCACAGAAGAGGAACCTCAAAACGATAATGTGAGTTCTGTAATTGTGCATGTGGATTAGAGGGGTACACAACAAGTCTCCATCCCCCCACCCCCCCCCTTTTTTTTTTAAGTTTACCACTAGTTACCTGATGGGTTTAAGCACACTTTCTTCCTAGTTTGTTCACTCTTCTCCCTCCACCTTGCACTCTTGGGTTCTCCTACTAGATGTGTACCCTAGGCAGCTGCTATGGTCTAGCTGTGGTCCTTAGATGACAGAGAACAGCTTTCCTAGTTGGCACATGACATGACACCTGTCCAGAAATGTTTGGTAGCTATTCTTTCAGAAGTCAGAAGTTGTTTGAAAAAAAAAACAAAACAAAACTCTTTGTTTCAGTAACACAGGAGAAATGAATTCATATAGGATATTTCCAAAAGTCTAACATTAGTGAACAGGTGTGTCTGTGACTATTTCTGACCCTTCTGTATGGAGGATCTGGAGAGAAAAGTAGAAGAAATGAGTTTTGCATTTCTGAAGACTTTATCTCTCTTGTTTAAATGTTTGCTTTTTATTCAGCCAAAAATGACCTGAATGTCCCCAGTTCTTTCCCAAGAGCCACTGTCCTAACTTGTCTTTGCCCTCCCAGCTCTACCTTGGAGTGGTGCTGTCAGCTGTCGTCATCATAACTGGTTGTTTCTCCTACTATCAAGAAGCTAAAAGTTCAAAGATCATGGAATCCTTCAAAAACATGGTCCCTCAGGTACCTCACGCTTTGTCCTTCCCCCCTGGGTGACTTAGCCCCTAAAATGTGAACCAATGTCAAGTTAAGATTTTCCAACTATTAAGTGACTCCATCCAAACATGAACTCTTAAAGCAAGCACAGTATCTAAAAAAAAAAAAAAAATACGTGACTACTGAGCAAGCTTTGATATCTCGTATAAATCCAAAGATGAATAATATCTTTGTTTATTATTCAGATAATTAGAAGTATGGGGGTCATTTATAATTTCGTTTTCTTGTTTTGGACACCACCCTTTCCTTGTCGGTATCCATTTAACAATATAAACTGTTTTTCCCCTTCCAAAGCAAGCCCTTGTGATTCGAAATGGTGAGAAAATGAGCATAAACGCGGAAGAAGTTGTAGTTGGGGATCTGGTGGAAGTGAAAGGAGGAGACCGAATCCCTGCCGATCTCAGAATCATATCTGCCAATGGCTGCAAGGTAGGTTTTTCTAGGCAAAAACCTCTCGTAGCTGGATCTGCTTCTTGGGCAGATCCAGTTGGGGATCGGAAGCCCCTGATGAGGCCAGCGTATTCACACGGCACCCTTCATTGTTTTCACACACACAGGTGGATAACTCCTCACTCACGGGTGAATCGGAACCCCAGACTAGGTCTCCAGATTTCACCAATGAAAACCCCCTGGAGACAAGGAACATTGCCTTTTTTTCAACCAACTGCGTGGAAGGTAAACCATTCTCAGGTGCCATTTGGCATGACACGCATTTACCTTGGGCACTAACAACACAGGAAAACCGTGGGGGCAATTGCTCTTCTTCCACTGGTTCCATTTCTGACAGCTTACATCAAGTGCAGAGCAGAGGAGGTTCCTTGCCGTCGGGAAACCTAGGTATCCTGGTTGACAGCACCAGTCCCCTATGAATATTGCAACTGCTGTACTGCCAGTGGGTAGAAATCCCTTTGCCAAACTTAGGTTTAAAACAGACGGCAAAAAGCAACCAAAGAGCTTTAAAGACGTTTATCTTGCCCCTTTCTAAAACCAACCTATGTCATTGTGCAAATTCTGGACTGTCATCCCTGTTCCGTACACAGTTTGGTTCAGTTTCTCTCTCCCTTTTCTCAGGCACTGCACGTGGTATTGTTGTGTACACCGGGGATCGCACTGTGATGGGAAGAATTGCCACCCTTGCTTCTGGGCTGGAAGGGGGCCAGACCCCCATTGCGGCAGAAATTGAACATTTTATCCAACTCATCACGGGGGTGGCTGTGTTCCTGGGTGTGTCTTTCTTCATCCTTTCTCTGATCCTTGAGTACACCTGGCTTGAAGCTGTCATCTTCCTCATCGGTATCATTGTAGCCAACGTGCCCGAAGGTTTGCTGGCCACTGTCACGGTGAGAGGCTCGGGGAAGGCGTGGTCACCCCCCCTCAGTGCGGCATGCAATGGTGCCAAATACACATGCTGGCTTCTTCTAAGGGGTTGCCCACTTAGGTTTTATTCCTCGTGTTTGTATGTCATCTTTCTGCAGCACCCCGTCATGTAGTGAGCTTTGATAGTGAGAAAACCTCAGCATGTGTTTATTCAAAACCCAAATATTTACATTGTGTTCCTAAATGATCACATGATCCAGAACAGTGGAATGGAGAAATGAAGAACTTTGGGATTAGTGGCAGGGTTGGGAGCATACCAATGGGCCCAACTTTGGCCATTATTATTTTTCTTAATTTTTTTTTTTTTTGCGGGGAGGAAGCCCCACATCCCTATTACCATCGTGTCTTCAGAATTCAGAAGACAGTTGAAAAGAATGTAATTTTCGACAAATTTCTTCCACGTTAGGGGATAACGGGTATTTGTGTAGAATCCCAGCCTGGCTCAGTGAAGTCCTCTTGTTCCTCACGCCACCCTAGGTGTGTCTGACGCTTACCGCCAAACGCATGGCAAGGAAAAACTGCTTAGTGAAGAACCTGGAGGCTGTGGAGACCTTGGGGTCCACATCCACCATCTGCTCTGATAAAACTGGAACTCTGACTCAGAACCGGATGACGGTAGCCCACATGTGGTTTGACAATCAAATCCACGAAGCTGATACAACAGAGAATCAGAGCGGTAAGACCTGTGGCTGCCTTGTACGGTAGCCACCTGCCAATGTTGAGCTTGCTTTTAGCTTTTTGATTTTGTGGTTGTTGTTGTTAGGCTCATGACAGTTTTTTTTTTTTTTTTTTTTTTTAATCATTTATAAAGAATCAAGGGTGTTTGGGGCATGTTGATAGATAAGTTAATGTACCCTGCACATGCCTGGAAAATGCCTAAAACCTGGTTTCGTTCATTAGGGAGCAAGACAGAGCATTTCATACTTAACAGAGGACTTTACTGGGATGACTTGAGAACGCAGCACTCTAAGTTAATGCGTCATTTTCCTGCTTGTTTTCTTGCCTCTGATAGGTGTCTCTTTCGACAAGACTTCCGCCACCTGGCTCGCTCTGTCCAGGATCGCAGGTCTTTGTAACAGGGCAGTGTTTCAGGCTAACCAGGAAAACCTGCCTATTCTTAAGGTATGATCAGGAGTTGCGGTTGGCCTGCGGTTGCTTCGGTGGGGGGCTGGGAACACCCCATGGGCACCGCCTCTCAGCAGTCCTGTTAAGAAGCAGCACTCTACCTTTGTGTGTGCCCAGTCACTTCACTGTAGAGGGCTTGGGCTGTCTGTGGGAGGCTTCATGTAGATAGTCCAGATTGTGTTGCCTATAGCTCTGAAGGACTTTTAGTGCCCATGGTCCATGTTCTTTGGGAAAAAGGGGAAATATAGTAAAACTCTGACCCAGGTGGGAGACAGTCTTTCTTGGTAAAGAACTAAGGATCCAGTTTTACTAGTCTTGAGTTCATATGATATTACCTAACCTAGAGGACACTGAGGGCTACTTTAGTGACTTGGATAATTATATTTTCATATTAGGATACACTAGATTCCAGTAAATCCCTTAAGCCATTTATTTTCTTAAAATAGCTCAGCTATTTCTCTTATCTTATTTGTTCTTAGCTTGTTAACTAATGATGCAAAAATAAGATCAAGACAAAAATAAGCTCAGCCTCATGGAATTCTCATGCAGTTTGGAATGACTGAGATTTTACTGTGTTGCCCAAGCAAAGACACAGGGTCAGAAGAATCACGAGGTGCACAGAGTCCTTGAGGAGTTCGGAGTGCTGTGCAAGGCTCCCTGGGCCCCTGTGTCCTCTAGTGCTATCTGTGGTAGTTCTCCATGTGAACAGAGTTGCCAAAACAACTGTGGCCTAGCTGTAACTGAACTGGCTTCTATTGTGAAGATAGCACTTGCTTATTCTTTTTTTTTTTTTAAAGAGAGAGAATATTTTAAGTATTTTTCAGTTTTCAGTGGACACAACATCTTTATTTTTATGTGGTGCTGAGGATCGAACCCAGCGCCCTGCGCATGGCAGGCGAGCGCCCTATCTCTTGAGCCACATCCCCAGCCCCAACTTGCTTATTCTTTAAAAGAGGCTTTCTTGCCGGGCGTGGGTAGTGCATGCCTATAATCCAGTGGCTTGGGAGGCTGAGGCAGGAGGACTGCAAGTTCAAATCCACCCTCAGCAACTTAGCAAGGGGCTCAGCAACTTAGTGAGACCCTGTCTTAAAAACTAAAAAGGGTTTGGGGATTTGACTCAGGGATAAAAGCGCTCCTGGTTTAATTATTCCCGGTACCAAAACAAAAAAAAATAAATTGGCATGAATTGATGCAGGTTTAAGAATGATGTTTATTTTGTGCATAAAACTAGAGATGCCTGCTTTTGAGTTTTTCCATACCTCAAAGTGGAAATTTTCAAGATTTGAACATCAAAACTCACAAGAATCAAATCTAAGTATTTGGGGAATTGATCCATGTCATTGGCATTATTACCATTAACTTGTAGAGGGGTCAGCAGTAGCTTCGCTCTGCTTAACAACTGACTTTTTTGAAGAATGATCCCTGCTTATTTTGTGTTTCTTACCAAACCCAGCCACATTCCTACTGTATTTGAAACCATTAATTTGTTCATCTGCATGTGCAGCCTTAAGGTCAGGGTCAGATGTTGCCCTGTGTAAAAGATATTTATAACTAGCGATGTTTACCTGAATAAAAGTTATTTGTAACGAGCAATGTTGTTAGTAAGACAAAATACGAGTGTTTCACCAGTAAGTGTATCACACGAACAAGGTATGTGTCTTCTGAGTGGAGGCTGTAATGAAAGTGCTGGCTGAGTACGTTGCCGTCTGAACTGACAACAGCCTGCAGTTTACAATCTTCGGGTCCAGATAATTTTGCACTGTTGAATTATGTTTAGAATATAAATTCCTTTGCTGTGCCCTTAACATAGTTTGTCCCCAGTTCTGAAACCACCCCCTTTCCCACGTCCATTTTTTACAAGTTGTAGGACAATGAGATGCTGTAAATGTTTACTTACTTCGTATTTTCAGATTCACAACCAGAAATATGTAGTTGGGAACAGCATTGGCTTTGTGACTTTTCAGCAGGCCAGGGAAGTTAAAAATAGGCAAAGCAGGTTGGGAGGGTGTTTTGCCTCTTCAGGGTAGGTGACACCTTCACCCAGCCTGCTGCCAGAAGCTGCTGTGGGTTGGGGAGGGAGGTTGGAGCTGGACTCTATGGGCTGGGAACCCGGTGGGCTGGGTGCCCTGGGTCCTAGTGATGCTGCTTTTCTCCTCACCTGTCTGGTCTCACCTGATAGGATTAGAATATGTCCAGAACTCTCTTTCATGTTTTCCAGTGATTCCTCGGTGAAGCCAGGCTTTGGCGGGTAATTAACAGGTGATGTTTCCTTCACAGCGGGCAGTTGCAGGAGATGCCTCTGAGTCAGCACTCTTAAAATGCATCGAGCTCTGCTGCGGCTCTGTGAAGGAGATGAGAGATAGATACGCCAAAATTGTCGAGATACCCTTCAACTCCACCAATAAGTACCAGGTCTGGAGATCCAGGGAAGCATGAGTGGGCAAGGGCAGGCTGGGGACAAGGCAAGGGAGGAACGTGAGCCCAAAGAGGACATGGGTAGAATATCAGTAGGATAAATGTCGTCTCTTCCAAAAGACTTGTTGGTGGGTGGGTGGGGTGGGGTGGGATGGGGAGAGGGATCAGGGGGCACATGTGACACTCCCCTTGTTCCCTGATTTCCTTCAGGAGAATTTTATGAACATACCCATAAAAAATGACATGTGTTCTCATAAAAGCTCGTGAATGCACCTACAGTATTAGTTTTCTCTGTAGCATTTAAAAGTTATGTCACCAGACATGAGCTACTTCAGAGTTCAGAAAGGAATTCTGGGTTCATTCTGTGACGTAGACCAAGTCGGGAGTGAAGCCTGTTTTCCTCCTGGATGGCCAGCAGGCGCAGCCAACCCTGTTTCCATCTGACTATTCCCTCTCAGTTGTCCATTCATAAGAACCTCAACGCCGGTGAGCCCCGACACCTGTTGGTGATGAAGGGCGCTCCAGAAAGGATCCTGGACCGCTGCAGCTCCATCCTCCTCCACGGCAAGGAGCAGCCCCTGGACGAGGAGCTGAAAGACGCCTTTCAGAACGCCTACCTGGAGCTGGGCGGCCTCGGAGAGCGTGTGCTAGGTAGGCAGCCGAGCTGCCAGGAGCACCTGGGTGGGACCCTGTCCAGTGCTCTAGTCTCAGGCAGTCACAGGTGACCACCTTCACTCGGCCTCTGTTGGCCTTCCTTTGAGTTGTTCTGGGGCCATCCTACTTCTTAATTCGCCCCCTCTTGCTTTGAAAACAGTAAGTGCTACGAGAGGATCGGCGCAGTGGGCTGTGGGAAGGGGAATCCTGATGGTTTGCCTCTGGCTTGTGGGCTCATGTTGGTCAGTTCTATTAAGGACAGGGGAGGGAATTTTATTATCTCACCTTTGTTGCGATGGCCGTGGTCTGCAAGTTTAATTAAGTTAATTAATTCTCAGCGCGCCTGGGGCGAAGCCTTTCCCGACTGCAGAGGGATAGTTGTGCTGCTCCAGGGGAGCTGGTGCACCCGCCCGGAACCTGGCAGTGACCTGGTTGGGCGAGGCTGCTTCCTGTCTTCTCTATCCTGACAGCTACAGGGGCTTTGAAGTTCATTATGTGGTTCTCAGTGTTCTCCTCAGCATGGCAAACTTACAACTAATTAGTTGGTCTCCTTCTCTGGTTCATACCCTTTGCTGCTGTCCAACCCAAAGATCACCGTCTTCTCTTAAGTCACTGTGCCTCTGCGCCTTTACCACCCCCGAAGTAGCATCGGCCTCTCTGCTTGAGTCCAAATTGCCACCTTTTATCTCCTTGAAAGACCCTTGTGACCATCCTACCGCATTCAAAGGAAGGTCTAGGACATCTTGTCTCTTGTGGCATCCTAATATGATAATATGAGTAATACACCCCTTGGCAGAACATCTGATCTGCATTTAATCTCTCAGCAGCTAGCATGAGTCGCTGCTTCGGTGCTCAGTAATAATATTTTAGATAAGTGAACAAGTGAGCAGATAGGTGACCCCCCACAGGAAGTAGCTGAGATGGAGAATTAAATATTTTTTGCCAAATCTAAACATCTTACTGTCAGTGGCAGCTCTAGAACCCTGGTAGGCTGGTGCCCAAAATTCGTGTTAGCAATTCAGTCTTTTCTACACGAAACAGATCTTCTTTCTTGATAATGCTTGGTGATGGATTCTGTCTTTTGGGGTGTTTCTTTCTTTTCTCAACAATTCTGTATTCTTCTTCATGTTAAATAAAATCTTTCCTCTGTTCTAAAACTGAGACCATCAAGAAATATTCCAGACTAAACATGCAGCAGGGGACGGGCCCCGAGCAGGGGTCCTTCATACAGTGCTTCGGGTCCTCATGGGCTCCCTGCCTTCCCTCGCAGGTTTCTGCCACCTCCTTCTGCCCGATGAGCAGTTTCCTGAAGGCTTCCAGTTCGACACTGATGAAGTGAACTTCCCTGTGGAAAACCTCTGCTTCGTTGGGCTCATCTCCATGATTGACCCTCCACGAGCTGCTGTTCCTGATGCCGTGGGCAAATGTCGAAGTGCTGGAATTAAGGTAGCGCCAGCCCCCTCCTTCCTTGGCCTCATCTATCTGTCTGGGCTTCAGGATGGCCCTCCCTTGTGACTGTCACCTCAGGGGCAGGCCGTTGCTTCTCCCACCTGGAGTATTCATTATAAAAATGTTGGTGTAAACATACAGATGAGCCATTAAAGGGGAGACCAGCTTTTAGATAAAAGTAAGCAAAGTAAAAAGCAAAAGATGTGGAGCTTTAAATTGGGAAATGTTCGAATTGCTCTACATCAATATTCTAAGCATTATCATCACATCAAAAAGAATGACAATTTTGAGTCCTTGTTACATGTTATTCTCTCTCAAAATTGGGCCAGTTCAAGAATGCCAGCTAGCAATGCAGAGCACCTTTACCAGCATCTGATTTTTTTTAATCTTTTTCTTGCTGGGTTTGGTAAGTTTGCATTATTTTTATGTGACTGTGTAAAAGGAAAAATAGGTACTGTGTGTGCATTGTGATGTGATCATGTACCGAGATAAAATCTGGGCATGGCTTTTTGTTTTCTTTCTGTGAATACAGTGTTTCAGCAAGTCGATGTTTATCAGCTTTATGTTTGCATTCTTTCCCTTTTGGCATTCCAGGCTAGATTATCCTAATTTCCTCTTGCCTACCTACATATAAGACTTTTTAAGGGCATTTGCCTGGCAGCCACATTCAGTCGGTTATCCCATCTGTTATCACAGGTCATCATGGTCACAGGCGACCATCCAATCACAGCCAAAGCCATTGCCAAAGGTGTGGGCATCATCTCGGAAGGCAATGAGACTGTGGAAGACATCGCTGCCCGCCTCAACATCCCAGTGAACCAGGTGAACCCCAGGTAAGGTGGGAAGCTTGGTTCTGTAACGGTTTGCTTCTGGGTTGTCCCTGGGTAGGGAACCCACCTGCACTGCCAGAGAGCTCAGCACAGTCGCCAACACTGAGATGCTGCTTCCTGTTCTGGGTGCTGTTTTATCTAGTGACATTGAGAGAGGGATGATTCCCACTGGGAAGCTGAAGCTTAGAAAGGTTCATAGCACCTCAGAACTGTTGAAGTCCTACAGTAAATCCCGACAGTCCCAATTTTGGGCTGTTAACCACTGAGCTATACTGTCTAACACTTAGTACCTTGTCAATCTCCAGATCCATACTAACACAATAAAATGAGAACCAGGTAATTCAGGCCAAAGTGGGGGTGGGGGGGTAGTTGGTAACAAAGTAAAATAGATAACGGGGACAAATTAGTTTTGTTTTGTTAAGGTTTAAGACCTCCTCCTCACTCAGTTTGGGTCTTAGGGTAAGCTTTGGGTCTTTTATCAGCTCTTCCACTTTCTAAAACTTGGCCATTTTATTTCAATGTGTGTCTGATAAAGATGAGGGAAAGGAAGATAGTAGGCAGTCCCCCCAACCCCGCCTAGTGGTTGTGAGACTTGAGTGGTAATATATATGAAAATGCCCTGTAGCCTGTAAAGTTCTGCACAAGAAGTAGCTCTGAGATGACGTTCTGTGTGTGCGGTGTTCTGCAGAGTTTAACAGCATCCCCGCTGGAGGTGACGAGTATCGTGCTGGTGAAGTGATGGATGACGACCTTTTTTATTTCTTTCTGCTCCTGATTCTAGAGATGCCAAGGCCTGTGTCGTGCATGGCAGTGATTTGAAGGACATGACACCCGAGCAGCTGGATGACATTTTGAAGTACCACACCGAGATTGTGTTTGCCAGGACCTCCCCTCAGCAGAAGCTTATCATCGTGGAAGGCTGCCAGAGACAGGTCAGTGGGCTGCCTCAGGCACGCACCCTTGGACTGATGCAGGCCATGTCGGTGAGCGGAGTTCCAGTAAGAACTTGGCCACGGTGGGGGGAGAGCCTGCCCGCTCGGCCAGACTGACGGTATTCATTGCCTCTCAGGAGTTCCCAGATAAGGGATGGGGGCGTATATGAACTGCTAAGCCGTGACAGAAGGACTTGCCAGTACAGGTCCCCACTGTGTGGCTGAAAACCTGATCCTCAGTGGCATCATCTGCATTCGCAGTATGAAGTCTTAGAAACTTAGTATACATGGAAATGGCTTGGAGACTCTGGTCTCCATAGGAATGAGACTTCCAAGAGTTCTCCATTCACCAAAGCCATTCCTAGGTAGCCCTAGTTAACACGGGGTGAATAGTTTATGCTCATTTCTCCCTTCCGGCACGTGGTCTGTCTAGTCTCAGCAGGAGGGGAGCCGTGGCCGTTATCGTGCTGCATGCATCACCCTCATTCCATCCCTGGAACCAGTAAGTTTTATTAACCCATCTCCCTTCTTGTTCTGGGCAGGGGGCTATCGTGGCTGTCACTGGTGATGGCGTTAATGACTCTCCAGCTCTGAAGAAAGCAGACATTGGGGTTGCTATGGGGATCGCCGGTTCAGATGTGTCTAAGCAAGCTGCTGACATGATTCTTTTGGATGACAACTTTGCCTCCATTGTGACTGGAGTAGAGGAAGGTGAGTGTCGTGCTTGAGGATATTCACCACCATCCAGATACTGCAGTTGGCATCCGTGTCTGCACTTGGTGGATATGTTCAGTTTCTAGTCTGCCTGTCTCTTTATTACACCAGACAGTAAAAGTCTTGCTTTCCTAGGTCGTCTGATCTTTGACAACTTGAAGAAATCCATTGCTTATACCCTAACCAGTAACATTCCGGAAATCACCCCCTTCCTGATATTTATTATTGCAAACATTCCACTCCCACTGGGGACCGTCACCATCCTCTGCATTGACTTGGGCACTGACATGGTAAGTGAATGTCACAGCCACTCGTCAGGAAGTAATAACGTCTCCTCCAACACCAGCCCGAGCATTCACTCCTTGTTACTGGGACCCACAAGGCTGGTGTTAGGAAAAGAGTTCTTAGGAGCAGAGTAGCCAGTGTGTGTCCCAACCTCAGCATCAAAGAATGAGTATGAGCATTTTCCAGTCTACACTCACTTATCAGATAGGAATCTTCCCTTTTATGTGGTTTGGTCTTTTTTAAAAAAAAAAAAAAAAAAAAAAACTGTGATCTATAATATTATGGGATTAAAAAAAATTTTTTTTGCACACCTGTAATCCCAATGGCTCAGGAAGCTGAGGCAGGAGGATCGCAAGTTCAAAGCCAGCCTCAGCAATGACAAGGTGCTAAACAACTCAGTAAGACCCTGTCTCTAAAGTCAAACACAAAATAAGGATGGGAATGTGGCTCAGTGGTCAAGTGCCCCGAGTTCAATCCCTCGTACCAAAAATAAATAAATAAATAAGATTTTTAAAAAGGGAGAGTAAGAATTTTATAACAAGAGGCTCATAAGACATCTTCCCTGTTTTTCGTGACTGTGAGTCCTTTCTCCCCTCCTGCAGGTTCCTGCCATCTCCCTGGCATATGAGCAAGCTGAGAGTGACATCATGAAGAGACAGCCCAGAAATCCCAAAACTGACAAACTTGTGAATGAGCGGCTGATTAGCATGGCCTACGGACAGATTGGTGAGCCACAGCACTGAGCAGGAAGCTGCCACATTGAAAGGATGTGTGGTGGCATGTCTGCCTCAGATCAGGACGGATTTCTGAGACTTCAAATCCAGTATGAGCCACATAATATAGGGTTTAGACTGGAGTTTTCTTCCATGTGAAGAGAAATAGAAATCTCTGGCCGCCTGCCCGCTGAGTTTTGTGGAGACTCTGAGTCTTTAGCCTGAGCACCCTGTTTTTGGGGCTTGACTTTGAGAACCAAGGAGGTGCTTCCTCACTGAGCCCTGCGGAACACCAGGTTCTGCTAAGGAACTGTGCGTCTCACTGACTCAAGGTCACCTTCCCTGGGGTTGCACACTTAACTGTCACTCATTTGGATAGAGGGTGAAGAACTTTAGAAATGTCTGGGTTTAACAGTGTGACCAACTGACAAGTGGTCTAGGTGGCATGCCCTTTCATTTCTAAATCCTTTGTTTGGTTTCCTTCAGGGGAACCTGTTGAAGATACCCTGAGCGTCTTGCTCTAGATTAATGGGTGGCCTTGCTGTGAAAACCAAGGTGAAGTAGAACAGATTAGCACCTTATGTACATTATGACCAAAAACTCATTAGACAGTGGCTGGCAGTAGAGTAATTGGATAGCAGCCCATGCCGAGCTCCAGGACAACTTGATTTTGAGAGGAAGACGGCCAGGTCTCCGGATGCATAGCATGAGTCCTATCCTGAGAAACTTGGGGTATGAGGTGGAAAAGAAGTCATTGCTTTTCAGATTAAAAAGGGGGAAGTCGATTTCACCTTGGAGTCATTGCCCATATACAAGAAGATGATCAAGTAAGGGAAGTGGCTGTTTTAAGAGCAAGGCCCACCAATTAATTTTTTTATACTCTAGAAAGAGACTCTAAAAGCAGAGAGGGCTTTATTTAGGTCAGTGCACCCTGCGGTCCTCAAGTCCATCACTCCTAGGGCCCACAAGTGACCAGGCATCTCTCCTGTGCCTTGGTGAGCCATGAGGACCTCCCTTTGTGCTCCCTCGGGCAGCCACCACGATCAGATGAAGGCTGCGGAGATGAACTTCTTGTTTAAAGGTGGTTTTCCCAACTCCAGGTATGATCCAGGCCCTGGGGGGCTTCTTCACTTACTTTGTGATTCTGGCTGAGAACGGCTTCCTCCCGATTCACCTGCTGGGCATCCGAGTGGACTGGGATGACCGCTGGGTCAATGATGTGGAAGACAGCTATGGGCAGCAGTGGGTGAGTGAGTGAGGGCCGCTTACCTGACCAGCCTAGTAGCATGGTAGCTCCTCGAGCCCTGAAGGACTGTGGCCCCACCGCCACCAGCCGTGTTGTCGAAGCACCGAGGCTGACGCTTTTGCCTTTGCGTTTCAGACCTATGAGCAGAGGAAAATCGTGGAGTTCACCTGCCACACAGCCTTCTTCGTCAGTATCGTGGTGGTGCAGTGGGCCGACTTGGTCATCTGTAAGACCCGGAGGAATTCTGTGTTCCAGCAGGGGATGAAGTGAGTAGCAAAGGGCACATCACGGGCTCTGGCGGCTTTTCATTCAGCCCTCTGCAAAAAATCCAGCGTTTGGCACATAATGGGCCAATTTTCTGGAATCTCTAGCCTTGGGAGCAAATTTAAGAAGCAAAATGGAATTTTCCAGTTGTTCTCATTTGGCCTCTGTGTGCTAGTTACGTAGGTAGACATGGATCTGCCGTTCAGTGCGTGGCATTGAAGGTAAACCTTTTTGTTCACATCTTGTATTAAGCTTTTCTTTTTCTCCCCTTGAATTTCAGGAACAAGATCTTAATATTTGGCCTCTTTGAAGAGACAGCCCTCGCTGCTTTCCTTTCCTACTGCCCTGGAATGGGTGTCGCCCTTAGGATGTATCCCCTCAAGTAAGTAGAGCCTCTCACATTCCAAAAAGTGTAGAAATAGCATGTGTGATGTGCGTGGCACCTCTTCAGAATTTTTGGGTGGTGTGTATGAGAATTCCTATGGATTGAAAAGTTAGGAAAGCTTGATGGAGCAGTAAATCGAGCTAGCAAATCCAGACTTGCATGGCTGCAGCTGGTGCCCGGGATTTGGCCCAGCGTGAGAATAGGCAGGCTCGGGTTCCTTGCAGTTGCTCAATAGCTAACTGTTAGGCCCTCAGGTCCCTTACAACTACAGTCCAGCTGTCTTTGGAGACCACCCGGAGCTGCCCTGGAGTTTAGGGACCCAGGCTCAAATCCTGATTTGCTGACCCTAGTCACTGTGTCCTACCTCACAAGCCCTCCTCCTTTTGAGGGCTCTGCTCCCGAAAGAAGATGGATGAAGAAGGAGATCTGAGGCCCCTTTTTAAGTTTATGATCTATCATAGTAGATCTGATGAGAGCCATCAGTCTGACTCCGTGTCTTTGGTCAGAACCAGGCTGGCCTTAAAACACAGTGAATGATTTTCGCACTTCTGTTTAAACTTAAATTTTCACATTCAGTGTTGACCATCATCTCTGGTAGCTGTTTGAAACCGAGTGGGTTTGATGATGTTTCGTAACCGGTTAAGGTGAAGCAGCTGTGACTTGATTAGAATATGTGAAGCCGCAGAATTGGGCACCCAGAAGAGCCTTTGAGAAAGCTTTTGGTTTAAAGCATCAGTGTCTAGGAATTCCCACTCCCCCGGTCTTTGCTCAGATTCAACTGGACCCTCTCTGAGCTGGCCTATTGCCAGCACTACCATTCACCATCCTTACACTCGTCAAAAACCACGGGCTTCATTCACTGTTGTGTATGTGCAGGCATCTGTCTGTGGTGCGAGGTGAGACTGGCATCCGGGGTCTATCTTACCAACCTAAACTGTTCTTTAGCCTTACCTTGCACCCCTGCAAGCCTATGGGAGGCGAGTTCAGTATTCCCCTGTCCTCCGCCTGTGGGTTTGGTAAGGTCCCTCCCTTCTGTTCCCCATCAATCCCGATGGGCTGATTTCCTTGGAGCTTGACTCTGAGTGATCTTGTCCTCTTTCTCCTGGACATTTGCATCTCTTCTTTGGCATTACTTGTCATTTCTTGTTCCCCGGTAGATAATGATCTTGAAGGCATGGCCCGTAGTGTCCTTTTTGTCTTTGTTTCCCCGATGCCCTGCACAGAGTTGGTGCACAGAGAGGCAAGACAGGTCTCAGTTGAATTCTGTCAGCTTGAGCCAGTTTTTATCAGGAGAAGGTCAGAAAAGGTCACCAGGCTCTCTAAAAGGCTTAAATGGAAAATCACACTAAAAGACAGTCATGCCTCAGGACATTGCCATTTTCTGGGCTCCTTCAACCCTTTGTGACCGCTAGAGAACTTGTTCTTTTTTTTAAAAACATTTTATTATTAGTTGTTGGTGGACCTTTATTTTATTTCTGTGTGGTGCTGAGGATCGAACCCACTGCCTCACACACGCTGGGCAAGCGCTCTGCCACCGAGCCACAACCCCCAGCCTCGAGAACTTGTTCTTGACGGGCTCTCTCCAGTTGTGGAAGGTGGTTTGGTTCCTCTGGTAGTTGAGTCAAGTGTGATCACCTGTTCCCTGCTGTGGAAGACACACAGGAGGTGACTTCCAAGGGACCTCCAGAGCCAGCTTCCTCACATGGGAGCTGGTTGTCAAGAGAGCAAGTGGAGGCTGCCCGGAGCCTGTCTCCAGCCTGGGGACCAGGTGGCAGCAGCCTCCAGGGCCCTTGAAGGCCTTTGTCATCTGTTAGAGCTCAGCTTTTTTTAGGTCTAGGACTCAGAACACACAGCTGGCTGTCCCAAATCTCATTGTCAGAGACCGAGCTTAGGGGATGAATAAAGGGGTTTTGATCCACCATGGCAGTTCTTTGTCTTCAGATGTCAAGACTTGAGACAAATGTGTTCAAACCCCTCTTAAGCTCTTTAGATAGGAAAAGAAGAAAGAAAATGTCCAGTTGCTCCAGGTTGTTAATAGAAAGTGTACTTGACTTGCCTGGTAAACCAGTTCTTCTGGAAAGGAAATGGAAGATGGTCAAGGCTTCCTTTAGGAAGCCCGCGGGCCGGCTTCTGCGTCTCCGGGCCCTGGGCACGTGCAGCAGTAATCTGCTCCTGAGGAGTTTCATCTGCTCTGTGATGACTCAGGACTTACCCGTGACCGTTCTGCGCCGATGGCTGCCTCATCACAGTGGTGGCGTGCGGTCTCCGTTCCTTTGAATTGACCGTGTTTGTGTGTGTGTCTAACTGGAACCTGGTTCTACTTCCAGGCCTACCTGGTGGTTCTGTGCCTTCCCCTACTCCCTCCTCATCTTCGTGTATGATGAAGTCAGGAAGCTCATCATCCGGCGACGCCCTGGCGGTAATTGGGACACTTTGGTTGGAAGGGGAGGGTGCTGTCCTTAGGGGGGGTCTCTGGTTTTCATCCTGATGGCTGAGGCCATTACCCCAGCACACTGAGCTGAATGCAGTCACATCTTCATTCCCTGCATCTCCTTCGGCTTTGAGAACAGATTGCATTTTAGATTTATCAAATATAACGTAGAGAATACTTGCCAGAAGCCCAGACAGCCTTTCCAGATGACAGTATTCCTCAAGAATTCAGTAAGTACACTTAGCCAGGCATCGTGGTGCCTACGTGTAATCCCAGCTGCCTGGGAGGCTGAGGCAGGAGGATCAAACTCAAGGCCAGTCTCAGCAACTTAGGGACAATCTGTCCCAAAACAAAAAAAAAGGTCTAGGGATGTAGCTTAGTGGTAAAGTACCCTGGGTTCAATCCCAAGTACTGCAATAAATAAATAAATATATCGATACCACACACACATACATTCAGTTGCGGTCCCGTGTTGAATTGGGGTTGTAACCTCACCCTACCTCCGTTGTTCTCGGGTCGGTTCTCATGAGATTTCTCTTGGAATGCTGGAGCGAGGACTCACTTTAGTATCTTTTTCTCTGTCACAGGCTGGGTGGAGAAGGAAACCTACTACTAGTCCCCTGTCCTGCACGCCGTGGAGTATCATACCACACACTCTGCATCCATCACCCACCCCCTCTCTGTGTACTTCAGTCTTGGAAACTCGGAATTCTACCCTGGTAGGAAAGCACCGAAGCATGTGGGGGAAGCCAGACGTCCTGGAATGAAGCATGTAGCTATACTGGGGGGGTGGGGGGAGGGCTGCCTGAAAAACATCCATCTATAGAATGACATCGGGGGAAGGTTTTTACGTGCCTTTTTGTTTTTGTAAAAAAGGAAAACCTGGAAAGACTGAAAGAATACATTTTATATCTGGATTTTTACAAATAAAGATGGCTATTATAATGGACTTTGTCTTGTGTCCGTGTCGCTTCTTGGGTGTGTGTGTGTATGTATGTGGGATCATCTGCAGTTCTCTGTGTGGGTCCCCAGGCCGGCAGCTTCCCCTGGGGCTTGTTAGGAAGGCCAGCCACACGCACGGAGGCCAATCAGCAGTGTGTGGAATGTGCTCTCCAGGTGCCTGGTTCCCATTCAGGTATGAGAAGCAGGGTTAAGAGGAAACCCTGTGCCCGTGCTTATTTGGAGTAGGTGAGGCTCCCTGGCCCATTTTTTTTCGGGTGCTGTGCTGTGACTCCACCTGCTGCCTGGGCTTCTGGCCCCTTGACAGGAAACTTCAGCTGAGGGACTTCCAGACGCAGGGTGTAATGAGCCTTAGCTCGGGCCTTCATGTGCGGGCCCCTCAGGCCTTCCCGCTGGCTCTCTGAAGACCACCGCAGCCTCCAGTGCCCCAGACTCAGGTTTGCCTGAGGCAGGGATCTGCACACACTAGTCAGGCCTGGGTGCTCATCCGGTGCTTCTCTCCATCCGACTCGTTCTGAAGTTGGCACCAGCAGAACCATTTCAAGAAGTGGTCATGTGCTGGAGGCCCTGGTAAAAAGGTGGAGGGGATCAGTTGCTTCAGGGTCGCAGCAGAAAACACCTGCTTTTAGGGGTCCTGTAAGGCCTCTCGGAGGACTGGTCACTGCCGAGCACTTCCGCTGGCGGTCATCGCCGATTTGTCCCCTTTGAGCAAGGAGCGAGTACGACAAGGAGTACTCTCACCTCGGGCACCAAACAGTGATCATCCTCCGCCAGAAGATCATCGTATTTTTTTCTTCTGTAAAGTTTAATTCATTCCTTAGGCTTCTGTGATGCTCTGACGGGAGGAAGGGGAGGAAGGAGGGTGACCCCCACACACTGCTGCTGCTGCTGCTGCCACTCCGGTGGCATGACCTGGAAGGGCAGGACTGTCCCTTCATCTGGGACACCTCTAGGCTTGCAGGCAAGGCCTCAATGAGCCGTGGTCCAGGCCAACGTAAGGACCCTTAAAGACCTCGAGATGAGGAGGCTGGAGACCAACGGTAATTAGGTCTAACTTGAGGTCATCTGGCACTGCAGGGACTCAGCTGCGATGGCAGGAGAGACGCCACTCTGTGTGCCTAGACTGGCACTGGTCTTCTCAGGCTTGTTCCCACCCCAGGCCCCAGATGTCCTTTTTTTCTGCCCTTTTCTATTTGACAAAAAAAAAAAAATACAAATTTTCACTAATCTATTTTTTTGAGGGATGTTTGGGAAGATTATTTTTTTTCTTTTTGTGGTGGTTACTATTTTTATTTTAATACTAGGATTGAACCCAGAGGTACTTTACCACTGAGCTGCACCCCTAGTCCTTCTCATTTTTTATTTTGAGACAGGGTCTCACTCAGTTGCCCAGGCTGGCCTTGAACTCGTGATCCTCCTGGCTCAGCCTCCGGAGTCACTGGGATTCCAGGTGTGTGCCACCGTGCCCAGCTCCCGCTCACCTTCTGGATAGCATTTAGGTCCTTCCTCTTGGGGAAACGCTCAGTGGGCCCTAGTGTTTGAATAACTTGCTGTGGCACTACACCCCTGTTTCTGTTCCCCAATGGACTGTGAGTTCTATAATATCACAGACCAGATTGTACCCTCCCCAACGTCAAGCACATTCAGTGTTTGCTGAGTGAATGAATGTTCATTCCCAGAATTTTTTTTTTTCTTTTTTCTTTTTTGGATGTTGCCCGAGCCGCCATAGTTTTAACATTGATGGTCCTCTCACCTGGAGTCTGTTTCTTGGCTCAGAGCTGACACTTCGCCCAAGGGAACTCCGTGCCCAGGCTTGCCACCAACCAGTCTGTTAGTTAGGGCCTCTCCTCCTCTCTCCAGGCTGAAGTTGCAAGACGGAGAGTTTACGAATGAACCCTGCATGGAACTGGCTGTGATGGCGTTGAGTGGGGACCGTGGCCAACAAAGGTCTTCGGTAAAAAGATGAGCTCAAAAAGAGACATGGGGACACTCATCCCTGGACTTGCCTGGGCTCTAGAGCTTTTTCATCCTTGTCCTGGGCCTCAAGTGATCTCACAGGAAAACCCTCCTTATTCCCGGCTAATGTGGAATCCGCTATGAAGAGCGCTGACGAGTCCCCGACACACAATTCTGACTCTCTCTCAGCTTTGAAATCATTAACAGCCTTTCCCCCCTCTAACCTAGAGGGTCTGTGAGGTCCCAGAACCTGACTGCTCATTTCCTTTTTTTCCCTAATGCCCAGGTCAGGGCCTCACACAGAAAACTCCTCATTAAGACAGTGGCCCAAGCTCTGTACTCACAGAGAAGGGCCAAGGGCCAAAGAGCTTCGTCCATGCACCATGTGGTCAGAGGTGAAGGCAAGATTGAGACCCACGGGCCCACATGTGACATGTCCCACCGTGACTCTGTGCCACCTCTGAGGCAAACCCGCTGGGCAGGCGTTGAGAGTGGTCTCCACTGTGGTTCCAGAAGCCTCACCCAGATTTTCAGGTGGGCAACGTGGGCACATGGCTCACCTCTCCAAAGCCTCTCTGTCTACAAATTGGAGAGGGCCACAGCCTCCCTCAGGAGGCTGCCGTGGAGTTTAAATGAAATAAAATGTGGAAAGGGCTTGGCACAGTGCCCGATCCTCTGTAAAGTTTCAGGAAACATTTCCCCACCCCCACACACATCTCCACTGCGACTGTACTCCAGGAGTCCCCTGAAGATAAACCCAGGCGGGGAGTTTGATTTCCCACGTAATGGAACTACCTATTTAACTCTACAGTGATTGTCACGTGCCAAGCAATGTCTTGCATTATAACCATTTTATAAATGAGAAAACTGAGGCTCAGAGAGGCGAGGTAGCTTGGCAGAAGTCCCACAGCTCATAAGTGGCAGAGGTGGGCAAGTCTACCTCCAACCCAGTCAGATGTGGAGTCCAGGATCCTAACGCTTTGTACCTGGCACCTGTGCCTGCTAGGGAAGTGGATTACGGTGTAAAGAGCTACAGCAAGGGCCAAGAACCTGGGAAGGGCAGCGTTTTTATGAAAGTACAAAGAACAGGGAAGGTTAGAATTGGTGTTCCAAAATAAGATCATGGAAACTTTCTTGGAAATTAAACCCACGTTGCTGAACAGTTACTCAAATGAATTTGCCCCCAGGAGCTGCCGGGTGATCAAGCTGCGACTTGTGCAATGGGAAAGCAAGAGGGCAGTGGTGCTAATCCTGGGCAGGCTCGGCCTGCCTCTCCCATTGGGCTAAGGGCCACCTGCTTCCCAGGCTGTGGCCCCCTCGGGACAGGGCTTCCAGCTGAAGGGTGGCAGGTCCCTCACGTTCCACCGGCTGCAGAAACGCCCCTCTGCGTTAATGATTGCTTTCCAGGACTCAGAGGTCTTAACACTGTCTTTCCCGGACCCTGCTGTCTATAAACTGTCTTTTCCTATCGGCTCCCTGCTCTTCCCTCCTCTTCTCTTCCTTTCCCTTCCCTTCCCTCATCCAAGGTTCTGACTCAGTACAGTTAATTTGTGCGTAGGAAAGCAGAGCTGTTTAAAGACGTTGTTCAGTAATGTGAAGAATCCTTTTGTAGTTTGAATAATTGCTCCGTTTGAAACTAGTTGCAAGCTCTTACATTCTTCCTAAAAATGACAGGCATGTAAGATGCTAATGCCAGCTAATTTGTAACAGAGATGTACTTTCCCCCTTTACTGGTCTTCCCTGTGTATTCTCCACGCCCAAGATGCCTTCAAGACCAATGAGCGTGCTCAAAGCCGGCTCTTCATCCCATATGGCTGTGCCAGGAGAGAAGCCCAGAGTTCCTGCAGGCCACCTGTTCTAGACCCCATCGTCTCTGGGGCCAGCAGGCAGGGTTTCCTAAGGAAAGGAGAACCAACATTCACTACATGAACTACCGCCTGCCACACTGTCTTTGGCACTTTGTTTATTTGATCCTATGAAGCAGACAGAGCTGGACAGTATTGCCCTGTGCAGAGGGAAACTCAGAGAGTTTAGTGACTTTTACTGAATGAGGGAGGAAGTGTTTGAGCACAGATTTATAAGCCTAGGGTCTTTCCACCACACCAAGGGCTGTGCTCTAGGGGGGCATAAAAGCCCCCCACGTTGTCGTTGGCAGTTTTGACCTCGACATTTCACCCTAAAGCTGAGACCCAACACATCATCTCACACACATAAATGTGGGCTCACAGACATGTGGGTCCACACACTAGGCCCTGCATCTAGGTATGCTCATCCAAAAGTAGCAGTGAGGGCTGGAGCTCCCTGGTTCTTGAAGAAGCCCTGTGCTTTTCTTCTTGGCCCCATTTTTTCCAACATCCCTTATGGGAGGCACGCTCACCTGACCACTCTGGGCAGTGGAATGGACGCTGACCTGATATATGCATCACTTCCAGGGCTGACCCCTAAATCCTTGCAGAGCAGATCATTCTCCTACGTCTGCCAGCCGAATGGCGGAAGGCAGAGTGAAGCCCTCCTTGGCTGCACACTAGCATCCCGTGGGGAACTTCAAACCTCTCCAGGCCCAAGCTGCATTCAAGACCAATGAAGCCTGAATCTCTGGGAGTGGAACCCGGGCATGGAGATCTATTAAAACTCTCCAGGTGACTCTGACGTGCAGCCAAGGTTAAGAACCATGGCCTCAGAGCAAAGCGCGAGCCCAGTCCAGCAGTATAAGCAACAGCTGGGAGCTTGCTAGAAAAATGGACATTCTCAGGCCCCACTCCAGTCCTACTGAATGAGAAACTCTGGGGTTGGGTTAAGCCCTCCGGGTGATTCTGTTGTACACTGATCACTGCCCTGGAGACAGGCCCTGGGTCCTGCACTGCTGCTTGGAGAAGGGCCCTGTGCACAGCCACCCTCTCACAATACCCATGTTGGACTAGCGTGAGGGTGAAAAATAAACTTACTGAGTTAAGCCTCCGATTCCCTAGGTAAAGCGACCCTGTGGCTTCAGAGAGAAGGTGGAAGAGTTGAAGGTGGGGAGTGAGCAGTGGTGTGCAGGAACGGCTCATTTGTTCAGGGTTTGGGAATGCAGCGAGCCTGCTGACTTCCCCCTGTTAACACAAAGTTGACCAAGGCTGGAAGAGTCACACCATGGAAATCATCAAATGCCACACACCAGGACTTCTTTTCCCGGGAGCTAGTGGTTGAACATTAACCAGCACACCACTGGACTCCGGGTCACAACGGCAGAGTGGCGCAAGGGCCCTGCACCGTCATGAACTATCGAAGGAAAGGCCATTCCCTGAGGCTCCAAGCCCCAGCCAGCACCGGGCTGCTCTCAACCACGCCCTGTGGGTACCAAGTCCTTGTACTTAGAGCTTCTGGAAGCTGAGCCAGGAGGACCATGGAAGCATAGGAAGCAAGAAGTGCCTTCCAGGTTAAGAATCAAGAGTAGCTGGAGAGTGGGTTTCTCAGCCTTGGTGCGGTAAACCCTTTGGGTCAGATAGTTCTTTGTTGAGGGTGGTCCTCTTGTTGGTAGCATGTTCAGCAGTATCCCTGGCCTTCACCTGCTAGGTGCCATTAGCCATCCTTCTCCTCCAGGCTGTGCTACAGAAAAGGATCTCCAGGCATTTCTAAATGGCTGCTGGAGGGCAAAATCACCCCTAGTTGAGAACCACTGGTGAAGAACTCTGTAGATGGATCTGATATGCGGATGCTAACACTCAATAATAAGGTGAGGGAGAGGGGGGGAAGAGAAGTTCATTGGATCAGACAAAAGGGAATGAAGGCAGGGAGGGGGGCTGGGAACAGGAAAGATCGTGGAAGGAATTGGATGTAACTCTCCCGTGTTCATATATTATACACCACCAGTGAAACTTCGTGTACAGTCGCAAGAATCGGATCCTAATTAGGATGGATTATACTCCAAATAAATATCAAAATAAATTCTACTGTCATGTATACATACAAAGAACAAATAAACAAATAAGTCACTTGGAAGTCTGAGGCAGGAGGATGGCAAGTTTAAGGCCAGTCTCAGCTACTTAAAGAGACCCTGTCTCAAGGGGCTGGGGTTGTGGCTCAGTAGTAGAGTGCACGCCTAGTACGCATGAGGCACTGGGTTCGATCCTCAGCAACACACAATAAAGATATTGTATCCACCTACAACTAAAAAATAAGTATTAAAAAAAGAGATTCTGTCTCAAAATAAAAAATAAAAAGGGTTAGGATGCAGCTCAGTTGTAAAGCACCTCTGGATTCAATTCCTAGTACCTCCCCGCAAAGTGTTAGATATATAGGAAGAGTCAGCCTCATGGGGGAGGGACAGATCCCATTACAATTTAGAGGAAAAGATCCTCGGGTTCAACAACAATCTCTGTGGACCTCCCCATTTGTTTCGAATCAATCTTGACCCCCTCTGTTCCCTCTCTGATCACTCCATTCCCTTCTCAACCACACAGTTCCTGGAGACGATATCACTACATTTAATTTTTGGATTGGGAGTGTCCAATGGTGCTCCTAGAATGCTCCAGGTGGGTAGGCCTCTCCCTGGACACTATTGGTCTTCATTCCTCCCTCAAGAAAGTATGATTCAATGACTGAGAATACTAGTTCAAATGCCGTCTTGTCTGATGGATCCTGGCTCTGCCACACTTCAGCTGAGTGACTTTAAGCAATTTTTTTTTTTTTTTGAAATCAGGGGTTGAACCCAGGGATGCTTAACCACTGAGCCACATCCTCCGTCCTTTTAAAATATATTATTTAGAGACAGGGTCTCTCTAAGTTTCTTAAGGCCTCAATAAGTTCCTGAGGCTGGCTTTCAACTTGTGATCCTCCTGCCTCAGCCTCCTGAGCCACTGTGATGACAGGCATGCACCATGGCACCTGCTTAAGCAAATTTCTTGACCTCTCTGAGCCTCCATTTCCTTGTTGAGCAAATGAGGCTTTCTCCATTTGAAAATATTTTCTTTCCATGAAAAAATTACTCAACAAATATTGGCTATTGTTTTTCACGAAACAGATTTTACAGGGTCTAACCAGTGTGAAGGACTCTGCACCACAATCTGGGGACAGAGTCTGGCTCTGCCTTTGCCTTGTGTTGAGCAAACACAACACAAAGTCTCAGTCCCTTGCTACTCACAGTCCAGAAGACGGTGCAATGATCAGGGCTTAAGAAGATGTGTGGTAAGTGCCGAAATAAGAAAATGCTCCGGTATTTAAAACTCACTGGAGGAGGCTTGGAGACTGGGAGGAGAGCGGCTCCTTGAGAAATTAAAAGTGGGTACTGGGCAGAACTTCCTGTGCTCCAGTGGGGGTATCTCGATTTTTCTGGGCCCTCCTGATGGACCCCCAAATCTTATCTTTATTTCCTTTTCTCTTTTCTCAATCATGCCCAACCCCCATTACTTTGTTCTGCCCATAGGTAACCATTTTAGTGTTCATCTTTTAATTTCAGTGTATTTTTGCAACCTGGGAATTGTGTGTGTGTGTGTGTGTGTGCGCACATGCTTGTACACATGCTTTTTAACTTTTAACATAAGCAATCTCTAAGGGACACAAAAGTAGAGATGATAATGCAGCAAACCTGCACGTAGCCATCACCTAACTTGAACAGTGGCCAACATTGTGTCAGTTTTGTGCCGTCTCTTTACTGCCTTCCATCCCCCATGCTTTCTTTGAGTATTTTAAGATCTATCCCACACGTCCTTTCACCCATAACCCTGCAGTATGCATCTTCATCAGAAAAGTGACCTTTAGAAAACTCATAACCATCAAGCAGATTCTTTCTCCACCTCTGCCACTTTTCTTGCGAAACATCTTGTCCTTAAGATCCATCCGGGTTGCTCTGGGCACTCCTAATCCACTGCTTCTAATTGCTGAGTACTCTTTATTGAGTGCATCCACCACATTTGACCTCTTCTAAGTAATGGCCACCCAGGTGGTGTGCTGCTCCCCTCCAGTGCCAGTAAAGCAGAGTGAACACCCTCACACGTGGCTCCTTGTGGCTCCGTGGGAACTTCCCTGGAGGCAGAATGGTGGGTCACATGGTACATGCATTTACATAATCTGACCCAAAGGACCAGACTGCCCTTCAGCATGGCTGCACCAGTGCACACGCCTCCCACCGTGCGTGAGGGTTCCCAAGCCCCCTCCTCCTGCCAAACACTAGAAGTATCCAGCTTTCTAGCTTGTTCTCAGCCTGGAGGATGTAAATTTCCATTGAAACTCATATTTCTTGGGTGATTTACAATGATTTGAGTATTGTGCCATATGTTTGCATGTTTGCTAGATTTTTTTTTTTTTTTTGCAGTATTAGGGAATGAACCCAGAGACTCTCTACAGAGACTGAGCTATATCTCCAGATCTTTTTTTATTTTTATTTTGACACAGGGTCTTCCTAGCCTGCCTAGACTGACCTAGAACTTGTAATCCTTCTGCCTGAGCCTCTCAAATCACTGGGATGTACCATTGCACCCAGCCATTTGTTAGAATTTAGAGTTAACTTTTCTATTCATTGCTCGTTCATATCTTTTCCCTGATTTGTCATTGGGATTGATGTCTTTTTCCTATTTGGAGGTGTTCCTGGTGTATTCTAGGTACTAGTCAGCTTTAGACCTGGCAAGCATCTCTCCATTCTGTCATTTGACCTTGGGCAGAACCCTTTTGACCCAGAATCCACCCTCCCCTCCCATTGCCAGATCAGGGAAGCCACCTGCCTGATGCCACCCATTTGTGGAACTCCATACTCTTTGCCAGGGCTGGCTATAGGAGCAGAGTTATGACCTGTTCTCCACTGAGAGAGAAGTCCGTCAGAGGGCTTCCTAGAAAAATGTCCTCACTTTCCAGAGGCACAGGAAGACCTAGTGTTTCTCCCCTCAGGTGTTCTTGGGCTGTGACCAGGAGCTTCTGCAGCCACCTTGCTTTTAGCCTGAGAATAAAACCCATCAGGAAGGCTCCAAATACTCAGTGGCATGATTGAGACACTGTATCAATGACCCTCAGGGCTGCCCAACCTCTGGACTTTTCCTTTTCAGTGAGATAATAGTTGTCCACTTTGTCTAACCTACAGGGAGCCAGAGTTTCTGATACTTTCGGTGAGAAGGATATTGATAGACATCATCCCTAAACCAAAGATTTTCAAATATTCTGATCACAAACCACCACTCAGAATGACTTTTTTTTTTAATATGGCCATCCAGAATACATCTAACAGAAGCAATGCCTACCTCCTTCACTTCATGATGTCCAGTGTGCTCACATAAGCACTCTATCGTCCTATTTCTCACTGTAGTTTTGTTTTTTTTTTTTTTTTTTTTAATGATAAATGTGACCCACAAAGTTAATTACACAAGCTACGAACAGGCCATGATCCACAGTTTGAAAACACGACTTTAAGTCTCAGATTTCTGAACTGGGGCCTGACGGAATAATAGGCTTTAGTCAAGTAAGGTGGGGGCAGGGAGGGAGGTGTGTGTGTGTGTGGGGGGGGGTTCTACATAAGAGGCCTGCGGAGGAGGCCTCAGTTGGACAAGCCAATCAGACACCTCCCTCCCCCAAGGGTGACCAGTGAGGGAGCCCTTGATAAGCTTTTGTGGATTGGCTGTGTCCCCTCCCATAGCTCTCCTCCCAGGATGCCTTTCTGCAGCCTTATTCTGGGAGTAGATAAGACTAGAGCTCTTATCTCACCTCTGCCTGGCCCTCAGGACACTGTGGGCCCTGAAGTCTGCTAATTAGAGATGGCTGGGAGGATTACCAGGCCCTGCTCTGGCAGCTGTGCCCAGCTCTGAATTCAATACCCAGTGCCACACAGGGTAAGGGCTCACCTTGATAAGCCCCCAAGACAAAGCAAGAAGACAGATAGGGTTTGTTCTCCACAAAGCAGTCACCCTCTGAATACAGTTTTTGTTTAAAGCCCCAGGGCTGGGAACATTCCATGGCCTGGTAAACTCCCTGTCTGCTCAAGGTCAGGCCTTCCTCAGCATTCCTCTCTGGAAATGTCTCCCACGGCTGGCCCTGCTCCTGCCCCCTGCTCTGGGGGCAGTTATGTAACTCTTAGGAAGACCTAGAAATGCAAGCATATGGTGCCCTCAATTCCCGGCACAGCCTGCCTGCTTCACATTTTTAGCTGGTGCTGAGAGACTGGCTTTCACACACACAAGGGCGCACATGAGCGCACACACACGTACACGGCCCTGACTCACAACCACATTTCTGCTGCAGTATTTTAGACTTTTTGCAAGTTAAATACAACATCTGGAGCCTCGTAAAAGTGAAAGCATAGGATATTTGTCCCTGTAACTGCAAGGAAGGGGAAATGCATACATTAGAATAGAGAGCAGGAAAGGCCTCTGAGGCAGGATGCAGGAGACCACAAAGTAGTGCCACTGTAGAGCCAGGGCTCCTTGAGGCCTGGGCTTTGGCTCCAAGGACAGTACATGACTGACAGTTGAGTTCTGTGACCAAAGCCCACCAGGCTTGGCGCTGAGTGCACAATTTCCATGTGCACCAATTATATAATTGCAATAAGTAAAATGTTAAGGAAGAAAGCTAGATTTGGGGGGAGGAGGTATCTATAAAATATGTTCCACAAAATGTTTTACTAAAGACCCTGAAAATTAAGATTCAGAAAGCATTTTGCTTAAAGAAGAAAGTATGAGTAGATATTTACAGAGGAGTATAGTTGTTACAAACGCTATTTGTGAAATTAGGGTCAACCCAGATTCTCATTCTGGCTCTACAACTTACTAGCTGAGACCTTCAATAAGTCTCTTTTAACCTCGAAGTCTTAGTTTCCCAATATGTAAAATGGACAAAACATTGTGAGAGTGTTTGTGAGGATTAAGTGAGATTACAGAGCATTTAGCACCATGACTACAGAGAAAGGACTTCTAAATGCAGCTGATAGTACAATTGACTTTAAATGCAACTAAAACGCCTTTCGATTGGATGATGGAACAGATTTTAGGTCAATTTCCTTTTCTCTCTTACTCTGTAAAGTCTGACCTACTGGAGAGAGGAGGAGTCCTGTGAGCTGGCTGCTTCCATAAGCTAACTCAGAGTGCCCTGCACACCTAGAAGCTGCAGGACCTTCATCTGCCAGCAGGGCTGGCTCATAGGGGTGCCACTACTGGTTTGTGTTGCACTTGCTTTGCTTGATCAAGACACACTCTCTCTCTCTCTCTCTCTCTCTCTCTCTCTCTCTCTCTCTATATATATATATATATATATATATATATATATATGGCTTTCCAGGTGTGGCTACCAATGCGTACAGTAAATGCAAATGGCAAACAGAGCAGAGAGTAGATTCACTAAAGAGGGCCCTGATCCAGTCCTCAGAGGGTTTGCTGGCTGCCTAGGCACAGTTGGCTTCCCTCTGATGCTCTCTTCTTACACAGTACCTGCCCTTTCTGTTTACCTGTGTTCGTAATAAGCAGGTAGTAAGGATGGGTACCCATCACGGTGTGTAGCTTGTAGATCATTTTAGTGAAGAAGAAACTTCTACCATTTCCCAAGTTCTAGTTAAATGTCAGGAGATATATATATATATATATATATATATATATATATATATATATATATATATATTTCTCTTAATCCTCACAACAACCCTATTAATTCCTCTTTACAAATGAGGAGAGGAGCCTCCCTCCGCCCCCCACAGGCTGCTGAAATGTCCAGTTGTAAAGGGGCAGGGATGATGGAGAAAAGATTTATTTTAGCACCAACCACTATGAGATACCCTGTAAATATCATCTCATTTAATCCTTTTAACAACCCTGAAGCACCATCCTTATTATAAAAGATTTTGCATTTCTCTTCACTGTCCTCTGCCCGGTACAGGACCGTTGACTGGGGCTCTTCTATTACTGTGGTCCTGCAAGGGTTAGCCAGGAAAACTTCTCTTAGGGTTGAGAAGGGGTCCTTGCATTTACAAGCAGGCAGTCCATTTTGGAACTGGACACTGCAATAGGCACTCGATTACTGCATGGGCATGATCTCACTCAGTCTTCATACAGTTCCTGAGGTCAAACTGCCACCGTCCTACCTCACAGGAGAAGGAGCAAAGGCTGGGAGGTTCTGAGGATGCACACAGTAATCGTCCAAGTGGGTCCAATTGCCCAACCCACCCTCTGTCTGGGATGCTGATTGGTTTCTGAGCCACGGTGGCCTCCTAGGTCCAACCCACAGATCCTAGCAAGACTTTGCTGGTGGGTTTTTGGACTGGGGCCCCATGAAGCTGACCTTGGCCTCCAAAGCCAGCCAGGCCTCTGGCAAACAGGAAAAAGAACCTGGAGACACCCACCGGCATCCAGAGTCATCCAGTAAGAAGTCCCACACTTAAAACTAAGTGCGTTCTCGAAATGTTAGACATTTTAAAAGTGTCAATATGATAAAATAATTTTAACAGAATCTATAGTCCTGCTACCAAGCAAACCATTACTGCTTGCATGTATTCTGCTTCATTCTATGTGTATGGATTTATTGTTATATATATGACACTAATGTTATAAACTTGAGGAGACAGGGAAGGTTTGCCAGGCCAGGGAATGTCCACACTGTGATTTTTAATGATAGCATTTCCCCCTGCATTGGGTCATTTACCTGAGCATCTGCCAGATGTCTAACATTGAAGTGGTTTCTGTGATAAACACTCTTGTGTATAAAGTCTTCTCAACATTTAGACCGGTTTCCTTAGGTCATATCCACAGGAGTGGATTTACGAGATCAAAGAGGGAGGACATTTCAAGGCTTTCAGTATCGCTGAATAGCTTTCCATGGGGGACTGAGGGAGGATTCGGGTACTTTGAACGCTTCCACTTATATCCTAAAAGGTTCATTCATGAAAACAGTTAAAATGTACTTCCGTTGAGAGATAGTCACTCTTTTGGAGAGTGTTTACGTTTAAATCCAGATCAGAGTTGAAATAGAAAATCTTATGTCCTAACGATGGGCATTCAGGCATCAGAGAGCAGGTTAGGGAGGTCCTGTGGGTTAGGATTTTTCTGGTGACCCTGAGTGGGTGGCCATTTATTCTGCCTATACTTAAGACTGCACTTGGTTCCCAGCCCTGGTTAGAATTCTCAAGGAGGTCAAAGGTCATGGGAGAAGTGAAATATTTCCTGAATCCACAGACTTTGAATGATCAGGTCTTTTCTCCTGCAGATGCCAAAGTAACCCAGTAATGATGTATAATCATGGGATAATACCTTCAAACTGTCCCTATGTGCAGCAGTCACCCAGGTACATAAATACTGTTGAATTGATTTTGTTGTCAGTGTGTGGGCTCCAGAGGTGAAAGACGAAGAACCCAGTCCAGTTTTTTTTTCACTCTTATAAATCTACCTGCCGTCCGGCATCACCCCACCAATGTTACTGCCATTGGTTCTGTGATCCCCAGGAATGAGATGGAGATGATCAGCAGGTGGGCCATCTCCCTAGGGGAAGGGAGCCTAAGAGTTCTGCAGGACTGAGATGCGAGTAGATGAGAATATCACCTCTTTGCCTGGCTGGATAAATCCATCTCATCCTAAATGCACTCTGTCTGCTCTGTGATCCTCCCCATCCCCAAATCTTGGCAAGTACCCCTTAGTTCATTGACATCCAGTCCACATTAGAATCTTTTGACCTGGGCTTTGCCCTACACCACTCACATTCCTCCTTAGAAGTATCACACTTATCCCTCTCCAAGCTGCTGGGGCACACTAACGGACAGCGCCCACCAGGAAGTGTCTCTGCTGAAGGGAGATGAATGCCTGCCTCAAGATCACAGCCATCCTTCCCAGGGCAGTCCACACCCCGCGAGGCATATAGGTCTGCCTCCCTCATTCCAGTCTCCTCCAGAGTCAGCTGGGCCTCTGGGAAGGCTGCTTTGTGACCCGTCTTCTGTCTCTGCCCAAACTGTTTCTCAGTTTTCCTTTTCCTGAAGGTGTCAAGCCCAAGGATATTCCCTGATCAACATCCTACCTGGAAATCTCCATCTCTGCATCTGCTTGTGGAAAATCCAAACCGTGACGTTAATCCGACATGACATATTCACTGGCTGCTTTCTTGGTCCCTTATCTAATACATATTATCTAGCAACAACATGGGGATAAGGTCACAACTCAAAATAAATAGGTTGCTTAATGTCTCTGTGACTTGTGTGTGTGTGTGTGTGTAACTTGGTTTTTTTTTTCCCGATTCTCACAAGTTTTGGCACTCTCTGACTCCTATTTCTAGATTACAGATGGATTTTTTAAAATTGATTTATTTATTCTAATTTGTTATACATGACAGCAGAATGAATTTCAATTCATAGTACACATGGAGAGCACAATTTTCATGTCTTTGGTTAGACGCAAAGTAGAATCACACCAGTTATGTCTTCATACATGTACTTAGGGTAATGATATCCATCTCATTCCACCAGCTTTCCTACCCCTACCCCCTCCCTTCCCCACCCTTCCCTTTGCCCTATCTAAAGTTCCTCCATTCCTCCCATGCTCCCTGTTCCATCCCCGAACTGGATCAGTATCCTCATATCAGAGAAAACATTTGGCATTTATTTTTTGGGGATTGGCTTACTTCACTTAGCATAATATTCTCCAACTCCATCCATTTACCTGCAAATGCCATGATTTTATTCTCTTTTAATGCTGAATAATATTCCACTATGTATAATATACCTCAGGGTTTTGTTGTTGTTGATGTTAATAATCAGATGACCTTAAAATAGGAAAATTATTCTGGATAAAAAGAATTCAACATAATCATGAGTTGTTAGAAGTGGAAGGAAGCAGAAGAGAGAGATGTAACTATGGAAAAGGATCAGAGAGATGCAGTATGGAAAGTGCAGGACTTGCTGTTGCGGTCTTTGAAGATGGAGAGAGACCACAAACAAGAACTCTAGGTGGCCCCTAGAAACTGAAAAAGGTAAGGGAATAGATCCTTCTCCAGAGCCTACAGGAAGGAATGTGACCCTGCCAACACCTTGATTTTACCCTTGTGAGATCCATGTCACACTTCCATCCCACAAAATTGCAAAATAAAAAAAAAAGTCTACATTACTTTAAGCTATTACATTTGTGGCAGTTCAGGACAGTAACAATAGGAAACTAATACACTGGGCAAATTCACTCTCTACTCACTTATAGGGGCAGCCCCCAAGGGAACAGCAAGGAGGAAGCAACTAGTACAACTTGTTCACACAAATTACTCTTGTCACTTCTGTCCTGGTGCCACCAGCTAGGTTGAAAAGTTCTAATATTTTTCTGTAACCCACTTTTTTGGAGTGAAAAAAATACATCCAAGAATTTTAGCATCGAAGGAGAGTAGAGTGTCTATCAATCGTTTTCAAGCCTACTTTTAGAGGAAGAACTCTTTTTTTATTTTTAAGGGAAATCACAGACATGCAGTATCCAAGACAGATAAAAGTGGAGCTGTCCTGATTGAAGCCCAAAGTCCGTTTTTGTCTTTTGCTTCACCAAGGAATTCTAGGTCTGAGGGCAAAGTGTAAAAATTGCAGACATGGTCACTGGATCCCTAGGCTGGAGAAGCAAAGCAAAATCAAAACTCGGGTCTCTAGCCTTCATCCAGAGCCTAGAGAAAGAGATTGACTCTATGATGTTCTCAGCAGTAGGCTGTCTCCTGGCCTAGACTCTCGGATTTCTGTGGTCCGTGAAATCTAGGAAGCTTTGCAGAACACTCCTCAATTGCTTATAGGCGGATCTACACCTTTGTTTGCATGTGTGTGTGTGTGTTATGTACTGATTTTCACACCTGTTGTCAATGGAATAGACAATTTACTACTCTTTGGTGTGACTGTCCAGTTGCTGAAGGCCTGTCCGAGTCCAAGCCTCTCTACCCACCAAGATACCAACACTCCACACTGAAGTCACTAAGGCCTTGCCTCCAGCGTCTCCTTTCAAAGTTCAAAACCATTTCATTGATTCAAATGCTCACATCTTGTCATGTTTAAACAGGTTTAATATCGAGCCCTAACAAATTCTCTGGATTCTTGCCATTATAATTCTTTTTTTTTTCTTTTCCCTTCTACATAAACAAATGTGGCATCTTACAAGTCACTGACCTCTTAGATTTGAAAAAAACATGGTATGTGTCTTGGAACGGTGAGAAAGAAATTAATCTGTTAATGCCTTTTGGGGATAAAGTAGAAATTAAGAGACCACAAAGAGTGAAAAACATGTGTGTGCTCGTGGGTACGTGTGTGTACATGCGTGTGCAACACAGTGTGAGGGATCTGAACATCCAAGAACAAGAGAAGAGAGGGGATGGAGACGCAGAGGAGGTTTTCTAAGCCTATATCAAGTTTATATTCTGGTCTAAAAAAATTAAATTAAGATCCTCATTTGCTTGGGGAAGCAAATGAGATTTTAAAATGGTCCACGGAGTTTGTAACAATGACATTCATCACTTCAGAGTCAATAATTAATCAAGTGAACATAGACTATATAACTTCAAGCATAATTGAACTCCTTCGTGCTACAAAATGGATGCACTTACTATTTCTGTGTGCCAGCTAAAGATTAGATGGCAGCTAATGTGAACCCATAGCAAATGACAACAGGATATGTCTGCTCTGTCAGTCCATTTGGTTACATGAACTATTAATGCATTTCACCAGGAGTCTTAATCAAGGTCAGCAGCTAAAAGGTACTTGCCAATCCTGGAATGATATTTAAGATCTAAAAAATAAAAAAAGATACTTTTGAAATACAGACGTTATTAACTTTCATTAATTAATAATCAAGACATGAGTTTGTTATTCAAACAATTTTGTTTGGGAACAGAAGGAGGAACCAAAATTGCAATCCAGGGACTTGTTATTTCGTCTTTCCTGCTACAAAAATTAGCTATCACTTGGTGTCTAGCCAAGGCCATGAAGTCCCATTTTGCTTGCCTTTCATTATAAATTTGGAGATGTGCTCCTCTGGAAAACAAATTCTGCATTAACACATAATAAAATTCTGTGCAAAAGGACAACAGACCTTTAAAAATCACACCAAGGGGAAAAAAAAAAAAACAACAACAACAGTTTTCTGCTAAAAGATTCATCATGTTGTTCTCTGCAATTCACCAACATGGATGCACAAGGCTGGACTATTTTTGTGTTTGGCAGAAAAGCATAAAGGTCTAAAGAAGAAATATCCCTGATGGCTTTGCTGAACAGAACATAATGAACCCCAAATCTCTCAGCTCCTGCAACTCCCTCCACAGCCCTCCCAGCACTCCCAGACCTGTTCCCAGGGGGCTTGGCACACGCTGCTGGCATTTAGCAATGCTCGGAGCTGATCCTATGGAAGGTTCTGGCAGATACGGATGCAGAAGGGACCGCTAAACACAGCCCTATGGGAACAAATGAGATGAGCCTTCTGAAAATCTGGCAAATAGGCACCGTCTGTGAAATCATGTCCCAGAGTGGAAATCATGGTGCGTTTCCACATGCGGAATTCTGCAGAGCAGAGCCCACCCGATTCAGAGAAGGCACATGCCAGAATTCTTAGACATTTCCTAAGGGAGTACCACGTGCAAGGTGTTACATAGGGCACCAGAGAGCATGCAAATTGTAGGATCCACCAATGCCACATTTTGAGGACTCTGAAGAAAGAGGAACAAATGGGAATGTAGCTTAGTTTTCTAGCAATGACAGGAACCGCTGTCTTGCATGTGCTCTGACCTCACGCTTTAGCCTTTATCTTCAGGGCTTGCTCTCGACAGCAGTCACAGCAACAAGCCTACAGAGTCACGACACCCACTGGGCCACAACCAAAGGGAACAAAGAGGACAGAGGCCCTGTGGCTGAGTGATGCTCCCGTTGTCCCTGCCTGGACTGGGATCCAGAGAAGTAGAGTGTCATTCAGCCTGGCACCACAATTAAGTTTAGAACAATTTCATCAGCCCCAAACAAAATCCTATTCCCTTTAGCTACCACCTCCTCAACCCAAGGCAACTACTAATCTGCTCTCTGTCTGGAGAAATCAGAGATTTGCCTGTTGTGGACACGTCATGCAAGTGGAATTACACATAAGACCTTTGGCGTCTGCTTCTGGCTTCTTTCATATAGGACCATATTTTCAAAGTTCAACTGTGTCTTAGTGTATACTTTCTTCCTTTCTGTAACCAACTAATACTTCATTATGGATATACCACATTTTATTTATCGATACATCAGCCGGCAGATATTTGGGTTGTTTTATTTCTTGGCCATTTATGAATAATGCTACTATGAACACTCATATATAATTTTTGTGCAGATGTGTGTTATCAATTATTCTGTTTATAAACCCAGCACCTGACATCGGTAAAGATCCACTGAAGCTGGGCACAGTGGTGCTCAACGGTGATCCCAGCGACTCAGGAGGCTGAGGCAGGGGGATTGAAAGTTCAAAGCCAGACTCAGCAACTTGGCAAGGTCCTAAGCAACTTGGTGAGATCCTGCCTCAAAATTCTTCAGTACAAAAAATAAAAAAAAAAAAATCCAGTGAATGGAAGGGAATAAAAGGTCTCTTTTCATTTTCTTAGAAGATTTTCTGGAGGTTACTACAAGATACACTAATGTTAACAACTAGTGGCCAGTGGTGACTAAACCTGTCACAATTCTCTTTGTGGCTGATGTGGGTTGAGGGAGGCCTGACCCCTCCTGTGAAGCTGGAGGAGGTGGAGGGCGGACAGAGAGACTGTGTGCCTCCCACGTCACCCGGGAAGACAGAGGCTTGTCCTGATGACAGATTCTCACAGCAGTGAAGGCCCCACAATCCAGCTGACCCACTTCAGGTGACATAGCTGCCCCAAGGAGCCAAGATGGGACTTCACAGGGGCAGCACCTCCTAGCCGGGCTGCGGGATAAGGAAAGGAGGAGACCACCTGATCCACCATCCAAGGAATGCTCCAGAAGGGCCCATGTGTGACGTATGTGTGTGAGGTGTGTGTGTGTGTGTGTGTGTGTGTGTGTATACGTGTGGGACAGAGCTGTGGCTCACGCCACTTTGGGTGCACTTGGTATTTCAATGAACATGCTGCTGCTCCTACCAAGGTTTATTATCCATTATCAAGGGCCACACAAGGGTTTAGAGTTGTCACCAGTCATTGGTGACATGTCACCCGTCATCATGCCATGATGAAGCCTCGGCTTCTCAGCCCATTCCTCCTGTCCCACCCACACTTCTCTGCTGCCCTGGCTTGCCCAAGCCTGGGGAGAACTGCTGGAACCCAGAGTTATTAATGGCGGTGTGGTTGGCAGCTGGCCTCCCAGCTGGTGCTAGGCAGGGCCGGGATCCCGCAGGTGCTCCTGTGGCACGCCAGCCTGGACCGGCTCCTCACAGATGCTCTGGCAACACGTGCTCTGACCCAGCTGTCCTGGGTTCACTGGTCTGGGTGGACTGGATTCCTAGGGAAGGAGCTGAAGGAAGCTCCTACTTCCACCCACATGGGGGTCTGCCGGCCCTTCCAGCCCAGCTTCCAGGCAGTGTTAGCCTTCCATCATGTTGGGCTCCAGGGACACTTTCTCCTTTGCTCCCTTTCACGTTTGATGGGCTCTTTTCTCCCTAACAAGAATAACATCTTTCTGGAGGAGAATAGTTCTTTTTTTCTGTAACAGCTTTCCTGAAATCTTCAGAACACAACCCCCAATTTAGAAACCAGCAAGAAATCTTTTCTCTGTCTCATTAAATCATGTTCATGCCTAATACTTACCCCATAAGCCTAGTACTTACTCGAGGCCTCCACAGCTATTTAACATGTAGCCACTATTGTACGTGCAAATAATATTTAAGTGTTTTTTTTTATATTTCAAAAGGAGCACATGTTCAATGTAGAAAATTTAAAAAGCATACAAAAGGAGTAAAATCCACCCATTACCCAACACATAGATGTGATTCCTATAAAATATTGGTGTCTATTTGTTTTTCTATTGGCATTTCTAACTTTTTAAAAAATCGCAATCCTAACGCACATGCTATTTTACAATCTGGGGACTACTTTTGAACACTACTGAATATTTTTCTAAGATACAATGCTATAAATGAAATTACAGGACTAAAAATAATGAACGTTTTAATTAATTAATTAAACTATCTACTTATTTATTTATTAGTGCTGAGCACAAGGCCCTGTAGATGCTAGGCAAGTTCTCTATTACTGAGCTACATTCCCAGCCCTTTCTTTCCAATTTTTAATCTATCTCTTTATTAATTTATTTTAATTGCACAGGGTCTCCCTAAATTACTGAGGCTGGCCTTGAACTTGGGATTCTTCTGTCTCAGCCTACCAAGTCCCTGGGATTACAGGCCTGTGACTGCAGTAGTGTTAAGTGCCTTCTGATTGGAAACCTCAAAATTAAATAATAATAATTAAAAAAAAAACAACAACAGGAAAAGGACTGCAATGAGCAGGCCCAGTGACATCAAAAGGCAGAGTAACAAAAAGTGATAAACAGGCACATTGTTGGGCAGAGAATAATGTGTTTGCAAAAAGACCTGTATTCATCGAGAAAATGTTACCTCGCATTCCCTACTCCAGTGTCCTCTACTTTAAAAGGTAAGAGAGCAGACAACGCATTTCAGAAGCACCACAACAGCAAGCGTCCTTTTAATAGCAGAGCAGGTGGAGCAAGGAGGGGTCTTGGTGTTGGTCTCAAGGCTCAGCTTGCATGCAAACCCCACAGAAACACAGTCCCCTGCCTTCAGTCTGGGGACCGTCTGGCCTCAGTTTCCCCCATCTGAAAATCACAAAATAAATGAGAAGCTGCTCAGCATGGTTTCCGTGAGGATCAGACAAGATTGAACTATGCAAAGTCCTTTGTAAACAGCCAAGGGCTGATCTTACTGGTAAGAATGAGCACTGAAAGGAGGAATGGTTGCTCCCCAAGAGAGGGACAGGTGCTTCCCTGGAGAGCAGGAAGGATAGAGCCGTGGCGATTCCCTCCTATCCTATCCCCACAGCACCCAGGGACTTAGGTGCTGCCCCTCAGGAGCTCTTTTTGACACTACAATGATTGAATAAGAACTTGTTTCTGAAAGGAGAAAAGAAAGGCCTTTTCCTATTACAATTCTGGCCTTCTAAGTTTTGCTCGAGACCTGATACACTCAAGGTGTTTCTTGTTCCTTCATGTCATGGGGATTCAACTGCTCTACATTCGCAGGAAGCTTAATTGGCTCCCTTGCTAAAGCACTCGCCCCTGCCTTTTTCCTTTGCATCCGTGGCAGGTCTCACAGGACCATCCGGATATAATAATGTCCCAAGGTGAAAAAGGGTGACATGCTGGAAATTGCTTGGAAGAGAATAAAATACTATGCAAAGGTAAGGGCCAGCTCTCAATTTGCAATGACATTCAGGAGAGCCTGCATATAGACCAGGTGTCCGCGAATGTGAATTCTGGAGCCAAATAAACGCATGTTGAGTCCTGGCTTTGTCTCTTACTCAGCGCACGACTTTAGGCACATTATTGAATTGGTCAAAGCCTCATTTTCTCCTCTTCATTGCGACTTTAGCCCTGGGAAGTTGTCTCCATTTCCCTGTATTTGGCGCGTGCCTCCCTCCACTAGAATGCAAGCCCCAGGAGGGCAGGGGATGTGTTCAGCCTTGTTCAGCCCAAGACAAGAAGAGCACCACCTCCAAGGTGACGTGTCTGATGAGTGAGTAATTCTGCCACGACCTTAGGGGCCATCTTCTGTAGAAACTCCACTTTGTCCCTCCAACCACTTCAAGAATGGTTTGACATCTGGGATAAAGGTGATACGCCAAGAGTGTCTGTTGCAAAAGGAGGGGAAAGGAGAGACACCACTGGGAAACAACGAACCTACTCAAGTCCAGTAGCAACCAACAGCCACTCTTTTTCAAAAATGGCCACCAAAGGGACTATGATTTTTGCAAGTTTGGGGCCCCTAGGTGCGATGATTCCTTCTAAAAAGGACCATTACTTTTGGATTATAAAATATTGCTTTCCTTTTAAGTACATGTACTTAAATTATTTCTCCACTTCTATCAAAAATAAAAGAGAGTTAAAAATTTGACTAACTCAACTTAAGGCTTCAAACTCAGTCCTATATATGGCCACATAGAGGCCGGTGCACCCTCTCCACCAGGACAGGACATCCTTCTCCCTGCCTTTGGCCATTTCCCACCTGGGACCTCCCCATTGTGTCACCTGATAGAAGGCAGCTGGTTGTGGCAGGTGGGGTGGAAAGGAGCCAGCCCTCCCTATAGAAATATCAGGGAGCCAGGCATGGTGGCACATGCCTGTAATCCCAGTGACTCAGGAGACTGAGGCAGGAGGACTGCAAGTTCAAAGCCAGCCTCAGCAACTTAGTGAGGTCCTAAGTAACTTAGTGAGACCTTGTCTCAAAATAAAATATAAAATGGGCTGGGGATATGGCTCAGGAGTTAAGTACCCCCTGGGTTCAATCCTTGGTACCAAAAAAGAAAAGAAAGAAATATCAAGGGCTGCAAGTGCTGTCAGACCCACTGTGCTTCCTGTCTGGGCTTCCCACACGGATCAGCCCCGCAGCGCTTGCTCAGGAATAGGGGAGAGGACTCGGACTGGTCCAGTTCTGCATCCACACTGCTGGAAGCATGTTGAATGGACAGTGGAGGAGGAGAAGCTGGCCTGAATGAATGAGGAATGAACATGCCCTGGGGGCCACCTCTCTGGAGAAGTCCCCAACCCACCTCCTTATCCATCATCTTGGTGGCAATTCTGTGAAGTCAGATGATCACATGTGTTTAAGGTGAGGAAACTGGGGCAGTATGCTGAAGAATCAACCAAGTACTCAGGTGATGGCTGATAAAAGCTCAGTTTGTGGTTTAGTATATGAGAGACTCCTAATACTTTAAATTTTAAAAAAAGATTTTTTTTTGTTTGTTTATTTGTTTGTTCTGTTTGGTTTGGTCCCGGAGATTGAACCCAGGGGGCACTTAACCACTAAGCCCTATCCTCAGTCCTTTTTTATTTATTTATTTATTTTTATTTTGAGACAGGGTCTTGATAAATTGCCTAGGACCTCACTGAGTTGCTGAGGCTGGCTTTGAACTTGCCATCCTCCTGCCTTGGCCTCCTGATCTGCTGGGATTAGAGGCATGCACCAAGATGGTGGGAATTAGAAGAGTTTTAGCACAATTATCCTACCCTAGACAGGGTCCCTTGGCACTGCCCTGCTTGACCCTGAGCTACACAACATCAGGAGTGAAAACTTAGAGCTTGTCTTATGGGATTTGCAGTAAAAGAACTAGAGGGATTGTTATTCTGTTAGAGGAAAGGATGGAGTTCCAGAAGATCTTGAAGATTTGAATGAGGAAATGGAATGAGTGAAATTTCCTCCCCAAAGTTTTCAATTACAAAAATTAAACTAATATGCTTAAAGCCTGTCACATTCACAAACCCAACTCTTTTTTTGTTTGTTTGTTTTTTGGTATCAGGGATTGAACCCAGGGTGCTTAACCACTGAGCCCCTTTTTATATTTTATTTAGATACAGGGTCTCACTGAGTTGCTTAGGGCCTCACTAAGTTGCTGAGACTGGCTTTGAACTCGTGATCCTCCTGACTCAGCCTCCCAAGCCACTGGGATTACAGGCATGCACCACCATTCCTGGCAAATGCCACTTTATAAGGAAGACAGGGAGCACTGCTCAGTGGTGATTCTGTGATTGACTGGCGATGCTATAGCGTATATACTGTTGTATTCTAATTACCCGGAGGGGAGCAGGAAATGGTTGTGTACAAGATCGAGGGAATTAACTTTTAGCTGCAGAGCAGTCCCCAACCCACACCGACCCACTTCAGCATCCCTCCCACTTACTAAGAGCCTGGAGGAAATTACATGAACTTTATGATAATTACAACTCCCACCTGATAATTATTGTTCCGATCTCATAGAGATGTGGTGAGAATTAGATGAAATCATAAATATAAAGAACTTAATGATGCCTGGCACATAATAAATAACTGACAAATATTGACGAATATCGCTGCCATTGTAAAGTGCCGTATTACAAATTTCTATGATGTCTGTTTTCATTCTTCTGAGACATTTTTTTCTTACTCAGGTTTATTTTCTTAAGCTAAATTCTCAAATGTGAAATAATAAATATAAAGAACTTAATGATGCCTGGCATATATATACCCAAAGGTATAAACACACTTAGATCTCCCCGCACTTTATAGGCATTGCCAATTTCTTTGCTAAATAAATATAACACTGTGCACGATGACTAGGCACAGGGGTACCATCACTAACCCTGGGAGTTATTATTGTTTTTTTTACAATAACTGGATGGATGTTTAGAAGTGATTCTTCTACAGACCCCCCATCCAGAGAAGGAGTGGGCTGAGTCCAAGGCAGAGCCAAGCAAAACTCAGTTGGAACCAACCCCAGGGCAGAAAAGGGCCTCTGAGGTTGGAAGGCTAGAGATAAGGCAACCAACAGAAATGTCCCCGACTCCCAGGGTAGGACGGAGCGAGCGGGGCTGTAAGATGCACACTGACCCACCAGGAATGCTGCAGATCAGCCAGGATAAGACAAGGAATCTCTGAGGCCTGAGGAGCCTGGGGTGATGAAAGAAAGAAGGGACAGGTGACAGGCAGGAAAAGCCCCTGGGAACCCAGCCAGGGAAGCTGGCGATCCGTGGATGGGAGGTGAAAAAAAAGAAGGACATTCAGATCACACCTTCCTGCAGAGGAATTAGGAAAAGAAGCCTGTGGGGGGATTCAGGGACCTGGTACCTTAGAAGGACCGCCAGTTGCTAGAACTCCACCCATTACTATAATTGAAACGCTGGGGTTTATGGAGCTTTGATAGGCAGCCTTAGCAAACTGTCACAAGGGCATGACATACCTGACCCCTTTCGCTTCCCTCCCAACTTTGGTTCCTCTTACCCTGTTGGACTCTCCCCCAAGCCCTGATCACCTTCCAAGAGATGGTATACCCTCCTTATTTAACACATTTATTGCTTTTGGTACATCTCCCCCATTGGAAGTTTCCTTGTGTCATTGCAGGGAGTTTTGTGTGTTTTGTTTCCTGAGGTGTCCCAAGGGTCCAGCACAGAGTCTGACACATGGAAGGCACTCAATATTGGGTAAACACACACACACACACACACACACACACACACACACACACACACGGTGTCGGTGGCTGATGCATGGAGCTCGAGCTGTGTCGGGGTTTCCGTACATCTCGCCCTCGCTGAGCGCTGCCTGAGGCTCTCCACAGCCCTATGGGGTAAGAACTATTATCCCCATTTTAAATCACAGGGGTAAGAACAGTGTTGCCTATTCTACTTCTGGAATGCAGAACATTGCAGTCCCAGGCCTTCTGATGTCACACTGGCTCCTTTAGGACTATTTAGTAGAAGATCCCTTGCCTGGATTCCTAGGATCAGGGTGGCGGGCCAGGGTGGCTGCTGCTTCCCCCCCCCCCCTCCCCGCTGCCTGAGCCATGACTGGCCACCGCACCGCCTAGTGGGTAATCCCTCAGCTTTCAGGCTTGGCTCCCTGGTGATCTGCAGGGGCCAGATCACCCTGATCTGCCACTCACACGTGTGCCTGGGAGGGTGAGAGAAAGGGGAGACGAGAGGGCAGCAAATGAGGGCAGGGGAAAGCAGGCTGTTGAAATTCTAAGACTACCTGGAGCCAAGTGGGCCGGGAGGCTGGCCTTGCTGGCCATGCTCCGCGGGCACCCAGTGGGCACAATTCCTGTTGCCCAGTTCTCCTGGGATGGGGGTTGAAGGGCAGACTGCAGCTCTGTAGTTGTATTGTGACGGAGAAGAGGAAACAAGAGCAGCTGATCCAGCCCGGGTCGGGAGTGCCCACGTGCATACAGACTGCCCTTTGTGTCCTGGGCCCAGACAACAGGCCGTATTCTTCCCCCACCTCGGTGACGTCCTTCACGGACATGTCCCCAGAGCGCATTGTCAAAGGATTAAACAGCTATGGATCAGATGACACGGCATTCCCTCTGGTACTCACTCTGCCCGGGCTGTGCCTTCACTTGTCTTTGAGCACAGAGCAGGTGGCCGGCAGCGGCCCTATCCATGGGGGGCTTACAGGGGCCCCTGGGCAGCTGCAGGCCTCAATGGTATCAGGTGTCAGAATTACAAAACAGAGGAGCTGGAGGGGCCCCGAGAGCAAGGCCAATGGGTGCATTTTCTTGAGGTGATGGAACCAGGCACAGATCTTTCCCTGGGACCAGAAGCCCTGCCCCATAATAGTGTCCTTTCTGGTGAGCTAAGCTGCCCTCAAGCCTGGCTATTATAGCCCCCCACCGAAGGGCCTAGACAACCTTCCAGAGAAGCCCCAAGGAGATGGGTTTCTCGCAAGGGCAGTCTTAACTTAAGTCTGGGCTGACTGTTTTCTAGAGAGCAGCTTTACTCACCCAAGCTGAATGGAAAAAGACTTATCCTCTCTGACTCCTCATGTTTCCCCATAACATGGGGCTTATGACTGCTGCCATTCCCCCCCCCCCCACAGGCCACTGTGAAGTTCAAGTAAAATAATGCACGTGAGCTTGTTATGGCGAGATTGCAATAAATCACAGAGTTCTTCAAGCAGGAGGTGGAAACTTTATTCAGCTGGTAGTCTGGTTCCACCAGCTGGCGGGCCAAGGGGCAGGCTGCAAGTCTACATCCTTTGACCCACTCCCAGGGTTTGAGTACACCTTTTATAGTCCAAAGCCACATTAATCATGAGGGGCTGTTGCTATGATTCAAAACCATAAACAAACATCATGGGATCTAAAATCATAAGTAACAGGGCAAGTGGGTCAAAGTGACCCTAGTTGAGTATAAATTAAAGAATGGTCACTAACGTCTAGACAGTCATTCTCTGACAGGGTTCAGCGATCAAGAAAAATGGGAACCAGAAACAGAACAATTTTATATTGTATGAGAATTGTCATTTGGGGCTGGGGTATAGTAGCTCAGTGATAGAGCACTTGCCTAGCACGTGTGAGGCACTGGGTTCCATCCTCAGCACCACGTAAAAATAAATAAATAAAATAAAGGTATATATTAAAAAAAAAAAAGAATTGCCATTTTGTGTTGCCAAACATGCTATGCTAAGCCACTCTTGATGGGTACAGAGGTGGGGTGTTCCCATGGATGCGCATTTCTTACATGACATGGAGTCTCAGGGTAAAATGGCATCTGTGTGGTCCTTGCTCATATAACCTGGCCCATAAGAAGCTGCACAGTAGCACATGCCTGTAATCCTAGAGAATCGGGAGACTGAGGCAGGAGGATTGCAAGTTCAAAGCCAGCCTCAGCAATTTAGCAAGATCCTATCTCAAAATAAAAAGGGCTGGGGATGTAGCTTAGTGGTAGAGTATCACAAAAATTAAAATAAAAAGCATGTGAAACACATGACAATGATGACAGCCATCCCCACCAGTATTCCTACTGCTGCCACTCTGCTGCTGCCAACAGCAGTGCCAAGCACTAAGCTGCTGCCCGATGACCCAGACGCCATCTTGCCGACTTCTAGTATCTTCACATATAAAGATTCTTTATGCTTTCTACTTGCAAATACAGATCCTCCCAATTTTATTTTCAGTTTTCATGGAGTGAAAATACATATAAAATGAGCATGCCTTCCAGCAGCTCCTCTGCCTCTTCACCTTTTGCCTGAGACCTCAACTCTCTTTGCTTGTAAATGAACCCCAATTGCTCCCCTGCTACTGGTGGCTGCTGCACCTGCTCTGGCTGTTGCACATGCAAAGAGTGCAGATGCGTCTCCTGCAAGAAGAGCCGCTGCTCCTGCTGCCCCACAGGCTGTGCCAGGTGTGCCTAGGGATCTGTCCGCAAAGGGGCATCTGATGAGTGCAGCTGTTGCACTTGGTGTGGGGACAGCACTGCCGCCATGTTTACATGGAGTGAGGTGCACAAACCTGCATTTCTTATCCTAGTCCCCTGGCCCATTTGAAGCATTCCTTTTTCTTTGAAGTGTACAGATGATAATAAAAGCTGTTGACTTGAAAAAAAAAATACATACAAACATAAAGTTAGTTAACCTTATATTACTTATATCATTGATCAAAATCATGTTTAAGTACATTCAAAAATAGTCAACTAAAATACAACTTATTTTCTGTAGAAAATACTTAGCATCCTTATGGATCTGCAGATCTCCTGCAACGACTCTTGGTCTCTCATTTCATTTAAGCCTCCAAACAGTGCTTAGGAAGTGGCCAGTTTACCCACTTGATGGATGAAAGCAATGAAGACTGACGGAAACACCTACTGAACGAACGGTGGAGCCAAGATACAATACCAAATTTTTCAATTTCAAATTTTATACTTGCCTTGGTGCCCTATGCTGCATTTCTTCCAGACCTATGAAGAGACAAAGAACTGTAAACTGGTGTTTGGTTATTATCCACCCAAACTGGCCCAAACTCTATAAAAAACAATTGAGATGCATATGTTATTAGTATCTCTTTTAGTGATTGTACATTAAAATCGCCTCTCTTTTTGATGTAAGGGTCTCTGAAATTTAATACACACATAGATTCATGTAACTATTGACATAAAAAAAGATAGAGAATAGTTCTATCATTCCAGAAAAACTCCCTCACACTGTCTCCACACCTCACCCACTCCTAACTGCTGGATTTGTGCTGTATCTACATGGTGTTCTTTTCAAGAACGTCCTATAAATGGAAGGATTCCATATGCAGACTTTTTTTTTTACCTTAAACTTGTATTTGGAGGTCACATATAGTCATGCAATCGTAAAGACCGATACTGAGATTCCATGTATCCCTTACCCAGTGTTCCCCATTGGCAATATTTTGCAGAACTCTAAAGTTAAGAAACAGATCATTTTCAACACCAAAAATATCCCTCATGTTATCATTTTATAGACACTTGGCGACCTCTGATCTACTCTCCATTTCTAAAATTTGACATTTGTAAAATTGTATTGCATACATCCTTTTGTGATTGGCTTATTATTTTTATTATTATAAATTTACGGGGGCTCTTTTTTTACCACTCAGCGTAATTCTTTGGATGCATCTGGGTTCTTGAGTATACTGATTGGCCACTCTTTTTTTTTTTTAAATATGTATTCTTTCCCTTACATTTAGTATCTCATATTTGATTAATAGTGTCAGTGAGTGGTTTTCAGAGAAGCTCTTATCAAGTTCAAGGTGTCACCCAAATAATGTCAATGCTGAAGATATAGAGTGACATGCTGGTTTTTTAAAAATATTTTTTTTAGATGTTGATGGAGCCACAACCCCAGCCCTCTTTTTTTTTTTTTTTTTTTTTTAGGGAGAGAGAGAGAGAGAGAGAGAGAGAGAGAGAGAGAGAGAGAGAGAGAGAGGAGAGAGAGAGAGAGAGAGAGAGAATTTCCAATGTTCATTTTTTTTTTTTTTAGTTCTCGGCGGACACAACATCTTTGTTGGTATGTGTTGCTGAGGATTGAACCCGGGCCGCACGCATGCCAGGCGAGCGCGCTACCGCTTGAGCCACATCCCCAGCCCCCCAGCCCTCTTTTTTGCTGCTATTATTCTATGGCATGAAGGTACCACAGTTTGCTCAGCCATTCACACATTGAAGGACACATGGTTTCTTTTCGGGTTTGGGCTATTTTCAGTGAAGATGCTATGATCATTAGTGCACAGGTTTTTATGTGAATATTTATCTTCATTTCTCTGGAATAAAGTTCCCAGAAGTGTATTGCTGGGTCATATGGTAGTTATATGTTTAGCTTTTCAAGAAACTTCCAAATAATTTTCAGAGTAGATAACTATTTACATGCCCATCAGCAAAATATGAGTCATCCAGTTTCTCTCCACTATCACCAGCATTTGGTGACGTGACTTTTAAAAAAGCCTTTCTGATAGGTATGTGGTGACATCTCACCGAGGTCTTATTTTCCTTACTCTCATGGCTGATGATATTGAATAACTCTTCTTGTGATATTGTCATCTGCCTATTTTCATCAGTGAAATGTCTATTCATGTCTTCTGCCCATGGTCACGTTGGAATGCTCTCTTTCTTATTTTTGAGTTTTGAATGAGCCTAACATAGTCTACATAATAGTCCGTTATTGGATATGTGGTCTGAAAATATTTTCTCCCACACCATATCTTGTCTTCTCATTCCCTAAGAAGGGCTTTTGTAGATTCAAAATTTTTAATCTTTATTAAGTCCTATCATCTTTTCCTTTTATGCACCAAACTTTTAATGTCAAATCTAAGAACTCTTTTCCTAGCCCTAAATTTCGAATTTTGGCCTATATTTTGATAAAATTTTATATTTTACATTTAAGTTCATTATCTATTTTGAGCTAATTTTGTATGAGGTGTGAGAATTAGATCCTAGTCCTTTGAGGAAGCCTCATACTTATTTCCATAGTGATTGTACTAGTTTACAATCCCACCAACACTAAAAAAGTGTTCCTTTTTCTCCACATCCTCTCCAGAATTTATTATTATTTGTGTTCTTGATGACTGCCATTCTGCCTGGTGTGAGACGAAATCTCAGTGTAGTTTTGATTTTTATTTGCCCAATTGCTAACGATGTTCAACACTTTTCCATATATTTGTTGGCCACTTGTATTTCTTCTTTTGAGAAATGTCTGTTTAATTCATTTGCCCATTTATTATTTGGGGTTTTAAATTTTTTGTTGTAAAGTTTCATTTGTTCTTTATATATTCTAGATATTGATTCTTTGACAAAGGAGTAGCTAGCAAAGATTTTCTCCCATTCTATATGTTCTTTCTTCACATTTCTAATTATTTCCTTTGCTGTGCAGAAGCTTTTTAATCTGATGTCATCCAATTTATAAACTCTTGGCATTATTTCCTGAGTAATCTATTGAAAAAATTTTTGCCTGTGCCTATATGATGCAGTGCTGATCCTATGTTTTCCTCTAGGGGTTGCATATTTTCTGGTCTAATACCCAGATCTTTGATCCATTTTGAGTTGATTTTTGTACAGGGTGAGAGATAATGGTCTAGTCTCATTTTTCTATATCTAAATAACTAGTTTTCCCCACACCACTTGTTAAAAAGACTGTCTTTTCTCCAATGTATGCTTTTTGGCACCTTTATCAAGAATCAGGTGACTATAGATGTGTGGGTTTGTCTCTAGTCTTCTATTCTGTACTGTTGGTCTATGTGTCCATTTTATGCCAATGCCATGCAGGTTTTGTTACTATAGCTCTATAGTATAATTTGAAGTCCAGTTATGTGATGCATCCTGCTTTGTTTTTCTCACTAAGGTTTGCTGTGGCTATTCTGGTCTCTTATTTTTTCCAGATGAATTTTAGAACTGTTTTTCTGGTTCTGTGAACAATTTAATTTGTATTTTGGTGATAATCGCATGGAATCTGTATATTGCTTTGGTAGTATGGTCACATTAAGGATAATAATTCTGCCTATCCATGAAGATGGAGGGTTTTTTTTTTTTCATTTTCTGAGGTCTTCTTCAATTTCTTTCTCCAATGTTCTATAGTTTTCACTATAGACATCTTTCACGTCCTTGGTTAGATGTATTTCTATGTATTTTTTTTAATGTTTTTGTGAATAGAACTGTTTTCCTGATTTCTTTCTCAGTAGATCTTTTATTGATATATAGGAAAGTTATTGATTTTTGTAGTTTGACTTTGTAACCTACTACTTTGCTGAATTTGTTCACTAGTTCTAACATTTTTGGTGACGTTCTTTGGATATTCTTGCCGCAGTCTGGCTGGGCACAAATCATGAGCCACTGAAGCAGGAATAAACTTTATTTCTGAACTCCACCAGCACACTACACACACGCTCCCCGGGAACTCTCTCGAACGCCACGCGGCTCCTCCAGGAACCACCAACCAGAAAATCCCTCCTCCGGCACTTCCCCAACCAATGCGAACTCTTCAGGAATCCCCGCGAGAGATCAACTGGAACTCAAGGGGAACTCTTCGAGAACTCAAAAGTCATCATCTTAATGGCTCGCTGGCGTCACCTCTCAACCACTACTTCTGGCAAAAATGCCATGCGTCATCCCACTCGGCTGTGGCCCTCAACATGTTCTATGTAATGTGGTCATACGACCAAAGCAATAGATGACATAGAAACTTGACTCAGTTTTGGCAGACCATATTTATTTAGAAATGTGTCTATTTCTTTAGGTTTTTCAATTTATTGAAGTATAAATTTTCAAAATATCCCCTAATGGTCCACTGTATTTCCATGGTGTCTGTGGTAATTTCTCCATTTTTACCTCTAAATTTATTAATTTGAGTTTTCTTTCTTTTACTGTTGGTTAGTTTGACTAATAGTTTATCAATATTTTTTATCTTTTCAAAGTATTAACTCGTGGTTTCAACAATCCTTTGTATTTTTTCCCTTCTTAATTTCATTGTTTTTGGCCTTGATCTCAGTTATTTTGATCCTTCTACAGTTTTGGAATTCGTCTGTTCTTTTTCAAGGACGTTGAGATACATCAAAAGGTTGTTGACGGGGATCTTTCTGATTTCCTTATGTAGGTGCTCAGAGCCATAAACTTTCTTCTTAGAGCTGCCTTCATTGTGTCCCCGAGGCTCTGATATGTTGTATCATTGATTTCATTTGAATCCAAGAATTTTAAAATTTCTCCCTTGAGTTCTTTCATCTCCCATTCACCATTCCAAAGTGCATTATTCAATCTTCATGTGTTTATATATTTTCCGTAGGATTTTGTTGTATGGATTTTTAATTTCCTACCATTATAATCTGATAAAATACAATAATATCAGTGTGTTTTGTTTGTTTCTTTGTTTTTGTATTGCAAAGAGTTGCTTTGTGGCCTAAAATATGTTCTATTTTGGAGAAGGTTTCATCAGTCACTGAGAAGAAAGGGTATACAGCTCTTGTTAGATGAAATATTCTATAGATGTCTGTTAAGTCCATTTAATTTATACTTTTCAGCTCCAAGGAATCTTTATAGAGTTTGTGTCTGGATGCTAAATTGAATGGTAAGAGAAAGGTGTTGAAATTATCCAGTATTATTGTACTGGAGTCTATCTGAGCCTTCAATTTGAGCAGTGTCTGTTTTATGTAACTAGTTGCATCCATATTTGGGGCATAAATATTTATCATCATTATATTTTCTTGTTGTATTGTTCCCTTTACCAATGTGAAGTGATCTTCTTTATCTCTTCTGATTAATTCTAGTTTGAATGTGCTTTGTCAGATAGGAGAATAGCTACTCCTGCCTGTTTCCATGGTACATCAGTTTCCATTCTTTCACTTTCACCCTGTGGCTGTCTTTGCCTGAAGGTGTATCTCTGGCAAACAACATCTAGTTGGATTCCATTTTTAATCCATTCTGCCATCCTATATCTTTATTCATTTTTTAAAAATTAATTAATTAATTAAAATCAGTTATATATGATAGCAGAATGCATTTGTTTCATTGCACACAAATGCAGAACAACCTTTCATTTCTCTGGTTATATACAATGTAGCATCGCACCATATGTACAGTCATACATGTACCTAGGGTAATGATGTCCATCTCATACCACCATCTCTCTACCCAACCCAAGACCCCTCCCCAACCCTCCCTCCCCTTTGCTCCATCAAAGTTCTTCCATTTTTCTCATTGTCCACCCCCCCAATTATGGATCAGCATCCACTTATTAGAGAGAACACTTGGCCTTTGTTTTCTGGGAGGATTGGCTTACTTTGCTTAGCATGATATACTCCAACTCCATGCATCTACCTGCAAATGCCATAATTTTATTCTCTTTTAAATGCTGATCAATATTCCATTGTGTATGTATACCACAGTTTCTTTATCCACTCATCTATCGAAGGGCATCTAGGTTGTTTACACAGTTTAGCTATTGTGAATTGATCTGCTATAAACAGGTGTGGCTGAGTTACTATAATATGTTGATTTTAAGTCCTTTGGGATAGGCTGAGGAGTGGGATAGCTGGGTCAAATGGTGGCTCCATTCCAAGTTTTCTAAGGAATCTCCATTGGTGCTTTCCAGATTGGTTGCACCAATTTGCAGTCCCACCAGCAATGTATGAGTGTGCCTTTTCCCTCACATCCTCACCAACACTTATTGTTGTCTGTATTCTTGATAACAGCCTTTCTGACTGGTGAGAGATGAAATCTTAGTTTTGATTTGTATTTCCCAGATTACTAGAAATGTTGAACATTTTTTCATATATTTGTTGATCGACTATATGTCTTCTTTTGAGAAGTGTCTGTTCAGCTCCTAAGGGCATTTATTGATTGGGTTGTTTGGTTTTTTTTGGTGTAATTTTTTTTTGAGTTCTTTAGATATCTTGGAGATTAGTGCTCTGACATGCATGTGGCAAAAATTTGCTCCCCAAATGTAAGCTCTCTCTTTACCTCAGTGATTGTTTCTTTTACCGAGAAGATGCTTTATGTTAGACCAAAGACCCTGAACTTAAAAGAGGAAAAAGTAGGCCCAAATCTTCATCTCGTCTATATCTTTAAATTGGAGAGTTGAGACCACTTACATTCCCTGTTATTACAGAAAGGTGTATATTAATTCTCATCATTTTGATTTATTTACAATGTTTAATGTAGTCCTCTTTCTCATTCATTTAGCTACTCTTCAAATGAGATTTGTTTATTTGTGAACTCCGGTTTGTTTTTAATTTCTTCCGTGTGGAGTATTTTGTTAAGTAGGTTCCGAGAATTCTTTTAGTTTTTGCTTATCTTGGAAGGTTTTTATTTCCTCTTCAATTTTGAATGAAATCTTTGCTGTATATAGCAGTCTTGTTTGACAGTTATTTTCTCTCAGGACTTGGAACACATCATTCCAAGCTCTTCTGGCTTTTAGAGTTGGTGCTGAGAAATCAGAAGTGATCCTCATAGGCTTGCCTCTAAATGTGACCTGACATTTTTCTCTTGAGCTTTTAAAATTCTATTCTTGTTCTGTTTGTTAGGCATTTTAATTATACCTTGCAGTGTGGAGGTTCTTTTTTTTGGAGTTCTGAATGCATTCTGTGTCTGGATGTCCATCTCATTCTCAAGGTTTGGAAGTTTTTCTGATATTATTTCCCTTAAGAAGTTATCAATCCCTTAGCCTGCATCCCACAGTTTTCCTCAATTCCAATGATTCTTAAATTTGGTCTTTTAATGTTGCCCCAGAATTCTTGTATATTATGATCATGGTTACTTCTTTTCTTTGATTTAATGCTGCCTGAATGTTCAAAACTGGCTGCTCTGTCTTTCAGCTCCGAGATTATGTCTTCAGCATGGTCTTCTCTATTAAAGAGACTTTCAATTGAATATTTTATTTTATTTATGGTGTCTTTTATTTCCAAGACTTCTGTTTGGTTCTTTTTTAATATTTCTATCTCCTTATTGATTTTCTCATTCATATCCTTACTATATTCCTTAATTCATTCAGTTTTTCTGTGCTCTCTCTGTTGGAATTCATTTATCTTTTTTTTTTTTTTTTTGGTACTAAGTATTGAACTCAGGGGCACTTGACCACTGAGCCACATCCCCAGCCCTATTTTGTATTTTATTTAGAGACAGGGTCTCACTGAGTTGTTTAGTGCCTCGCCATTGCTGAGGCTGGCTTTGAACTCATGATCCTCCTGTCTCAGCTTCCTGAGTCGCTGGGATTATAAGCATGCACCACTGAGCCCAGCTGGAATTCATTTATCATTTTTACAATGATTATTTTGAATTCTTTATCTTATATTTCACTCAATTCAATATCTTTGGGATCAATTGCTGGTGAATTATAAACTTTAGAAGGTATTGTGTTACTCTGTTTTTTTCATATTTGTATTTCTGTGTTGGGTTCTATGCCTCTGTTTAGAGGTATTATTCTTTGGCTTTTATATGTGGACCTTTTTAGGTCTCAGTCTTCACCTGCCAAAGTGTCCTAGAGGGATCTAGATGGAGACCCCCTCATAGGTGTGATATCCACAGCCTTTGTGTTAATTCTCTGGTTTTGTCGTAACAGTGGATGTCCATAGGTGGAACCTGGGGACCTATCAGGCTTACTTGGGGCCTGGTCATTAGTTTTGTGTTTTGTTTCATCTATTCTTTGTACTAAAGGAAAGATTGAGGGTCATTAATTTGTGTGTGGAGTAAGGTGCACTGTATTTTGGTTGAGTTTAGTTCAACAGCAGAGTCTCTACCCTGTGAACTTGCAGTGTCCCTGTAGGTTCCCAGCACCTCACACAATGGAGAGAAACCAACAATAGCAAGAACCAACGCAAAGAATATATAGCATTGAAAAAAAAAAAAAAAACCCAGGACTGGTAGGACCAGCAAATGTCAATAGTAAAAAACAATAACAATGCTAGATCTGGCCTTAAAGCAAACATCAAATGTCAACTGTGTCATCCACAGCAGTAATAATTTCATCAGCATCAACGGTAAGAGCAGGAATTATACCAACCTATTCTAAAAGGAGGTAAAAATACAGTTAATTAAGAAATTAAGAGTGGGCGCGTGGGTGCATGCCTGTAATCCCAGCGACTCTGGAGGCTGAGACAGGAGGATCATGCGTGCAAAGCCAACCTCATCAATGGCAAGGCCCTAAACTATTTAGTGAGACCCTGCCTCCAAATAAAATAAAAAATAGGGCTGGGGATGTGGCTCAGTGGTCAAGTGCCCTTCCACTCAATCCCTGGTACCTCCCTGCCCACCAACACCCACCTCCCTGCAGCCAAAAAAAAAAAAATTGAGAGAATAGAAAATGTGCTATCAAGGTAGAAAAGAGTTTACAATTTCAAAAAGTGAACAGAGAGAATACAGAGGGGATGTAGCAGGTGATGGTTATAAGAAAGGAGAAGAAAAAAATAGGAGAAACAAAGTAAAGAGAGAGAGAAAGAAAGAACTATAGAATTTGGCTTTTAGCAGAAGAGCAAGAAAAAGAAAGAAATGAAAACAATACAAAACAAAAAAAATACAAACCAAAAAAACACTAACCCACAAAAGAAAAGGCAAAAAAATTTTTTTAAATGCTAAAAATGACAAAAAGGAAACAAACATGTATATGTATTAATATACCTGAACCAATCAGTGCACCAAGAACTCTCTCTCTCACACACACACAGACACATGAGAGGAAAAGAAAAAGATTCTCAGTTACAAAAAAAAAATGATGGAATTGTCTCCACTGAGCTGGGCAAAGTAGTTGATGAGAATGAATGGTCACTGTCTATGCCCAGTTGTCTTTCTTTCCATTTCTTCTTGAGCTATGTACCGAGAAAGAGAGCAAGGGCTGGGGGTTGTTATCCCCTTCTTCTTTTTGTGCTACTCTCTGAGTTGCAAGCTTTAGTGGCCTAAGCCAGAAGCTGGTTGAAATAATTCTCAGCTTTCCTTTTCAGTGGCATAAGGTAGGACGGAGTGGAACGTATTGTAAGTTGGAGTTTTGTGCACATACCAGAGGGATGCACTCCCAGGGTGGGGCTGCTGCAGAGTTCTGAGTGGAGTTGGGGTGGGTGGGGTTCAGTGTTAATCAGACCTCAGGGGCTTTGTTGGGTGGTATCTGCTCTGAGGAGATTAGATCAACACAACTCTAGGACCTGGCAATTGCTGATCTGTCCATGGGTCTGAATCTCAGGAGCCTCCCAAGAATTCTACTTGTGGGGCAGGAGAGCCAATCCTCCACATACTCTGCTGCCCAGAAACACAGACTTCCCGGATGTAATCCCTGAGAGCATTCACCCTCGACTGTTGAGATTTCTGACCCACTTCAGCTGGCCATGTGAGCTGCCAGACGCAAAGGAGAAGAGAGTTGGACTCCCTTTCACTTATTCCAACTTGAATCCCTCTGGGTGCCATCTTTGCTGTGCCTGTTCCACTCCCATTATGCTAAGTACACTATAGGGAGCATAGTGGGCACTTGTGGGGATACTGTGGTGGTGTTTGCTATGATCTGCAGGCTCCCTCAGCAGTGACAGAAACATGACTATTTCAAGGTGGCTTCTGCCTTGGTTCTGCACAGCCAGTTGGGAAACAGAGCATCTTTTCAAGCACCAGTGCTGAGTGCAGCCCTGGGTTAGCTAAGTTCAGGCCTCTTTTCCCGTGATAGGTTTTTCCATGCCAAATCTGTGTTTTCCTCTATTCTCCCTTCCTCTGTGGTGACCCTGGGCTGCTTACAACTCCCACTGCCATCATGGTCTTAATTCCACTGTCCTCTTTCTTTGTTTAATGTACCTACATTTCTGAGTCTCTAAGCCACTCTGATTGTTCAGTATTGAATTTTAGTGAAATTTCTCTTTTAGCCATCTCATTGAGGAGCAGTACACCTGCTATGCAGCAAGTTAGGATCCTAAGCCACGGAACAAGTTGGAAGGCAATCTTCCTCTAAACCACCACATTGAATCTCCATTGTGTGGTTTTTCTGAACACAAGTATTGAACATGTCTTGTTAGACTTACATCTAATATTTCTTTTTTCTTAAAGCATTTGTAATTGGTATTGAATTTCTAAGTTCAGTGTCTAAGTGTGCATCACCAGTATATATTATATATGATTGATTTTTGTATATTTATTTTATATCCTGCACCCTTGCTAAACTCATTTATTAATTTTGGATATTTTTTTTCTTGTCTGTTTGTTGGAGATCTTTGGAATTTATATGTAGACAAGCACGTCATCTGAAAATAGGGACAGTTTCTGATCCATATGCCTTTTAATTACCTGATTAAACTGGATAAAAACTTCCAGCACTATGCTGATTAAGAGTGGTGAGAGCAGACATCATCCTTTGGCACCTGATATTAAGGAGAGAGCATTCAGCCTTTCACAATTAAATACAATGTTATTATAGGTTTTTTTTTTTTAGGTGAACTTTATCAAGTTGAGAAATTTCTATTACTGTTTCCAAAAGTTTTTGTCATGAATAGGTGTCAAATTTTGTTTAGTGTTTATATTTTTTTACATCAAACACTTTCCTTCTTTCTTTAGTCTATTAATATGATAGATTACATTGATTGCACAAATCCTGTTTTACTGGAATAAATTCTAATTAGTCATGGTAGATATTTCTTTTTATATATTGCTGAATTTTGCTTTCTACTATTTTCTTAGGAATTTTTGCACTTATATCCATGAGAGATACTGGTCTGTAATTTTATTTGTTCTTCCTTTGGTTTCAGTATCAGGGTAATACCTGATGTGTATTCTGCATAAGAAGTATTCCTTCTTATTTTAATTTGTGGAAAATCTTTTATAAAATCAGAGTTAATTCTTAAACATTTGACAAAATTCTCCAAAGATTCTACTGGGCTAGAGAATTTGATGGGCTGATTTTTCACTAACAGTTTAAGTTACATAATAGTTTAGGCTTTTCAAAGGATTATTTCTTATTGGGAGAGTTGTGGGGTTTTTTTTGTGTTTTTCAATAAATTTGTCTAACTTATCAAATTTATACACATAAACTTGTAGAGTTGTTCATAATATTCCTGTTATTATCTTTTCAATGTCTACATAGTCTACATTTCTAGGCCTTGTTTTATACTTGATATTGGCAATCTGTATCTTTTTTTCTTGCTAAAGTTTAGTCAATATTATTGATCTTTTCCAAGAACCAACTCTTTATTTCATTGATTTCCTCCATTGGTTTTACCGTTTAAAATTTTGTTGGTACCTGCTAACTTTAGTTTTTCTTCCTTGTGCTTGCTTTGGATTTATTTTCTTCTTTATGTTCCTGAGATGGGAGCTTCGATTATTCATGTGCAACTTTTCCTCTTATCCAATCAATTCATTTAGTGCTACAAATCTCCCTCTTGGCACTGAGTTAACAAAAATTTTTTATTATATTTTCATTTACATTTGTTTCAATGCATTTTAAATGCTTTTTCCCCCCTTTGAGCTACATATTATTTAGAAATGAATTCCTTGGTTTCCAAGTGTTTCTGCTGGTGTTCTGTTTTCTTTCTGTTATTGATCACTAGTTTGAGTCCACTGAGGTCACAGAACACACTCGGTGATTTCTCAAAGCACAGCTCACTGTGATTAAATCTGTTAAGGATTATTTTGTGACTCAAGATATAACCTATCCTCTCGTATATGTTCCATAGATAGTTGAGAAGAATGTGTATTCTCCTGTTTTTGAGTGTAATGTTTTATAAATGCTAATTAGATTTTTAAAATCATGTTCTTATATATATCATTGTTGATTTTCTATCTAATGTTTGCTCAGTTGTGGAGAGGGTGTGTTGAAATCTCTGACTATAATTGTGAATCTGTTTACTTCTCCTTTCAGTTCTATTAGTTCTTTTCTCACATACTTGATAGCTAGATTATTTGCTGCATACCCATTTAGTATTTCTATATCTTCTTTGAGACTTGACCCTTCTGTCACTAGGTAATATCCCTCCCTTATTCTGACAAATTTATTTGCTCTTTAGTCTACTTTATTTGAAATTAATATATTCATAACTTATTTTTGATTAGTGTTTGCATGGTATATCTTTCACCATTATTTTCCTTTCGGTCTGCCTGTACTGTTATCGTTTGAAATTAGTTTCTTGAAGATAATATGTAGTTGGTTCATTTAAAAAAATCCTCCTGCCAATCTCTGTATTTTCATTGGTTTATATTGATCATTTAAATTTAATGTAATTATTGATATCTTAGGGCTTATGTCTGTTGCTTTATTTTTTTTCTCTCTCCCTCTCATTTCCTGGAAACCTTGTGAGTTACTCCAACATTTTTTTTTAAATTCTTTTTTGATTAACCTATAGCATTTTAAAAATATATTTATTTTTTAAAGGTGGACACAATATCTTTATTTCACTTTGTGTGGTGCTGAGGATTGAGCCCAGTGCCTCACACATGCAGGGCGAGCGCTCTACCTCTGAGCCACAACCCCAGCCCCTTATCCTATAGCATTTTTGAAAGTATCTTTTTATATAACTTTTTCAATGGTTCCTCTTGGTATGATGTTACACACACATAAATTATCACACTTACGGCTGCTGTCATTTTACCAGTGTAAGTGAAGTGTAGAAGTTTTACTTCCCTTTATCTCTTTATTCTCCTTTCCTTGTTATTATTAATATTCCCCCCACATACTAAGAATAATTTCCCCTGTATAGTTTGAAAAAATAATTTTGCTTCTATTATCAAACTAAATTTAGAAGACTCAAGGGGAGTGAGTCTTCACTTTTGTTCTTGCTTGTGTTCGTTCACTCTTCCTGATTATTATGGTTTGGATCTGAAATGTTCCCGAAAACTCATGCCTTAAAAGCTTGTTCCCAATGTGCCAATGTTAAGAGGTGGAGCTATTATTGGATTATGAGGACTTTAACCTCACTGATGTATTAATCCACTGATGGATTCGTTATCTGATGTGATGGGAACTATGGGAGGGGATGTAGTTGGAGAAAGGAGGTCATTTAGAGCATTCCCTGTAAGAGTATGTCTTGTCCCAATCCCCACCCTCTTTCTCTTTGCTTCCTGGCCGCCATGACATGAAGAGTTTTGCTAGGCTATGCCCCTCCGCCATGAGGGAACCTATCTACAGGCCCCAAAACAATGGAACCAGTTGTCCATAAGCTGAAGCATCTGAAACTGTGAGCTGAAATAAATCTTTCTACCTTTATGTTATGTTTCTTGGGTATTTTGTCACAATGGAAAAAATGATTAATACACTGATGTTCCAAGTTTCCTATTTTATCATTTTCCTTTTTTTTTTTTTAGAGAACTTCTGTTCGCCCTTCCTTTAGAGAAGGTTTACTGACTATCGCATCATCATCTCAGTTTCACTTTTTCTGAGCATTTTTATTTTGCCTTCATCCCTGAAAGATGCCCTTTGTGCTGAGAACATAATGATAAATAATATAAGAACATAATGATAAATAAAACAGAAAGTGTTTACAGAGCTTACAGAATAGGGCTTTGTGTACAGTAGTTAGTTCATGTTCATTTTTAATTCTTTCTCATTAAAATTTTTCCCCCGAAGTAATTGCTTTTGATTTTTTTCTTTTTATTTCCAAATATTTTAGAAAATGAAATTATATAACAGTTATACAAGGTTAGTGTTAATTTTTTCATATGCTCAAATGCATCTGTTCCATATTTTTGCTGACTACCTTCTAGTCCTACTGACAGTCCTCTGTATTTTTTTTTCCAAACTGAACTAGTTGTTCTCTAATACTGTGCCATGGTTGTCTCTCTAGGACTTCCTTTTAATTTTCCCCTATGTGGTAGCCCAGCTATCTATATATCAAGATTTCTTCTTCTGTATATCAAGATTTTTTCTAGCCCAGCTTTCTATATAACAAGATCGGTCCTTATTTTTTCTGCAGTTCTTTCTCTAGTAGCTTCTTTTAAAAAGGTATATGTGAGAAGTGATTTTTATTCATTTATTTAATTATTTAGGAATGGGGATCAAACACAGGGCCTCACATATGCTATGTACATGCTCTACGCTGAGCTATATACCCTTGAGAAGCTGTTTTTAAATCCATGTATGTCCCTGAATTATTCTATTCTAATATTTGATTAATTGTTTAGCTGTATATAGAATTCTAGATTGAAAATAACTTTTCTGCTGAGTCTTTTTCCTTATAAGTGGATACAATATCTTTATTTTGCTTATTTATTTTTATGTGGTGCTAAAGATTGAACCCAGTGCCTCACATGTGAGAGGTAAGAGCTACAAACATTCTTCATTGCATTCTGGCTGTTAAGAAATACACCTCTCTCATATTTGATTCCCATAAGGGCTTTTTTTTTCTCTCTCTCTCTCTGGAAGATTGTAGGTTCTTCTTTCTTAGCCACGGTGCTTTGAAATTTAACAATAAACTGACTTGTTCTTGATTATGTTCACTTATTGTATCAGAAATTCTGCAGCCTTTTTCATTCTGAAGACATGCTCCTGTTTTGCAAAATGTTCTTTTACTATATTTTATAATCAACTCTTCTCAGGTTCAATGTTTCTCCCTTTCATAAACTCCTATTAGCCTTATGTTGGACCTTTGGGGATTGTCTTCTAAATTTCCTATATTTCCCTCTTGCTTTCTATTTCTTTCTCCTTTGATTCATATAAATTCCTATGAGATTTTCTTGACTTTCTACCCTAATCTTTCTGGCAAATTTTTAAATATTTAATGTCATATTTTTACTTTACAAGATTCTATCATCTTGCTCGTTTCATAGATATAAAACTTCCTCTAATTTCCTGGAGAAGCTCAGTTAACTATTTAAAACATTTTATTCTGCTTTCTCTATTGTATTCATTTCTTCCAGGTCCCTTTTACTTTCTTGTCTGCTTTGTCTCCCCACCCCCGCCCACACACACACCTAAGTGTCTATTCAGGTGGCTGGGAATCTTTGACTTTCCTTTCATAATTATGAATGAGGCACTGAGAACAAAAAGTGACTGGGCAACTGTCCCAAAGTCATGGAGGCTGAAGAGACAAATGATAGCTGCCCTCGGTGTGTGATAAATGACTATGTGTCATGGTTTGGATATGAAGTGTTCTCCAAAAGCTCCTGTGTTAATATAGGAGGTGAAATGATTAGATTATGAAAGTCATAACCTAACAGTGGATTAATCCATTTGATAATTAGTTAATATTTAATATTAACCAATTAATTTAATATTTAACAAATCAAATTATAATTTGAATAGTCTAAGTGGGTGGTCACTTCAAGGAATTGGGGTATGGTTGGAGGATGCGAGGTCACTGGGGGGTGTGCCTTTGGGCTTTATATTTTATCTCTGGCTCCTCACCTGCCTACAAACACACATTTCCTGACTGCCATGGGCTGAGTTTTCCTTCACTGCACCCTTCTGCCAAGATGCTCCACCATTACCTCGGGCCCAGAGCAGTGGAGTTGAATGATCATGGACTGAGACCTCTGAAATCATGATCCAAAATAAACTTTTCTTCCTTTAAGTTGTTCTTTTTTGGGTATTTTTTTTCACAGTGACAAAGATCTAGCTCATCCAGCTACTTTGAAAGACGTAACTAGAACGATTATGGAAACTTGGATGTATGGACGGAAGATTTCCATAAGTGTATCACAATACATGATGTGTTACACATAATGCATTACACATTGTGTGTTAGGAAGTCCTTGTTTCTAAGGAAATACACAATTAAGTATTGATGAATCAAAGGGCATGATGTCTGTAAATTACTCTTAGGTAATCAATATGTACAGTGGGATCATGTTTTCCAGAGACCCACTCAGACATAAGAGGTCTTACTGCCTTACTTATGTGCTCCTATAAGGGCTGACTAGGTTGTTTTCTGAAAAGAAATGCCTGATTTTATCCTGATATAAATTCAGAGGGAAAGCTGTTGAAATTAGTAATGTTCATGCCTACAAAGATAACCTAGTGAGGAGATGAAGAACAGAACTTAAATCATTCCCTTCCCGGGGTTGAGATACCACATTAGAGTTTCATTTCATTAGCTCATGAAAACTTTAAGCCTCACCAAAAGCAAACAAAACAAAACAAAACAAAAAGCTTGGGGAGATGCAACTGATTTTTGAGGTATAAGGAGGAATCAATTCACACTGACTGAGAACCCAAACATTAAGAAAGTTAAGACACTTCTCCAATGATTGCATAGAGCTTAGGTGGGGGAATCTGGATTTAGAACAAGTTCTGTCTAATTCTCTACTGCAATATACTCAAAGACCGTGATCAGCTTGTTCCTGAGGTATTCATTTATCAGATGGGTTTATTCCTTGACAGGTAACCAGGAGATGTGAAGTCCAACATGAATTTGGTCCAGACTAGATGAGTGGTAGAGCCAGGAAACAGGGGCCCAGAAGAGGGGACACCTGAGGCATGGGATAGGGTATGATGAAAATCCACAGATACATGAAACCGAGTTCCTTCAGCACCATCCTCCTCTCTTTCTTCTCTCTGGAAGGTAAGTGACTCTTGCTAATCCTGGGGCAAGCCCAGTGCCTGAGGCTCCCCAGACTGCCACTGGAGTCCCACAGACATAGGCCAGGTCACCCATGCTCCTGGCCTTGATTGTTTGAATAGCATCCACGTTCTCCTGTTTCTAGAGAGCTCTGCTTATCAGACCCCTGGAATGGATATCCTGTTGCCACCACATCTCAGCAGTCACTTATATACAATGCACACCATCCTTTTCCCATTCCTCTAAGCAAGAAGGCCCTGAGCCATCTAGCACTAATGATTACCCTTTACCCCCTAGTCCAATTATTCTTTTTCTTAAATCACTTCGCTTATCTTTTTGTCTTCTCTTTCTCTTCTTTGAATTCTGCACAGTTTCTTGCATGTTTCCACAGAAGCCCACACATGGGACCCTCTGCTATCTCTGTGGAAGGCCAGCTCAGGGCACACAGGAGTATCCAGGAAGTGCAGGCAACGTATGGTCACCTTCTACCACAGGAGGACAGCCTCTTGGGTCAATGCCCTAGCCTCTCTGTCCTCTGATGGGACAATTTTGAGATGCACTCTACAGTTCCTCTGAAGATTGTCATCAAGACTGAGACTTTGCTCCTTCATCACATTTTCTTGTCTCCTCTCTCTTTTCTGTCCCACTTTTGACCCTCCCTCACATTCACTCCCTGGAATCACATCCCAGATAAATTGCTCACACCTAGGTCTTTCTATCTGGTTTGGTTTTGGTACTTTGCAAACTCAGATGCATCCTCTTCCATTCTTAGATTTGGACATTCCTATTGTTTTGACAAAAACAGAACTACTTCTGGCTTACTAAATACAGGACACTCCTTTCCCAGCACCAAGAATTTTCTTCAGTTGGAATTTTCTTTCACCCTGGCCTGGCTGTCAAAATGATCACTCATCCTTCAGGACTCACCCCAAGTAGTTCCACCACTTCTGGAAGCCTCCCATGTTCCCCATCCTAAGTGCATGCACACATGCCTGCAAGTGCGTACACACACACACACACACACACACACACACACCTCCTTTTTTCTACCCCGCTTCCTTTCATCCCCCTTTGTCTAATCTATTGAACCTCACTTCTTACCTTCCGCCTTTTATTGACACACACTTCTAATTTCATCTTTTACAAGTTTGTATTTTCAACTAGGCTGTAAGTTAGAGGTCCATCTCTTTCCACTGCATCCCCCACTGCACCCAAATAAATGTTTGTTAAATGAATGAGTAAATCAACCCTGGAGACCTATAGAGCATCATGCAGTTCTGTCCTATTTTATCAAAAGAGAATTGTAAAGTAGACGATGATCAGAATTAGCACACACTCCCACCCCCACGTCTGACACTCTCAACTTTACACAAACATTTAACATACACTTGATGTGCAGGACAGGCAAGAAAATTGCTGCTGTCTCCATTGTATGACTGAGAAAATGAGGGTGCGAGGTAGAGACCTGACATCCCAAGGTCACACAGCACTAGAACCTAGTATTCTCAACATTGACCCAGCCCTGGTGCCTGCCATAGCTGCCCTGGGCTTCAGAGTCAGTCTCTGTGCTTTGCTGGTCACATCCTCTCTCTCCACTGTCTGCTCCTACTCTCTGGCTTTCCATTCCTAGCAGGCAAATCTGCCCAATGTCTCAGCAAACTTTTCCTCAAATGTTCTGCCTCTCCCTCTGAGCTTCATCCAGGGCCATGACACTACACTGACCCAACTTCCCAGTTCCCCAAACCTTTTCCCAACTTTCCAGAGCAGTTGCTTGGCTCCCTCAGCTGCTTGGAAGCTTTCTGTGGGTTCTCAAGAAGGGCTACTCTACAGCCCCCTCTGCCTGCCTATTCTGACATCTTATGGGTCATGGCTTGAATATCACTCCATGGAGAAAATCCTCAAGTTCCCAAATTGCATTTATCCCCAGCATGCTACACTCTTCCTTGACAGCTGTCACCATACATTTGTAATGATCTGTTAGTTTCCTCTGATAGTGATACAACAGCTAACATTTACTAAGCCCTTCTTGTGCAAAGTGTCTTTATTATTTTATCTAATTCTCATAATCCCCTATAGTGGAAGCGCCTATGGTCAATCAGATATGGAACATACTTTTTCTCTACTCAGACATTCTCAAATCCTAACATAGTGTCTGATACCATCATGAATAAATAGTGAGTGTTCAACACCTAGTTATAAAAGGACAAATGAACTCTCTTTGGCACCATATCATTACTGTTTTCAGGATATATCTTCCCTGATCAAGTCCACAAACGGTTCCAGTCATATTAACTATGATCAATATTTTGGAGAAAGCACATGTTAACATCTGCTGTTCACTCACTCATTCAACAAGTATTTGTTGAGCTCCTATTGGGTAGCAGATACTTGCTAGGTGCTACAATGACAAGAGTAATATCTAACATGCAAGAAACATCACTTGAGTATGTAAGTATTCTAAAGGAGAGTTATTCTTACTAGTTTGCTATGGGGCTGCATTACAGGCATCTCTGACCTAGCTCTGGGGGCTAAAGAAGGTATTCTAGAAGTAGTGATACTTGAGTGGAGACATTAAAAAATGTATGGAATGTCAGGGACTTATTTTTTTTCTTTATGATATATATATATATATGTAGAATTTAATGATTATTTTGTTATTTCTCTCTTTCTTGTAGTTTTCTTGTTCAATATCATGCACCTCAGATGGTAAATGCCTCCAAGAGCTTCATCCTCTGATCCTCTTGTTCAATAACCAGACAGATACATGATATGGAAAGATGCCTGTTGATGATGGTGATGGTGGTGATGGTGAAAGCAGAGAATATGTGGGACACTTCCCCTGCCACTTGCCTTCATAGAAAGGTGAAGTTAAGGACATAGTTCCACTTGGTTCTCTTGGAAGAGCCAAGGAATATGGGAGAGATTCAGACTGTGCTCCACTACCACCTCCTAACACTTGAGTCCAGATAGACTTGAGCTTAAGTGAACATGGTCAGCCGTGAACCCCTGAATCCAGGAGCTTCTCCTAGGAAGTTCTGGGAGAGATGTGAAGTCAGAGGATGCAACTCACATGGATGAGGTCCATTGACCAATGGGCCACCTGAGAATGTGAGTGGAAGTTCATCTCCCGGTGCCTAGAAGTTGGCCATAGTCTCAGGCCCCAGCAGCCACCTCACTGATGTTACAAGAGACTGAATTTGGGGCTGGGGATGTGGCTCAAGCGGTAGCGCGCTCGCCTGGCATGCGTGCGGCCCGGGTTCGATCCTCAGCACCACATATCAACAAAGATGTTGTGTCCGCCGAGAACTAGAAAATAAATGTTGGAAAATTCTCTCTCTCCTCTCTCACTCTCTCTTTAAAAAAAAAAAAAAAAAAAAAAGAGACTGAATTTGTGCAGATGAGGGAAACAATATGCCACCAGACCAGACATTGTCATGCATATATCATTACAGTAGGCTGATTTTAGTTCTTTGGGATAGATACCAAGGAGCGGTATCACTGGGTCATATGGTGGTTCCATTCCCAGTCTTTTTTTAAAAATTTTTTTAAAATTTAGTTTTGGTTGTAAGTGGACACAGTATCTTTATTTTATGTGTATGTGGTGCTGAGGATGGAACCCAGTGCCTCACTCATGCTAGGCGAGCGATCTACCACGGAGCCACAGCCTCAGCTCCCCAGTCTTTTGAAGAATCTCCATGCTGCTTTCCAAAGTGGTTGTATTAATTTGCATTCCCACCAACAAAGGAAATAGTCTAAGTATTCGAACTGCTCAAAGTGTGCTGAGCAGAGCCACTCAGGAGTGAGGGTTGGAGAGGAAAGGATCAGTGTGCCTCAGTGGCCTGCTGTCTAGCAACCAGCAGGAAGCCTCATCCGGAAATGGGCAGAGCAAGAGAGGGCACCTTGGGAAGGGACATGGGGGAGTCAGCATGCCTTCCTGCTCATCTGCAAGGTGTCCCCAGGCTGTGTTTAGGACTAAGAGTCCTGTCCCTGTTTAAACAGCTTGTCAGCTATTAGAAGTTGCTCTGTGTGCCTGCCCTCCTGCTGGCTTGAAGCCCCTTGCTTTGGATAATCCAGGCACTTTACAGTACATGTTTGGATGTGTTCTTACTGCAAGGTTAAATTTATTTTTACCTATCACTAGAAGATTCTTCTTTTTCCCCCACTTTTCTTCTACATTGCTCACTCATATTTACTTTTCTGGGATTTAACTTGATAACAGATTTTTTTCCTGACATGTGTGTAGTGAATTCATAAAGGTCAACACTTTTATGAAATAGAAGCAGCAAATTTTCAACATTTTTTTTCCTGCTTTTGGTTTTGTCTCTCACCTATGATTCAGTGCTTGGAACAGTGTCAGATATTCAACATTTAAAAAATAGTCATGGGACACTTAAATGGCCTAACACAATATATGCATGTACATAAATTGGGGTGAAGTTATAAAATGAGTGAATCAAACAAGAAATATGATCTTAGTTTTTTCTGCCTCTAAATTTCATTCATGTCCAGAGTCCACAAAAGCCAGAAATCTGGGTCTCTTTTTTGGGTTCTTCCACTTTCTCACCTTCCAGATCCATTTAATTGGTCCCCACATCTGTTTAATAATTCTACTTGTGTTTCAGTCAGCTTTTCATCTCTGTGATCCAAAGATCTGACAAGAACAACTTAGAGGAGGAAAAGTTTATTTTGGCTCATGGTTTAAGAGGTTCAGTCAATGGTCTGCCTACTTCATAGTTCTAGGCCCAAGATGAAGCAGAACGTCATGGCAGAAGGGCATGGGTGGAGGAAAGTAGTTCCCTTCACAAGGGCCAGAAAGCAGAGACAGCAAGGATGCAAAGAAGCAAGGATAATATAATCCCCAATGACCTACTTCCTCCAGCCATGCCCTACCTACCTATAGTTGCCCCCCACTAATCTATTCAAATTATTAATCTGTCATATGGATGAATCCACCGGTGAGGTTACAGCTCTCATCATCTAATAATTCCACCTGCTTTGTCTCACACATGAGCTTTCAGGTAATACCACACCTCTAAACCCTAACACTAAACATACTTTGAGATTTTTCTCTGCTCCAAACCCTTTGCCTCTTCCCAGGTCAGGCGAGCATCCTGACTAAAATCCTTACCTGCTGGTCTTGGGGACACAGATTGTCCAACGTCATCCGTCCATGCCCACGTCCAACCCTGCTGCTCCCTTGCTTAAAACCGTTCATGGCTCCCCATCTCTCCACAGAATGAATGGGTTTTAAACCTCGATCATCATTAGAATCATCTGGGAAGAACTAGAGAAAACCTCAAATCTCTGACAGTGAGTGCTGGGATCTTTAGATGACCTTGATGGCTGGCAGATTTGGAGGTTCCCAGGCTGCAAGGCCAGCTCCCCTGCCTGACACAGGAGGCTCCCCATGCCCTGTCTCCTCTGGGCTTCTTCTCCCACATCATTTCATGCCTCTGGCCCCATTCGAGTTCTATGCTCCAGCAATGCGGCAAGCTGACAGTGCCACACACAGGACATTGTTCCATTTCAGTTTTAAGATACGTCCGCTTCTTCCCACAACGACCTCTACCTTATTCCCCAGTGCATCTCTTTCTACCCCTTCAGCTCTATCTCAGCCTCCAAGGAGTTCATACAGAAGGATTTCCATCCACATTAAGCTCAAAACAGGCAAAAACAGCCTGTGGTTACCCTTTGGTGGGGGTGGGGTGGTGACTGGGAGAGGATGGGAGTGCAGTATCTAGGGTAATGATGTTCTTGATCTGGGTGCTGGTGACAAGGGTTTATTCCAAAATGTGACAGTTCATACATGACTGGCTTATACCATTTTTTTTTTTTTTGTATGTTGAGCTGGCTCAGATAATCCTTCTTCAGGGAAGCTTTTGTGAATGCCCTCCCTTAGAGCTGATCCTGCTCTTTCCTGCTGCAGCTCTGCCTAGCTCCATCTTCTTTGGTGGCACTTAGCGCTCTGAATTGCAGTTCCTTTATCAGCCTCTCTCCCTATCCAGTCTGTGAACTGTTGAGGCCAAGATCTGAAAAGCCTCAGCACCTGCCCTGTGTGAGGACTGAATGCACCCACAAATGAAGAAAAAATCGGCTTGGAGGCAGTCACATCTACTCCTTTGACCTTTCTTCCTGTTGAGAAGACACCTGAAGCCTGGTTCGGTGGTGCATGCCTGTAATCCCAGCAGCTTGGGAGGCTGAGGCAGGAGGGATCGAGTTCCAAGCCAGCTTCAGCAACTTAGCAAGACCCTGTCTCAAAAATAAAATATAAAAAGGTGTGAGGATGTGGCTCAGAGGTTAAGTGCTCTGAGTTCAATCCCCAGTGCCAGAGAGAAAGAGAGAATACACTTGAGAATATTGTACTACTGAGCTGCTTTCAACCACCCAGGGCAGGACATTTGAACCACCTCTCACCATTCCTTTGAGCAGGACTGACTGCATTCCCACAACCGGGGAGACCTGTCTCCTCAGACCCTGCAGCACTCTGCTGGACTCTCAGTCCATGGGGCCAGTAGCAGCTCCTCTGATCTCATCCTGTGTAAACACTGCAGCCCAGAGGGTTCCCGTGGGATCACCGAGTTGGCACTGGCTCACTGTCTTCCATTATTGCTTAGCTGGAGAAAACACTTCTGCGCCAGTCTAGTCATACAACAACAATGTTTTTAAAAAGGGCTTTTAGGACTAGGAGGGGTTCCTGCAGCCACTTATGAGCTAACAGCAGACTCACCACTTGGCAACTGAGATGTCCCTACCCTTCCTGCATTCTTGACCGTCATCACTCGGTGTCTTTGTCCCCGGAGGAAACCCACTTCCTGCAGGTACCCAGGTCTAAGACTCTTTCCCTTTTATTTTACCAACAAGACCAGCATCAGGAATGGCCACACTGTGTGTGTGTGTGTGTGTGTGTGTGTGTGTGTGTGTGTGTGTGTATGAAGTCAGCCAGAGCTTGGGTCTCTTGCAAAGAGCTCTGGACGTGGAACCATAAAGTTCAGATCTCGGTTCTATTGCTGACACCTAGTGTCCTTGCACCAGTCACCCCCAAAATCTCTTGTCCTCAGTCTCCTTCTATGTAAATTGGGACATAAACAGAGCATGGATTGTAGTGAGCCTTCACCGTGAGATCAAGTACTACTGGAAAGTTCCATACAAATATGAGGAGTATCACGTTGGTATAAACAGAAGGCCACCTTTTGAAGGAGCAGTTGGATTTTTAAGCTGTACATCTTCAAGGAATTTCAAACATTACATTCCAAGCCGAGGGGAAGTATGAGTTAGGCGACTTCTGGGAAGAGTGATCCAGGACCAAAGGAAATAGTTGCACGTGGAAGGTTGTTCACCTCCTCAGGGAACTATATTTCCACATCTTGAGCATCCTGCCTCACTGGTTTTCAACAAGGCCATCCTGGGATCACAGCAGTCCACTGTGTAGTAAGGGCTATTCTCCAAAGCCTAATTCACTGGACACCACTGTGGCCCACCCCTGTCTACTGTCCATTGGAACACGGCTAAAATTCCCTGAAAACATCTGTAGCCCCAGGGGTTCAGGCAAAGTCCAATGAGCAGGAAAACATACCCTCCATTGATATACCATCTCATGGAACTCAAATGATGAGAGGAGTTTTGGTAGGCAGTCCAGAGCTAAGGCCTTTATGTCAGCAAAAAGAAAAAAGAAAAAAAAAATCCCAGTGTCTAATTGAACAGTCTTAACACAGGATGCTCTGAGCTCCCCTTTCAGTCAACCATGATACGGGGTGTACATGACCAAGAAATCCCAGTGAAATTATTGTGCCGTTGCATAGAAGATATGATTGCATGGGGGCTAGGATACCTTCCTGTGAAGTTGGCAAGTTTGCCCCTAAACATCTAAAGAGGAAGCAGAAGATGACGGACTTGGGGTGCTCATAGCCACTGGATCAGCAAGCAACCAGAAATACAGCGGCTCCCAGGAAAGGCTTTTGTATTTGATAGGCTGGGGATGGAACTTTGGTTCTGCCAGTTATTCATCAAATCTGATGACCCTGAAGAATGTTAAAGAGTCAGATGCTACTGACTTAGTTTCTCCTTCTATAAAACAGAAGTTAGAATGCTTACCTTATGATGGTGTTGTGTGAATTAAAGGAAGATGATACACACAAAATGCTTACCAATGGCTCTCAGGTAAGACCAAATAAGTGGTGGTTATTTTAATATTGTGTTTTGGAACCGATTTTCTAACAAGAAGTCCTTTACATGAGGGCCCAGACATTGGGAAAGCACAGACATAGGTTAAGTTTCATTTCTATGCTCCTGAGATCTTTTAGGAAAGAAAGGGTATCCAGGCCAAAGGTGTAGTAAGGGACAAGGTTTCTTATCACTCCATTGAGGACAGGATCCCCAGGCCAAAGATGTAGTAAGGGACAAGGTCTCTTATCACTCCATTGAGGACAGGATACAGACTGTAGGTAGAATGGGCCTGTGGGGCTCTGACCGACTATTGTCTCACCCAAGGAAACCAGCTGCTTCCAAGTAGGGGCAGAACTTCCAAAGGTGGATCCAACCTGAGCATGCCATACCACATCTCGGGTATTTAAAGCTTCAACCCCAAACTGGCTATCTCTTGGGGGACTAGCTCTATGATCTTACTTAATGAGAATGACCAGGGGCTGGGGAGATAGCTCAGTTGGTAGTGTGCTTGCCTCCCATGCATAAGACCCTGGGTTCAATCCCCGGCACCACAAAAAAAGAAAATTGAGAATGACCAGTTATTCAGGGTCTGGGTTGCCCATGAATAAGGAACTCCCCAAACTTTCAAAGACTTTAGCTAAAAGGAAAAAAAAAATCAAGCTGTTATATTTCAACCATAATATAGACTCAGTCCCTCCTGCCAAATTATTGTCACTTCTCACCAGCCAGTTTTATACTTTTTTTTTTGGCTCTAGAGAGTTAATCCATGACTGCTTTACCACTGAGTCACATTCCCAGCCCTTTTTACTTTTTTATTTTGAGGCAGGGTCTCGCTAAGTTGCTTAGGGCCTCACTAAATTGCTGAGGATGGCCTTGAACTCGGAATCCTTCTGCCTCAGCCTCCGGAGTTGGCGGATTACAGGCATGCGCCACCACACCTGGCTCAGTTTCATACTTAAGTCTACAAGTTTCAGTTGCTGTAGGGGATACATCTCAAAGGGCAGACTCTTTATAAGGCTGCTTCTGCTAAGGAGCTTCGGGCCCAGGAAAGGGATTAGATTATCCCTGCCAAGCTCTTATTACAGTATATAGTCCATAAATGTTTATGGAGCCGTTGACTCATTCATTGATTCATTAATTCATTTATTCAACAAATGCATACTGGGCACTTGCTCAAAGGCCAGAGATGACTAACACACAGCCCCTGATCTAAAGAAACATTAAAATCCAGCCGAAGAGTATAAAATTGCTGACCATACTATCAGGAAGAATGAAATAAGTGTGCTAGATGAACTGTAAGTCAAGCGGGAAGAGAACCTGGCCCGGCACAGAAGAAATACTGCAGAACATGTTGGTAAGCGAAGCCCAGTGGATTTAGTGAACAGATGGTTATTGGTGAAATGCTGATGTCCAGATATGCCCTGCAAAACAGCCTCCTCTCTCTGCATGTTAGCAGCTCCTCAGCCACCACAGCCCCAGAACTCTGTGACAGAATCTAACCTTAGCAAGCTGGACCCGAGAATCAGGCAGCTGGCTCCTCCTGGAGCGGTCAGCTCTGCTCTCTCCACTGGATTCCAGCCCGGAATTGATTTTCCTCCATTACCAACAGGTCACATCATTTTGCAAAGCCTGCATCTTACGGGCTCAGCCAATAACCCCCATGGGGTCTTAGGCAGGAGGCTGAGCCTTCAGGAAAATCAGTTCAGTTCTGAGCCCTATTGTGACAAATCTTTTCTACTTTTATTAAATGGGGATCTTTTGGACTGGAGGCCTTCTGTTGCTCTGCCTAGGAAACAAAATACAGAGTGAAAGGAGAAGGGCAAAGAGAAAAGAGTGAGCTCTGTAGGAGCTTCGGGGGTTGGTGAGGAGACACAGATGTGTCTGGCATTGACAGTTTCTCTGTGTACAAATAGAAGAGCTTGATGACTTCATGCAAGACAATCCCAGTGAGGCTGAGATTTTTCATAATCACAATGTCTGGGACTTGTCAGTTTTGCGGTTCCTGAAATATTTGTCTTAGTCCTAATAACCAAGTGGAACTGAAATGGAGCCTTTAGCAGATAGAGGCGACCTCACCAGCCCCAGGACCGTGCAGGGTCAGGGGAGCTGGCCAGGCCCAGGAGAGGATGACAGGAGCACCCCTGAGGCCAGGTGACAGGGCAGAAGAAGGGTGGGACTTTGTCCCGGGAGACTTGGCTCCCTGCAAAACCTGATGCAAAGCCTTCGGTAAATCTCTTTGCTTGGTCCTCGTCTTCCACACCAATGCAACAACAAAGACAAGGACTTGAGAAAAAGGAAAAAGAAGGTTTATTTCTTTGCTAGCGAAGGAGAAACCCAGGGGATTCCTGTCCCAAAGGCTGTGATTCTTCCCATCCACAGGAACAGGGGTCTTTTATAAAGGCGATTCAGAGGAAATGAGATTAGGGAGGAGAGATCAGGAAGGAGAAGATCAGGGAGAAGAAGATCAGGGAGGAGACATTTAGGGAAATGAAGATTGGAAAAAAGAAAGAAAAAAATGTCAGTTTCAAAGCCACAAGAGAAATAGTTAAAGCATCAAGTGAACCCGTTTAAAAAAAAAAACTCAGTTTTCTCATCTTTAAAATGGGGGGTATCAATTTCTACTCTGAAAAGATGGTCTAGAGATTTTAACACCTATGGAATCCTTCTTGAGAAAATAGAAAGCCACGCAAAGGAGATTTGGAGACAGTAAATTTGAAGGCTAGAGACAAAATGCAGCACCGTCCTTCTCTTTTTCAAAGTTAACTATTCTTCATCTCTGAAGATTTCCAGCTCCTCCAACTGGGTAATTATATCGACTAGTTCCTGAGCAGTTGTTCACAGGCTAGTTCCGTGTTAACCTCTTTATAGGTTTTATCTCCCGTGATTCTCACAACATTCTTGTGGGATAGGAATTTTACAGATTAAAACAAACAAGCAAACAAAAACGTCGGAGAGAAATCATTTCCCCAAACTCAAACAGTTCTGGACAGAGGCAGGATGTGCACCAGAGCTAAGCCTTAGGAGCTAATGGCAGTTCTAAAACCAGGAGCTCATTGTGAGGATGTGTAATTGTGAGCCAGTGTGGCTTTCCCTGGCCATAAAGGACAGAATATTAGAGTCTCCCCTCTCCTTACCTCCTTCCTTGAGTCCCTACCAAAAAAGGAGCAGAGAAAACCAAGGCGTCTGGCTTCCACCAGGTCCTTCTCGGCGTCTTAGCCCAGCAGCAGGCAAAATTAGGGGCTAGTATTCCAACAGCTTCCTTACTGAGCAGCCTGCCTGTGCTCGGTATTTAACTCTCATCTCCATTACGCTATTTGTCCTGTTCCATGGGGATTGAAACTGCATGGTCAGTATCTCTCACTGAACGGGGACTGGCCCCCTCTTGTTTCCGCCACAGTCCCTTGAGGCTGGGGCCTGTTGAGGTGCAGAGCTGCCTGTGTGGCCCCCCACCCAGTGGAAGAGACCGGCCTCCTGGGAACTCCCCGGGGAAGGGCCTCCCACACCTGTCTTTTCCAACTGCATGGAGATCCCTTCCCCTGGTGTGGTTTTGGGTGTGGGAAAGAGAGAATTGGGAAGAGAGAAAGACCCATGGTTTCCTCCCACCTAGGAGTGGGGAGAAATGAATCACTGCTGTGTAGATACAGAGGCTCTCCCCAGGGCCTTCAGGCCAACAAAACATCTTTTCTCTCTGGAGGATTCACTCTGCAGCAGATTCCTGGCATACCAAATGGCTTGGTGGGGAGGGCCTCTTCCTGCTGACCCCTGGCTCAGACTGCCCCAGGGCAACCACTCACCACTCCCTGGAAGAGCTCGGCCTCCATCCAGGCTAGTCAGCTCACTCCAGGTGGCTGCTTGCTGGGGCTCAGGCCTCGGTGTAGGCTCACACGCAGGAGGTGTTGAGCAAGAAGGAGGGAGGCAGACGGGGAGGAGGTGAGACAGCAAGCACCGAAGTCAAATGGAGGTGTCTAGTGTCCCTGCCCAGACAGCCCAGAGTCTAGGCCTCTGCCTGTTTCCCCAAGCTAGACAAGAGAATGAGCGGGTCTGGCTGGTTTGGTGGAGAAAACGAGAGGCACCCCCAGAAGGTAAGGGCTTTCATAGAGTCGGAAATGAAACCAGCAGGCCTAACCCAGAGGCCCAGGTCCGGACAGGGCAGGACAAGAGGCTGAAGCCAAGACTTTCCAAAGCTGAGCTGTCCATACGCAGGAGCCTGGATGTGGGGAGGGTACAGGGGTGGGAGGAGGAGGGAGGGACTCAGAATCAGGCCAAAGCACATACATCTGGAACTTGGGGCCCAGCAGGGTGGTGTCCTGCTGGGGAGGCGGGTGGCTGCTCCACCCTGTGTCTTTTTAGAGGGGCCCTCCCTGAGCTGAAGAGGACTGCATCCTCCCCCTCCATCTCCATCCCACACAACCAGACTCAGGCGCCTCCTCTGCCCCAAGCCCTGCCCTGATCTGCCAGGTCCCCAGAGCCTTCCCTGGAGGGCCACAGAGCCCAGCGGCCACAGCCACCACCTCCCCTCCCAACAGGGCAAATGAGCTGCTGTTCTCTCTCCTGCCCATGTTTAATCAGACAGAAATAAAATAAGCTCTCAAAGTGATGGGAACGCAAACAGAGCTCTCTGGGCTCCAGAAGCTGGTTATTTCAGTCAAAACAAACAATCCTTGTTTACGGCTTGCAGAACAAGGCCTGGCCTTCAGCAAAATGGTGAAGTCGGTCCTCCCTGCCTCCTGCCCAGCCTCAACACAAACACACCCTGAGTGGTCCTCGCTAGACCCCAGCTGGAGAGGGGCCAGGACCCACATGGTGCTCTGGCTGCCCAAGTCGCCTCCACCCCACACAGCCCTCTTGCTTCAGACGCCCTAGACTGGAACCCTTGCCTCCCAGTTGACCCACACCTCCCCACACATGCCAGCTCCAAGCTGAGTCTTCCAGAAGGTGAGGGATATTGACTAGCGGAGCCCTGTTACTTCCAGCCACTGAAATCAACTTAACAATGTTATTTCATGCATCTCTGTAACAACCCTTGGGTGAAGTGCTGATGCCACCCTTTTGTACGCAAGATCCTGAAGATCAGAGAGGTTAAATAACATGCCCAAGCGGGCACAGAGAGAAGTGACTGTGTCCATATCACAAAGCTTTTCTCACTTTAATTCTCTGATTTTCTAATGGTTTTGAAAGCCCCACTAATTTAGAAGAGGAATAGCCTAGTGTCCTGTAGGTAATAGGTACGAAATGAGTGTGAATTGATGAATAGGTGAAAAAAGAAAAGAACGAGTAAGAGGAAATGGGGAGGTTGAAATGAACTTCACCAACCATAAATTAAGGGTTCAGCCTCCGCAGATAATTTTTTTTGATACCAGGGATTGAATCCAGGAGTGTTTAACCACTGAGCCACATCCCGAGCCCCTTTTTTATATATATTTTATTTAGAGTCAGGGTCTGGCTGAATTGCTTAGGGCCTCACTATGTTGCTGAGACTGGCTTTAAACTCACAACCCAATCCTCCTGCTTCAGCCTCCCAAGCTGCTGGGATTGCAGGCATGCGCCACGGCGCCCGGTGCATTAGTTATGATTTGTGCATTGTAGTCAAATATCATGCTGGAGAAAACTTACTACAGTGTTGCCAAGTATGAACTTTAAACATGTAACGGTCTGTGTTGGAAGAGTCTGCGCAGCCGTCGTGGGTTTCCTTACCTGACGTGCAGTGTGTCCGTGAGCCACAGTGGCGCAGCGGCGCTGGGAACACACCGCTCTACAGCCTCGGAAACCCCGTGGACATGGCGCAGCCCCTGAGAACTTGACCTTCTCCAAGGACAAAGAGGATGAGAGCGCAGCCTGAGCCGCTGGTGAATCCTCCATCTACCCCTTCAGCAGCAGGATATACCAGGCAGCGATTGCGCAAGGACAGGTTAGGAGCCAAGTTTGGGACTGAAAAAACCGTAGTGCGGCAATGCGGCGGTGGAGAAGGCAACTTGGAAGCAATGGCCCCCTTTGGATTGTGCATTTCTTGCTGCTTCTTAGAAAAGCTGAGGCTTATTCAGAGAGAAGTAGGAGGAGTGCAAGGAGCCCCACGGGGTCTTATCCTGGGGGGTTGTTGCGAGGACTGCGGAAGAAGGGAACATTGTGGGTTCTGGTGTTTGGAAGCTGGGCTGGGTGTGTGGAAGAGAAGCGGGCTTGTGCTGGGTGGTTTCGGAACTTTAGAACTAGGTCCAACAGTGAAACCTTGGAGGGCAGGTTTGATACCAACATGCTGGGTCTCGTGTATTCACTCAACAAACGCTTGGTGGGTGTCTCTTGAAAGGGAGGCCCTACTGAAGGTATCTAAAGAAGGGGCTATCTGTAGATTGTGTTATTGTGTTGCCTCTTAGTTATAAAAAAGATACCAAGTTACAGGGGCTCCTTCTAAGGCTTTGAGGAAGGGCTTTCTGGATAAGGGGCACTGAAGCTTACACTCTGTTAGCTTTACTATCCTGTTCACTCCCTCCCCCATCAGTAAACCTTTTATCTATATATTGTGATTTTTTTTTTGCTTTCCTTAAAAAAAAACAAGCACACATTTATACCTATTAATATCAACCGTTTTTTCTTACATAACTGAAAAAATTATATATATATATATATATATATATTTTTTTTTCCAAATCAAGTTATTATAACCTAGAGATAATAGCTAAGCAATATGTATTCCTCACTCTCTTTATAGCTGTGTAGTACTCCATTATGTGGACATACCATTATCTATTCAACTATTTCTTATTAACGAACTTCCGATTAGTTCCCAATCTTGTACTCTCTAAATGATTCAATGCTTGCCCTTGAGCATCATCTTTTTATAATTTTGTCAACATTATCCCTGCGATAGATTTCTAGATGTGGGACTGCTGGGTCAAAGGTCAAGGCCTAGGTAATTTTGTTAAATGTTGCTAACTTTACTTCCAGGGGGATGGTAACTCAAGTCTCTCATTAATAACCCCTCCACCTGGTTGTCTCTTCACACACTGACCAGAGGGGCAGCCCCAGGACCACTTGCAGAGTTGCCAGTATCAGGGAGCATCCTATACTCACAGCAGGGTGGGTTGGGGAGGGGTCCCAAGTGGAGCTATCTGGTGCATAGGCATGTTTCCGAACTGTCTCCTTCCAAGGCTGTCAGAGCTCTCCATATAGCTCTGAGTTGGATGGGATCGATAGCAAGGGGAATGTTGATGGTTGGAAGGGGGAGATGTGAGAGAGGGGAATGGCTAGGGCAGGTGGGCGTGCCCGATGTGGTTCCACCCCTCTGGGAGAGAGGGCCGCTGGACCTCGGGGCCAGAAGGGAAGGCCTCAGCCCTGCAGGGAGATCCTGCAACGGCTCTGGGTCAATACGCTCAGTTCAAAAAGAGACATCAGCTCAGAGAGTGGCTGCCTGGGACTTGCTTGGGACACACTGCCCCCTCACACCCTGCCCTCACCCCGGGGGGCTTGTGTGAGGGGGACAGGCTGGTGTGTGGGGGGTGCGTGGCCCTCGGCAACTCCGGTTCCACAGTGCGTGCTTGGTAGCTGCATGTCATGGGCCAGGCACCAGCAGTGCCACAAGGCCACTTGAGCTGATGGCATCTGGGGCACCGCTGGGGCAGGCTCAGTGAGTCCCAACCCGATGTCACCTCATCTCTTCTCGGGAACAGCTTGACAACCGGAGGAGCTGTTGTGTGGAGGTCACCCTGGGTGTTCCTATGACCAGAAAGAACGTGCCTTGACCAAAGAACTGGCAGCAGCGTGGGGGGGAGGGGGGTGCAGGTGGCCCTAGGGCAGCAGCCACCTCTGCGCCTTGCCGGATCTGCAGCAGTGGCAGGCTCTGAGCACACAGGGGCGCAGCGGGGAGCGTGGAGCCCTCTCAGGGCAAAGAAGCCTGCGGGTTCCACCCTTGGGAACAGGCAAGAGCACTGCAAAACATGTCCCTCCAGTTGGAAAGCCCAGAGGACAATTGCTGGTCCACGTGTGTCACTGATTCTACTGTTTGCAGGACAATGCTATGGGTTTTTTTTTTTTTTTTTTTTTAATTGTTAAGTTTACTCTCCGTTTTTTAAAAATTGTGATGGCTTGCTCCCCCCCACCCCGCCCATGTGTACCTGATGGACCCGCCCCCTGCTGCTCCTGCGCTTCCTCCTGAGAGCAGGTCACGCGCAGCCCAGGGAGAAGCAACTGGGTAGGGAGGGTTTCCACGTGTCCCTGACCAAACCAAAGGGGAGTGGAGGAACCCACCTCTACGTCTGAGGCACAGCCCGACTATGGTGACTCCTCTGTCACATGCCATCGTGCTTATAGTCCAGGGCGGAGGGGGGACAGATAGTGCTAGATGTTCGCAGCAGCACTCCTCCCCTTAGCCCAGTGGTGGACGCATCCTCAGGGTCCCTCAGAAGATGAATGGACACAACACACGGCCTGTGCACAGGATGGATAGGATTGGGTGTTAAAAACCAAGGAAATGCTGATACATGTCACGACATAGACACACAAACCTCAGAGCATTATGCTCAGGGAAACAAGTCAATGCAAAAGGGCAAATAGGTTTGATTCCACTAACACGAGGTCCTGAGGGTCATCCGACTCAGGGAAAGCAGAAGGTGGTTGTTAGGGGTCCCAGGGAGGGGGGATGGGGCTTTGGTTTTATAGGTCAAAGTTTCAGTTTGGAAACATGAGAAAGTTCTGGAAATAGTGGTCATGGTTTCATGACAATCTAAATGTATTTAATGCCTCTGAACTGTACACTTAAAATGATTAAAAGGTTGATTTTTATATTATGTATATTTATATCCTTAAGAAAATAAAATTTTTAAATAATTCTTTGAGCAATGAATCTGACCTAACATTGCTAAGTACATATATGAATGTACCGTGTGAATCTCACCATCATGTACAGACACAAGCTAATAACTAAAAAAAGAACTCTATGTAAACAGCAGGAAATCAGTAGAGGGAAGGGAATGAGGTGGGAGGAGGAGAGGGGGAAGGGATGTACTGGGGACTACTTTAGAACAAATTATATTCCATGCTTTTATAATTATGTCAAAATGAATCATATTGTATGTTTAACTAAAAGGAACCAATAAAGAAAGTTCTATACTAAGGGTCATTTTTTTCCACTTCTTTATTTTTTCTTTTTAGATACACATAATAGTAGACTGTTTTTGACGTATTATACACACATGGAACATAACTTATTCTAATTAGGATCCCATTCTTGTGGTTGCCCATGATGTGGAGTTTCTTGGTCTTCTGTGCATATGTGAACATAGGAAAGTTATGTTCAGTTCATTCTACTGTCTTTCCTATTCCCATTCCCCACTTCCTTCATTCTCCTTTGTCCAATGGATTTCTATTCTCTGCTCCCCACCCCTACCCCCACCCCACAAGTGTCATTTAAAAAGCACGTTTGCATTGGTGCAACCACTGTAGAAAGCAGGGTGGAGATTCCTCAGAAAACTTGGAATGGAACCAGTCAAAACTTGGAATTTGACCCAGTCATCCCATTTCTAGGTGTACACCCAAAGGACTTAAAATCAGCATACTAGAGTGACACAGCCACATCAATGTTTATAGCAGCTCAATAGCTAAACTATGGCACCAACTTAGATGCCCTTCAACAGATGAATGGATAAAGAAAATGTGGTATATACACAATGGAATATTACTCAGCTTTGAGGAATAAAATTATGGCATTTGAAGATAAATGATGAAGCTGGAGAATATCATACTAAGCTAAATAAGCCAAACCCCAAAAACCAAAGGCCGAATGTGTTCTCTGATAAGCAGATACTAATCCATAATGGAGGCTGGGGGGTGAGGAAGAATGAAGGAACTTTGGATTGTGCAGAGGGGAGTGAGGGATGGGAAGGCCAATGGAACGAGATGGACATTATTACCCTACATACATCTATGAGTACATGACTGGGGTGACTCCACGCCATGTTCAGCCAGAGGAAGGAGAAACTGTGCTCCATTTGTGTACAAAGTGTCAAAATTCATTCCACTGTCTTGTATAACTAACTAGAACAAATTAAAAGATAAAATCAAAAGTCAAACAAAAAAATTTAAAAACATAATTGCATTGAAGATTTGTTGATGTAACAATAGGTTTAAAATAATTATGTGGTTGATCTAAGAGGAGGGTCTTCCAAGAGATGGTAAGACAGAAGTCAAGGAGAGCAGGTCAGATGAATGCGCCAGGGAAGAGAGAACCACCTGCCAGGAAGGAGAAGGGTGAGGTGGGGGGCGGAGTCTAGGTGGGGGTGTGAAGGAAGCCGGAGAAGTCATTCCTCATGCACGATGGATTTGGGAGACCCAGACTGGCTTGAGGTTCCAGTCATCCAGCTGGGATGTAAAGTCCCGGTAAGCCTGTCTCTTCCTTTCAGTGGCTTGGCTGTGTGGGTAGGCGTGTGCCACACGGTGCTGACGTGTGGACCTCAGGAGATGGATCGCTGGCTCTCGGGTCTGTGGGTCCTTGGCCGAGAGCTCAGCTTACACACTTGTCAACCACAGGGGCTGGGAGCGCAAACCCTCTCCAATTCTCAGCCTCTCCTGGTGCTCAGATTCCTGACTCCACACCCTGGATCCTTGATCTGCATCCGGCTCCTTGGATTTGACAAGTCCCTCCAGGGTAGACTTTGTGACTTAAAAGATCTTTGCTCAACCCAGGAGACTCACTGGGGCCCCCGTAGTGAGAGACAGCGCCACCGGCTGATGCCCTCCCCGGAGAGGCAGAGGAAGCCTGGCCTCCGGGTGGTCCTCAGAGGAGACTCGGACACTGGGATGTTGGGTCCCACAGGGCACAGGGAGAGCAGTGGCCCCTGCCACAAGCAAGCCGGGGAGCTGGGCTTCCAGATTGATCCCACATCACAGTGCTGGACCTCCAGACCCAGGAGCTCAGAGCAGGGCTAATCTGGAATCTTAACTCTACTGGGAAAAGTTGAGGCCGTCAGTGACTGTGGCTGCTCCCTGCCCCTTCCATACCCCTCTTCACTTTTAGTCCCCCAGCAGCCACCCTCCAGCCACGCTCGTCCGTCTTTCTGTTCCACACTGGATGTGGTTGCCTATTCCCAGGGAATCTGACCCATTAACCTCTGGGTGACTGCCCTGGCCCAGGCTTTGCTGACTGTCCACAATGAATAAATAAACATCAGCCAAGCCCTGTGCAGGTGGTAAAGATGGCTTGCTCCACTGAGTATCTCACTTGGCTTACGGGTCCCAAACTCAGCCTACACCTGTTGTCTGTTTAAAGAAAGGGCAGAGACCAATGCAGAGCGGCTGAGGTCACTCAAGAGAGACATCCTCTTAGGTCCCTCCTGCTTCTTCTCTACTGGACACCCCACAAAGAGTATCCACCTTCATAGCTGAAATTGACTGCAAAACACACACAACACACATGCATTCATATGGAGGGACTTAGTCTATAGATGAGGACATTGAGTGACAGAAAACGCAACTCTTCCAAGGTCATTCAGCTGTAAGTGGCAGAGCCAGGATTCAAACCCAGGAAGTTAGCCTGCGTTAGACGATGCAACGCCTACGGTAAAGCATTCGGAGTGGAAATCATAGGTGTTTGGTAAATGAGAGTAGGGTTAGTATTATCATCCTCCCCTGGCTTCAGCTCCTCAACTTTTTTTTTTCCTAAGTGACACTGGAAAAGTGACTGTGGATAAGCTCATCTGGTGAATGGCCAGTTCCATAAGCGAGGGCTACAGAACCGCACTCAGGAATTCTAAGCACGTAGTCATTGGCATCCCGACATTTAACCTTGGCTGCTTTGTCTAAAGATCTGTAGCTGATCATAATTTCTGATTCTGACACAGATCGCACCTCCTGTCCAGATGCTAGTTTGTAGTACTAACTAGTCTTTGGTCAGCAAGCGAGCCAGACCAGCGCCAGGCATCTAAATCATGTCACATGGTTTTTTTTTTTTTCTCTCTCTCTGCTGTTGCTTGCCTAGAAACTTGTGAATGGGACAGATTTGTATTTCTTCGTGGAAAATGGAAGCCAGGAGAATGAGAGCTACTGGCGTTGGTGGTCGAAGTGGAGATCTAAAGCCATGACCACTCCCCGCTCAGTGGAGGAGTCTTGAGCAAACGTAGGAGTGGAAGGGCAGTCATCAGGGACTCTGATCTGTGCCTTGAACGCGTCTACCCTAAGCCCCATGCAAAAGCTGGGAAGAAGACGATCAGGAGACCCAAGGGGAGTGATGAACCACGGAGGCCTGCCGTGTCTGAGAACTTACCCCAGTCTGGGGTTGCAAGGACCTGCTCTACCTTGGCACATGGCTTGGTGGGAGCCTGGATAGCAGTAGCCTTCCTTTCTTGTTTTTCTCCCCCCTTCCCAGGGAAGAAAGCAAATAGGAATATCAGAGACCGTGGGGGCTCATGAGGGAGCCAACTGTTCCAGCCCTCCCTGGGCTCTCTCTAGGCACAGCCCAAGAGCCATAACCTCCCACACCTGCAAGGCAGCTTAGGCACCTGCTCTACAAGGGGCAGGTTCAAGTAGGAGCTCTCTGCACTTGGCCTCAGATTTCCTCAATGTTCTGTCCTCCTTTACCCTCTGCTCTCCCCTCCAGTGTTTTCTGCAGGTGACTCATCAGATCACCATCTATCCTAGGTTGATATTTAACTTGCTGGGAGCCAACATTGGTGGCATTAAGAAAGGATGATCAGCTGAACCCATCGGCCCACCCCCGTTAATCCCAGTGACTTGGGAGGCTAAAGCAGGAGGATCACAAGTTCGAGGCCAGCCTCAGCAATTTTGCAAGACTCTCGTCTCAAAAAAATAAAAAGTTCTGAGGATGTAGCTCAGGGGTAAAGCAACCCTGGGTCCAATCCCCCCGTACAAAAGATGGAGGAAGAAGAGGAGGGGAAGGGGAGGAAATGGTAAGAGAAAAGGCAAAACGAAGACGACTAGCGTCTTGTTTTATGCGCGAATGGTCCTTTGCCATTCTCGTCAAGCTGAAAAGAGACATCCTGAAACTATTGACCAGCAGCCAGTTACGTTAAATATCTAATTAAAAGAGAAGTGGAGCTCGTGTAAAAATCGAACACTTGAAACACTCGCCAATCAGAACAGGGTGAAGCTGGGGAGAGGGGTTGGCTGAGTCGCAGCAGCCAAGAAAATATTTACCAATCTCAGCAAAAATAAATGCACAGATTTTTGTTTTTAAGGAAATGCACATATGGCTCTTTCCACCCCACCCAGGTGAGTAGTCGATGTCTCTGGTGGAGGCCACGCAGGGAGCTCAGAATGAGGGGGAGGCGTCATTTACCAGGAAGTGGAAGGACACCTCCCGATGTTGCCAGCTGTGGGCCCTCTGAATTGAACAGGGAGGACGCTTTCAGTGGAATTCAATTCAGGGTTGCCAGATGAAATCCAGGACGCTGGATTCTCTTTTTTTAATATAAGTAGGTCCCAAAGGTTGCGTGGGACATGCACTGAAAATTTATCTTTTGTTTCTCTGAAATTCAGACTTAACTGGGCGTCTGGTAGTTTTATTTGTTAAATCTAGTGACCTTTGAAACCCCACATATTCAAGGAACCCAGGGCTTGGGAGTGTAGCTGGGTGAAGAGCAGAATAGAAATCGGGACTGGTTCAAGTTCAGATTTGGTTACAAGGGAACCAAATGAAAATCTGAGCCTGCTTTGTCATGTGACTTTTGCTGTGTAGGGCTGTTGTGAGGTTTATTGGTGAAGTCAGGAGGCACCTTTCGGCCACATTTTGTGTGCTCCATACACAGCAGCCATTATCAGTGGGCAGAGAGCCCGTGGCCAGGCGAGCAGCACATGTATGAGTTAGCTCTTATCTCCAAGAAAGAGGGGAGCTGACAGGTAGACGAAGCCATCGCTTTCGGGGACCACTAGATGCCAAGCACTTTACCACCGGGTCTCACCTAGGCCTCTGAAGCTCACTTGATTGTCCCGCTGGCTGGCCTCGCTGGTGAGAGTGGAAAAGGAAGATGGTTGGCAGGAGGGCTACCAAGCGCGAAAGGAAATATCTGTCGGGGGGTAACACTTAGAGGTTGCTAAGCTTCGAATGTGTCCCCCAAAGTTCATGTGATGAAAACTTGATCCCCCAGATCATCTATTTATGGTGTTTGGAAGTGGAGTCTGTGGGAAGTCATGAGGATTAGAGGAGGTTCCAGGGTGGGGCTCCCAGGAGGGCACTAATGGCTGCATAGGAGGGGAAGACACCCACATGCCTGCATGCCTGCCCTTCTGGCCATGAGATGCCCTCTCCCGTGGCAGGATGCAGAAAGAAGAACCCCACTAGATGTCAAACATACGACAGTGCCTACTCTTGGACTGCCCAGCCTCCAGAACCATGAGCCCCATAAACTGCTATTCTTTATCAATTACGCAGTTTGGGCTATTCAGTGATAACAATGAAATGGCCTAAAATAAAAACCAATGACTTTTTTTTTTTTTTTTGTCTGTACTAAGGATGGAATCTGGGAGTCCTCTACCCCTAAGCTACCTCCCCAGCTCTTTTCTTTTTATTTTTCGGTCCTAGGGATTGAACCCAGAAGTGCTTTACCACGGAGCCACATCCTTAGCCTTTTCTTTTTTTCTTTTTTTTTTTTTTAATTGTAAGACAGAGTCTTGCTAAGTTTCTGAGGCTGGCCTTGAACTTGTGTTCCTCCTGCCAAGTCACTGGGGTTATAGGCATGTGCTGCTGTGCCCAGCTAATACCACTTTTTAATAGCAACGCAAAGGATCCTGGTTGACATCGCACCCTGGAAGGAAGAAGCCCAGCCATGATGTGGGGAGAATAGTACTAAGTGTTACTTCTTGCAGGACTGAAGACATCAGAGAGATTGGAGGAAAGACCGAGGAGTCCGTGTCCTGCCCCCTTGACGTGACATGTCAACCATCCTGAGAACTGAAGATATAAAGTCTCAGTGATCCACAGAACAGAGAAACACTCATCAATTATACTTCAAATGCTTTCTGCCACTGACTGGATTAGGTTGTCTAAAGTGTCCAAATGGGAAGACGTGGCCTGAGTCTGGCCAAGCCTTTTCAGTTTTGTGTTCCCTGTAAGACTCTACCTTCGAGTTCTTTTGTATTTTTCATTGATAAAATTGTCCTAGTATTTGGGGGGTCTTACTTAGACCCTATTGTCTTCCCCATTTTTTTTCTGTACTGTAAGAAAACTCATAGAACAAAATTGCCATCCTAGCCATCTTGATATGCATAGTTTCATGAGGCTAAATATATTGATGATGTTACGCAACCGCCACCAGCTACTTTGGGGGCCTCCTGAACCTTGTCCTTTTCCTTCTCTATGTTTCTAAAATCTCTTTCTCTTTCACTTTTTCTTTTTTTGTCAGCAAAACTTGTCTGCGCTTGGAGCGATCCCAGGCCTTACACTCAAGCTCCTTCCAAGTCGAGCCAAAGCTGGCTTCACCCTCGCTCTCTCCTCTGACCTCCCCTCTGTCACATGGCTTGTCCTGAGGTCCCATTCGTGAGCCAGCAAACACTCACCTCACCTTCCCCAGACCCGAGGCCACTCTCAGCCCCTCTCTGGACTCAGAGATCCACAGTCAGTCATCTTAATGCCGGGGTTGGTGTCTGAATGTCAGCTGGAGAGCTGTTTCCAGGCCCGTAGCCCCTGGGGGCTCATTTGCACAGAGCACTTACCTAAACACAGCTGGTTCCAAGCCCAGAGGCCCCGAGGACCTTTCCAGACCTTTCCAGACCTCACCAGCATGGTGCGGTCAGGGAGCTGACTGGGACAGTTATTGCCGAAGTCACTTTTCAGCTTCCAGAACCAAACCTTCTGGCTTGCTCCCAGGCTCTCCCTGTGTTCACCAGCTGATTCAGTCTGAGATTTCCTGGGGCTGAGGCCCTCCCTGCAGAATGATATTCTCCGCCAAGTATTTTTGTGCGAGGCAGATTCTGAGGCGCCTCTTGGACATGGTCTCAGCTCCCACTCGGGCCCTCTGTGAAGAGTCACAAGCTGGCACCCAGCCTCCAGAACGGAGGAGGGACGGAGGAGCCTGGATCTGTTCTGTTTTTCTGTTGGCATGACCTGTTGTCTAGGTCATGTTCCCCAAAGTGTGGCTGATATAAAAGGAGAACCATCTAGCACAGAGCACTGGCTGCGTCCTTGGGATGGGAGTGGTGGTGAGTGACGTTCGTGAGCAACATAGAGTGCGTACGTCCTCCATAAAGAGGTGACAATAATGGAGGCGACAGTGGTGCTGATGGTGATGGTGGTGGTGACAGTGGCTGTGACGATGGTAGCGGTGTTTCAGTTGATTGTGGATGGGGTTGTGGGGAGGCTGAAGAGGAAGAGGAGGTCAAAGGTGGGGTGACATAGGGAAGGGACATATTGCCATCATTATTGCTTTTAGTTTTGAGACCTCTTTTCAGCCTGAAAGAGAGCCCAAAGAGCATCTCCCTCCATTATTTCCCCCATTAAGGTGGACTGGACAGCACTTGAAAACATCAAGTTTGGGGGGACAATGGTAGAATCTGAGATTAAAAAAAAAGTCATATCTCACAAAATTTCCCAGGGTCAAGGTTGCTTGGAGTGAGTCTGATCGTCTGTACATGTCATTATCTGTCAACTCACCTTGGCCATCTTTGGGTACAGAAAAAAAAATACCACGGATGACTACTGTTCTTTGTACCCAACAATCGCTCCAGGAGAAGAAGTCACATAGATGACAATTCCAGCTCCAAGCTTGTCATTTTCTTGTAATGTGTGCTCTGTGAGCCTGACTTTGCTCATCTGTGAAATGGGAATAATGACACCTGCAAGTCCGGATTCAGCGAGACAGCGCCTGGCACGTAGTTTGCTCTGACGAAATGTCAGTTTTTTTCGGTACTCACGCTGTTCCCAGGAGGGGGTCCACAGCAAGATCAGGATGTCCAAGGTAGTTTATGCCAGCTTTCTGCTTCTCTAGCAGGCACTTCCTGCCCTGAACATTTTTCATGAACCACAGTTGTATTTATTAAGAATCCTTTTGATTCTTATGACTTAGGATAACAAAGCTGCAGACATCAAAACAAGAGAGAGACAGAGAGAGAGAGACAGAGAGAGTTTTACCACTCAATTAGTTGCTGTTTTTTTTCAGATGCTGCCCAACTGGTTTTTTTCCACTGAATGGGCTGATATTTTGGTTGACTTGACCATGTGAAATGATTCTATCACTTTTTTTTTTTTCCACACACCATCAGGATGTTTTCCTTGCTATCTGGCCCAAGTTCCTTTTGCTTATTATTATTCCATTACTCCTATTTGTGCCGTCTGGTACCTGAATAATCTAGAGTGTACCTCTTGAGTTTGTTCCTTTCAAATATTTATAAACTCTAGTCATGACTTCATGCAGCCAATCCTATACATATTTAATTTTTCCTCATAAACAAGTCCTAGTTTCCCTAAATCACTTATTTACTCTTCTGAAATCTTTCCAAAAATCCTTCTAGCCTTAATAGGAAGAGATGCTCCTAAATGGATCCATACAAAACAGGCTCTAAAAGGTGATTGTTCTGGAACCTGGGACATGAATTACCAGTTCAGATACCCAGCCCTCATCACCTGGAGCTCTGACTCATGGGTCAAAGGTAGGGGTCCAGGAATGTGCATTTTAACAATCCCCACCTCCACTTATGACCTCCAGGTCATCTTGACCTGGTGTCCCTAAGTGACACTTTTATAGGTACACTGTCACACCACAGCTGGCCTGGGATAGCACCACAGGAGCTGGTGGGTTTCTGCTTCCTAATCTGCAACCACATTCAGGCTCATCTTCCCGAGATGGTATCAGAATGACCTTGATCAGAGTTTCAAGTGATCCCAATGCCTTTGATTATAGGCATTGTCTTGGTTCACTACAGCAGATGGCTACACAGACCTAGCAGAGAAGGAGAGACCTGTTCAGCTCCCCCAAAAAGTTGTACTCTTTCTCCAGCTCTTCAGTCTTCAAGTTCTAGGTTGGTGGTGGAGCAAGGATGGCAAAGGGCCACTTTCTCTGCCACCCCTATGCACCTAGAAATCCATCAGTGTCACACCCTCCGTGGCTGCTCCTTGTATCCCTTTTTAATAAACGTGTTACCCAGTTAACAACAATCATACTACTTCTTTGCATTTTTTACAGCACTTTGTGGTTCACTAAATACCTGCCTCTCCACGATGTCATTTGGTCTTCATAATAGCTCGGTGAGGTAAGTAGGCCGGGTGTTTACCATGCCCATTGAAGAAAGGCACAGAGAACGTGGAACTTGCCCAGGGATTTATGAAAAGTAAATGGATAACTTCTCAGCCTTTTTTTCCAAGTGTAGTATCTGTTCCCAACACTTTAAAAAGTAAGTGGATGTCACAGGACTTAAGGTAATTGTTCTGGAACCTGCGACCTGTGTTACCACACCTCTGCCTTATGGCCATGCTGTTCCAGCCACCTCGACTGTTCAATGTATCGTCTTTGAATATCTCGATGATTTATAATTAAAACATTTGCTCCATGAATGTATCCATTCCTTGACATAGCTGTTTGGAATGAGAAGGAAACATCCAAGTTGGGTTTTTTCACCTACCCTATAATTATCTCATTGATTCTGTCCACATTCATATAACAGAGCTCTTTGCTTCTGTAAGTTTTAATTGGAAAGATAAACATAAAAGACAGGGGCAATCTATAGCATTGTGAAGAACACAACTATTGATCTCATAAGGTTCTTCCCACGAGTAAAGATTTATCGTAGGGAACTTGTTGGCAAGAGAAGTAAAAGGGGAGTAGCTAAACTTTAGATAAGGCCGAGTATATTTTCTCAGTCAATTGATGAATTATAAGTGTTTTTATGGGTAAATAATATTCCATCCTGTATATAGCCCATATTTTCTTTATCCACTCATCGGTTGATGGACACAGTAGTAGCTGAGCCCTTACCTTGGCTATTGTGAATGCTCCTTTGTTTTATATATTTATTTATCTGTGGTGCTGAGGATCAAACTCATTGCCTTTTACATGCTAGGCAAGCACTCTGCTACGGAGCTGCTGTCCCAGCCCCCCACCTTTTTTTTTTTTTTTTTGGTGGTGCTAGGGATTGAACCCAGGACCTTGTGCGTGCAAGGCAAGCACACTTCCAACTGAGCTATATCCCCAGCCTAAGTCCCAACCCTTTATCTTGGCTATTGTGAATGTGGCTTCAATAAGCATTCATTTCCTTTGGGTATTTGCCCAGTCGTGGGACAGCTAGATCACCTGGCAGCTCTCTTTCTAGTCTTCTGAAGAACTCCATACTGTTCTCCATTCATGGTTGTACTAATTTACGTTACCACCAATAGTGCGTAAGAGTTCTCTCTTTCTCTGCATCCTTGACGGCAATGTTATTATTTTACTTTGTTGATAATAGTCATTCTGGCTGGAGTTGCATGATATCTATAGCTTTGATTTGTTGAAATCCTGTCATTTGCAGCAAAATGGGTAGAAGGAGAGGATACCACGTTAAGTGAAAAAAGCCAGGCACTGAACAACAAACACCACGTGAATCCTGTAAAAGAAGGGTATAGAATCGTAACCACTAGAAACTAGGAAGGGAGAGAGGGGAGGGGGCAGAGGGAGGTGGGAAAATGATACCAAACTACGGTCAGATAGGAGGAATAAGTTCTACCATTCTACAGCACAGCAAAGTGACTACAGTTCTCCACAACTTATTATACATCTTATAAAAAACAAGAAGAGAGGAGTTTGGAAACTTCCAAACACCCAAAAATGATAAATCCTTGAGTTGTAAATGCTCATTATCCAGATCTGATCATTACACGTTATATACATATGTCAAATTGCCACACTACACCTTATAAATATGTACAATTATGATGGGCAGATTAAAAGCAAAATTAAAAAAAAATATATTTATTGGATACCGGTTATATCCCAAGCCTACACATTAGATAATATTAAAAGAATAGAAAATGAATAGAAGCCAATCTAGGTGCTGAGTGGCTTTAAGTCTTGGCCTTGTTGCTCTTACCTCCATTTGTTTATTTATTCATTCACAGAATAAATATTTTATTGAGCACTTACTGTGAACCACACGCTGTGCAGGGCCCTGTGGCTACATCAGTGGACAAGACAGACTCAGCCCTGCATTGTGAACCTAACAGCCCAGAGGGGGATTCAGACAAGGACTCTGAGCAAGTGGTCAATTCTGTAGGACAGAAAGGCAGGCTGTTAGACTCGTGCCTACAAGGGGCATCCAACCAGTCAGACTGAGGGGCCCTTGTCAGAAAGCTGTATGTGCACACAGGCCCATTGCGTTTAAAGAATTGTGGGTTTTTTTTTTTTTTTGGAGTAGCCAATCGGGAGTAAGCTGAAGGCCTGTCTCCTATTACCCCACAGCACCCCAAGGGTTCTAGGGAGTCATTGCTTAACCCATAGAATTGCCTCTGTATGAAACACTTTCCTGTCTTCCTCCCTCAGCTGGATTCTAGTGCCTACCTATCATCCCTAGCCCCTGCTGTGTTGGGAGTATGTTAGATATTCCACCCTCCGTGTAGTGTAACATCCTGTGAAAGTCCTCTATTGTCATCCTTAGCCACTCTGTCCCTCGGACATCTCCCTCCTCAGACTTGGAGCACGTCCAGCTCGGGGCCTGTTTAATTTACCTCTGTTTTCTCTGCGCCAAGCAAATGGCTGCCACGTAATACGAATTGGATAAATGTTTGCCAAATGCACAAATGAATGAATGTCCCAGACTTCAATATCCAGTTGATCAGGAGGTGATGAGCTGAGTATATGCAAATGAGACTATTTGCAAACAATTAAGCACAATATGTAAAATCATGTAGCACCCCCTTCAAAATGAACAGCAAGCCTCCTTCGCCCAGCACACACAGTCCCCAGGGTGATGCACCTGCTTCTCCAGGGGTAAGTGTGTGTCTATGCTGTGTAGGCTTAGTTTTCTCCAACAGAGGAAGTCTCGCTTGGCATCATGGAGGGTGTTACCCCACCCTACCACAGCAAAACGGAAATCCTTTGGGAGTGACTATGGGTAGGGTCCCTTAGAAGTACAGGTCAAGAAGGAAAGTTTCCATCCCAAAGTTTCTCATATCACAAGTTCACAGCCAGCCGCAGCAACTTAGCGAGGCCCTAAGCAACTCAGTGAGACCCTGTCTCCAAATAAAAAATGAAAGGGCTGAGAATGTGGCTCAGTGGTTCAGTGCCTGTGTTCAATCCCCAATGCAGAAAAATAAAATAAAATAAAATAAAATAAAATAAAACCTGCTTAGTTGCTGAGGTTAAAAACACAGGGTTAAAATCAGGGTGAATTGAGTGTGGCCAGGTCAAGCAAGTGCCAGTCAGATTCTATCTTTATTTAAATTTTTGAGCATTTGTTCATCATTTTTTTTTTGCATTCATTTTTTTTTTTAAATAGAGATGGCCCCCAGTTTATGATGGGTTGATTTACAATTTTTCAACTTTACAACCATGGGAAAGTGATATGCATTCAGTAGAAAGTGTCCTCTGAATTCTGAATTTCCCTCATTTCTGGGGCTGGTGCTACATACTACCAGACTCTTTGCAGTGCTGGACACAGCCACATGATCACTGATGGATACAACCGCTCCTCCACAGTGCACTGTGTGGCTAAGCTAGGATGTTGGGAAGGCTAGATGCATTCTGTGTCTTTTTGACTTATGATATGTTCAACATATGCTTCAAGGAACATCTACAGTATCATTCATTTTGAGTATTTAAGTTCCCAAGGACACAGGAAACAACTCAGAAAAATCCTCACCCATTTCCCCTCTCTGGTCTGAATTTACTCAGCAGTTCTTCTCCAGCTTCTTCCAAAGCCTAACCCTAATTCCCACTTGCAATCCTGCTATGGATGAGCCTTATCCACGCACTCCCTCTGATGGACGGCTGCTGTGAGCTATAAAAACAGACACAGCACCCGTGAGCGTGTGCATGGGTTGCATTTCCCAGCTGGACATCTTCAGAAGCTGGGACATTATTTTTTCCCTCCAGTATGTCAGACTGTGGTCCCTGAGCTCATGGAGGACAAAGTCCTGTGGTGGGGCCATTATTTATTTCCCTTGCCTTTGCTGATAGCATGAGATCAGCTAAGTGACGATGGCAGATCTCCAAGACCTGAGCACAGAGCAGCTAGGGGCTCGGTGATGGGAAGCAGTAAATTGTGGGAGGTGTTTGTAATCTCACCATCGAGCTGCATTCTGTGAAGGAAACAATTGTTTGTTTTTCCAAAATGTTATAAGGTCTATCTGGGGTGCCTACCTCCCTTCACCATTGGTACTCTGAAAGGCACAACCTGTGGTGCCTCCAGGAGTCTACCCCAGGGCAGATTCTGAATAGTGAAGGAGGTCAAACAGCAAGTCCAAGAAACTGCAGTCTGTCCCTTTAACCCCAGTCAATGAGGTTTGTATCCAATTTCAGGGAATCGTGGTCAGTTAGCCACGATTTAAATTAATGTCTCTCAGCAAAGGGCCTGAATAAGTAAAATTTCCCGTGATTCCCAAAGATACCCTATCTCAGCAAAGAGAGGGGCTTTTGTGTGTGTGTGTGTGTGTGTGTGTGTGTGTGTGTGTGTGTGCCTTCTGCCCGTGACCATCAGATCCCAGAGAATCTACAGGGAAGGGTTTGGAGGACACTTATTGAAGGAAACAAGGATAAGGAAAATTCAAGGTGACATCAAGCCCTGCGCTACAATTAGGGGAAGAATTTCCCCATTAACAGAAACAGAGACTTAAGGAACTCTTTGGAAAGAGGGACGAGTCCTTCACGTGCGCTCACTTTCTAGTTACGAACACACTGGCTTCTGTTTGCAGGGCCTTCGTGTATGAGTGTGAAAATGGTATGAAAAGCCCCAACCGAGCTCCCTTTTTATAGATGAGGACATTGATCCCCAGAAAAACCAAATCATGTGGCTTGGGTCACATAGCTAAGAAGTGGCAGTGCTAGAGAGTGGCAAAGGTGAGTCCTCTTTATTCAAAGGACTTGTGACGGACTTGCAATCTAGCTTAGAGGTTCCTGAGCCCTAAGATAAAGATAAAGGAAGTCAGATAAGGGAAAGGAGGCCAAGAAATAGCAAGGCAGGTGGAAAGAAGGGGAAGAAAGACGCAAAGGTAGTGGAGGGCAGATCCTAGCAATTTCTGTTAGGTAATAAAGAAAAAAAAAAATCTCCTGCCACGGGCCATGGATGAGCTCATCCATCTCAGCATCTAAAGCAGAAAATGCCAGAGCGGGAGAGGTTTTGCATTTCATTTTTTCAGCTGAGGAAATTGATACAGGAGACATCTAGTGGCTTCTCCTAGGTCTCTCAGGCTGTCACAGAAGCAGAGCCATGGCCAGGCCCCTGGTCTTCTGGCACACGGGCCTGATAATTTCCACCACACCACATCAGGGAGATTATTAACCTCAGTGACGACGGTGCTATTAACAGCTGCGGTCACCGTCCAGTTATTTAGCAACTGCCACCCCGGGAGCCATCTTAGCTTGGTGACTTGAAGGGTACGCTGCCCTGATCATGTGAGCCTCAGAGGAATGGAAAATTCCCGGCCGGGTGAACAACACACCCTCCAGGTATCCTTCTTCATCAGCCCTGCCTTCAGAGGCTCCCAGGCCCTTCGGTCCCACTACCAGTTAATATTTCACTTTGGTGAGACTTCAGGGAACAAAGAACACGGAGCTGGCCTTGAGGGGCCAAAGGTAGGCAGACCTCGGTTCCCGATGCAGCTGTAAATAAGAACCGTGCAAATGTACTTTGGATAAGAACGCCGCTCAGCCTCCCAAGGAACAGCTGGTGAAGCTATTCATAGGGTGGTATGCTATTTGCGACCGTCAGCCTGGCATTTGAATGAGGCTCACCTAACTGTGCTGCCTTCCCCGCAGATGTGACTCATGCTCCTCATTTCCCGAGTGAGGAGTGGCCAGGGGCAAAGGAGAATGCTTCTCAAGGCTAGCCCAGGGAGACCTGGGGGCCAGGAGCGCCATTTCCAAGGAGGCCTCCTACCCCTGGTGGGGAGGGCGGAGGACACAGAAAGCTCCTTTGGTAGTAATATCAGCCTGATCTCCCTCTGGGTTTCTCCCTGGACCCTGCCTAATGTCCCCTTCATCTTTGCCATTGTCAAGCACCGGGGACATTCCATAACCCTTCCCCACTCGTGGCTCAGCTCGCCTCTCAATCCCGAGGACTGGGAAAGGCCAATCCCAGCACCATGGGAAGGCCAGTCCCAGAGGTCACAGTGCCCTTCACACCACCTGCTTTCTGACCACCATACTGCAGAGCTCGCACTGGAACTGAACACCACAGGAGCACGTGAGATGCAGTGGAGTGATTCTTCCCCATAATCAGCTTGTCCACCTGTGAACGTCCTCCACCCGTGTTCCTGCCTCCCAGGGAGTCCGGAGTGATCCTGGCCTGGTCGTGAGCCAAGGGCACATCAGAAGCAGGGCCTATTGTGGTCCAAAGTGGCCTGGGGGGGGGGGGTCAGACCCTCATCTAAGGATCCTTACAGGTGGAGGGGTCCCAGGACCTGCCTAGAGAGTCAGCCTCCACTCCACAGCCAGCCCCATGCTTCATATATCAGTCTCGGGCCCTCGAGAAAAACTCCAGCTCTATGTCAAAAAGCAAAGTGACCTTGGGAGTCCATCAGACCCAGGCATTAGGAAAGGGCAAAATCTTTCTCCCCTTGATGACTTGCCTTCACGGCTCTGGATCCCTCTCCCTGGCCCCCTGCCCACCATGTTGCTGGGAGCTGCAGTCAAAGGGGTCTCTGTACACCGAGAAAATACTGAGCTGTGGTCTGATGGCTTACATCAGGGAAGGCTCAGCTCCCCGGGCCGACCACAAGCCTCCTGAGGAGACACGCTCTGCCTGGATCTCTGCACCCCCACATGGCAACCCCCAGCCAGCATGAAAGCAAGGACTTTGTGTGTCCTTGACACCTGAGCGGGCCTTTTGACTACTCTTGCTCTGGGCGGAGAGGAAACTCTGATCTCTGCATTTCTGAAGGGCTCAGTGCTGACTTTGACACAGGGTATGCGTGTAGTGGTGTTGTTAATTCGAATTGTCCGATTTCAGTAAAGAACTTTCTGAATGAGTCGACCTTACATTAATGGGCCCATGAGGGTATATGCTATAGATACATGAACTGATGCCAATTTCACCTTCAAGACACTAGCAACCTTTAGAAATAATATTTCTTTAAAAATATTTCTTAAAAATATCTTTTCCTCCTGAGCAAAAATGATCCCTGTATGGGGGATTTGGCACATGAGCTAGTCTTCTTAGCAGAAGGGATCCGTTTCCTGCTAGATCATTGTTATTCCACTCCCTACTACGTACCAGGCACTGTACTAGGTGCTGATGATTCAAAGAAAAACAAGGTGCTGCCTGGCTTGAAGCCAGTTTCTCAAGGGGCTCGTTACACTGGATCAAAACTGTTTTAGAAACACGGCCTGAAGCTCTGTAAGAGAGAGGCAGCAGCAGATAAATCTTCCCTGATGTAGGACGGGAGGGCAAGGCGAGAGGAGGTTTCCCGGAGGAGAGGACATTTGAAGGATGGAAAGATCCATACGGACAATGGAGTCTTCTGGGCTGGAGAAGAGTCATGAAAACATCCCACGTCGGCTGCACTTTGGGAAAGGAAAGATCCCCCACTCCTCTCACTGTGGCATGATAGCAGACCAAGGTCAGGGTGACAACTTTGGCCAGGGAACGGGGCATTGGCTTCTAAGTCAGCCTGTCCCAAGGGCTCTTCCTGCCTGAAAATAGCTGCCCGGATTCATTTCTCCTATCAGTCCCAGAGGCCACAGACGGGGAAACAGGCTCTGTCCACGTGCAGAGCAGAGCTGTATCTGGAAAGTCGGGCTATAACACAGGGGACAGCCGTGGGCACTGGCAGGAGGCCAGGCCTAACCACACCTCCGAGTCCAACCAGCTAAGTTTGGACAGACCCTCTCTGGTTGTTTCCACCTCATGTGACCGAAAGCCTTATCATAATCACAGCTGTAAAAATGCCAAACTTTAACCTTATTAAAGTCACACTGTTCTGGTTTGGCAACCCTAATGGGATTTTGCAACTCAGAATCCTCAATCAGAGTTCTTGAACAGCCCCAGGTCTCCTGGGCCTGCCATGGGGGCCTTCAGAGAGGGGAGCCCACCCACAGTCCCACCCCACCCCGGGGTCCATCCACCACCCGTTCTCAGGGTGGCCACCACAAAAGCCTCCTATTTGTTACTCTTGGAAACGGAGAGAGTTCCGCTGTCCTAGACCCCAAGGAGGGTGCCCGAGGGTCCCCGAAGCACTCCCCAGCCGACAGGGTCTTTTCCTCTGGATGAATGAAGCACAGTGGAACTTGTAGCTGTTGTTGTGATGACTGATATGTCACATCGATATCACAGGAAAGGAAAGCAGGAGAGTGATATTTGAGGGGGGGAGGAGAAGAAGGGAAGGAGAGAGAAAGCCAAGCCGAAGAAGGAAAAGGGGAAAGAACAAGGGGAAGGCAGAGAGATGGGGAGGGTGGCCACACTCGGCCCAACGGGGCTGCATCCAACAGGCCAGAGGGCTGTGGAGGTGTCTCCTGCCCAAGGTCACCTTGGTGGGAACGTGGTTTAGTCGGTTGCTGAGGGGAGGTCTCCCGGGAGCCAGTTAGTAACAGAAGTTTCTGGATGCTGGGGAGTCATGGACCTGACATATTTGAGGAAATGTGGTTTTTTTTCCCCCAGAATAAAATGCACAAAAAGACATTTTTGCATCCGGTGTTAGGAAGTTCACTGAGTCCCTAGACCCCCGTAAAAGAACAAAAACAAAACAAAAAAACCCTTGTGTTCATCTGATGGTGTTTCCGCAGCTGGGACTGTGTCACCTCTGTTAGCAGCACCTCTGCAACGTGATGCCTTTCTGAAACAAGTTTGGGAAGGTGACAATGGCGTCAGCCACAGCACGTTTCCGCTCTGCTGAGCCTCTGCTCTGTCCTGAGGCCTGACCCTCCCTGCCACCTACAGGCCCACCCCGAAGTAGCTTCTGGGAGAAGGTCCCCTTGCCGACTCCAGGCGGTGTAGGTGGCCTATGTGAAGTCTGTCTGTGCTGTGCGAGAATGCACTCCAGGGTCATGAGATCATTCTACAGATGGTCCAAGGGATGCCTGGTCAAAATGCCTGGGGGAAAGACATTTGCAGTGCAAAGGAATCCTTCAGAACCAAGGCTCCACCCTCCAGCTAATTATTTCTATCGGGTTGTATTAGAAGTCCTCATTTTTCTTTATAATCAGAAACTGGCTCCACGTAAACATCATCGACTATGGAAATCTCTTGTCACTTTCAACAGGGTCTGGATTTCCTCTCCTCTTTCTTGGTCTAATCCAAACAAGGTGACAGGCCAGCGTAATCAAACTTTACTAAAGCCCCTCTACTCTCCTGTGGATTGTTATACATGTTGCTTCTCTTCTGTAGGGCCTTCCAAAGGTCACATTATCTCTGGATGGGAAATGGAACGATGATAAACCATGAAGACTGATTTACATGGTCAGCAGAGGAAAAAGTCTGTTGATAAATCTTACTTTTAGTTATATTTTTAAACATTTCATTTTGAGATAATTACAATTGTACAAAACAAATGGCAAAAAAAAAAAAATCTGAGAGGATAACAGCATCTAAAAGGTGGAATCTAAAATTGCCACCAATAAATGAGTGGACAAACAGAATATGGTGCATACATACTATGGGATGTTGTTCAGTCTTAAAAAGGAAGGAAATTCTGATGGATGAACCCCTCAGACATTCAGCTAAGGGAGACAATCCAGTCATAAATCAACAAATATTGTATGATGTCATTTATACGAGATACCTAGAATAGTCAAATTCAAAGAAATGGAAAGTAGAATGGTGGTTTTCAGGGGTTGAGGGAGAGAGAGTAGGGAGTTGTTTAATGGGTATGGATTTTCAGTCTGGGACGGTAAAAAGTTCTAGAGGTGGAAGGTCAAGTCTGTTGTACCATAATGTAAAGTAATTAATCCCACCTGTTAGTCAGCTTTCCATTACTGCGACAAAATACTAGAAAGAATCAACTTATAAAGCAGAAAGTCTTATTTGGGCTCCCAGACTTCAGAGGTCTTAGTCCATGATCACTGGTTCCATTGCTTTTGGACCTGTGGTAAGGAGCACATGGTGAAGGAAACAGATAAACTCAAGGCGGCCAGGAATCAAAGAGAGAAACATGCAGGGGCCCAAGTCCCCATGTCCCCTTCAAGGGCACACCCTGAGTCACCTAAATTCCTAAATGTTCCACCACCTCCCAATAGCACTCCAAGCCTTCAACACATGGCTTCTATGGAAGACTTAAGATCAAAGTTTTAGCGCCACCAAACTGTGTATGTAAAAAATAATTAAAATGGTAAAAATTTATGTTACAGGTATTTTACCACCATAAAAATGGTACAAGGAAGTCCCCACACACTCTTCACCCTGCCACCTTGTATAATGATAGTGCACTATCAAAACCAGGAAATTGATATTGGTACAATTCAAAGCTAATTTGGGCTACCAGTTTTACAGGTACTCTGTGTCTGTGTGTGTGTGTGTGTGTGTGTGTGTGTGGCTTTCTACAATTTTATCACCTATGCCTCAGTGCATAACCATATTCAAGATCCCCAATTGCTTCATCACCACAGGGTTTCATCACTGGTCTTCCGTGGCCTGACCCAGTCTTTCCTCACAATCCCTAATTCCTGTCACTAATGGGGTTCTTCATCTCCAGAATCTCTGCATTTCAAGAATGCAACAGGGCAGGGTGTAGTGGCCCATGCCTGTAATCCCAGCGGCTCAGGAGCCTGAGGCAGGAGGATCATGAATTGAAGAGCAGCCTCAGCAACTTAGTGAGACGGTGTCTTAAAATTAAAAAAAAAAAAAAAAAAACCCAAGAGAATGAAATCCTACAAAGGAGGTATATCAGGTGAATATCAGGTGACTTCGACACTGGTATCAGATTAGAGCTTAACTTCATTTTGTGATATAAAACCACTAAGTAGTATTCAGTTTGTTGACTGGTGGGTTTTGTGGCAGCTCTCCTTATACTTTCTGACTTTAAAAATCAAGTTTGTTTCATTCACAGATTGTTTTGTAAAGAGACATTATTTCACAGAATTTAATGTAGAAAACAAACAAAAATGGAATCCCACAATATGTCGCATGGAATCTTTCGAGACTGGCTCTTTTCATACAGCATAGTCACTTTCAGATCCACCCAAATCGTTGCAAATATCAACCCTTTGTTCCTTTTTGTTGTTAACTGGTAATCAGTGACTTGGGTGTAAATTTCCAATTATACCCTTTCATGAAAAATTAACTAAGGAACTCTTCAGTTGTCTGTCTACATTAGGACCATTGCTCAACTCCAGGGTAGCCACAACAGGAGTGACCGTCCCCTGGGCTCACCAGCATATCCTGAACTCCACTCACCTCCCAGAAGCCTTTGTTGAGCCACAGGCTATGTCTCCTTGAAGAAAAATGTCCTACAGGGCAAGCTCTCCTGCCCTCCTGCCCGCTGAGGTCATCTTGGGGATCCCAGTGGACAGGGAGTGTGATATGATGGGATTTCTTGGTCCACAGAAATGGAACACTCTCCACCCTCCTCCTTGTGCACCCCAGGTGCTGAGACTGCCCAGGAGGCCTCAAGAGGACAGGCAGGTGGGACCTAATCTTTAGTAAAGCAGATAAACTCCTAGAACCATTGTTTTAATTAGGATGTTGTTCCCAATTCTCAGAAGGGAGCGTGACTATTTCCACCTCTCACTATCATCTAAAGCCTCCCTGTCGCCCTCCGTGAAGCATAAACTCCAGCCCCTGAGCCGAGCCTAGTGCCTGCTACCACCGCCCCCCACCACCACCCCCCGCCAATGTGTGGTGTTGTTGAACAGAGGGGCCAAGTTGCAGGGGGCAGTTCACAAAGGCTGACCAAATCAGGGCAGCAAGATTTCATTTCACACCATTTTCAAAAGCTGCTCCATCAGCTGTTTGACAAAGGTGGGAGTCAGAGTACATGAGCGGAACAATAAAATCATCATCTTCTTCCTCCTCCTCTTTTCCAAATGTGACAGCCCTCCCTCGCCCCAAGGTGCGTCTCCCAGACTGGAAAGAACTCCATGTTCTGGGTGGGGTGGGGCTTCTTACTGAAAAGCAGGTGTTGGGAGAGGTGAAAAGGGCTGGCTGGGTGGAGCTGGAGCTGGAGATGGAGGTGAGGTAGTTCAGGGAGGCTCCTCAGCCATCTAGAAATGAAGGAGCAGAATTAAAGTCCTTCATCCCCTCCCAAGAATAAGGACAGAGGTTCTTACAGCCTTTTCTCCTCATCTCCCTTTCTTGCAAGCATACTTACCCTTTGACCCTTGGCCAGGGGCAATCTGAAAGGTTTATATTTCTAGTCAAATAGATGGAAACCCAGAGGCCACCACCCAACATCCTTGTCACTGCCCTGAGGCCCCAGATCCTGGGACTTTACCCAACAGCTTGGTAATTCCTGCTCCGAGGAGAATCAGGGGGTGTGGCCAGAACTAACCTGGAAAACATGCAGTTGTAGAAGAGATGCTATGCAAACCTAAGGGTTTGCTCACTGCCCCCCGAAGGATCCTGAAGGTGACTGACTGCTCACAGGTGGGCGAGGTGCATCATTTGCTGTGGGGATCATTGCCTGGCTCCATAAGGGGTGGGTGAGGAGCCGGCACCAGCACCTCCTCCGTGTGTGCGTCACACCGTCCAGGGTTCCTTGCAGGAACTTACTGAGATGCCAGGTGCTATGGCCTCTTCCAACTCTGGAGATGGAGTAAAGTTCCTTCTTTGACACCAACAAAGATCAAAGCTTTGGAGGTTTTGTCCTGGACTTAAGTAACCCAGGGTGCCATACATTCTATCCAGGATTTGGTTCCCTCTGCAAACTCTATTTCACAAACTCGGTATTTTGTCAATTAATTCAGTATTCATTGACCATTATCTGGTGGCCAAAAGTAGTTCCAACTTCTGGACTTTGTTTTTCAGGGTGAAAAACTGCACTTCTTAGAAAAAAAAAATTCACCAGGTCTTTAGAATCTCTGTCGACACCTTGTGGGTTAATGCAGGCTCAGAAAATCCAAATGTTGGCCAGGAGACTGGAGTCAGCAGGATTTCACCTGCATAGTCAATTTTTACCTAGAATAGTGCTCTGCCTGCATTAACTTGTCACCAGTGGAGGGAAAATATGAACCTACAGAATATGATGAAGTTTGACGTGAGGAGTTGTCCGTATACAGAAGAATTAAAACAGCAGAAATTCCACAAGAAGTCTCCTCTCTCTCTCTCTCTCTCTTTTTTTCCTTGGTACTGGAGCTTGAACCCAGGGCTTACTGAGCATCTAAGACAAAGGCTGTACCACTGAGCTACATCCCCAGCCCCAAGAGTCTGTTTCAAATATCCATTAACTCCTTCCTCACGGGCTGACAGAAGAGCTGACACCTGCCATGTGGAACATTCTAGGTCTATTCCTGAGCCCCTGGTTGTCATCAGTCAGAGCTAGCACCATCCCCTCCAAGCGGTGGAGATTTTTCTCCTGGACTTAAATGACCCAGGGCTTCTGTACATTTTCTCTGGGATGATCTCTCCTCTTCCTTCAAGTCAAAGCTTCCGTGTTTCCCTCTCATAGTGGCTTCTCGGACCACTTGCTCTTCTTGACCAGGAGGAGGACCGGCCTGAGCAAAGACTCCCGGGCAGGAGGGAGCCTGGCATTCCTAGGGATTGGCGGAAGGCCAGGAAGATAGTGAAAAGTAAAATGAGATAAAGTTGGAGAGCAGGTAAGGACAGCCGGCGCGGAACCCACTGCCCTTTCTCCCAACATCCTGAGCAGGGAAGAAGAATTTGCGAATTTCTTACATGTGCCTTTGCTCAACAGAGCTTTGTGCCCTCACTGAAGCCACAGCACCGAGTCTGATGGCCCTGAGTGAGGCACTGTGAACAGAAGGAACCATCCAGAGGGATCGGTAGTGACATCAGCAGACAAGTCATGTCACACTGGGGTTTGAGCTACAGAAGGACAGGAGAATGTGCAAGTTCCTGCCGGGAGCCTTGGTGCCAAATGGCTCCGGGGAAACTCGGGCTTCTTGGGGCCGCTTGAGTCCTGCCCCTCTACTCCCTGGTGGCTGAAGATCCTCTGGTCTGCCGATCCCCTCCTCTGGCCTGCCCTCTTCACCTGCGAGGCCCCACCCTTCCCAGGAACACAGAGTTCTCTGGCCCTGGACTCTGGGAGGGCCTGGACCGTGTCAGGATGTGCTGAGGCAGGTGGGGCGTGCCAGGGGAGGGGAGGGAGGTCAAAGATGGCAAGTGAGGGGGACGAACCAAGAGACGTGTGGGCTCTTCCTGTGACACAAAACAAAGGATGCAGATTATGAAATGGAATGAAATCGCATCGTGCCTGTGGAGTTGGGCCAGCCCTGATACATCCACCTGACCTCACTTTGGCCAGCTCCGGGCCTGCAGGTGCAGGCCTGTGTGCCAGGCAGGGAACGGACACGGACTGGATGAGGAGGTGAGGTGGCCAACCAGCCTATTTGCTAGGGACAGGGGTTTCCCCGGACATGGGACTTTCAGGACTAAAATCAGCTCAGCCCTGGACAAACTGGAACAGTAGGTCATCCTCGCAGGAACTGACCACCCCAGAGAGACATTAGAGAAAGTCAGTACAGCACCAGAGGATGGTGGGCACTGGCACCCTCCTTAGGACTGGAAATGCCATTCCTGGCACTCAGGCTTCTCCTTGACAGGAGCGCGGGGTGCCTGGGGGCAGCCTGGCCGAGCATCAGCCTTTAGGATGGGCAAAGGGTTTTGTGGAGATTGTGCTGTCCCTACTGTTGGCTAAGGTGATTCTCATTCTATCAACTGCCAGAGCCTGTCCACTGGGCTCCCGCAGGCAAAGGTCAGCTAAGGACAGGCTGATTAGCTTGCCCCTCAGGGCCTTTCTCTTGGTGACACAGCCTCTGGCTCAGAACAAAGGCCCCTCATTTTTGCAGAAGCACTGATTGTTAACCGTGAGAGTGCTGTCCCCTGCTGGCCACAGGGCTGTGTCCAGGGATAAGCTTAGCTGCCCCACTGTGACAGCCTCCTGGAGAGCCCTGGACCACACCTCCACCAGAAAGAAGCTGAGGACCCCCTGAAAGGTATCCTGTGAAGGACACTACTTTCCAGGGCCAGAACTCTCAGGCCAGCCCTGGGCTTCTAGAATTCCAGTCCCAGGGCTGCACTGGAGCTGGCTCTACTGAAGTCAATGATTAAATATTCAGGAATTTTACAAGCTGCATTGTCAGCTTGGAATTAGTCACGGAGGGAGTATTTACACCATGAAAATTGGCAAATGCTGCAGATTCGAGTTTTTCTTAACGTCCACAGCCCTCTAGCCCATTAGTCAGCACACTATTGTAATGACCCATCAAACTTAAAAAGAGGCAGCCAGGTACAGTGGCCCATGCCTATCATCCCAGAGGCTTGAGAGACTGAGGCAGGAGGATCACGAGTTCAAAGCCAGCCTCAGCAACTGGGTGAGACCCTGTCTCTAAATATGAAAAGGGACTAGGGATGTGGCACAGTGGTTGAGTACACCTGGGTTCAATCCCCAGTACAAAACAAAAGAAAGCAATAGTGCACATGCTTAGCATGTGTGAGGCCCTGGGTTCCATCTCCAGCAAGAAAAAAAAATCTTAAAATATTATCATGTGGGAGACAAAAATTACTACCTGTTAGTAAGGGTATTCTCAGATAAATCACCAAGTATGTGATTGATTCACAGAGAAGAGATGCATTCCGATAGCAGGGAGATGATATACATTTTAATAAGAGGGAAGTTGTGAGGGGGGAAATTTCTTAAACTTCAGCTCACGTGTCGTTGAGGGCACTGTTGGAGTAACAGCTCTTGTTCTTGCTAACGGTATGCCAACAGGCAAATTCCTTCACCTCTTTAGCTCCCAGGTTTCCTGTCTGCAAGCAGAGGTCATAGGAGTAGTAGTGGTCCAGTTTGTAAGTTCATAAAGGGCAAGAGTCAAGTCTGATTCTAACGGCAAGATCCAAATTGTACCTTCAATTAGATTGTACCTGATTTGAAAGATCATACTCACAAGAGGCAGACTGCATAGAATCTAGCAAAGTGGTAACAGCAAGTAGGGCTCTTCCAGTGTAGACAGACACAGGACTTAGCATGTGCTTTGCTCCCCAAAGAGGCAAGAGCTTGGTTGTGCAGTGAAGACACCTGGCAACATTTCTGTAGAACCCAGTGGCCAGTACCCAGGAATATGGCCCTCTCTAAGGCTTTATGCTCGCCTATTAATCTTTAGGTGAATAATTTGGCTTTTGGGTTGCTGAAATGCTCGGAAGAAACTGTCCTGCCGAGTCTCAGAAAGTCCTGTCTAGTCTCAGAAAGTTGTGAATGAGTTGGCATTGCACTCCTTTGAGTTTTGTTCAACAGTCTACTAAGATTAGATGTGATTGCACAAGACGGAAAACACAAAGTATACATCTATTTGTCTCCCATGTCAACAAAACCCACGTGGCAACTCCACAACCACCTTTCGGTTCCTCCGTTCTCAGTGGGTAGTTTTCACTTCACGGTTCGAGGTGGCAACTCCGGTTCCCATCATCACGGTTGCTTTGTAGTCAGCAGGAAAACCAGAATTTCCAAGTCCGACACTTCTGATTACAAATCATTGACCAGATGTAGACTTTACCTAGGTTAAAAAAAGGCAGAAAATGTCTTTATTCCAAACGAGCGTAGGAGTCAAGTACCTACTTAAAAATGAAGGGGTTTTAATAAAATACTGACAGTCTACAATAGTAGGTCAATTTCCCTGAGCACGCTCACTTCCCCATCAGTCCCATCTGGACCATAAGCCCCAGCATGGGAAGATGACTGGATTCCCCTCTGGGACACTCTTTCCTGCCTCCTATTGGTGGCAGAGACCCCTTCTGTTGACTCTCTAGAACCTTCCAAAGTTTCCCTCCTTGTGGCCATAGCCCTGAACTTCAGACCTCCGTGTCCACTGATGGGGGTCACTGGAACAATCTCCTTGCGGTTCCTTCTGCCTCTCCTCTTGCTCTCCTTCAAGCCCTCCAGCAGATGGGTTACCTTGCCTAAGGGCCAAGTCCTACCGTGATAAGCCCCTGAGCAGGAACACCAGCCCCTGTCCAGAAGTCCAAGTTCCTTAGAATTCCAAAGACCATGAACATGAACGGGCCTTTGCTGGCATTTCAAACTAACTCCCTTTGATACTTGAAGTTCCAGTCACAAAGGGCCACCTGCCACTCCTTACCTGTGAGGCATGCTCCTCAGCCCCACACACCGCTGTCCTCTGCTTGGTATGGCTTTCCTTTGTCTCAGGTCCCTAAGTCCACCCGTCTCAGCAAAAAGCCTTCTTCCTCCAGGAAGCTTCACCCAGCCTGGACTGAGTCTTGTCTTCCCGAGTGTTTTCATAGGACTTCATGTTTCTTTTGGGGCTTGGACAACAAGTAGTAGCTTCGCGAGGGTGATCATCCACCAAGCTTGCTTGCTCCCAGCGTCTGTGCCTGCCACATCAGCGCCATGCCATGGGCCGTGGATGAGCTGGATTGCAGAGAAACGCTTGGGCCCCATGGAAAAGAACCAGTTGGGAATAGGGTATGGATTTGAACAGCTCCTGAGCTGGTCACCGGGGCCTCCTGGAATGTGGAAAGTCAAAGTGGCCATTCACACCACACTGGGAGCAAGCATTTGGGCTCCATTTGAATACACAACTGTAGATCCAGGACTTCCACCAAAGTGAAGCCCCTTCTGGGCTTGTGATTGGGGAGCCTACGAGGGGCGGTGGAGTGGTACTTAGCAAGGACTGCCATCATCTCTCCTTTACTTATTTTTTTAAGGCTCAAAGTCTGAGTAGTCACAAAAATTAAAGCTTTGGGAAGGGGTGTAGGTATTTGAAAGGACACTTTGAAGCATCTAGTAAAACAATTCATTTTTCAAATGAAGGGCCTCCGCGCCAGAGAAACAAGGTCATACAAGGTCACACACCGAGTTCACCCAGCCGGATAGAGGATGAGATGGAGATTGTCCCAGTTCCCACTCTGCTTCTCTGTTCAACCACACAGGGTAAAGACACCCTCAATTCCCTATGGTCACATCCAGTTTTGGGGGAATAGATCTTGAAGGTTAAACAGAGATATGTGTGTGGCTGATCTTTATTTTATGTTTCCCACCAAATTATTTTCCGCTTCATAACCAAAGATGGAGAACAGATAGTCTATTCTCAAAGTTCCAATTCTGTATGGCTTTCAATTTTCCCCTTCTCTGCTCATAATTCCTTTACCTGAGGAGGTAATAAAATAGGTTTTTTCTGATATTTGGACCAGACTAAAGATCACTGGGATCTCCCATTTCTCTCCAGTGTGTAACTGACTAGATTTGATTGGAAGAGATAAGACAATGAGCCATTGAAAGGTCCTTTGTTTGTGGATTACAAGCAGGTCATTCAGTTTATCCCATTCATCATTCCACCCTACTTTTTGAGTTGCAAGGTTAAGGCCTTCGGCAAAATGTTGATGGAAGGGAACATTGAGCACCAGGTTGTCCTGCTTTTGCCTTCACGCTGATCCACTTTCACCTTCCTTAGCTGCTGAAGGTTATGGCTATAGCTCATTTCTCCAGTGACTCACTCCAGGAAAAGGACATGTGACAAGAACCTGGCTCTCATGGGACTGCCCGCCAGGGGTGCCAGGACAGAGATGGCATTGTTCAGGGAAGATTCAGGAAGTCAAACATCCGGAGACGGGTGTGCATTGACAACTCACCCCACAGGCTGGAAGAGAACACGTTCCCCCCCCCCCATCAATCTGTGTATTTACTTGAAAAGGGCACTCAGAGGACTTTAGAGTCTTTATTCCCTGGGATCCCCAATGCAGCCCTTCCTGATGGTCCGGGAGAGGGGGCAGGGGCCGTTATTCCTAGAGGTGCTTGCTTGTTGGCACAGGGAATCCTCTCCTCCCTGCTAGTAGCCCTTTGAGAGACACATGATCCCTCCTCTCATTTTACAGATGAGGCAATTTAACCACACAGAAGTTAAGTAGCTTACCCAGGCCATCTGAGCTGCTAGATGACAGACCCAGGATTCACACCTGGGTTGACATGGGAGTGTATCTCCAGCGTCAGAAGAGGTCCTCGGTTTCTGCCCCGCGCCCAGGCTCCCTCTGAGATCAGTGCTACCTCCCAAACACATCTTTGTTCTGACCTCCTCGTCTCCCTCTATCGACTCTTCAAGCCCCACACATAATCCAGTTCCCCCACCAAGACTTCCTGATCAGCCAAGAGAAGGCTCTCATTTTCTCTCACTCTCTCTCTCTCTCCCTCCTGTAATCCTCTCCACTTGCTTTCCTGACCTAGCCCTTAAAATAGAATATAATTTAGCTCATCCGAACTTCCAGGAGCACAAGTAACTCCCAAGCACACTCCAAATCCCTCCGGGGCATTGACAATGCTTCTGTTTTACTCTATGGATTCTGAGCATAATGAAAAATACTAAGCAGTGGCTGGTAAACACAGAGTGAATGATTGACTGGTTGATTCCTAAGAGAGGCCAGTGGGAGTCCTGTGACTCTCTTAAGTGGCGAAGCTCACAAAACTCAAGGCAGGTGGCTGTTTCCTTGGCCCACATTTCTGGCTACAGTGTAAAATTCTCTCCCCGAACCTTTCTGGAAGGAAACACTGACATCACTCAGTGCTGAAACCATGCCTAAGCACCTGCCAGCCTTAGGGAGGACAGAGCAAGAGGCTCAGCTTCGGAGCGTCCCAGACTTTGCGACTGTCTTCTCTGTCCCTTAGTCTTGGGCTCTCATCCTTGGCTTCTCCCCAGGGAGCCATCTCTCAGCCTCATCCCAGACCTAAGTGGTGGCAGTGTAAACACCTGGGTCACCTCCAATCTCCCCTAGTGGCAAATCTGCCTGCACGTACTCCCTGTCCCCGACTTCTCCTCCTGCCTCCTGGGATTCTGCTTATTTTCTTCCTTCTTAATTTATTGCCCCTTCTCATTGTGTGGTCGTCTACTCATCTGGAAATCTTTGAGAATAATGATGTCAGAACACAGGTCCTTTCATGGCGGGTCTGCTGCTCACAGGTGCCCCGGACACGAGGACCCTGCTTAGTTCACACGGCTTGCTTCTGCTTTCTCCCCAGGTGCTCTTGTCTTTCTTTACAGCCTGACCTGAAGAGTGGAAAGAGCTCTGCAGCTGCATCCTGGGATTGGGAGCTCCATCTGCACCAGGATGCCGGCCTCGGCCCCGTGGGTCAGAGCTTGTGCCTCCTTACCACCCCCCCCCCCACTTCACCTAGCTGTGACAGTTCCGGAAGGGTTATCCTTCTTCTACCTTTGCAGGACTGGGGACAGAACCCAGGGCACTCTACAACTGAGCCACGTCCCCAGCCCTTTATATTTTATTTCTAGGCAGGGTCTTGCTAAGTTGCTAAAGCTGGCCTCAAACTTGCCACCCTCCTGCCTCAGCCTCCCGAGTCACTGGAATAACAGGTGTGTGTCAACTACCATTTTTTACCTTTATTTTTTACCTTTTATTTTTCAAAATGTCAACTACCATTTTTTACCTTGATTCCCGCTGCCTAGTCCTGTGATTGTCACATAGGAGGTGGTCAGTCAATAGTAAATGAAGGTGAAAAGGAATAGCAAATGTTTCCGCTCTGTGAAAACACTCAACACATCCCATCAATCTGACGTTCACAGTTGAGTCACTGAAGCAGGTTCCCTGCCCTAGACAGAGCATTAAGCATGGAAGAGTCCCAGCACCTCGGGTACAAGATGAAGACCAAGACAGGGGAGTGACTTGCGGGAGCAGCGGCTTTGGGCTACACCAGGTCCCTTCTTTTCCTTGCCATAGGCTCCTCCTCAGTCAGGCCTTCAGAGTCAGTGTGATTTGCTCCAAAAATCCCTGATGATTCAGGCTTTTCTCCCAATTATTTCTAACCAGCGAGGTTTGTGCTAGAGCTGCTCACTCTAGCTGGCTCCAATGAGTCCTCTCAAACGCATGTGCATATTCATGAGCAGATAAAGCTAGGATTCCTTAACTCTGGCTGGATTTCCCAGTTGGGCCCGGCAGCTTTTCCCAGTACAACACAGAGGGGACCTTAGCCTGATGAAGAGCGCTCATGGAAGGCATCGCATCGCCTATGTTCTGCCTTCTCAGCTGGAGGTCCTGCCGTTCTCTGGCCTCTGCAGGCCAACAGGGCCGTTCTTGCCAGCACCATTCTTGTGGAGCCTATTAGGCTTTTATTGTCGTTTTTTAGCAAACAGCTGATGCCTCGCGGAGAATTAAGTGCTTGCTCTTCCCATTCCATTTGTCTTCTGGTGTGTGTTTTCTCCTTTTTTATTAGCAGGGGCACTTCCTGGAAAACTAGATCTCTGTCACTTAGTGGTTTCATATGTTCCTTCTGTTCATAATCCACCTGGAGTCACAATCTCGTCTCTGTGACAGAACCATTGGTTGCTATGGAAACAAACGTACCACCGCAGGCTGCAGCGTGTGTGTGTGTGTGTGTGTGTGTGTGTGTGTGTGTGTGTGTGTGTGTGTGCCTGAGAGAAGCTAGAGTGGTGGGGGCATTCCAAAGGCTTCTGGGGGTGGGGCGGACATGGGGCCAGGGGTCCTGAGCGTGGCTTTTAATTTTTATTCTTTCTTTCTTATCTGGCCTATTTGTTTTTGGTTGCTTGTTGGTTTGCTTTGAAACAGGGCCGTGCTATATTGCTCAGCCTGGCCTTGAACTTGTGATCCTCTCCCCATGGCCTCTTGAGTAGCTGAAATGACAGGCCTGCTTGAGTGTGGCTTTTTAGACTAGTGGTTAACTTCTCTTAGCCCGCTTGGTCCCTCGGCGCCTCTTCCTACTGAGAGCCGAGGGTACGTGTGTGTGCACGTGTGTTCCCAGACCCCGTAGGAGCACATCTGTTCTGGTTGGTTGTATCTTTCCATAGGCCCCAAGCCAAGCTCAGCGGGCCACAGGTGCCTGAAGATGCTGCACCCTGATACAAATGGGTAAACTCAGACCCCCACACATCCGGTGAAGCCTACTTAGTCTTCCTTCTTGTTCAGTAAGCCTGGAGCAATGCTGGAGCAATGGGCAAATTGGATAGCTCTGGATCTCGTTTTTGAACATTGATAACCCAATGAAAAGAAAACAATTCTAATGCTTTAGTTGCCTCAAAGCCTTCAGGGGGTAGAGGGAGAATGAGCACACAACAATTGGTTATTTAAAAACGCTTTATTTTTGTGGGTATTAACTCATTTTTTTTTTTGCTTCAAGTTTATCTTTAGTCTCAGTTGTCTGTCACCCGAGAAGTGTTTACCTCCAGGGCCAGCAAAGCCCCTGGAGGGGGAGGCCCCTTCTGCGTTGTCACAGGAAGGAGTGTGCATGAATGCCCAACCCAAGGCAGCTAGCTACCCGAGGCTGGGAGAACCCAAGCCCTTTCCAGAGTGCATTCTAGGAACAAGGCCAATCTTAGAACACAGGATGTGGGGTCCTTTGTTAAATGAGCCATGTCTCTTCATCCAGAGTCAGGGGGGTGCAGAGCCGGTGAACGCCTTCTTGCTGTGTGAGGTTGAAGAAAAATAGCTGTGCTGGCTCTGATGGTGGGGCTGGTTTGGGTGACCCAACTTCCTTTTCTAGACTCTGTCCCCTACTCAGTCCCCTGAGGTGGGAGTTAGCTGATAGACCTATTCTGCTCAGGTAGGAAAGGGGCAGAAGTCAGCACGCCTCTGGGGTGGAATCAAGACTGGAGCTGAGCGCCACATCCCAGAGCTGCTCTGTGCCGCAGTCTGGCTGGGCACAATTCAGGAGCCACTTGTCAAAAGAAACTAACTATATTTTTAGAACCACACAGGCCAAACAAAACAGCTCCTCAGGAAAACCTTCAGAGCCCAACTGCCACCACCGTCTTCCCACAAGCCTCTCACCCCAACACCAGCCTCTCCACCTCCCACAATCCTCCTGCTCTTGAGGCCGATTGGCTGGGTCGTGTGGGCGGAGCCAAAGAAGTCCCCCAATGATCAGCTCCATGGTCTGAAAGGGCAGGGAAACAGCCCAATGAGCATCACCGCAGACGAGCCAATCAGCTAGATGTTGCTGGGGCCGCTGTGAGCCAATCATCAGCCGGCAGCTGGAAGTTTGCTGGCAGCTGGAAGTTTGCTGGGGCCCCTTCGGCTGTGGCTCTCAACAGCTCTGGAACTGCCTTAAGTGCAGGCCAGAGATGCTCAGGGAAGGCAGCATCAGCCCAGAGGTGGGGCGCAGGGAGCTGGGATCCTCAACACTCAGCCCATGACTCTGTCCGCTCATGGGAAGAGGCACTGTGCCTGGCAAGCAGAGGCCAGGGAAGTAAGCGATCCTGGCATGAGGACAGGGTGCGAGGACAGGATAGGGGTTTCTCTGTGTGCGCATGCCCAGACAGGAGAGGCTTGGACAGGAGGGCCTTGCCTTTCTCCCATCCTCAGGGCTGTTTCGGTGAGAGTGTTCTTCTGAGGTCTGGGGTGGTGCTAGGGTCAAGGGATCCTCACCAGGCAAAAGCTCAAACCCACACTGATCCTACTAAACGTGGAGTGGACTGCGGCTCCCAGGCAGGGCAGCCTATGCAGAGCTGGCCTTGGTCTGTGGTGGCTGGGAGAAAACCTTCTGTCCGGGATAGGTCCCACCTGTAATCCTAGCAACTCGGGAGGCAGAGGCAGGAGAATTACAAATTTGAGGTCAGCCTCAGCAAATTAGCAATGACCTGTCTCAAAAAAGAAAAAAAAAAAAAAACAATTTTAAATACAACAGGCTGGGCTGGGGTTGTGGCTCAGTGGTAGAGCGCTTGCCTAGAACGTGTGAGGCCCTGGGTTCCATCCTCAGCATCACATAAAGATAAATAAATAAAATAAAGATATTGTGTCCAGGGCTGGGGTTGTGGCTCAGTGGTAGAGCGCTTGCCTACCACTGAGTGAGGCGCTGGGTTGGATTCTCAGCACTGCATATAAATAAATAAAATAAGTATCTATTAACAACTAAAAAATTTACAAAGAAATAAAAATAAATCAGGCTGGTGATGTAGCTCAGTAGTAAAGTGTGCCTGGGTTAAATCCCCAGTACTTAAAAAAAAAAAAGAGAGAGAGAGAGAGAGAGAAGCCACACCATTACCCCTCCACCTGCCCTGCCTCTCGGGCCTGCTGTGAGGACCATCTTGATTCTTCTGCACTGTCTGGCCTGGGCTGAGTGAAGCTAGAGAGAGACTCTCACCCTTCAGCTTCTGACAAAGCTCTACAGCCCCAGTCGCATAAAATGAGGGTTTGTAGAGTGAATTTTAAGGTCCTTCCTAGCTATATACCCTAACTATAAAGGAGAAGAACAAGTACCCCAGAGATACCTCCCCTGGAACAAAAGATCCCCCCACCCCCCACTGCTTCTATTGGGGTAGCAATCACCCAAGGAGTCAAAGATTCTCTCTCCAAAACTGTCATTGTCTGCTGGGAAAGGCCCAAACTCAAGCCCAGGCTGTGTGACCCTCCACAAGACGGCGCCTCGGTGTTGGCCACAGCCTGGCCTCAGGACTGAGGGGCACGCATAGGCACAGAGGGGAATCCAAGACAGGCAGCTCCAAATGCTCCCTCAGCATCTGGGCCAGATGCTCCGTCTTTTCCAAAGACTCTATTTTGGTGAGTTCTTCCCGGGAGAGAGAGAAAACAAAGCTGAAATACCGGAGCCACAGAACCAGCCAGAGGCTCATTAGCACTGGCAGGCTGCAGCTGCCTTCCCCTGACAGCCTTAGTCCCAGATAATAGAGGAACTACTGCAGTCACGGGAACCCCAAAGCACAAGGCACAGGCTCACAAATGTGTCCCTTTGGCTCTGGCCACCCCAGACCCAGGCAGTGCACGCTACACCCAGGGGACCTCTTCGTAGCAGGCCTAGGAGTAAGAAGGGCAGTCACAGGGGAGGAGGTAGGGGGAATGCAGCAAGAGGAAGAAAGTTCCGGGCTGGCCACAGCTTCTAAATCAGGTCTGGCTAGGGTTGGAGGGAGCTGCATTATGGGAAAGACTGAAAGGTTACTATGAAACCACCTGATATTGAAAAAGAACAATTAGGAAGGTTAGAGGGCTTAATACTCCATCAATGGCCACTGGTGGATACAGTTTGCAGCTTCCAGGAAAGAATTTGATGCAGAGAAATCTCTTTCGTTGAGCTCTGGGTCTGGCTTTGTTGATACTTTCTTCTTCCTGGTAACTAAGAAAAAAAAGTACTACTCATTCACATAAGATTCATTCCCTCAACAGGGTGCGGTGGCGCATACCTGTAATCTCAGCGGCTCGGGAGGCTGAGGCAGGAGGATCCCAAGTTCAAAGCCAGCAACAGTGAGGCGCTAAGCCATTCAATGAGACCCTGTGTCTAAATAAAATTCAAAATAGGGCTGGGGATGTGGCTCAGTGGTCGAGTGCCCCTGAGTTCAATCCCTTGTACCCCCACCAAAAAAAAAAAAAAAAAGATTCATTCTTTCCTCCCTGTTCCTTCCTCTTCTCCTTTCCCTTTCTTCTCTCCTGTTTGGAAACATCTGATTTTCTTCAAGTTCTGGAATGAATTTTAGGAACCCACCTGTGAAGAGGCCTTTCCCCACACTTTTTTCCCACTGGGAAAAGTTCTTCCTCAATGAGCTCTGTGGTGCCCTTCCAGAGTATTTTGGTCAGCGCTGGTTGTGTTCTTGAAATAGTGCAGAACACTGAATGGTTTCATAGCTCAGTAGCTCTGCCCAGGAGAGATTTTTCTGAGATAACAGGAGTTAGCCCAGATATAGGGAGCCATGCTGTTGGACTTCCTTCCGGTGGCTGAGGATCCTGGGGGGAAGACGAGGGATTCCCATAGTTCCCACATCCAAAAACCTCATCAATTCCTCCCTGGGGGTTTTGTAACACAGAGATTCCCAGACCCTGCCCTGGGTCAGCTGAGGGAGAACTTCAGAAGGAGTGTCCTGGGGGTCTGCACAGTCTAAGTGCCTCAGAAATCAGGACCAGCCTGGTTTGGAAACTGCAGGCTCCAGAGGCCCAGGGAAGAAAGGCTAGGCAGGGAATGGCCAGGGTCCCCTCAGACTTTGGACCTTGGCCATTCATGTGACTGCCTAGTTCCCATCCCGGCCAGCAAGTTTCTTGGGGCAGACATGTGATCCCACTCATTATAAGGATCCCCACCCAGGGCTGGCCACATGTTGAGAAAGATTACTTTGGGACATAAGGCCAGACATGTCAGTCTTGTGTTCAGTGCCCTGCATTTGGATTTCCCTTTCATTCAAATTGACAATCCAAGGTCCTTACCAGGCTTCTGCCATGCTGATTCTTCCAGATGCCTGTCCACACCAAGCAAGTTCTTCCCTAACACCCAGGTACCCGCTGTCTGACACGGGGTCCTCAGATACCTGCACGTTTTGCTGCCTGTTGTTCTGACCACCCTATCAAAAATGGTGCCCTGTCCCATCAGCCGCGGGGCCCTTACTCTGCTTCAGTGACCGTCTCCCCTATGAGAGTATCAACTCCACTAAGGCAAAGACTTGGTTCAGTGCTGTATCCCCAGCCCTGAGGACAGTGTCTGGCACGTAGTAGGTGTCACAGGATCCCAATTCATCAGATTAGTTTTGAGTCTAAAGTTATTCTGTACATGTCTGCTTCTTGATACATTTCTGTCATTAAATAGTAAATACGTATTGTTTCTAGAGTCAAAAGAAGCAGTAAATGACGGTCTTTTCTCCAGGTCTGTTCTTTGGGAATCGATCCTCTAGACACTTAAGAAGATGAAGGAAGGCCCTGCCAGGGCCCTCTGGGGTCTGATGGGCACCAGGGGAACCCAGCAGAGCTAAGCACCCTATTTAGCAGATGGATCTTGTCTTGGGGTCAGGGGGAAGAGAGTTGGGGAAGTAGAGAGAAAGAGTGAAAGCAGGAAGATCAAAACCCCCTTCTACCAACATTCGCCACCTCCCCCCAGCCCGATGCACGCAGCTGGGACACAAACGCTCCCAAGGACACGGGCCCCAGGCACCCGCCCTTGGAGCACCTCTGCTATGGACCATTATCTAACTCCCACAACCCTCTCCTCTCGGGTTTCTCTTCCTTTTCTTTGGGAACTGTTACTCTGGATCCTGGTACCTGCTGCCTCTTCTGAGTATATGAACAAATCCAGAACAAAGACCCGCCTTAGCTCTGGGAGCAGGTCTCTGGCCTGACAGGAGCCCCCTTACCTCGCCTCGGGGGTGCCAGGCTCTCCACGTCTCAGGCCTGAGGTTCAGAGAGAACCCAGTAGTGCAGGAAGAAGCACAGTTTCACATACTGACACAAACTCAGAAACGAAAGCCCCTTTCACTTGACGACTCGCTCGTTTTCTGAGAGATGCTGGTCTGCTGCTCTCCTAAGACACATTTGAAAGAGGCAAGTGAGAAAAGAATGAGGGGTCCCATCCCCCTCCCTTCTCCAACCTCAGAGCTCTGCCAGAGAGTCACCAGGAGCCCAAGACCCTGGATCTGACTGGGTCCTGGGGCTCTCTGACTGCCACCCATGTTACTGTGACCCACCAGTCAGCTCCCACAACACGGGGACAGAGTCGCCTGTTTCCTGAGCTAAGATTTTTCCCAAGATGCACTAAAACGAGTTAAGCCAACTTCTGTAAAGAGCCAAATAATAAATATGTCAGGCTTGTGAGCCACATGCCATCTGGTCTTTGTCACCTGTTCTTCTTTTTTTACTTATAATCCTTGAGAAGTGTAACAACCATTGTTAACTCATGGGCCTTACCAAAGCAGGAGGCAAGGGTTGGCTAAGTACCTCCATAGGCCAAATCCAGCCCACTGCCTGTTTCCATAAAATAGAGGCTTATTGATACTCCGCCACACTACTCTGTTCATGGCTTGTCAGAGACGAGGAGATGAGACAGACACTGTAAGGACCACAAAGTAAAAAAATATTCACTCTCTGACCTTCATAGGAAACATCTGCAAATCACTCACGAGTATCCCAGTTTTTCAAGTGTTCCAGGTGTCTTCATTTCCATTTCATACTGGAAAGCATTTTTGAGATTAGTATTAGCCCCGTTTTTCAGATGAGGAAAGTGAGTCTGGAAAGGTGAAGGCTTGCCCGAGATCAGAGGGATAATAAATGGCAGGTGCGGAACCCAAACCCGGATCTCTGATCTCCAAACTAGGAGTGTTTACCAGATGAAGCTGCTCCTGAAGGAGGGAAATGTGTGAGACCTGAAATATGTTTCTTACTTGGCCCCCGTAGCAAAGCAGCAGCAGGTTTCTTGGAGCCAGGGTCTGAGAGAGACAGCGGGTATGAAAAGCAACTCGACTGACATTGTATAGAGACTTGTAGATTCTCATGGAGATTGTGGTGGTGTCATCCCAGTGACTTGGGAGGCTGAGACAGGAGGATCACAAGTTCAAGGCCAGTCTCAGCAACTTAGCAAGACCCCTCGAAAGAAGGAAAGAAAGAAAGAAAGAAAGAAAGAAAGAAAGAAAGAAAGAAAGAAAGAAAGAAAGAAAGAAAGAAAGAGAAAGAAAGAAAGAAAGAAAGAAAGAAAGAAAGAAAGAAAGAAAGAAAGAAAGAAAGAAAGAAATGGATGGAGGGAGGAAGGAAGGAAGGAAGGAAGGAAGGAAGGAAGGAAGGAAGGAAGGAAGGAAGGACTGGGGATGTGGCTCAGTTTTAGACCACCCTGGGTTCAACAACAAGTACTACAAATAAATGACTTAGGTCTGGGAGTGTAGATCAGTGGTAGAGGGCTTGCCTAGCATGAATTGGGGCCATGGGTTCAATCCCCAGTCTTGGCCAAAAAAAAATTGTAAAAAAGTTTTCATGGACTCTTTAGTGGGCAAAGAAGGTCACCAAGCGCTTTCCGTGCACAGGCAAGAAGGCTGGCTGGTGGGCAGGAGAGCTGTCCTCTAAAAGCCTTGCTCCAGCCAATCCCAGGGCCACAGTTTCCTCTAGAGTGAGGAACTGCTGGGCCATCATCTGTGTGCGAGAGTCCCCCAGTGGACATCAGTGGTATTGCCGTCCCTAAGAGCAGCTCCAGAGAACAGCTTCTGACTCCCGGGGCAGCCACTTCCTGAGCCTGGTTGTGCAAGGCTGCGGGTGCTTTTGAGTAACTGCCACATAAAGGGCTGTGGTCGTCTTCAAAGCCCTCCCTGGGCGGGTTTGGTGCATGTATGTTCTAACAGTGCTGCCATGTCACAGGACCCATTTGAGAACTTCCTTTGGACCTGACTTCATGACCTTCCCTGGGCTTTGCTTTTAGAGTCCTGACTGCCAACAGATTTAACCTTCCAGAACACCTTGGCCTTTGTGAAGCTTTGTTTTAACTGCCCTCAACTCCACTTGCTTGGATTTTAAAATTTGTATTAGCTACCAATATTATACATTAGGATTTTTAGCAAGTCTGGAAAAAAAATCAGACAACACTCGTTATGAGTTCCTGGGCTGAGTTATCAGCAGCCAATGACTGAAGCTGGCTGCCCTCTTTGGAGAGATAAAGATTCTCCCATTTGCCACAGTCCCCATCCATCTCTATGGCCTCTTACTGCCCTGATATTTGATTCTATTACCTTCCTGGTTCTTAGAGAAGCTTTGTACTTATCTCTCATATAGAGAACAATTGTCAATATAATCGCAGGTGCCACAGGTAGCAGATACTATGCTAAACCCAGTAGGTACATTTTCTCATTTAATCCAGTGAGATGGGTATCATTAGCATTTTACAGAAGCAGAAAACCACCGTCAGATGTTTTACACAACTTGTCCATGATACGGCAGCAAGAACTGCTCCATGCTCTTCACTGCTGTGGCCAGACAGACCTGGATTTAATCCCTAAGGTGGCAGAAAGTCAGGTTAGGTTGACAGACAAGGGGTGAATTGAATTTCAGTGATGGACACATGCATTTTAATTTGTCAGAAAATGGGCTCTTCTCGCTGGTTTAGAGAATTTGACCAGCTCAGTAAAGCCCTCAGGGGATCCCTAGGTTTTCTATTTTCTACCCATAATGAATCCATAATCTCAGTCATGCAGGAGACCAAGTGTTTGGTGGTAAAGACACCAAACCATTCCCCTTTCTTCCTTAGGATATTTGCCATGAGCCTCCCTCTGATGCCAGGTGTCCAGTGCTCTGAGGTCACCCAGAGGGCCCAGGACACTCCTGTGACAATGTCTAGACTTGAACTTTAAGACGGTACCTCACCATCTGGCTTCTCCCCAACCTCTTGGTCTATCAAAATGTCCCCTGCTGCGTCCTGTGTGTTCAAACAGCTGCTAAATGATGAGCAACTTCATCTGATAAGTGATGGGGAGGTAGGGGGTTCATGGATTCATTCATTCTCCCAACAATTAGTGAGTATCCCTCTCCTCTTTTTTGAGGTCTTCCCATTGCTCTTGGGAGACCACTGATCCTTAACAAGGCCTAAAAGGCCCACCAGGCCCTGTGTCTCCCGGCCCTTCCAGTCTTTCTCTCACCCCATCTCCCAGCCAGAGTTCCCACCCTCCACCAGAGTTGCACCTGCCTTCTTCCAGTCCCCCTGACACCCTTGTCCCCACCTACTGAGGCTTTGCACCAACCCTGTCCTCAGCCTGGAATTCCGTGTTCTATTGGCCAGGGACGGACGGCTCCTTTGGCCTTCAGAGCTCTATTCAGTCACAGCTTCAGAGAAATGCACCCTGCCCTCTCCGCCTCGCTCAGATCCCCACTCTAGCGCCCTCTGCAGGGCTGAACCTGAACCCCTACGTTTGCTTATCTGAAGAACACACCTCTGCCCCCATGAGTCCCAGAGTGCCACCAAGGAGGGACTGTGCCTGTTTCTACTCCCTTTTGTATCTCTAGAGCCCCGATGCTTCATTCAGATTTGTGGAAGTCGGGCAAAGACCAGAGGAGTTTCTACAGAAGACGGTCCTCCATGGACAATGATTTAGCTCGTGATTTCTCAATTTTACAAGGGTGCAAAAGTAATCATTCAGGGGAGAGTGTGTTTTGCATTGGGTCTTTTCCTGGGCTGGGGATATACGGTGCTAGCCTCTTTCATGATGCTGGGTGCCATCAGTGAGCCATGGCCCCCAGTCCACCATGTGATCTTGGGGGGATTAACTGGCTCTCTACAGTGTGTGGTGCTGCTGAGCTAGGGGGTTCGGGAGGTCAGACGGATTCCATGCTCTATCGACTTGGGAGATTTCCAGCTTCAGGTGGGTTTCCTGGATGTTTCCCCACTCTAAGCTGAGGCATTTGTACTTCCTACAATTGAATAGAGACAACCTACAGGTCTTGCCCAGGGACACGAGCTGGTTAGTGACTAAGCAGAAAGTTGGACCCACGTCCCATGTATCCTAAGAGGCACATTTTTCTTCCTCCCTATCAATTGTCCTCCCTTCTGGGGCCTGGCTTCTTTGTCGTGAATATATAGCACTGAATGATTGTACCCTGAAGTTTATCATGACCTTGGAGGCATGCCCGGTCTGCCTCCAGACAGAGGTGGTACAGGATACCTGGGCTATACAGTGTCAGTCTGCCACATGTAGGGACAGTGTGGTGCTGCGCAGACCAAAACGGATCACAGAAAGATAGCCTTGAAGAGAAGCCATCCAAGTGACATCCTGGGAGTCAAGGAGCGGGTAAGCTGTGTGGCCGGGCTTAGCAGGAGTATGAGATCTGGGATAATCTCCTGCTAGAAGAAAAGCAACCAACTGCCGTGAAAACCCTTGAAAGACACTATTTGAGGCTTCTCAAAGGGGTGTTACTTCCCCATCTCACAGGTCCAGAGACCAAGTTGCTCAGAGTCACACAACTCGTCCTTGGTCAGTGGAAGGATTGGCTTTGAAACCCTGCTGTCTCAGGCTCTGGAAAGTTCCTTGCTCCACAATGTAGCACAATCTCTAAATAGAACCGAACACTCTAGAACCTTGGATGGGAGGTGAGAAATGATACCAGGAGAATAAAGAATGAGCGGGAGGTGGAATGAACAGTAGAAGGTTTCTGGCCCAGGGAGCAGGGCCCAGGACCTGCCAGAGGATGACTAGTTGGGGCAGCAGGAGGCATGGAAAGCCGAACCCCCCAGCCAGACAGCTGACTCAGGGAGAGGGGAAGGCACTGGGCCTGGGTGGGAAAGGACCTAGCTCACAACACAGCACAAAAGCAATGTACTACTGTTTTCATTCTCAAGTCCTTGAGCTTTGCCTCCCCACTCCCTTTAGAAAAAAGATTTATTTCTACTTTCTATGGAAATATTAATTTCTTGGCAATCTGATGTCTTAGATGTGGAAAAAGAAAGTGGGTACAGTGGACCAGCCGCATGGCTCAAAGGAACATGCAGTGGTGCTGACCATGACGTGCCTCTGACACCTGATCTGATAAAGGGGGAAGCTGAGCAGGAGGAGGACTAAGCCTCCCAAGGAGAGAGCATGGGGCTGGCCCCCACGAGCCACGGTGCCTTTGAGCAGTGGATGTCCCGGCCCTCAGTGTCCCCACCTGTAGAGGGGGACTGGTTCCGACCCTCTCTGTGGTCTCTCGTATCTTCATGCTTCTCCACCATAGACCTGGGAGCAAGGCAGAGTGCGTTTAGAAGAAGGACAGCGACCAGGAGTCCTTCAGGAGATGACAAAATAATTGAATAATGTAAACTTGTCTTGGAGACTTAACTGTATGTATTTCTGACCTTGAGATTTTCTTGCACGTGAGAGCCTGGTAGATAGCCCACCATCCCTAAGTGCCAGGTGCCCATTTGGAACATCAGGAGGATGGGACACATCTCCCAGTGGGTACGAGTGTAGATGAAGAGAACTTGCATGGTACCTGGTGACATTCCTATAAACGTCCCCTGTGCTCTCAATGGGCAGGGGAGCAACCAGACTGGAGTTTAACTAATTCCAAATTCATCAAGTAGCTATTGAGCACCCCAGTGTGATCCCCCCACCTCCATGCCTTTACACAACTGTTCCCACGTGACACTGAAACCACGTGGAGCAGAGATGCTGCTACTCAGTGGCCAGGGATTGGCTTCAGCTCTTCAGTGGAAGAACTGACATTGGAACCTGGGTCTGCTGAACCCAACCCCATAGCTGCATATCGGGGCGGATGGGAGAGCTCAGGCTTAGGGGTCGCTCCTGGGAGCCCCCGTATTTTTTGGAGTCATACATGATACATCCTCATGTTCTTGGGACCTAGTGCAAGGGGCCTCTTGCCCTGCGTGCTGGACAGAAGGAACCACATCACCATGCCCTGTGCAGGGAGTCTCTCAGCTGCCTGCCGTGGCCATTCAAGGCTCTGGCATGAGTGTGCTTCCCTGGGCTTCAGTTCTTCACGTGCCCACTGGCCCCTGGGAGTGGGCGAGTGCATTATTTTATGTCTCAGTCAGGAATGAATCAAGGAGTCACCTGACTTCTTTTTTTTTTGCCCTATCTTTTTTTTTATTGGTTGTTCAAAACATTACAAAGCTCTTGACATCTCATATTTCATACATTAGATTCAAGTGGGTTATGAACTCCCATTTTTACCCCAAATACAGATTGCAGAATCACATCGGTTACACATCCACATTTTTACATAATGCCATATTAGTAACTGTTGTATTCTGCTACCTTTCCTATCCTCCACTATCCCCCCTCCCCTCCCCTCCCATCTTCTCTCTCTACCCCATCTACTGTAATTCATTTCTCTCCCTTGTTTATTTTCCCATTCCCCTCACAACCTCTTATATGTAATTTTGTATAACAATGAGGGTCTCCCTCCATTTCCATGCAATTTCCCTTTTGTCTCCCTTTCCCTCCCACCTCATGTCTCTGTTTAATGTTAATCTTTTTCTCCTGCTCTTCCTCCCTGCTCTATTCTTAGTTGCTCTCATTATATCAAAGAAGACATTTGGCATTTGTTTTTTAGGGATTGGCTAGCTTCACTTAGCATAATCTGCTCTAGTGCCATCCATTTCCCTGCAAATTCCACGATTTTATCTTTTTTTTTTTAGTGCTGTGTAATACTCCATGGTGTATAAATGCCACATTTTTTTTTTATCCATTCATCTATTGAAGGCCATCTGGGTTGGTTCCACAGTCTAGCTATTGTGAATTGTGCTGCTATGAACATCGATGTGGCAGTATCCCTATAGTATGCAAGCACACTACCACTTGAGCCACATCCTGAGTCCTATTTATTCATTTTTAAAAAAATATTTATTTACCTATTTTTTAGGTGTAGATGGACACAACACAATGCCTTTATTTATTTTTTAAAAATATTTATTTTTTAGTTGTGTTGGACACAATATCTTTATTTATTTTTATGTGGTGCTGAGGATCGAACCCAGGGCCTCACACACGCTAGGCGAGCGCTCTACCGCTGAGCCACAACCCCAGCTCAATGCTGATTCATTTTTAATCGGTCCTTTTTACTTAGACATAAAGGTGAAGCTTCCTGTGGTATATTCATATATGCACATAAGATGACTTTTTAAGTATTCGTTCTGCATTTCCTCCCCTTTTTCTGTCCCTCCACTCTGCCTCTTGATTTCTTCTTCTCCTCAACCATGTGTCTTTAGGTTATCCTATCCTTCCCTCCTTCTTTCCTTTATTTTATTCTAGCTTCCACCTAGGGGAGAAAACATTTGATCTTTGACTTTCTGGGTCTAGTTTATTTTGCTTAGCCTGATGTTGTCCATTTCCATTCACTTACCAGAAAGTGCCTGGTAACTTCATGGCTTAGAACTCCACTGTGTCTATCAACCACAGTCTCTGAATCCATTCATTTACTGATGTGCATCTGAGTCGATTCCATAGTTTAGCTATCTTGAATGGTGTGGCTGTAAACATTGAGGTGGCTGTATTGCAAGAGTATGCTGATTTTAGTTTTGGAAAAATACCAAGGAGTGGGGTGGCTGGATCATATGGTGGTTCCATAACTAGGTTTATATTTTTTTTTAATTTTATTTTTATGTTATATTTTTCTAGTTGTCAATGGACCTTTATTTTATTTATTTATATGTAGTGCTGACAATCAAACCCAGTGCATCAAACTTGCTAAGCAAGCTCTCTACCACTGAGCTACAACTCCAGCCCAAACTTCTAGTTTTTTGAGAAATCTCCATACTTCTTTCCAGAGTGGTTGTACTAGTTTGCAGTCCCACTAACAATGTACAAGTATACCCTTGTACATTTTTGCCAGTGTTTATTATTGTTGGTATTTTGATAATTGCCATTCAGACTAGTAATTGCCAGAGGTGATATCTTCGTGTAGTTTTGATCTGCATTTCCTTGAATGCTAGAGATGTTAAACACTTTTTCATATATTTGTTGGGCATTTGTATTTCTTCTTTTGAGAAGTTTGTTTAGTACATAGGTATTGATTGGGTTGTTAAGTTTTCTGGTTTCTTTACTTATTCTGGAGATTAATCCCCTGTGGGAGGAGTTACTGGCCAAGATTTTCTCCCACTCTGTAGGCTCTCGCCCCAGAGATCCTTCTGACCAGGAGAGCTTCCTAGTTGCACTCCAGCTCCAGGCCACGAGCATTGTTGTAAACCTTTCTATTTTTCACAGGTGACCTGAGAGCCCTTGCCACTCAGAGAGAAGTTGGCAAAACTCATTGCTCAGATCACAGCGTTCCTGTGCTGGCCATGGCATCCAGCAGACTCGGCTCCTCCATCTGTCCTGCCCGCTCCATTTATAGGTGAATTTGGCCTCAAGCTAAATGAAAATCAGTGAAGTGACCAACTGCAGAAGGGTAGACTTACCCCCCTGATTTTCCTGCTTTTTCTTTCTTTGCCCTGATCCGTTTGTTCTTTCTTTTAGAAGAACCTTTCAGGGTTGTCATTCAAGGGCTGAGAAGATGAGTCTCAAGATTGATTTGGAAACGAACTTTGCTGAGTTTGTTATAGAGGCAGGAGAAGTCATCCTAGGGACTCAGCAAAGAACGGATACGAACCCTCCTCTACCGCCGGAGAAACAGAATGAAAACATCTTGCAAGCAGTATGTGCTCTGCTGAACTCTGGAGGGGGAGTGATCGAGGCCAAGATTAAGGATGAAGACTACAATCGTGAGATTCATGAAGTGGGGTGGGATCGACCTCCCGTTTTTGAAGGCTATTTAGATGAGATGCAACAGGGAAAGCTCTTCTTTAATATTTGTGAAGTCATGGGACACAGAAGTCTCAGGTGTGCCACTTGCCACCTGGTGCACTAATTTGTACCGCAGATAGAGATCATCTAACAATGTCATGGATTCTCATAAAGCACTGGTATTCCTGAAAGAGAAAACTGATTCCAGTTTGCTGAGTCCACAGGAAGCTCAGGCTGGTGCACACCGTGAAGACGACACAGAGGACTCGGCTGCTGCTTTATTTGATAGAGTGCAGCTGCAGTACCTGGAGAAACTCAACTTGACGGAGTCCATGCACGTTGAATTTCAAATGTTCCCAGCAGCTCTGTCACAGTGTGTTAAAGAGAGGCTCGCCAACTGTGTCTCTGCATTGGCCAACGCTGAAGGAGGCTAGGTATTTCTGGGTGTACATGATGAGACCCATCGAGTCATTGGATGTGAAAAGGAGAAAATAAATCTTTCCAAGTTCAAGAGTTCTGTTGAACGCGGCATTAGGAAGTTACCTGTCCGTCATTTCTGAACACAGAGGCATACAACTCCATGTTCCATCAGATTCCTTGAAGTTCATGATAAGGGGGTCCTTCGTGGTTATGTCTGTGCGGTGAAGGTGGAGCGATTCTGCTGTGTGGTGTTTGCCAAAGTGCCCAGTTCCTGGCAACTGAAAGCCAACAAAGTGGAGCTGCTGACCACAAAGCAATGGGTAGATTGGATGATGCAAGCCAAGCCAGGTCAGGAGCAAGTCTGCAAATGATCCTCATGTTTGCTTCAGGGGAGGAGGGCAGAGAGGAAAGGGCAATGTGGTGTTCCTTGAAATCTGGGGAAACAGAGATTTTTTTCCCCTGAATGGCAGCTGCCTGATAGTAATTCCTATGGATGCAGTTGGTAGGTCATTTTCCTTTCCTCCCTCTGTCCATCTTGAACATTCTGCATTTGACAGATGCCCCAGGGTCAGAGCCCCATTAGTGGTTGGTTAAGGGGTTGATTCGAATTAGTTATTTCCATTTTCACAGCCTTTCTTACGTTCTTCTTAAAGTCTATTCCTTTCCTTTCTTGCATTTAGTTATTCAGGACATTCCTTTTTTCAGAGATGTTCCCTTTTGAAAGTTCTTCCACTTTCCTCTGACTTCTTATTCTTGTTTGGGTCTCTGGATTAAATATCCTCCCTTTCTAGTAACCTTACTTTGGAATTACGTTTTATTTTATTTTTTATTCATAGATAAATGTTTACATAAGCTTATGGGGCACCAGGTGATGATTACATACATGTGTACATGTGTAATGTTCCAATCAGGGTAAGCACATAAACGTCCTCAAGCAGGTATCATTACTTGGTAATTAAAAACTTTCAAACTCTTTTCTTCTAGTTTTTTTTTTTAACTACACAGTATATTCCCCTCCTATTTCTGAACCAAAACCTGAGCCCACCAGGGCTTCCCCTTGCCATCCTCATTCCTTCCTTTTGTGCATTAACATGTGCTACTAACCATAACTGCTGAGCTTAAGAGTAGGGCTGTGGGGCTGGGACTGTGGCTCAGCGGCAGAGCACTCGCCTAGCACGCAGGGGACCTGGGTTCGATCCTCAGCACCACATAAAAACAAAGCTTTGTGTTGTGTCCATCTACACCTAAAAAATAAATATTTTTTTTTTTTTAAAAAGAGTAGGGCTGTGGCTATGCATCTCCCTTGGGAAAGAAAAGCTGAGATGAAATTAGACAAAAGAAAATCAGTAGCAACTTCTTCGAAAATCCAGAAAAGCTAAATTTTTCAGGATCTCCTCAAAAGTCTGTATCCATTGACCTTCATATCTTCTGATCATATGTCTTTAAAATAGCATTCTAACAACATACAAACACTTTGAACATAACACAATTAAAACGTGCTAACTATTGCCTCATACTATATTTTCCCCACAACATTTCAGAAGGCTTTTCTGGGCTGACCTGAGATGTAGTCACAAATATGTGTGGGTCATATAGCTTTGGGTTATGTCACAGCTCGGCTATATGTTGAATTCTGCCTTTTGCATTTCAAACACATGTTTTTTTTTTTTTCTTTTTCCTAAGTTCGTCGCAGACTTTCTGAGATGTTCCTTGAGCTGAGTTTGTCACCCTCCATGCCCCCCAGCCCCATGGAAAGGCTGAAAGTACTGCAGAAACGTTACTTTCCAGGTAATTTGTCATCGCTGGTTTCTTTGGAACATGTTGATTGTTTCTTCATATAGAGAAAAATTATTTGTCAGTTGTGGTGGTGCACACCCGTAATCCCAGCAGCACGGGAGGCTGAGGCAGGAGGATCGTGAGTCCAAAGCCAGCCTCAGCAATAAGTGAGGTGCTAAGCAACTCAGAGAGACCCTGTCTCTAAATAAAATACAAAATAGGGCTGGGGATGTGGCTCAGTGGTCACATGTCCCTGAGTTCAATCCTTGTTACACCCCGGCCTTCCCCCCACCCCGAAAAAAGAAAAAAATAAAGAAAAATGTTTTTTACTCCAATGTTATATTACACTAACATACAAAGTCAATCTCAGGAAGTTTAAGGACTCCAATATTACAAACTAACCTTTAAAACTTTCAGTAGAAACTGTTTGTGAATAATTTTATCATTGGGGTAGGAAAGGATTTCCTAAACCAGATCCCAAAATATTAAACAAAAAGCTTGATACATTTCACTATATGAAATTAAGAACATCTGTTCCTCAAAAGATACCTTAGAGATTGTGAAAAGCTATTACTAAAAACTTAAGGAAGGTATTTTCAACCCATAAACTGATGAAGGATTAGTTTCAGAAATAAATAGAGAACTTATGCAAAATTTCAAAGGTAAAAGCAACCCAATAGAAAAATGAGAAATATAAAGATTCATTTCTCAGAAAAGGAGACACATATGTACAATAAACTTATAAGGATGCTCAATCCATTAATGAAGAATAAAATGCATTTAACATCATTAATAGAAAAAAATCATGTTTTGAAGATTTTTGTAAGTAAACAGAATCTTGTTCATCACTGCCAGAAGTTTAAGTTGGTCTAATCTTTTTGAAAAATGGGTTGAACATTGCTTGGTGTAGTCAGTTATTTCCAAAACTCTACCCTTCAACAATTTCTCTAGTTTCTAGTCAGCCTCAGCCAAATTGAGGCACAAAGCAACTCAATGAGACCCTGTCTCTAAATAAAATACAAAATAGTGCTGGAGATGCATCTCAGTGGTCAAGTGCTCATGAGTTCCATCCCTGGTACCCCCCAAAATATATTTTTTCAGACACATTCACAGGAAAACATGGACTTAGGTGATTATGAAATGAATTACAGCTAAGTTGGAATTGATTACTAACCTCTTGCTCTAGAATTTCAGTATAGGAGAAGTCTGTGGCTCCCACCAGTAACTAGAATAGGAAATAATAACTATTTCAAGTAGAATTATCTTTGTAGGAAAAAAAATACCATTAGAAAGTGCAAGAAGCAATGCACTGGGAAAATATCAGCAGCAAGTGTCACAAATAGTTAATTCCTTGTTGATTTTCAACTTCCTAAGCTGGGGGCAGTGGTACATGCCTGCAGTCCCTGTGACTCAGAAAGCTGGGGCAGGAGGATCCCAGGTTCAAGGGCAGCTTGGAAAAATCAGTGAGACTATGTCTCAAAATTAAAAGGGCTGGGGATGTGGCTCAAGCGGTAGTGTACTCTCCTGGCATATGTGTGGCCTGGGTTCAATCCTCAGCACCACATACAAAGATGTCGTGTCCACCGAAAACTAAAAAAAAAATAAATATTAAAAAAATCTCTCTCTCTCTCTCTCAAAAAAAAAAAAAAAAAAGAAAGAAAAAAAATTAAAAGGGCTGGGGAATCTAGCCCAGGGGTAGAGTGCCTCTGGGTCCCATTACCCAGTACCACACAGAAACAAAAAATGTTCCTATAAATGGAAGAGGAAAATTCTAAGATCCTGAAAAGAAAATGGGCAAAGAAAATGACATGTGGAAAAGGAATTTAGAATAGTTTCTAAACATATGGAGACAATCATTCATGATGGCAGAAATACCAATTGACAAAATAATTGTGATAGCATACTACTTGACAGGAAGAAAAGCATCTTCTTCTTCTTTTTTTTTTTTTTTTTTTTTTAGAAATTAATACCACGTCTGTAGAGAACAATCTGGCAGTGGTTGTCAGAAATTTAAATGTATATATCCCTTTACCTAACAATTTCTCTTTGGGGAATTTATTCTGTATAGATACTCAAGTATGGGTAAAATGACTTCTGTAGAGGAGTATGGAATTTAACTTGATTTCCAGAAACAGACAGTAGCAAAATAGTAAATATCTACCTGGAGTGCCTAATAGATTATGACAAATCAATACTAAGAAGCCATAAAAGGAGGATTTGTATATGTATGAATGTGGGATCATCTTTAAGGTATATTGTATAGTGAACATGCAACATGCCCAATAATATCCATCTTATGCTTATAGAATTGATATATGTTTGTACTTGTGAATGCATTAAGTGTCTTTGGAAGTATACCTAAAAGACTAGGAAGTGTTTGGGGGAAGTACAAATGGGTGCCAGAGGGAGAAAAAGACACCTTTTGCTTTTGGTGACTTTGGATTCTGTACCATGTAGTAATTTTGAAGTGATTTTGCTATATGTATTTTACTTGTTGTAGTGGTTTTATGAATTCCTTTCTCATTTTTTGATCAAACTGAATCCTTGGATAAACCCTTCAATATCATAATGTTATATAGTTCTGTGTTGGGAATGAAGTGTGTCAAAATTTGAAAAAAAAAATGGAAAATGCAATCGTATCATAATAAATCTTTACCATATAGAATTTATAAATGCTGTTTTCATATTGGCTTCAAACTTTTTGTTTTAAAAAAATAAAAGTCATAAAACATTGCATCTTAAATGGAATCCCACTTCCTTCTTTCACATCCAATTTCTCTCCTCTTCCCTCCGAGAAGAGGTCTGTATGACTTTGGTAGATTCCTTTTACATCATTTGTTAGCAGTTTGCACACGTATGCGGTGGCATCAGATCACACCAATCACCATCAGAATGAACTGCAGATGGCAGGCAAGTTTCTTGGAGTTCAAGTGACTGTGACGTTTGGTTTCTATGGCAACAATATAAATTATAAAGATTCTTGGACTTTTTCTGAGAGCTCTAAGAAACAAATCCAGTGAAAACCAAATTGAGATCAAAGGTGCAACTATCCAGCTGAGAACTTCCATGGAACCAGAATGCCTTGGTGTCAATCTGGAAGGAACCCCTCATCTCCTCTAGTCGCAGGGCAGATAGGGCTGAGGACCAAGCCAAGGACCTGAATGTAAATCCTGCTGAGTTTAATGTCAATTAAACTCACAACAATACCAGGTCTCTAACTCCAAGGGAAGGACACTGATGTGGAAGCAGTGCGACCTTGAGGCCTGGAATAAGGACATTTGGGCAGATACTGAGAACTTTGGTTCCCTGAACATCTTTAAATAGGAAGCCACACTTGTGCCTAAGGGGAATGGCCTTCCATTGACTGAGTGACTCTACATTTAGGCCAGATGTCTCATAGCCTGGTGTTGATCCTCCTCAGAACTCAGAGCCTTGCCTCATAATCAGAGTTAGACCCTGGGGACTGGGGGTATAGCTCAGTGGTAGAGTGCATGCATAGCATGCCCAGGGTCCCAGGTTCAATCCCCAGCAGACATAGGAAAGTTAGATTCCAAGTAGCCCAGATGCAGAAGCAAAAGCCACCTGCCAGGAGGTAGTCTGTACATTAGTCTGTACATTCCCCTTGTTGCTTTGGGGAACAAGCATGGCAATGTGTACCAAAGACCTTAAATTGGGGAGGGTTCAATCAAGGCTTGGTCTGGCTAAAATCACTGGCACTCAGCTGGGATTCAGTGAGTTGTCTTGGGAGTGTTAACATCTTTCTAGGTTTGGCTAATTGAGGCCTGGTCTCACCTCAGACTGGGTAGTTAATACATTTGAAAGCCCTAAATTCCTTGGTACTTGGTAGAGCCTCACTACTCAAAATGCAGCCTGTGGACCAGCAGCAGCTGCATCACTAGGAGAGACGTTCAATTGCAGCATCTCAAGGCAAAATCCAGACCTTCTTCTCCTTTTTAAATGTTTTCAGTTATCGACGGATCTTTGATTTATTTATCTGTTGATTCATTTAGTTAGTTATATGCAGTGCTGAGGATTAATCCCAGGGCCTCACCCACACCAGGCAAGCACTCCACCACCAGATGTTCTGCATCAGAATGGTAGTAAGATTCATATGCGCATTACACATTAGAATTCGAGAAGCATTGCTTCAGAAGGAGGAACCCAGACTCACTGAGATTGCTGAAATGGGGCTGCTATGTGTTACTTTCTTTGGGACGACGCACTATCCATAACGCCTGAGTGATCCCAGAGGATAGCACTGCTCTGGAACAATTCAGACATGTATTGGTGAGGAGGCCTCTAGCTGGACTGGGGGACTAATGAGAGGCAGGTTCTAAATTTCCTCCACATGTTCACTGGCATTTTTATCCTCGTTACCTTAAAATGTCTACTACCCTATGTAGGATGGGCTTTTTATTATGGCTTTGGTCCAAGCGATTAGGCCTTGGCCAATAGCCTTGGCTTCTACGGACTAATGGAAAGTTCCAGAGCCGACTGCTGCCTAGGGTGACCAAGATAGATAACAAGTCCCTCGGTAGAGCTCTGTTTTAGTCCCAGCTTTGTGCTCAGCTTTCTTTGCCATCCGAGTTGATTGGTGTACCCAACAGAAAGTGACTCCACCTGAAAGACCCTAAAATAGGGGAAATCCTCTCCCGTGTACATGCAGTTCCTGTTGCTGTGTGAGACCTGGAGGGAGGACTTCTCTTTACCTTCCTCTGGTCACCCTGCCTAGCTTGAGGATCTAGAAGTAAAAGAGAAAAAAAATGAATTTTCACATAGTAGTTGTGGCCTTGGAACTGTGCCTGCAAGCCAACCCCTGAGGGTGAGGCTGCAGGACCCCTGCAGGTGGGTCCCTAGATGGTGCCCTTCTGTCTGGGCCTCAGGTGCTTGCTGGGAAAGGAGCAACCACCTAAATTTATGGAGAACATTGAAGAGTATCATTCAAAACCAGTATCAATCTTATAGAAATCAGAGACAGAAAGATTCTCAAAGAATAACGATTTTGTTGTAGGGGCCGGGTGTGGTGGTGCATACCTGTAATCCCAGCAGCTCAGGAGGCTGAGGCAGGCGGATCCTGAGTTCAAAGTCAGCCTCAGCAAAAGCGAGTTGCTAAGTAACTCAGTGAAACCCTCTCTCTAAATACAAAATAACGTTGGGGATGTGGCTCAGTGGTCAAGTGTCCCTGAGTTCAATGGCCTGGTACCAAAAAGAAAAAAGAAAAATCATATTTATTTGGGAATAACAAAGTATAGCAGTGGGAGTACTTGTACCAGGGCAAACTATGGGCATCTTCAAAGAGGTTGAGGGAAGGTGAAGTTTTTAAATACAAAATGAGGATTATATCAAACATTTTGAAATAATAATCTTTGATCACAAATGATTAATGACAAGGACAGCTCCAGTCTGAGGTGGCACAGATGGTGGCTGAGCAGGCATCCTGGCAGAAGTCCTTTTCAAATGAGGTTGTGGTGACCTCGTCAGGCCTCAGGTTCTGGCAGAGTCTTCTGCGGTGGTTACGACCAGGCAAACATGCCTAAGGAGGCTTCCTTCGAAATCTCCCAGCTGCATTTACTTTTTGTTTCTGTTGTTAGGGTTGACACAAGTGACACCATTTTGACTTGGTCAAATTTGATATTTCCCCCACCCAGGTGTACACCAGGTGAACAGCAGGGATCCAGGAAAGGCTGCACCTAGCCAGCCCTTCACAAGAGTGCCTATCAGTCACCCTGAGAGATCTTGTTGCAATGCAGATTCTGAGTCCGCAGATTTGGGATCCAACCATTTTTAGGGGAGAGGAACTGTCCTAGACCCTTTTTCCTCACAGTGGGGTATGCAGCCCAGCAGCTGCTGCATTACCTGAAAGAATTTCCCACACCTATCATAGAAAGAAGAACTGCTTTTCAAACAGTCATGGGTCAACCAAGGGGGGACCAAACTGCAGGAGGTCTAGTTCAGATGTGCTGGGGCACACAGGGCTGTGGGGTGGTCATGGTGCTTTCTGTGTGTTCCAAAGCTGTCACAGAGGGCAGCCTAAAGTTTCAAGCTCAGGATGTATGCACCATCATCTGGAGCACAGCTTTCTTGTACTCGGAGTGACAATTCCGTGTCTTCACGCAGACCCTTGCAGCCGTGTCCACAGTCGGTCCTATGTACTCAGAGTACTATTAGGTCTGGGAAAGGATTTAGGCTGCACCTATGCACCCAGAAATTGAATTCAGTTGTCTTCTCTGGCTCCTAAAATGAGACTACACATCACAGTGTCTAGTGCTCCTGCAGGAATCCAAGAGCCCACAGCTACAAGGAACCCATGGGGTCTCAGAACACAAGTCCTGACAGAACAACCCCTAGCCTCAGGACTTCCCTAAGCAGAATTTTGATCAGCTCCTGCCTTGGCGTCACCTCAAAATGCATAGGTCTGGATCCTGGTTCCTTTTGACTGATTCTGACCCATGCAGGTAGGACATCAGCCCCCACCCTCTTGCCGAGCATCCTAGTCCTCTCTGTCCCAGTGTTCCCCAGGCCTTCACAGCCCAGAGTGTCAGTGGAAGCTACCATGGCACATACAGATTCCCGGGCTGGAGAGGAAAGCTCTGGAAGCTACAGAACTGATGGAAGGCATTTTCCCCTCCTCCTAGTCTCCCAGTGTCTGTCAAATTCAGAACCTGACCAGACCCTGGTGGATGGGCAGAAGCTAGGGCTTTGAGGAGGGACAAGGAGCTGGGACCGTTTCCTGAGCACTTAATCTCCTTTGTCCCCACACACCACCTGTTGGAATCTTGGGAGCAGAGAGGCCATCTCATCCCTGGGGCACTGGAGGGTGTTCCTAATGATGCCAGCCCCAAGGCTTGCTACAGAGGCACACAGAGGCCGATACTATGGCATCGGTTTTTGCAAAAAGAATGAGACTGATTGTGAGGTCGGTGAGCCAGCAAGAAGTCAGAGCAGTAAGTTCAGATCTGCCTCTGGGATCAGCTGGGATTAGTGGGATTTATAGAAAGGGAGAAGGTGTTTGTTGGCTGGGTGGCGAGAAGGGGAAATATTAGAGTTTGGGGCACAGGCCTAGCTGGTCATCCTGGCCCTTCACAGGTTGTATATTTCTTTTCCGGGTAGTTATCAAGTTCTGGGGGTGGCAGGGAGGTTACGCTTTAAACCTCAAAAAGGTCACTGGCTGCTGGGGCTGGCTTTTCTGCACAGGTCCATTTTTGAAAAGCTGGTTATAAATTTTCTTTAAGTGGATTCTGGAAAAACAACTTACACACTCTGTTACTTAGAAATATGTGTGAGGGTTTCCTCTGGCCTTAGACGCCTTCACTTTCATCCTATGGCCCCAGTGAAACCCGGGGCAGGATTCTGTGTAGCTCAGGTCCCATGAAGCCAACAGTCTCGCTGGACCAAATACCACAGCCTCCCTGGTCCTCTCCAGGGACTTAGAAGAGCATTTCCCTTTTTTAAGGAGTTAAATATATTCTTTAATTCAGGGTTAAGATAAATTGAGCAAAGTCACTGTGTAAAGAGCGTACAGAGGCCCCACTCCTGTCTGGACCTTGTTGCCCCATGGGGACCATAGTCCTTCCTTGGGTGACAGAGGGGACACTGCCATCCCTTCCCAGGAATTAGTACCAATGTGTGTCCTGGAGCTCAGATTTATGCCTCCGCCCAGCTTGCAGCCTGCCCCAGATGAAGTCTGTGGGATCCCATGGATTCAGCCAAGAGAGGATTCCAATGAAGATCCGGTTTGAGAAGCCTGAGAGGAAGAGGCTGCTGGGATTTGCATTTGGAGAAGAAACTGTCCTGGTTCTTCTCTGCCTTGCTCCTGTCCATGGAGACTAAGTTCCTCTTCTTCTAGAAGATTCTCTTGGCCTCAGTGCCCTGCCCACCTGCCCACCTGCCCATGCTGCGGGGCTGGCTCTGTCCAAAGGCCAAGACTGAAGATCGTCAGGGGGACTGATGGGCTGTAGCAGTTCAAAATGTCGATGCCGATGCCTGCCCAGGACTAGCTCCCCGTCTCCTTTCCACTCTCCTCCTGAGGCCAACCTGAGCCCTCGGGAGCATTTCTTTTCTCTACATTTTGTTACGTCACCAGATTCCCTCCAAGTTACGTGAACAGGTTTAAACAGATGTCAAAGTGATATCGATTTAGTATGGATTTGTCAGAATGAACCCTTCATGCTGCCCAATCTGCATCCCTAAAATATCCACCAGCCTTACAAAAGAGTGGTTAGCACTTTTGAAACTGCTATGGAACAGAAAAGGGAAGTAGCTCTTTATTCTAATGCCCTGCATGTCACTTAGCATGAAGTGCTTTTCTGCCTCTAGTGAGAAAATCATACCATGTTCCTCCTTTACTCTATTGAGGTGGGGAATCACATTGATTTTCACATATTAAACCTTTCATTCTAGGATAAATGTATGTATGTATGTTTTCCCCTCTTGATAGAATTATGTATAGTATTACTGGGACAAATTATGAAAAAAACATTTGCTACACTGCACTTGATTTGATAATGTTTAGTGAAGAATTTTGCACCCATGTTTATTAGACTGGCCTGATGTTCATGTGAAATAAGGAATGTCCTTTTTCAGTACCCTGGGGAATTTTAGGTAAGAATGAAATTATTTGCTCCTTAGACATTTGATAAAACTTGCTGGTGAAACCATTTGAGCCTAATGATTTCTGTGTGAAGAGATTTTTAAGTTCCCATTGGAAGTATGGCCTAGAACTGGGGACCCACATTCTGGAATCCTGTTATCACCCCACATTTCTGAAAGGGAGTGTATGCCTGGGCAAAACAGGGGCTCCTTCCTACCTGGATTGACCTAGCTACTCCACTAGTGCATGTTCCTCCTGCTGATAACAAGCTGACACAGAGTCCTAGAGATAGCAAGAGTTGCTCACAAACACTAGCAGAAACATGGTGGTTCACAGGAGTAAATACGCATTCCAAATGTAAATGTTCTTTCCCTATTCATAAAGCTTCGGCTACTCTCACCACTCATGGACTCATAGGATGCCTTGTTTATTGCCATAAAACTTTAGCTCCAAATAAGAGACTCTTCTTACTGCAATGGTACACCAAGATGCAGGTCGCTAGGGTTGACCAGGGACTCCAGGAGAGTGGGGAGTGGAAGCTCCAAACCTCAGTGCTTTTGTTCCAAAGAAAGAAAAATTACAGACTCAAAAAGCCATGCAGAAGAGCTTCATTATAAGTGAAAGTAGAGTAAGGCTCAAACAAAGAGCACTCCTGAGAGAGTGGGTCCTCTCCCAGCCGAGAACCACACATGGAACAGTGCTGTCTCCAAATGGATTGGTGTTTTAGGGCTGCCCTGAGAACTGGGGCCCACCTTCAGCACTCTTTGCCAATCAGGGTTCAACTCCTTCATGTCAGGTGGGAGTGTTTTGGGCCCTAGTTGGTCCTTTCCAGAACTGTGATGTTGTCCACCTAGGGAGGGGAGTGTTATTTACAAGTCAATCCTATGCTAATGTGAGAATTGGGACACCTGTGGCCATCAATTCTAGATTTTCAATGACCTCAACTGACCCTGTCAAGAGTTCAGAAATTCTTATTTGGCTCCTTTTGTTCTATTTGTATACTTGTTGTTTTCCTGCATTATCTGAGTACCCACTTGCCTTAAAATTAATTTAAAGAAAACCTTAAAAGTAACTTAAGGACAACCCATTACCTTGCCCTGCTATTGCTTTGCATTTCATTTCTCACAATTCACTGCTACTTAACATCTCCCACCCTTTGAAACTGGCAGGCTGCATGGCAGATGAACAGGAGTGCCCCTGCCTTCCACAGGGACCACACAGGAAAGCAGGTAGAGGGCAGTCAGGTTTGGCAGGGTGCCCCACTGCTCAGCTATAGACCAGCCAGACTTCGTTAAACTTCATAAATTTCATCACTGATCTTCAACAGCCCCATGGCACATGGGGCAAATACTCTCACAGATGAGAGATTAAAGCAGAGCACAGCAGTCAAGGTGCCCCAACATGAGAAAGTAAGGGGACAGGAATGCAGGTCCCACCCCCCTGGGTCAGGGCTCCTATCTACTGGGTGGCAAAGAACCAGGCACACATGGGCACATCCCTGGTCAGGCACCAGGCTGTGGCTTCACCAGACTGAGGTTCTAATGGAGTTGGTGTCTGCTGCAAAGCTTTAGTTCAACATGTTAGCTTTAACAACAGGAAAGCATAAATTCTAACCACCAAAATATCCCCTTTACTAACAATGTTACTATACAAAATTCTGATTTTTTTTTCAGATTTAAAAAAATGTAATCACATCATTAAATATTATGACAGCATAATATTAGAAACAACACCAAATGCAAACATGACATTTAATTTCTCGCAAAGCATGTTTATTTAGATGTATCATTTCTATATCTTCACAGGGTATATCATAGCAATTCAATATATGTATACAAGTTTCATCATGCAACACTGAATCTCCACCCCCAGGAGGTCACTATAGTGTAATCTCCCTTTAGTTTTTGTGATTAATATTTTTGGATAGAATTCATACTGTGGCAGAGTCAGAGAGACTGTATCTGAGTGTCCTTCAAGAATGGGGACATTCTAGCATTTCAAGCAGGTATTGATGTAGGACAGAGGAGGACACTTGAGAAATGTGCAGGAACAAGGTTTATTTAAGCTGGTGTAATCCAGAGGGGCTAATGCCAAAAAATCCCTGGACTCCAGCTATGGAAGTTCTCTGGGATTTCTATTGAGTGATTGGTTATACAATACAATGGTTAACAAAAGAGTTACTTTTTCTTCCATGTTCTTAGATTGGACAGAGGTTTCACAAGATTTTACTAAGAAAAGAGAAAGTGTAACTTTTGTACATCAACAAGTTTGATTGCTGATGTAACTTTTTTTTTTAGTTGTAGATGGGCACAATACCTTATTTTATTTTTATGTGGTGTAAGAATCAAACCCAGTGCCTCACACCTGCTAGGTAAGTGTTCTACCACTGAGCCCCAACCCCAGCCCTGTAGACCTAACTTTTACAAGAAGGAGAAACCTGACCTTTACAATAAAGAGGAGCTAAACCACAATGACCTCTCTAGAAATCCTGTTGACTTAAAAAAAAATCTTGTTTACGAGGAGAAAGGCTTATATATTACAATTAAGGTGGGGATCTTTTGGACACTACATCATTTGGAGTATTTGTGATACATCGTTACCCCCTCTGATGCTCATTATTTAACCCTTTAATGCTCATTATTTAACCCTTTAAATCAAAAAACATCACCTTAAAATTTTATATAATGCCATAATCTTAATTTCTCCCTCTGTGTTTCCCTCCCCCTGTCTCTCTCTGTCTCTCTCCTCTCTCTCTAACAGCTGCTTCTATAGTTGACCCAATAGTTTCATTGTAAAGGGGAGACAAACATGAAAGCAATAAACAATAGCATAATCCATACTATGTCAATTAAACTTTTGAATCCACCAAGAATAGAAAAACCATCCTCCAAATAGTGAGCTTGGTTCCCAAGCCTTAATGCCCTTTCAGGTTTGAACTAGTACATGTGCTAGTTGGTTTTTTTTTCAATTTAATTAATAAGTTTAATAAGTTTAAATTTTATATAAGAGAAGTGTACATATTTTTATGACCATTAAAGTGTCTAAACTTCCTTTTAAGCCTTAGACCTTTATGAATTTTTTTCAATTAGTTATATATAACAGCAGAATGCATTTTGACTGTTAAACACAAATGGAGGCAACTTTTCATTTCTCTGGTTAGACACAATGCACAGTCACCCCATTCCTGCCATCATACATCATACATCATCCACCTCATTCCACCATCCTTCCCACTCCCATATCCCCTCCCCTCCCACACTCCTCTCTGCCCAATCCAAAGTCCCTCCAATCTTCCCTTGCCCCGCCCCCCATTATGGGTTAGCTGTGTGCCTGGTTGTTGTCAGTCCTGTAGGAAAGACCAAGGAGAGGACTGTGTATATGACAGAAGGAAGGGGTGGCAATGCACCACAGTTTGAGAGCCCTCTTACAGGATGAAACAGTCCATTTGTCCTGTTGCTTAGTTTATTTTCCTCCTTGCATTGATCAGCCAGCCCTTAAGAGGCTAAAGCAGGGCTGCTGTTTCCTCAAGCTTTGGTGTGTGCAGGCTAGCCAGCTTCCAGAGTGACCAGAGCAGGGCTGGTGTCCTTCTGATCCTCAAGCTTCTCTGGTGTTTCCTTCTTCCTGATGGTCAGCTGAAGGGGAGCAAAAGAATGTATATGAGATTCTATTTCAGACAGTCTAAAAACAAACCAAAAAGAACAAAATATTACATAATACACTACGTATATGTGTGCAAGTATATATGTGTGTGTGTGTGTGTGTGTGTGTGTGTGTGTACACACACACACACACACACACAAACATACCTTTGGTGATACTGTAAAGAGGAGTAAAAAAATTGTGGACTCTGCTCCCTGTGTATGCAGCAGAGGTGGGGGATATCCTGGAAGGTTTGAACTACATAGATTTATCTCAATGTAACTTTAAACAAATTTGAAAACAGCTTTTAAATCCATGAGCCGGACCCAACATTTCATGCTTTGGTTTATGATCTTCCATATATTATTATTTCATCTAAAAACATGATGTAAATTTCAACTCCCTACCTCACAGGTCAGTTGTCATCCAAAGGTGCACTTCTAGGTGTGTCATCTTTAGTCTGAGAATATATTTCTGCATGGAAATATATTCACCTGGCTCCCAAGGTGAGGTAGTGCAGAACAACTTGATTTGCCCATGGCTTATTGTTGGGAGCTGCCTTGGATGTGGACGCCTTTAAATCCCGATGCACCGGGTTCTGAACAATTATTGCATTCAGTCTGGCAGGGCAGTGCCAGGTTGCAGTAATGTGGGCATCACCCCAGCTCAGATAGCAAGGCATGGCTCCAGGTGTAGGCATCACCCACTGGGGTTGAGTTACACTCATCTGTTCCCTTGTATTCCGACCCCTTTGCCCTTTTTGGGATAAAATGTTCTATGGAAACTCCCCTTGTGTGTCTCCTATGTAAGAATAAAGAATTTCAGTGGCTCTATGTCTTTCTACTCCCAGATTATTGAAAAGGTACTTCTGTGTGGTTGTGTGCCTTCTTTGTCATTTTCTTAAGTTATTGGAATAGTCAGATTTATGAACCACGCATTAGGTCTCCAGCTATGACAGATGGTGATAGCTTATTATCCTCACCATCTTTGTTTTACCAGATGCAAAACCAAGGTTGTACCTAGTTCTGGACCCTGGACAAGGTCACCCAGTTAAAAGGGATGTGAATTCAGCTCTACCAACTCTGATGCCTTTGCCTCTCCCCACACTACCCTTTGCAAGACAAAACTAGGTAACTTATTTTTCCTTTCTTGATAATCTCATGGAAGAAGCCAATGTCAGGCTAAGTTTGGTAGATCTAGGAGGGTATTTTCCCAAGAGGGGGCTTTTCCCCAAGTCCAGGTGGGCGGAGTCTGTCCAGTCTGGCTCATACCACTGCCCAGAGCCCAAGAGACCAGATGGCTTTCTCTGGAATCCAGAGTCCCCTTCAGAGAGGAGTGTGAGGGTGATAGCAGCCAGAGATCCCTCTCCAGCTTGCCCCACAGGGTCAAGGTCCAGAGGAGGCCAGTAGCTCCACCCCTGCCCCCCACCAGCAGGCTGGACCCACCTAGCCCCGCCCACTGCCTGCTCTGAGGACTGCAACCTTTGTTTAAAGTACTCACTTGTTTTCCTTGGATGAGTTCCCTGAGTTAGCACAACTCCTGCTCAAGGGGCCAGAAGGACTGGTGGGTGGTCCTGGGGGAGGAAAGGCAGGCGGCAAGCGGTGGGCACTGATGAGGTAACTGGGATGGAGACTGCCCAACTTCCCAGCTTCTGTGGTCTTGGGCAGCACAGCAGCATCTTTGGGATGGAGTCGCTGAAGAGGCATCATGGAGTGGTAGCATCTGGTGGCAACAGCAACAACGTGTAGCTGCTTCAGGCATAGGGCATCAGGCGAGGGAGGTCCAGAGTTGAGAGTTGGCGTGGGGGTGGCAACAGCTGAGGTGTTGGCATCCAGCTGCAGTTTGGGAGATGCCTTGCTGCATACTCACAGTGGCGGTGTCAGCAGAAGAGTCCAGAAGCAGTTGTGGTAACAACAGAGGGATGTTGCCGTGATCATTTCTGTCCTGCAGTGCCACAGGAGTCTGGCTGCAGTGGGTGAAGTGGGCATCCAGTGCTGAGTATTGCTGTCTTGCATCCATGATGGAGTCTGGTGGTGGCAGAAGCAACATGCCGCTTCATCCGGGAGCCGGCATGGGGCACTGGAGTCAGGCATCATGGCGGGGGGGTGAAGGGCATTGACGTTGGGCCCTTGGTGGGCACCATCACAGTCCAGCTGGGGTTTGAGAGTTTGGTTGCTGGACTGTGGCAGAGGCACCAGTAGAGTCCGGAATCGGGGCTGAGGACCCAGAGGCGTCCTGTGGTGAGCATCTTCATCTTGCTGGGGTATCAGGAATCCTGCTGCAGTGGCATCTGGCGACCATGTGGGGAGTCCGGGGGCTACAGTGAAGAGCTCCAGGCTGGGGCGGCAGCGAGGGCGCAGGGCAGTGAGCCTCAGAGTGGAAGGGCGACGAGAGGCTGGAATGGCCTCTGCAGTGGCTGCTCCAGGCCCTGGGTCTTGGTCCAGGCTGAGCGGCCTGTTCAGGAAGCAGCAGGTGGGAGGTGGCAATACTCAGGCAGCTACTGAGGACCTTAGGCTGCTCACACCTGCCTCGCCTGGCACTGGCCATGAGCCTGCTGGGTGGCTGCTCGCCCCATCCCCGATGTGGCCTCTGCAGGGGAACTAGGCCATCTGCCAGGTGGGGCAGCCTTGGGAGAGGACCCCCCACCTTCCCAAGAGACATCCCACCCGGGCTGTGGGGGGAGAGAGCAGAGGAACTAGGACCTCTTCATCCTCAAAGTGCATTTCTGATTGGAAGCGTTTCCTCTCAGAACTGGAACAGGACAAGGATGCCCTCTCTCACCTTCTACTCTACATAGTCCCTGAAACTCTAGCCAGAGTTTAAACTATACTGCTGTCTAAACTCCATTGCAGCTTAGACTGCACGACAGAGCTGTAGATGAAAGAAATTAAAGGGATAGGAATAGGGGAAGAAAAACTCAAACTATCCCTATTTGCTGATGACGTGATTCTACACAGAGAGGATGCAAAAAAACTCCACCAGAAAACTTCTAATATTAACAAATTCAGCCATGTCACAGGATATGAAATCAATATCCATAAATCAAATGCATTTCTATATATTAGTGATGAACCCTCTGAAAGAGAAATTAGGAAAACTATCCCATTCACAATAGCCTCAAAAATGAAATATTTGGGGATAAATTTAACAAAAGAGATGAAAGACCTATACAATGAAAACTAAAGAAATTGAAGAGAGTTTCAAGATGGTGGACCAGAGGGAAGCAGCATCTGTGTTGCTCTGTGATCCAGATCTCTCCTAGTAGGAATTCTGCATCTGAGAGTGTTAGAGGCCCCTGTACAGCTTCTCTCTACAGAAATGACCAGCGCTGTGACCCCGCGCAGGGCTCCGAGCCTCAGTGTCCGAGCAGGACCCAAAGCCAAAGTTCCAGTTCACTTAATACACGGCCAGAGCCTTAGCAGAACCACCTACCAACACATCTGCAGACGGCTGAGACTCCGCTCCCCTCCCATGCAGGTCACTCATGCTACCTCCCCACAGCACAAGGCCATCGGTTCCCCTGACATCACCAGACACCCAGGCTCTGGAAGCACACCAACTACATCTTGGAAAGCATTCCTCACCATTTTGGGTGGGGGTGGCTATTGGATCAGTTGGTCGCCTTTTGAGCAGGTACCTGATTTCCAATTCCTCCCTCATGGAATAAATATTGTCAAAATGGCCACACTACCAAAAGCCTTATACAGATTTAATGCAATTGCAATTAAAATCCCAATAACATTCCTCATAGAAATAGAAAAAGTAATCATGAAATTCATTTGGAAAAATAGACACAGAGAAATCCTTATTGACAAAGCAATCCTTAGCCAGAAGAGTGAAGTAGGAGACATCACAATAGCAAACCTTAAACTATACTACAGATCTGTGGTAACAAAAACGGCATGGTATTGGCACCAAAACAGACATGTAGACCAATGGTACAAAATTGAAGATGCAGAGAAAAACCCACATAAATGTAGTTATCTCCTTCTTGACAAAGGTGCCGAAAACATACATTAGCTAAACGATAGCCTCTTCAACAAATGGTGCTGGGGAAACTGTAAATCCATAGGTAGCAGACTGAAATTAAACCATGACCTCTCACCTTGCACAAAACTCAAAGTAGATCTAGGACCTAGGAATTAGACCAGAGACCCTGTACTTAATAGAAGAAAAAGCAGGCCCAAATCTTCATGTTGGATTGGATCTTGGCTTTCTTAACAAGACTGGTAAAGAGCAAGAAAAAAAATAAAGAATTAATAATGGTTTGGATTCAAACTTAAAAGCTTCTTCTCAGCAAAGGAAACAATAATATGAAGAGAGAGAGCTCACAGAGTGGGAGAACATCTTTACTACATGCACATTAGATAAAACACTAATTTCCAGGATATATAAAAAAACTCAAAAACTTCAACACCCAAAGAATAAAGAACCCAATCAATAAATGGGCTAAGGAAATGAACAGACACTTCACTGAAGAAGATACACAGTTGATCAACAAATATATGAAAATATGTTCAACTTCACCAGAAATTAGAGAAATGCAAATCAAAACTCCTCTAAGACCATCTTACTCCAGCCAGAATGGCAGTTAACAAGAATACAAGCAACAATAAGTGTTGGTGAGGATGTGGGGGGAAAAGGTATACTCATACATTGCTAGAGGCATTGCAAATTGGCGCAACCACTCTGGAAAGCGGTATGGAGCTTCCTCAAAAAACGTGCAATGGAACCTCCATTTGACCCAGCAATTCCACTCCTCAGTCTATACCCAAAATACTTAAAATCAGCATACTAGAGTGATGCAGCCACATCAATGTTTATAGCAGCTCAAGTCACAGTAGGTAAACTGTGGAACCAACCTAGAAGTCCTTCAAGAGCTAAATCGATAAAAAAAAAATGTGGTATATGTACACAATGGAATCTTAGCTTTAAAGGAGAATAAAATTATGACACTTGCAGGTGAGTGGATGGAATTGGAGAATATTATGTAAGTGAAATAAGCTAATCCCCCCAAACAAGAGGCTGAATATTCTCCCTGATAAGTGGATGCTGATCCATAATGGAGGGGGTCAAGGGAAGAATGGAGGAACTTGGGGCGAAGGGGAAGGATAGGAGGGACAGGAATGGGGTAGGAAAGAGGGTGGAATGAGACAGATATCATTTCCCTAGGTACGTGCAGGACTGCACATATGGTGCAGCTCTACCTCGTGTTCTACCAGAGAGATGAAAAGCTGTGCTCCATTTCTGTACAATGAACCAAAGTGAATTCTGCTGTTATGTACAACTAATTAGAGCTAATTAATTTTTTAAAGTACATTTCTGTGTCTTAGGGCGGCAGAAGACCAAGACCAAGGACGGCACGTCTTGGGGTTCCCTCTGCCATCTCTGCCCTCCACCCTTGTCCCGCCCCAGGGATGCGCTTTGAGGGGGAGGATTTGTGGCCCCACCCCCCACTGCCTCTGCTCTCAGTGGCCACAGCCCAGGGGAGATGTGGTTGGGGAGGGTGGGTGTCCTCTGCAAAGGCTGCCCCCGCTGGCAGCGGGCCTACTCCCCCGCAGAGGCCGCAACCCAGGGAGGGGCAGGGCGAACCCGGGGCGGGGCGAGCAGCCGCCTGGTGGGCTCAGGGCGGGTGCCAGGCGCCGCCTGCGTGGGCACCATAAGGCCCTCAGAGGCTGTGTGGGTACCGCCGCCTGCCGCGTCCTACATCCTGAGCAGACAGGCCCTGCCAGGAGCAAGACGAGGGGCCTGGGACAGCCACAGCACAGGGCATCCCAGCCTCTGTCACCCTCTGACTCTGAGGCCCACTACCCTACGCTGTCGCCGTCGCCACAGCCAGGGCTCCACACTGTGGCCACTGGAGTCCCGACCTGGCCACCAGATATGCTGCCAACACCTCCACTGCACTGGAAGCAGAATCCCACCATCGCCCCTGGATGAGGATGCTCCTATTTGGACGCCACTTTCCCTGCAGCCACCGATTCAACTGGACTCCACAAAGTGCCTCAGGGCGCCTGGGCTCCATGACCAACGCCCTGCCCGCAGATGGATGCCGCTGGTTCCTGGGAACCTCCCATGTGGAACCCTAATGTGGAACGTTGAGGATGGCTGCTGTTGGCTTCCACCCTGCACCTGGACTCCTCCACAGGTGCATCCTCCTACACCTCCAGGCTTGGGGAGGGTGTGGGCACCCCATTTTATCTGTGCCCCCTGTTCATTCTGCCAGGGGATTAATTCTCTCATTGGCTTTAGCTCTCCTAACAGGATCATTTCCCCTCTAAACCTTCTTGCATTGTCTCACCCATGAGCTTTTGGGCGACACGGAGAAACTCAACCATATCACGTCTTCATCAGATAGCTTAGCAACATCTTCTTCATGACTTGCTGTAGCTTCTACATCAGCACTTGCTGCTTCACCTTGCACTTGTCTTATATGGAGATGGGCCTCTTGCCTCGAACATCATGAACCAAATTCTGGCACCTTCAGACTTCTTCTGGAGCTTTCTCCCTTCTCTTGGCATCAGAAAAATCTAATGTTGTGGCCTTATCTGGATGCGGTTTTGGCTTAAGGGAACGTGGCTCCTTTCATCTGTTCTCCAGACTATGAAAACTTTATCCCTCCCTATCAGCTGTTTGGTTTCTTAACATTCACATATGCCCTGGAGCAGCACTTTCATTTTCTTTATGAACATTTCCCTTGCATTCTCATTGGAACTAACTATTCAAGAGGCACAGCTTTTTTTTTTTCTTTTCTTTCTTTCTTTTTTAAATAGTTTTAGATCAACAGCATGCCTTTCTTAGTTTTTTTTTTTTTTTTTGTAGTTCTAGGGATTGAACTCAGTGCCTCATACATTCTAGGCAAGCACTCTGCCACTGAGCTAGAGCTCAGCCCAAGGCACAGCTTTCTATTTGGACTCTTCCTTTTATTTCAACTGTTCAGTCCATTACAGAGTTATGATCTGGTCTAACTTCAATATTGTTTCTTAGGGAATAAGAAGAAGGTGAGACATGATCTGTGGAGCCATAAGAAGACACATATTAAGTTTGCTGTCTTATATGAACAGGGTTTGTAGTGTCACATGACATCTAACCTAGTTCATGTCACAGAACACAGTAGGGGAAAAAAATGCCCTGAAATCCTCACCACCCTTTAGGCAGTCATCTCTGCTCCATGCACAGGGGACTCTATCTCACCTCCTCTAAGATGGCCTGTGTGTGTCCTCCCCACAGGACCCATATGCTCTAAGGGGGCTCCATCTTCAGCTACCCATTGCTGGGGGTGGCCCAGCCTGGTGAATGGATGGAGCACTATTGTGTCAACATAAATGTTTGTTACTAAAATACTTACAATGCCATCCCAGACATTTAAAAAAAAAACACCATCACAAAAAATAAAATAGACAGTTTTAGTGGGAGGAGGAGGATCGAGGTGGTGGGGCATCTGGCACCATGTGCAGGTGCTCACATGTGGGAGGTCCCTCAAGGACTTTAGAACTAGGGCAGCGAGAAAACATTCTAGGAGAAGTGGAGGCTTCTGGTCTAATCGTTTCTTGGCCCCCTGCCTCTGGCATTTGTGGGTGTGTGTGTGTGAATTTTATGTAGCTGCCCGGGAAGGTGGCTGACTTTGAAAGAATGGGATGGCAGCTTGGGTCACCACCTGTACCAACTGGAAGATAATGTTGTAAAGGGCCTCTCCTTCAGCTGGAACCTCCCAAGGCCCCCTGCATGGGGGTCTTCCCAGAGAGTGTCCAAGCAGGTCACAAGCAGCAGAGCAAAGGGGACAAAACTGTGAGGCACATGTGTGGTTAGGATTCTCCCCTTCACTTGCTGTCCAGTCTCTATACAAAAAAGCATGGGCAATGGGGCTGGGATTGGCTGTGCTGGACAGGGATCCTCACAGGGCCTGGCTCTGAGGCTTCAGCCACACCTCTCTTCCTTGGGTACCCAGAATCCCACCACAGCTTGCTTTGTTCCTTCTACAGAAGAAGCCCCAGACCTCTGTCCTCTGCTGGGAAACAACAGGGTAGACCCTGAGGTCTGCCCAGCCATCCCCGACAACAGCCCCCCGAGTTACCACTCTCAAGACAGGAGCCCTCCCCTCTTGGCTCAAAGACCACTCACTTCTTGTCTTGAAGGTATTCCTCTCCTCAACATCTGCCTGGAGGCTTCCATACCTAGAGAAGACCAGGAGGCTGTGACCTCTAATATCCTGTGTCCCTCATCTGTCGAGATGCCTGGTGGACTTGACTAACTTGCTGACAATAACGGGAGCTCAGGAGGGCTGGGAGCGTTTGTCTGCACTGATTCCTAAACGATAGGCCAAGTGCCTGCCAAAGGTATGTACTTCATATATATTTGAGCCATGAATGAACCCAACCACCTGCTGCCTGGCTACCTCAGGGCCAGGACCCTCTCAGTTGACCCCAGGGGTCCCTGTTCTGTCTACATGCAGGTTGGAACCCTCCCAGATGCAACCCACAGGCTCCTTCCCAAATGTGGAAACTGCTTTTCCTGAGGCCTCAGAAGAGTGAGGTCTGAGGCAGAGAACTTCCTCTCAGGGAGGGGACAGGCCCCCAGGGGAAGGCCAGGGCCATCGCCAGCCTGTGTCCCAGGACCACTCTGAGGCAAACCCTCCTCGGGCTCATCCTACTTGGATTTCTAAACACCCAGGCAGTGTTCTCCTCTGAAAAACCCTACTTTCCACAGAGCTGAGGGAGGTTCAGAGTGATGCCCGGCCTTCCCAACACCAGGCCAGGAGGTGGCCATGGGCCAGGGCTTGGAGGTGATACACACCTTTTACACAGCAGCTCCAGAGCCTTCTGGGTACTGGCCAAATCTTAGTACAAATACAAAACCCCATGGACATAGGGGGTGTTCCCCTGCGGCAGGGCAGGCACCAGGCCTTCTGGAGCTCCCAGAGAAGTGCTGTGAGGGTTTCCACGAGACAGGACACATCCCCTGATGAACCTTGGTCATCTTCTCCCTAGGATGGTCAATCAACGAGGGACAGTTCAACAGGAAAATGGTAGTCATTTCCAAAAGGAATCACTGCCATACAGTCAAAACAAAATGTTTTCCCTCCATATTCTCAGGAGACATCACACACACACACACACACACACACACACACACGCACACACACACACACACACACACAAACCTAGTGAGATCTGGCACTATTGAAAGGGGAATCTGAATGTGGGTTAAACTATGGACACCTGTGGTGCCCCGTCCTGTCTCACTTCTGGTCTCCTTGGGAAAAATTGCCAGAGTCGTTGGGACACAGCGCTGACCCAGCACCTCCACACTCAGGAAAAGCCCTGAGGCTTAAGCACCCACAGATCTGTAGACAACAAGAACTCATGGCTCTGGGCTTGCTGTCTCAACACCAGTGAGCAGACTGGGACTGTTTGTGGACTATGGGTGCCTAGCTACCAGGGTTCCAAGTTCTGGGAGTTCCATGGCCAAGGAAGTGAGGTCACTGTCTCAGGAAGTCCTTTCCTGAGTCCCTTTCTCACACAAGATGGTTCCAATGGCCCACTGGGCTGCAGTCTTCCCATAACATAGGCACAGGTGGACCCAGTGACACCAACACACCCTGGATCAGGCCCTCAGACAGGCCCGGGTGTAGCCAGCCCCCTTGGTTTGGGGAGACAGAGCTTGGTTGAGACCCTTCCCCTTCTTGTGGGTATGTGTGTGGCCCTGAGGAAGTCATTGTGCCTTGCAGGGCCTCCATAGCTTCTCAACATGTTCCCCAGGGGTCATTCTAACATCGGCTTTAGAGGTGTCATGCATCTCTAATGCACAAGCATACAGAGTACATGACATAGGAAGGTAAGGGACAAAGGATGTCATGAAACTTTACCATGACCTGAGTCCCACAGTGACAGAGGGAAAGTCAGCTCCTCTCTTGGCCATGGTCCCCACTCTGCACCACTGGAGGGTTATTTTCAGAGATAGCCTCCCCTTTGCCATAGAATTCTAATTCCTGTGAGAAATCAAATTGCCCCAGTGTCTCTTCTGATCCTATGATGGGGCACACTACAGGGGATTTCAAACAGCACAGCATCCTGTGCCCAAAGCCTGCAGCTCCCTCCTCTCTCAGGGGATCCAGATCAGCATCTGGTTTCTAAGAAACAGAAATCAACAAGCCTCATGGGGTATCACTTCCAAGTTTGAGTCACGGGAAGTCTAACTTAGTCTGGCTCCACAGGCCCACGGCAGAGGGCACTGCTGAAATTCCAGAGGTTTGTGGGGAAAGTTGGCGGGGCACCAGGCAGAGACCCAAGGACCCCATGAAATGGCAAGGAGCTGGCATCTCTGTACCTCCGTTTCTACACGTCTCCCATAGGTGAAAATGCTGGGGCTAAAAAATTCACTGATGCACAAAACATATAAGAAGCAAGGATGGTGTGGAGTGGCCAAGAATCTGTTCCATAGCATGGCCACGATCACGGGAACGGACTTCTCTTTCTCCATGTCTTTAGGGAAAGGCGAAGCCACTTCCTTTTGTTTTGTGTGCAGTTTAAAGCAACAGTTTCCTCCTATTCTTCCAACTAAACTTGGGAGGCAAGATCGCAGTTCATGGGTGTGTCATTATGAGAAGTAACCAGGAAAAGGGTTGAGGCTGAACTCGGACCATAGAGAACCCTCAGTGATCCACAGTGGCATTGGGCAGGGGGAGAGGTAGGGTCAATATGGATAAATTAAATGCTCAGGACAATATTAAGAAGACTGTCAGATTAATTCAAACTATAATCCCCAGCCCTTTACAATAACAAACCATCCATTTAAGATCCACTCTCCCTCCTCCTGGCCATTTCCTAACAAAAGTACTAAGAGGCTCAGATCTGGCCAAAATGAAAGGCCCAGCAGGGCTTGGAGGCACACACCCATAGTCCAAGCATTGGGGAAGATGGGACAGGAAAATATGGAGTTCAAAACCAGCCTCAGCAAATTAGAGAGGTCTTAAGCAACTTAGCTAGACTCTGTCTCTAAATAAACATATTTTTTTTAAAAAAGTCTGAGGATGTGTCTTTGTGGTTAAGATCCCCCAGGTTCAATATCTGGTATGAAAATAAATAAATGAATGACTCATCAAATTTTCAGTCCTCCAGACGGTTCTGTATTTTCAGCAGTGCCCATCAGGAACCATGGTGATGAGATTACCTTCTAGAAAGCCAATCACATTATATATCCCCACATCCAATACTACTCAAAAACCTGCTACCCTGGTTTGGATTCATCTCAATGAAATGCCTGACTGTGCCAGCAATGCTCCTGGGAAATGACTGTGAAGCACTTGACAACTACTACCCTCAAGGCAGGCAAGGCTGGCATCTGGCACCTTTGGGTTCAAAGGCTGGAGAGTCCAGGTTCTGGCAGGGACTGCCCTGGCTTACTCTCCCCTGTGGGTCTTTTCAGGACTTGGGCACCATGGGTCCAGCTTTGGACCTGCTATGACACCCTAGCTATGGGTGCTTCTAATTTTAGTGCCATCTCCAAAGTCATCCCAAGCAGAAACCCCTCAGATCAATGCAGGGGAACAACACCAACACCAGAAAGGCCACCTGCACTTGAAAGTCCATGCTGTGGCATCACTGGCTTGTAGGACTGCAGACCTCCCTCCAGATGGGATACTGGCCTTTGGAGCACTGAGCATCTGCTCCAAAAGAAGAGGGACCCCAAGCCCACACAGCAAGCCTGGAGCATGAAAACCTGCAGCACCTCTAACCAGAGCACCTCCAGTGACCAAGGGACAAAAGAAAAGCAGCAAACAAAAGCAGGGAGTCACCGGTGCCCCTCCATTTAATGCTTGACACAAAGGCCACCCAAGCAGAAATCCCCAAGTTCAACTCAGGGGCCAGCACCACCCAGAAAGACCACCTTGCATGACTATGCCCTTGGCAGTGTCCTCAGTGGAACCTGGGAGCAGAGAACCTGGGAGCAGCCTGTGGGTGGGTAATGAGCCTCTCTTTTCTAGGAGGAGGGACCCTTGAGCCCCAGACAGACCTATGAGGCAAGCTTGGGCCTGACTCTCTGTGGCCCCCGCCACCAGAGTATTTCCATGGTGACCGAGTTACACAGGACAAACAGCAACCATGATCATGGAGCCACCCAGTCCCCTCCTTTCAGTGCAATCCCCAAAGGGCCCACTCAAACAGAAATGCCCAAGTTCGCCTCTGGGCACCAGCACCACCATGAGCAAGGCTGCATCTAGGTGCACATCTGTGCTGGCCTCTCACCCTGGCAGCTCTGCTGGGCCAGCCACCAGACCATCCTCTTCCAGGGCAGGACCCACTCCTGTGGGGTCCAAGAGAAAACTCTTTTGCTAAGATGACATCCACCTTCTCCCACATGGGACCTGGTGGCAGCCTGTTTAGAAGCACAGCACAGGTCTCACACTGTCCTCTGTGATCCTGGGGCAAAGTGGAGGCTCAGAGACAGGACGTCCCCTTCCCTCCCACTCCCTGGCAGCTTTGCCCTCAGAGTCGGGTAGCAGGAGGCTCTCATTTTACTTGGCTCTCTGGCCAGGCTCCTCACTACCACAGAGGCCCTGGCCTGCTCTCTTTGGTTTCCTTGTTGTTTGAGCACCTTGGAGCTCTCTGTCCTTAGGCCATTTGCTTGGATGGGGAAATTTGAAATTGACCTGTGGTCCAGATAATGAGAAGGGATATGCGGTGCACAGAGGAACCACAATGTTTGGAAGGTCTCCTTCATAATTTGTAAGTATGGGGAATATTAAGCCCAGACTACTCACTAGAAAGAATTTTCATGGAGTGCTCTGCTTGTAGCTATAAATCTGAGACCAAGAAAAAATGAATTTCCCACTCTAACAGAGCATGGCCTCTGTATGGGCCAGAATCAAGAGAAAAAATGGCCTTTAAGGAGGTCACTGAATTATTAGTCTTATGCAAATAGAATTGTTTTGTCAAAGACCAGGAAAAAAAATGGGATGAAATACATAATTTTTCTATTCTACATAAATAAGCCTGTTCTAGACTCCTGGTGCGAAGACCTCCAGCCCCGAAACAGAGGACTCTGCCACCTGGTGGGGGAGAGTGGAGAGCCACAGGGTGGGGAGTGTGGTGCATGGGCTGCAGTCCTCCAGGGACCCTGAGTTGACCTTCACAAGAGAATCACAGAGGACAGGGTGGCTGAATCAGGAAGGCTGGAGGGATTTTGGGGGTGACTTAAAAATACATCTCACTGTGGGGAAGTGGGGCAAAGAGGAGGTGAGTCAGATGCCCCTGGGCTACCACTGGACAAAGGGGAGTGGGCAGAGGAAGGGCATGCCACCCTGTCTGCCTCAAGGTCACCTGGGGTGATGGAGCTCGGGGCAGAGGCCTTCACAGGCCCACATTCCCAGCTACCTAGACCACTGGACCCTGAACCCAGATTCCTGAAGGTGACAGGAGCGGGGGGCTCACCTCCTGCCAGGTATCATTCTGCATGGTCCAGCTGATACCAGCATGAATTGCAGAAACATCAGTGGTTGCTTTCCCTGGTTTGTATCTTCCCTTCCCTCCCTTGGTCCTCATGGTGGTGCTCTGCCTAGGGGCAGGCCCTGGAGCTGTTCTGTCCCAAGCTTGCCCCATGGTGTTCTCTGGTTTTGGGGGTCCCTCTACTTTTTTAGCAGATGCCCATTTCTGCCATGGGAGACGGAAGAACTGGGGACAAATCTGTCCTCCAAGTTGCAATTGAGGCAACTGACACTGGCAGCATTAAGGGGGATGAAACTTGGTTGTCCCATGCTGACTGGGGCTGCCTGTTCTTGGGACAAACACTGTTTGAAGGCCCTGGCCTCTGAGTAGCAGCTGCAGAGGCTGATGGACTAGTTGCTGCACTGGGCCTTGCAGCCTGGCTGCCAGCAGAATGTGTACAGGTGCTGGCACGGCCCCCACGGTGGGATTTCTATGTCTGTCACCACCAAGGGCTGAGTGGCTTGGGCTGCCCCAGGCTGGGGGGGCCTGCTATGATGGTGGGAATGGAGCTACCCCTGGACCTGGAGCTCCCAGGTGTCCAAACAGCTGTCGGGGGGGGGCGGGGCTCTGGGCTTCTTCGTGTCAGAAAACCCAGGTGGATGGTGGCTCCAGGGGTGAGGGGCTGCTTCCCATGGGGAGCGTGTTTCTGTACCTTTCAAGATGGCAGACTGAGGAACAGGACCAGAGACTCTGCGTCTAATAGAAGATAAAGTTGGTCCTCATCTTCATCCTTTGGGGGCAGGCCCCAAATTCCTTAATAAGACACCTATAGCACAAGAGTTAAAACCAAGAGTCAACAAATGGGACGAATTCAAACTGAAAAATGTTTTCTCAGCAAGAGAAATAATATTCGAGGTGAATAGGGAGCCTACATCCTGGGAACAAATTTTTACCCCTCAAACATCAGCTAGAGCTCTGATCTCTAGAGTATACAAAGAACTCAAAAAGTTAAACAACAAAAAAGCAGATAACCCAATCAACAAATGGGCCAAGGACTTGGACAGAAACTTCTCAGAGGAGGACATACAATCAATCAACAAGTACATGAAAAAATGCTCACCATCTCTAGCAGTCAGAGAAATGCAAATTAAAACCACCCTAAGATACCATCTCACTCCAGTCAGAAAGGCAGCCATTATGAAGTCAAACAAGAAGTGCTGGAGAGGATGCTGGGGGTGGGGGGGGTGGTACACTCATACACTGCTGGTGGGACTGCAAATTGGTGCAGCCAATTTGGATAGTGCTGAGAGCCACAGCCGAGTCTGTATGGCCACTGGCATTTTGCCAACAGTATTGATTGACAGGCAAGGCGTTAATATCCGCCTCTGCCGCTACTTTTGAGTTCTAGCGCTAATTTTGAGTTCTCGCGCTATTTTTAGTTCTCACGGGGATTCCCCGGGAGTTCCCATTGGTTGGCGAAGTGCAGGAGGAGGGTTTTCCCGGAGAGATATTTCCGGCTGGGGGTTCCTGGAGGAGCCTCGTGGCTTGTCGGGAGGATTCCCCGGGAGCGTGTGTGAGGTTTCTTTCTTGCAGTAAAAAAATAAAGTCTGTTCTTGCTTCGGTGGCTTGATTTGTGCCCAGCCAGACTGCGGCATTTGGCGGCCCGGACGGGGAACGTCTGAAGCTTCGGGGTAAGTGAAATTGCTTACCCCTAAGGGAAGGCAAGAGAATGGGTGACCATTTTAAAAAACAATATGTTCTTGCTTTGATTTGTTTTGGTTTTGTTTCAAGCTGCCTATCCCTAGAATTTCCTCAGGCAGACTGGGAAAAATGGTTGGCTCAAGGTTTGAAGTTGTTTGCCCCTGAGGAAGAGATAGAAATAGACCACAAATGCACATGTCCAGAAAATAGGAAAATTGATACAACGATTTTTTGTTCCATTTTCGGTCTTGTTTTGTGTTATCTTTTTGGGTTGCGTTATCTTTGTAACAGATTAGAAATTAGTAAAAAACAAACTGAAAGAGTGTTAAATAAATTGTTAGAGGTTCAAACCATGGAGAAAGACAATTTAGATCAAGCAAAAGAGAAGGTCTCTCAAGCTAGTCAGACAGAGGAAGAAAATTTAAAGGAAGAAAGCTTAGAGGAGAAACAGCTATCAGGGGGGAAGCAACAACAGGAGGCTGCTACTAACACCGATCTATCACCAGAGGGCGTAATTCAGCCAACAGCTCCACCTATGGAGATAGCTGAGTGGCCCTCAACCCCCTCAACCCCCGTAGTTGATAGATGGGATCCTGAGACAGGACCTCAAAGATTAGCATGCCCTGTACTTGAGCAGGCAGGAGGGCAGCGAATTCACCGTGAGTTAGAGTTCAAAACAGTGAAGCAATTAAAGGAGGCTGTAACAACCTATGGTCCTCATGCACCCTTCACTGTAAGCATGGTCGAATCCATTACTAACTTGGACATGACTCCAGCAGATTGGGCTAGCATGTGTAGATCTGTGCTAAATGGAGGACAATATTTGTTATGGAAGGTTGCCAATGAGGAATTTTGCAGGGAGACAGCTAGACGAAATGCAGCAGCCGGTTACCCTCAAAGAAGTCTAGAGATGTTGCTAGGAAAAGGACCTTATGAGGGTCAGCGGCAACAAATTCAATATGATCCTGCTGTATATGCACAGATTGCTGCAGACGCAGTTAGGGCATGGAAGACTTTACAAGGACAGGGAGATTTACAAGGTCAGCTATCTAAGGTAATACAGAGACCTAATGAACCTTACGCTGACTTTGTAGATAGGCTTATTCAAACAGCCTCCAAAATTTTTGGTGACACAGAACAAGCAATGCCATTTATAAAACAACTGGCTTATGACCAAGCAAATCGTTGCTGCAGAGAGGTCATTAGACCATGGAAACATGAAGATTTAAACACATATATTAAATTATGTAGAGACATTAATGAACAAGGACAAGTCTTGGCAGCAGTACAACAGGCTTTAGATGCCAGGCCAAAAACATGCTACAATTGTGAACAAACAGGACATTTTAAAAGGAGTTGCCCCATAGGAGGAAGGTATAACAAAGTTAGGTATCAAAGGAATAGAACACCAGATATTTGCCCACGATGCCGTAGAGGGAGACACTGGGCTAATGAATGCCGTTCTCAAACCACCATAGAGGGTACTCCATTATCAAAAAATGGACAAGGACCAGGTGGTTACCCACGATATCGTGGAGAAAGGCATCAGGCTCCATTGCCAAAAAACGGACAGGGGGGCCCAATGCTCCGGGGCCCACGACCACAAATGTACGGGGCACTGGAGGAACCCAGAAAAACCATGGAGGAACCCAGCAACCCCATCAGGGTAGTACCCAGGACACATTATCCATCCGATCTCTCATCAGACGAACCAGAGGGAGCGCAGGGTTGGACATCTGCGCCTCCGCCAGAGCAGTACTAACTCCAGAGATGGGAGTTCAAATCATTCCCACAGGAGTAAAAGGACCTCTTCCCAAAGGAACAGTAGGCTTATTGTTAGGACGTAGTTCTTCTACGCTAAAAGGACTTATGATAAGTCCCGGGGTAATTGATCCCGATTATGAAGGTGAAATAAAAATTATAGCTAGTTCTCCAAAGGGTATATCAGTAATTTCACCAGGAGATAGAATAGCACAGTTATTAATAATATCCAGCCTACATGATAAATTTTCCAGTACTACTATGGAAAGAGGTTCCAGGGGATTAGGCTCCACAGGTGTAGATTGGGCTATGCTGTCTTTGAATTTAGATTCTCGCCCAATGCTAAAACTAAATATTCAAGGACATGAATTTAATGGGCTACTGGATACAGGTGCAGACCTTAGCATCATATCTCGTCAAGAATGGCCAAAACATTGGCCATTACAACAAGCCACTCAAACGCTTCGAGGCCTAGGAGTGGCAACTAATCCCCATAGAAGTGCAATGGTCTTAGATTGGAAGGATCCTGAAGGATGTGAAGGAACTATACAGCCATATGTATTGGATCATCTTCCCGTAAATTTATGGGGACGAGATGTCTTAGATCAATTAGGTTTGACATTAACAAATAATATCAATCAAAATGCACCCACTATTATGGCTAGACAAGGTTTTAGGAAAGGAAAAAGATTAGAAAAACAAGAACAAGGTATAGCGGCACCAATACAAATAGATCAAAGAATAAATAGACATGGACTGGGTTTTCAGAAGGGGTCACTGAGGCAATAAAAATCACTTGGAAATCAGATAGACCAGTATGGGTTTCTCAGTGGCCCCTGACTAAAGAAAAGATACAAGCAGCCCATGACCTGGTCAAACAACAATTAGCGGAGGGACATATACAACCTTCTGTATCTCCCTATAATACTCCCATTTTTGTCATTAAAAAGAAATCTGGTAAATGGAGATTATTACAAGATTTAAGAGCCATTAATAATGAGATGGTTATTATGGGACCTGCTCAATCAGGGATTCCTCAATTGTCTGCTTTACCAAAAACCTGGTATGTTTTAGCTATAGATATTAAAGATTGTTTCTTTTCAATTCCAATTCATCCTGAGGATAGTCCACATTTTGCATTTACTATCCCTGCACTGAATCATGAAGGTCCTGATCAGAGATATGAATGGAAAGTGCTCCCTCAAGGGATGGCTAACAGCCCAACTATGTGTCAAATTTATGTTAATAAAGCAATCCAGCCACTTAGAAATCAAAATCCTGAACTACAAATATTTCACTATATGGATGATGTATTGTTAGCACACAAAGATAAAAACACATTGTTGGAATGTTATGCCACACTTACAAATTTGTTAAAAAATTATAATCTAGAGATAGCAATAGATAAAGTACAATTAAATTTTCCAATTAATTATTTAGGAGTTCTATTATCCTCAACCATGGTCCGTCCACCTAAAATTCAAATACGAGTAGATCAACTCAAATCGCTTAATGACTTTCAAAAGTTGTTGGGAGATATAAATTGGATAAGGCCTTATCTAGGCATACCAACAGGAGAGTTGGGACCTTTATTTGATATCCTAAAAGGTCCATCAGATCCAAATTCACCCCGCATATTAACTCCTGAAGCAAGAAAGGCATTAAAAATTATTGAAACATATATGGAAAATATGCATTTGGACAGAATTGATATAAGTTTGCCTTTATTATTCATTGTAATACATTGTAATATTGTAAAAATATTCCTACAGGAGTATTTTGGCAAGAAGGTCCATTATTGTGGATACATTTATCTTACTCTCCTAACACTATTCTTACTAGGTATCCTGAGGCTGTAGGACAATTAATACTGAAAGGAATAAAAGCAGCAAAGGGAGTGTTTGGAATTTCTCCCAATAAAATTATTACTCCATATACTATGGAGCAAATTGATGAGTTAGCTAATGAGTTAAATACATGGGCAATAATCATGTGTAAATCAAATGTTTCATTTGATAATCATTTACCATCTAATCCTTTGTTGTCTTTTTGGTCTAAGCATCCTGTAGTTTTTCCTAAAATGACAAGAAAAACACCTATCGTGAATGCTCCAAATATATTCACTGATGGGTCTAATAATGGTACAGCAGCAGTAGTTACCCCTGATCAAACTTTTACATTTTTAGTTCCCAAACAATCAGCTCAAAAGGTAGAGCTCAATGCAGTTTTACAAGCTTTTGTGATGTTTAAAGATTCTGTATTTAATTTATTTTCTGATAGTCAGTATATAGTTAATGCTATAATATCCCTTGAAGATGCTAGTAGGATTTCCCCTTCCTCTACTGTTTTCTCTTTGTTTTCCACTATACAAAGTCTAATCTGGGATAGAAAAGATCCATTCTTTATAGGACATATCAGGGCACATACAGGATTGCCTGGAGCCCTTAGTTTGGGCAATGATTTAGCAGATAAAACTACACATGATATACATATTTTTTCTACTGTAGAAGAAGCTACAAATTTTCATAAAAGGTTTCACGTTAATGCTAATACTTTACAAAAGCGTTTTAAAATAACTAAGGAACAAGCCAGGCATATAATAAAACAATGTCAAAATTGTGTGACCTTTTTACCACAAGTTAATCTTGGAGTCAATCCTAGAGGACTGATACCTAACCATATTTGGCAGATGGACGTCACACACTTGCCAGAATTTGGAAAATTAAAATATTTACATGTTACAGTTGATACTTCTTCCGGATTTTTGATGGGCTCCCTTCATGCCGGAGAAAAAACTAAAGATGTTATAGCTCATTGCTTACAAAATTTTGCCACTGTGGGTGTTCCTAAACAGTTAAAAACTGATAATGGTCCTGGTTACACTTCTAACTCTTTTAAACAATTTTGCTCATCTTTTGGTATTACTCATATAACAGGAATCCCATACAATCCACAGGGGCAAGGCATAGTTGAAAGAGCTCATCAAACTATTAAAACGTACTTATTAAAGCAAAAAGAGGGAATTGGAAAGGGGTATATATCCCCCAAAGATAAACTTAAAATAACCCTTTTTACTCTAAACTTTCTAAATTTGGATTCATCAGGACTTAGTGCTGCGGAAAGACATATGTATCCGAAAAATGTACATAAGCCTAAGGTACTTTGGAAAGATATTCTAACAGGACAATGGAAAGGTCCCGACCCAGTTATTGTCTGGAGTCGGGGTTCCGTTTGTGTGTTCCCACAGGGAGAACAGCAGCCGATCTGGATTCCAGAGAGGTTAACCAAAACAATTTCTACAGAAAAAGAAGATGATTTGACTGAAATCCATAACAGCTGATATCCAGAGCTCCAGCTTGGCTATTCTTACATCTGCGACAGTGATTAACCACGGTGCCTTTTTTCAATATCTATTTTATTATTGCATTTTTCCCACATCATAAAGTTCTATTTTATTTTTTGAGCTCATACAAACCTAGGTTAATGTTTTTCTGATCAGTTTTGTTTTTTGACTGTGTTTTATTTTTTGACTGTGGAGTTTTTAAACATTGCAATGGAGATTTCACCTAGGTAAAGCTACAAGGCCTTTATTATTGTCTTATATGTTGTATGTTATGTGCGCACACTTCTGTTTTGTGTTGTATGTCTGTATGTGTGTATGTCCATATATCTTATATGAGGAGCGCTCATGAATAAATGGATCCGAATTTTTTTTATTCACGTGATTTTAATGGTTTAATTTAGATTGGGTAAAAAGCTGTTGAAAATTGTTTTAATATGTGAACAAATAAGGAGGTTAACAGATCTGTTTGTTTGCTTTCACCTTTCCTTCTCATTATATTTAATAATTCTGTTCAGGATAATGTAAATTGTTCAAAAAATTATTTTCTTAATGCCTGTTGGAATGTTACATAATTTTTTTCCTAGCATCATTGCCAGAATTCCTATCTTCATCCCAGTGCCGGTGAAGACAAAGATAAAACCAAACTACAGCTTCTTCGGTAGCTATCAACAAACTGTATAAACTGATGCATCAGTGAATAATAACTCAACAAGTAATGCTCAATCAAGGAGTAGATTTACTTTGGGAAGAAATGGACATATTGACAGATTCCTCTACTTTGAACTGCTTGCAGAACTTGCCTGGACTATGTATCACTTGTATGCATTGTGAACTATCTGTTGGTGCAGCGAATTGTGGTAATGCTGGCATCTTTGCTGATGGTGTCACCGGTGGTACAATTTTTCAAAGGAGCCCTCAATTGGCTTGGTGTCATGGCATTTTTCATCCTCCTCCCTTCTACTAGTGATGGTCTAAAATTTGGGGGCCAACAGAGGTGAGGCAAAGAACCTCACCCCCCCATTGGCACCAAGGACAAATTTGGGGGCCAACAGAGGTGAGGCAAAGAACCTCACCCCCCCACTGGTGCAAAGGCCTATCCACAAGTATAGCTGTATGCTGGACCGGTAGTCAGTGACGGGTATGATCCGATTGCAGTGGTACCAACCTAAGACAGGAGGCTGACGCCTAGAGGTCAGTTCATCCGATGACGGGTAAGGACCATATGTTGAATTGGACTACCTAACAGGCACGGTCCCTAAGCCACATTACTTGTTGTTTAATTAAACAGAAGGGGGGAGATGCTGAGAGCCACAGCCGAGTCTGTATGGCCACTGGCATTTTGCCAACAGTATTGATTGACAGGCAAGGCGTTAATATCCGCCTCTGCCGCTACTTTTGAGTTCTAGCGCTAATTTTGAGTTCTCGCGCTATTTTTAGTTCTCACGGGGATTCCCCGGGAGTTCCCATTGGTTGGCGAAGTGCAGGAGGAGGGTTTTCCCGGAGAGATATTTCCGGCTGGGGGTTCCTGGAGGAGCCTCGTGGCTTGTCGGGAGGATTCCCCGGGAGCGTGTGTGAGGTTTCTTTCTTGCAGTAAAAAAATAAAGTCTGTTCTTGCTTCGGTGGCTTGATTTGTGCCCAGCCAGACTGCGGCAGGATAGCACTATGGAGATTCCTTGGAAAGCTGGGAATGGAACCACCATTTGACCAAGCTATTCCCCTTCTCGGACTATACCCAAAAGACCTAAGAAGAGCATACTACAGGGACACAAGCCACATCAATGTTTATAGAGCACAATTCACAATAGCTGGAATGTGGAACCAACCTAGATGCCCTTCAATAGATGAATGGATCAAAAATGTGGCATTTATACACAATGAACTATTACTCAGCACTAAAAAATAACAAGATCATGGCATTTGCAGGGAAGTGGATGGCAAAGAAGGCCCAGTGTGAGAAGGTGGCTGTAGGCAGAGTGGGACAACCATTGCCAAGGAAGAAGTGCTCATCCATGGGGAATACGGGTAGGCCACAGAAATGAAAGTTTCCTTTGCTGTCACATCAATAGGGGGACCTCTGAGGCTGCCACCACTTCTGGAACTGGCCTGTCCAGTCACCACTGAGGACCTCAACTGGGAGAAAGAGAAAGCTCCGCAGCACATCAACTGCCTTCTGATGGGTGAGTCCCAACCCCAGCCCATATGTGGGCCCCATCTACCTGGGGAGGGGCCAAGCCTCTGCCATCAGTGGGCCTCAGCCAGACCTTGCCCTACCACCCCAGCCCTGCCTCCCCGCCCAATGTGGGTGGGCGCTGCTCTCTCCTCCCAGAGACACCCTCCCACCTCCAAACTCTGTGTCCCCATCTTCCACAGCCTGCCAACTGCTGCTTGGCCCTTCCTCCCAGGCCCTCTCCCAGCACCTGGCCAGGCTTGGCTCTGCAGCCAGTGGCTCCCTTTGGGCCAGCCTCATGAACACCATTATGACTTCACAGTCCCCCTTCCCCCACATCTGGGGCCTGCATCTGACTCCAGTAGGAACTTCCTACTCTCTCACCAGGGCCCAAAGCCCAACAGTACTCACAGGACCTCACCTGTAGACAGCTCCAGTCTGCCATCTTTTTTTTAAATTTTTATTTTTTTTAGTTATACATGACAGTAGAATGCAATTTGATATATAATACATACATGGAATGTACATACACCAATCATATTGTCTATTCTATTCTGCTGCCCTTCCTATCCCCCTACTCCTCCCCTCCTCTCCCATCCTTTCTCTCTATCCAATCTAATGTGACACACTTTTTTTCCTTTTTATCATTACAACATCATATATGTATTCTGTATAACAATGAGGTTCTCCTTCCCTCTTCTGTGCAACTCCCCTTCTCCTTCTTTTTCCCTCCCACCTCTCTTCCCTATTTAGTGGTAGTCTTCTTCTCATGCTCTTCCTCCCTATCCCATTTTGAGTCACCCCCCTTATATCAGAGAAGACATTGGGCATTTGTTTTTTAGGGATTGGCTAACTTCACTTAGCATAATCTGCTCTAATGCCATCCATTTGCCTGCAAATGCCATGATCTTGTTATTTTTTAGTGCTGAGTAATATTCCATTGAGTGTACCTTTTTCCCCCGGCATCCTTGCCAGCACTTATTGTTGTTTGACTTCATAATGGCTGCCATCCCTGGGGATGAAGAGTACCCTGGGGCAGCTTGCTGTTGGGTGGGCCTGGAGCCCTCCTCTCCAGGGCTTGGAGACCTCTAGTGGAGCTCTAGGAGCTCTGATGGCCTTTCTCTTGGAGCAGGAGCTCATACAGAAGGCCCAGGATATCTCAGCTCTGACTTGGGAACTCTGGGTGCGGAGGATTCCCTGCCTGGGCACAAAGGAAGGCAGGCGGCTATGGGCCACCAGGAGCCTAAAGTCATACTGTGCTCCTCCAGTGACATGGGCTCCCCCTCTGATGCTCTGTATATGCAGGGCCTTCCACTTGCTCGTCCACCCTTGGCCACTGTCTCCAAGGGCACTGAGCACAATCTTCCCTGGGCAGGGCTCTCGGGTAGACCATGGTGCTACAAGCTGGCGAGGAGTGGCTCTCTGCTCCTGTGCCATACAAGGCATCTGTTTGCTGAGTGGGTGGTCTAGGCTGCAGGAGTTAGTGAAAGGTGCAGCTGACAGCATCATCTTCAGGAGACCAGGCATGTGGAGGGGGGAGGTAATGACCAGGTCTCCCAGGACCTGGGACCAGCAGCCAGGAGGCACTTTGCTCAACTGCTGAGGTGCAGTTCCAGGATGGCAGCAGGACAACCTGGGAGTTATACAGCAGGGCTGGCCAGAGTGGCTAACCACTGTAGGTACGGTCAGGGGACTCTGTGACTGGACTTCATTGGGGATACATCTGGCAGGTCCGTGCCCACCAGGGCCGGGGCAGGGTTGAGGGACAAAGCTTACCCTGGGAAGTGCTCATGGCAGCGGGAAGGGTTAGGGAAGACGACCGGATTCAGGGATTCCAGAGCTGAGCACAAAGGGTCCTTCTTCTGCTGCCAGCGTGGCTTGAGGCGAAAGGGCAATGTCAGACCCCTGGCCAGGACCCAGCTTTTAAAGGCTGAGTAGAGACGGGCGGGCGGGTCAGGCCCAGCAACCAGCCAAGGGACTGCAGCTACACGCGCCGGCGGGGAACGCGGACCGGACCCACTAGGACAGGTCCGGCGGCGGACAGCTGAGGGCTAGGCCCGTCCCCTCCCCCAGTGTCTGCAGGTAGGAGGGACTGAGAACAGCAGCAGAGCCAGCCCAAAGCCTGCTGAGGGGCGGAACCGGCCCCTCCCCCAGTGCCTGCAAGCGAGGCGCACCTGCAAGCCACGGGCGGGCGGGTCAGGCCCAGCAACCAGCCAAGGGACTGCAGCTTCACGCGCCGGCGGGGAACGCGGACCGGACCCACTAGGACAGGTCCGGCGGCGGACGGCTGAGGGCTAGGCCCGTCCCCTCCCCCAGTGTCTGCAGGTAGGAGGGACTGAGAACAGCAGCAGAGCCAGCCCAAAGCCTGCTGAGGGGCGGAACCGGCCCCTCCCCCAGTGCCTGCAAGCGAGGCGCACCTGCAAGCCACGGGCGGGCGGGTCAGGCCCAGCAACCAGCCAAGGGACTGCAGCTACACGCGCCGGCGGGGAACGCGGACCGGACCCACTAGGACAGGTCCGGCGGCGGACAGCTGAGGGCTAGGCCCGTCCCCTCCCCCAGTGTCTGCAGGTAGGCGGGACTGTGAACAGGAGCAGAGCGGGCCCAAAGCCTGCTGAGGGGCGGAACCGGCCTCTCCCCCAGTGCCTGCAAGCGAGGCGAACCTGCAACCCATCGGGAGGTTAGGCCCAGCAACCTATGGAGTGACACAGGTGCCCCTGGCGCCTGCTGGGTAGGTAGACCTTTGACCGACCAGCAAAGCAGACCTAGGGCCTGCCAGCATGGTAGACGGATCACACTAATTGGAGGAGGATCACAGCCACTACCTGCCCTGCAAGGGTGATTTTTCAACTATACAAGAGCAATATAAATAAATAGAGGGGGAAAATATCAAAGACACAACAATTTCACCAAGCAGGAAGAAACGCCAGCAGTATGAAACGACAAGGAAAGAAAGGACCACAGGCAATGCAGGTCAACTCAGCTTTAGAAGAGGTAATAGCTGCAACAGATGGAATGTCAGATAGAGAGCTCAGGACATACATGCTTCAGATGATCTGGAGTCTCAAGGAAGACATGAGACAGCAAAATCAGACAATGAAAGATCACATTGACAAACAAATCCAGGAAGTTAAAGATCAATTTCACAGGGAGATAGAGGTAATAAAAAACAAACAAATAGAAATACTAGGAATGCAGGAAACAATAAACCAACTTAAAAACTCAATTGAGAATACTACCAGCAGAGTGGATCACTTAGAAGATAGAACATCAGATAATGAAGACAGAGTATTTCAACTTGAAAAGAACATAGATAGCTCAGCAAGTCTACTAAGAAACCATGAGCAGAACATTCAAGAGCTATGGGATAATATCAAAAGACCTAACTTAAGAGTCATTGGGATACAGGAAGGCACAGAGCTCCAAACCAAAGGATTAAGCAATCTATTCAGTGAAATAATACAAGAAAACTTCCCAGACTTGAAGAATGAGACAGAATCCCAAATCCTAGAAGCCTACAGGACGCCGAATGTGCAAAATCATAAGAGATCCACACCAAGACACATTATAATGAAGATGTCCAACATACAGAACAAGGAGAGAATTTTAAAAGCTACAAGGGAAAGGAAGCAGATTACATTTAGGGGTAAACCAATCAGAATAACAGCTGATCTCTCAACACAGACTCTAAAAGCTAGAAGATCCTGGAATAACATATTTCAAACGCTTAAAGAAAATGGATTCCAACCAAGAATCTTGTATCCGGCGAAATTAAGCTTCAGGTTAGAAGATGAAATTAAAACCTTCCACGATAAACAAAAGTTAAAAGAATTCGCAGCTAGAAAACCATCTCTTCAAAAAATCCTTGGCAAAACATTACAGGAAGAGGAAATGGAAAATAACATTGATAACCAACAATGGGAGGTAGGACAGTAAAGGGGGGAAAGTAGTCAAAGAGGATAACAAATCAGGTTTAGTAACATCAATAAACAAATATGGATAGAAGAACAAACCATATCTCAATAATAACCCTAAATGTTAATGGCTTAAACTCACCAATTAAGAGACACAGGCTAGTAGAATGGATCACAAAACAAGACCCAACAATATGCTGTCTACAGGAGACGCATTTGATAGGAAAAGATGTACATAGACTGAAGGTGAAAGGATGGGAAAAATCATATCACTCATATGGACCACGGAAACAAGCAGGAGTGTCCATACTCATATCTAATAAAATAGATTTCAAGCCAAAGCTAATCAAAAGGGATAAAGAAGGACACTTCATACTGCTCAAGGGAACCATACACCAACAAGACATAACAATCATAAATATATATGCCCCAAATAATGGAGCAGCCATGTTCATCAAGCAAACTCTTCTCAAGTTCAAGAGTCTAATAGACCACCATACAGTAATCATGGGAGACTTCAACACACCTCTCTCACCACTGGACAGATCTTCCAAACAAAAGTTAAATAAGGAAACTATAGAACTCAATAACACAATTAACAACCTAGACTTAATTGACATATATAGACTATACCACCCAACATCAAGTAGCTACACTTTTTTCTCAGCAGCACATGGAACCTTCTCAAAAATAGACCATATACTATGTCACAGGGCAACTCTTAGACAATACAAAGAGGTAGAGATAATACCATGCATCTTGTCTGATCATAATGGAATGAAACTGAAAATCAATGATAAAAGAAGAAAGGAAAAATCAAACATCACCTGGAGAATGAACAATAGGTTGCTGAGTGATCAATGGGTTTTAGAAGACATCAAGGAGGAAATTAAAAAATTCCTAGAGTTAAATGAAAACACAGACACAACATATCGGAATCTATGGGACACATTGAAAGCAGTTCTAAGAGGAAAATTCATTGCTTGGAGTTCATTCCTCAAAAAAAGAAAAAACCAACAAATAAATGATCTCATACTTCATCTCAAAATCCTAGAAAAAGAAGAGCAAAACAACAGCAAAAGAAGTAGAAGGCAAGAAATAATTAAAATCAGAGCTGAAATTAATGAAATTGAAACAAAAGAAACAATTGAAAAAATTGACAAAACTAAAAGCTGGTTCTTTGAAAAAATAAATAAAATTGACAGACCCTTAGCCATGCTAACGAAGAGAAGAAGAGAGAGAACCCAAATTACTAGCATACGGGATGAAAAAGGCAATATCACAACAGACACTTCAGAAATACAGAAGATAATCAGAAACTACTTTGAATCCTTATACTCCAATAAAATAGAAGATAGTGAAGGCATAGATAAATTCCTTGAGTCTTATGATCTGCCTAGATTGAGCCAGGAGGATATAGACAACCTAAACAGACCAATAACAATAGAGGAAATAGAAGAAACCATCAAAAGACTACCAACTAAGAAAAGCCCAGGACCGGATGGATATACAGCAGAGTTTTACAAAACCTTTAAAGAGGAACTAACACCAATACTTTTCAAGCTATTTCAGGAAATAGAAAAAGAGGGAGAACTTCCAAATTCGTTCTACGAGGCCAACATCACCCTGATTCCGAAACCAGACAAAGACACTTCAAAGAAAGAAAACTACAGACCAATATCTCTAATGAACCTTGATGCAAAAATCCTCAATAAAATTCTGGCGAATCGGATTCAAATACATATCAAAAAAATTATACACCATGATCAAGTAGGATTCATCCCTGGTATGCAAGGTTGGTTCAATATACGGAAAACAATAAATGTTATCCACCACATCAATAGACTTAAAAATAAGAACCATATGATCATATCGATAGATGCAGAAAAAGCTTTCGACAAAGTACAGCATCCCTTTATGTTCAAAACTCTAGAAAAATTAGGGATAACTGGATCATACCTCAACATTGTAAAAGCAATCTATGATAAGCCACAGGCCAGCATCATTCTGAATGGAGAAAAATTGAAGGCATTCCCTCTAAGATCTGGTACAAGACAGGGATGCCCTCTCTCACCACTTCTGTTCAACATAGTCCTCGAAATACTGGCCAGAGCAATTAGGCAGACGAAAGAAATTAAAGGCATAAAAATAGGAAAAGAAGAACTTAAATTATCACTGTTTGCAGATGATATGATTCTATACCTAGCAGACCCAAAAGGGTCTACAAAGAAGCTATTAGAGCTAATAAATGAATTCAGCAAAGTGGCAGGATATAAGATCAACACGCATAAATCAAAGGCATTCCTGTATATCAGCGACAGAGCCTCTGAAACGGAAATGAGGACAACTACTCCATTCACAATATCCCCCCAAAAAATAAAATACTTGGGAATCAACCTAACAAAAGAGGTGAAAGATTTATACAATGAAAATTACAGAACCCTAAAGAAAGACATAGAAGAAGACCTTAGAAGATGGAAAAATATACCCTGCTCATGGATAGGCAGAACTAACATCATCAAAATGGCGATATTACCAAAAGTCCTATATAAGTTCAATGCAATGCCAATCAAAATCCCAACAGCATATCTTGTAGAAATCGATAAAAGAATCATGAAATTCATATGGAACAATAAGAGACCCAGAATAGCAAAAACAATACTAAGCAGGAAGTGTGAATCAGGCGGTATAGCGATACCAGACTTCAAACTATACTACAGAGCAATAGTAACAAAAACAGCATGGTACTGGTACCAAAACAGGCGGGTGGACCAATGGTACAGAATAGAGGACACAGTAACCAATCCACAAAACTACAACTATCTTATTTTTGATAAAGGGGCTAAAAGCATGCAATGGAGGAAGGATAGCATCTTCAACAAATGGTGCTGGGAAAACTGGAAATCCATTTGTACCAAAATGAATCTGAATCCCTATCTCTCGCCGTGCACAAAAGTTAACTCAAAATGGATCAAGGAGCTTGATATTAAATCAGAGACATGGCATCTGATAGAAGAAAAAGTTGGTTATGATCTACACGCGGTGGGATCGGGCTCCAAATTCCTCAATAGGACACCCATAGCGCTAGAGTTAACAAATAGAATCAACAAATGGGACTTACTCAAACTAAAAAGTTTTTTCTCAGCAAAAGAAACAATAAGAGAGATAAACAGGGAGCCTACATCCTGGGAACAAATCTTTACTCCACACACTTCAGATAGAGCCCTAATAACCAGAATATACAAAGAACTCAAAAAATTAGACAATAAGATAACAAATAACCCAATCAATAAATGGGCCAAGGACCTGAACAGACACTTCTCAGAGGAGGACATACAATCAATCAACAAGTACATGAAAAAATGCTCACCATCGCTAGTAGTCAGAGAAATGCAAATCAAAACTACCCTAAGATACCATCTCACTCCAGTAAGACTGGCAGCCATTAGGAAGTCAAACAACAATAAGTGCTGGAGAGGATGCGGGGAAAAGGGCACTCTTGTTCATTGCTGGTGGGACTGCAAATTGGTGCAGCCAATTTGGAAAGCAGTATGGAGATTTCTTGGAAAGCTGGGAATGGAACCACCATTCGACCCAGCTATTCCCCTTCTCGGTCTATTCCCTAAAGCCCTAACAAGAGCATGCTACAGGGACACTGCTACATCGATGTTCATAGCAGCTCAATTCACGATAGCAAGACTGTGGAACCAGCCTAGATGCCCTTCAATAGATGAATGGATAAAAAAAATGTGGCATTTATATACTATGGAGTATTACTCTGCATTAAAAAATGACAAAATCATAGAATTTGGAGGGAAATGGATGGCATTAGAGCAGATTATGCTAAGTGAAGCTAGTCAATCTTTAAAAAACAAATTCCAAATGACTCCTTTGATATAAGGAGAGTGAACAAGGACAGGGTAGGGACGAAGAGCTTGAGAAGAAGATTTACATTAAACAGGGATGAGAGGTGGGAGGGAAAGGGAGTGAGAAGGGAAAGTGCATGGAAATGGAAGGCGATCCTCAGGGTTATAAAAAATGTCATATAAGAGGAAAGGAGGGGTAAGACAAGATAATACAAATGGAAGAAATGATTTACAGTAGAAGGGGTAGAGAGAGAAAAGGGGAGGGGAGGGGAGGCGAGGGGAGGGGAGGGGGGATAGTAGAGAATAGGACAGACAGCAGAATACATCAGACACTAGAAAGGCAATATGTCAATCAATGGAAGGGAAACTGATGTGATACAGCAATTTGTATACGGGGTAAAACCGGGAGTTCATAATCCATGTGAATCAACCATGTAATATGATGTATTAAGAACTATGTAATGTTATGAACGACCAATAAAAAAAAAAAAAAAGAAAAAAAAAAAAAAAATAAAGGCTGAGTAGATGATGCGGGCACCTGCAGAAAACAATCAACACAGGGTCGCATCACAAAGGGATGCACGCACGTGCAATGTCTGTGTGTGCACCCCGCCCCCCCATGCAGGCAGAATAGGCAGGTGAACTGTGAACTTGGTGCGTGCCTGGGTCCTGGGGCAACTGTGAAGCGCTGGCACTGGGGCTGCAGAGCCACATCCCGCTGGCAGTGGCAGGGATCCCTCCTGTCGAGCTGGTGCAGCACCCCCTCAGCCCCGCTGCGCTCCTCTCCAGAGGCGTCATAATAGCTGCAAAGTGGGCTAGAGTCCAGTAGACATGGGGGGCGAGGACAGTGGAGGGCTGAGCAGCCTCTGGCTGGCAGGTAGAAGGCTGCTCTGGGGGCCCGGAGCAGGTGGGGACTAGGGTACACATGCAGTGTTCACCTGGCGGTACCTGCACCTCCAGTACAGGGACATGCTGCCCATGCCTCCTGAAGGTGGTGGTGGTGGGGGTGTGGTAATCTCTGACAAAGTGGGCTGTGGCTTGGGTCACAATAAGAGCACCCCAGGTGCCACCAAGGATGGAGCAGGGCAGAGGGCAGGAGCAGAGAAGGGCAGGGCAGGGCGGGGGTGGGGGGAGGAGTCACCCCCAGGCCTCTGAAGGGAGAAGGGATGACAGGTGATAGGCCATGGGCCAGCACAGGACTGGTCCTGCAGGTGTGCAGCTGTGAGTCTTGCCAGGATCTGGCTCACTGGGCCTGGCACGGGACACTCTGTCCTCCCCTGTCACAGTGAAAGTGTGAGCTAGCATTAGTGTCTAGTCTTGCTCGGGTGGGGGCAGGGGTGGAGGGTTTGACCACTAGGAGCTCCTGCAATGGCAGGAAGCCCTCTGCCCGTGCCCGCCCCAGAGCTGTCTGAGTGCTGTCTGCTGTCCCTCACTGGCCTGGCCACACACAAGGGGGACTACTGGGGAGCAAGTTTCTGGGCTGAGTGGCTTCTGCAGGTGGTGGCAGCTTTGGGATCCAGGCCTGTGTGTCTTCTTGCACTTCCTCTGGGAACACTAGAGGGGACAGTCGCCGAAAATCCAGCATCCCCCTGGCTTCAGCAGGGCAGGCTGGGAGGGACAAGTACCCTGTGTACACAGTGTTTTCTGTCCGTATGGAAGCTTTACCACTGAGCCACATCCACAGCCCTAGCCCAATATATATATATATATATATAATGTTTTTTAAAAAAATTTAGAAACAGTGTCTTGCTGAGTTGCTTATGGCCTCCCTAAGTTGCTGAGGCTGGCTTTGAACTCGCAGTCCTCCTGCCTCGGCCTTCCCAGCCACTGAGATTACAGGCGTGCACCCCTGCTCCGGGCCTGAACACTTGACTTCTTTACTATATTTTCCCCGCCCCCCCACACACCAACCCGTGCATCTCAAGGCTCACATCATTTCTGTCTTCTCAAGCATCCTAGTTTCTTTTTTTTTTTTTCCCCCTAATTTCTTATTTCATCCTTCCTGTGGCTTCTGGTTTTCGAACCTCTTCTTCTGTATTGTTCTATTAGAGCCCTCTGAAACTTTCTTTGCCTCTGTTCATTCCCAATGGTCTCTAGTTCCTATCACTATTTTTTTTTAAATTTTAATATTTATTTTCTAGTTTTCGGCGGACACAACATCTTTGTTTGTATGTGGTGCTGAGGATCGAACCCAGGCCGCACGCATGCCAGGCGAGCGCGCTACCGCTTGAGCCACATCCCCAGCCCCCCATCACTATTGATAACGTTTCCAGTCAGCCCAATAAGATGGAGAATGGAAGCTGATGAGCTAACTGCAAAAATTAATCCAAGCTATGAATTTCTTTAAAAATAGAAAAGCCGGTGACAATGGCAGATGCCTGTAATCCCAGCAACATGGGAGGCTGAGGTAAGAGGATCAGAAGTTTGAGGCCAGCCTCAGCAACTGTCTCAAAATAAAAAGGACTGGAATGTAGCTCAGTGGCAATGTACCCCTGGGCTCAATGCCCAGCACACAAAATGGGAAAAAAGTAAAAAAAAAGAGAGACAAAGAGAAATGAACAAAGGATATAAGGAGGCAATTCACAGAGAACAAATCCAGATGATTTTTTTTTAAAAGAAAATATTTCAGACTAATAACCTGGGCAATGTAAATTTAAGTAGCAATAATTTATTTCTTTACCATCAGAATGATCAAAACTTAAAAAGACTGATAATACCTATTGCCGATAGGGATGCAGGGAGGCTATAGTCATTGTTCTTGGACATGAGTCTTTTTTTTTTTTTTTTTTGGTACCAGGGATTGAACTCAGGGGCACTCAACCACTGAGCCACATCCCCAGCCCTATTTTGTATTTTATTTAGAGACAGGTCCTCACTGAGCTTAGGGCCTCGCTAAGCTGCTGAGGCTGGCTTTGAACTCACAATCCTTCTGCCTCAGCCTCCAGAGCTGCTGGGATCACAAGCGTGTGCCACCCACCTGGGGACATGAGTCTGTTTGGAAAACAACTTGGTAACAACGGTTCTTTTCTTTTTTGGGTCCTGGGGATCAGAGTTAGGATATAGTCGTACTAGGTAAGCACTTCACCACTGAACTACACCCCCAGCCCAATTAAAATAAAAAGTACACACAACTTTTTGACTTAGCATTTCTACTCCAGGGAATCTACCCTATAGAAATAAAAATACTGCAATACCTGGCCATGTGCGCAGGATGTAGAATGCATTATTGTTTTATGGTGGGAGACAGACAAAACCTAGAAACAAAGAAAATGTCCTCTAGATACACAATGGTTGAATATGTTATGGCACCTAGGGAATATTCTGCAGCCATCAAAAAGAATAAGTTGGAGATAGAACGGGTGAGTCATGGGGATTACCACGAATAATTGAGGTTAAAATTGGGTCTCAAATTATCCCGTTTTTAAGAAGAAACAATGCCCCACCCCTGTGTTTGTATGCGAGTCAACACCCATGAACCTGGAGGAAGATACGGCAGGATCCAGAACACGTTGTCATCGTGGGTTTGCTGGCTGGGTGGTCACCTGGGCGACATCCACACCCGCAGGGAGACGCTGTGTTGTGGGAGGTGGGAGCTTCCTGCTGCCCGAGCACCCAGTGCACCCATAAGGATCACATTCAGCACGTCTCACAGAGAGAATGCGCAGGGTCACATCATACCCAGCAAGCCAGTCCCTAGAAGTAGAACTTCCCTGGAAGCCCTTGTTTTTTTTGGGGGGGGGGTCAGGGTGGGATACTGTGGGTTGAAACCAGGGGCACTTCACCACTGAGCCACATTCCTACCCACCCCCCACCTTTTTTTTTCTTAATAATTTTGAGACAGGGTCTCACTTAATTGCTGAGGGCCTCACTAAGTTGCTGAGGCTGGCCTTGAACTTCTGAGCCTTCTTCCTCCTCCTCTCAAATCACTGGGATTCCAGGTGTGCACCACCAGGCCTGGCCAGAAACCCTTGTGCTCCACGAGTTAGTAAGTGGGTCACAGGCCTGTTGGGTCATTCCCAGCTCTCTGATACTACTCTGTCAGTCATTCTGTGGTTACAATGGCTATTCTAGAGTTTGGACCATGAATGTCCTTCACAGGCCCTCTGTTGAAAGTTTTGTCCCCAGACTGTGGTGCTACTGGGAGTTGGTGGGACCTATACGACATGGGACCTAGAGAAAGGAAGCTATGCTGTTGGAGGAGATAATGAGACCCTGGCCTCTACCTGTCCTTCTCTCTTTGCATACCTGTGGCCATGAGGCGAGCAGCCTCTTCTGCTCCCACCATGAGGCCCCAGCCAGGGGGCCAATGAACCATGGACTGAAACCTCCAAAATGAAAAAATCCCTTCCTCCTTATAAGTTGATTTCTCTCAGGTATTTTGTCATAGTGATGAACAGCTGACCAGGAGTGAATGTGTTAGGTCCTTCTCTTTACTATACACTTTCTAGGTTTTGTCAATATGACACAAAGTTTAGATTAAGTGGCCTGGCTTGGATAGGCAGACTGCATGCTCCGAATCCTGTCTTGGGACAGGCGATGCAGTGCTGGGACAGGATTCAGACCCAGCTTCATCTCCCCTGGTCAATGCTGGTGACTTTGAACATCATATGAATGTCATCCCATATCATAACGCCTGTTCCTTTGTCTGAAAAAAGGGGTGACCGCCAAACTCACCAATTAGACAAATGAGACGAAAGTTCTTAAAGGTCTTTGCCACCATGACAGTGCCATCGGGTCATCGTCATACCTGTGTATCTGTATACCTGCATACATCTGTAGCAGAGGGATGGAGTGAGGTGCTCCATCCCTACACCAACAGCCAGGTTCCTGGAAAAGAGCCTGCTCTTTGGAGACCGGTGGCGGAGGAGATCTGGGGACCACTTTCTCCAGGGCTCAGTGCACAGCGTTGGGCAAGTGCTTCATCTCAGAGCTTCAGTTTGCTGCCTGAGCAGCGGGGATCCAGGGCAGGAAGATCACACCAGCCTGCACAGTGATGGTGATCCAACAGAGGCTGCAGGACAGGTGTCTGAACAGAGTGGGGCTGTAAGGAGTTCTTCCTGTGGGTGGGTCACAGTCTGCTGACTTAAGAGCTCAGAGAGGGGTGCGGTCCTCTAGTTTCTGTAACTCAATGTATTTCTGACTCTGAGCTCATCTTTCTCTTGGTTGGTGGAAAATCTAAGTCCCAGCCTTTCCTGGGGCGGCCCCTGCCTGGGCATGGTGGGTCACGACTTTATACGATGCAGGAACTGGGGAGGGGCGTTTTGCCCTTGATCTTCCATCCAGGGGAAGGCCGACTTGGCCCCGTCCATCTGTCCTGTTCTCTTCATGAGCTCAGGAGTCTTGGAGGTACACATTATCTCCATAGCTCGGGCACAGAGCTAGGAAAGAATGAGGTCAAGAGAGTAGGGAGGAGGAGGGCTTGCGGTGAACTGGAGAGAGACACCATCTCAAGGTCCATGAATCTTGAAAGTTTAACACCCCGAGAGCCACGTAAAACACACCAGGGTGGGCCAACTGGGCAAATGACCTGTCCACGGCTCTCACCGCAGGGCCTTGGCTGGGCATGCTCACTTCAGAGACCCTGTGGCTCACATCCTCTGGCTCCTCTGGACGTGGCCCAGTAAGGTCCTTCTGTGTCCCTCTAATGCTCCCCACCCCCTCCCTGTTGGATTCTTCTCTAGGGCCCCAGGACTGTGGTCTCCTCATTGATTCTACTTAATGTCCATATCCACCACAGGAATTCAAGCCCCTTGAGGGCAGATTTTTGTTGTTTTGCTCACTGTTATATCACAAGTATCCAGAACGGTGCCCAGCACATAGTAGGCACTCAATTACTATGTGTTGGATGGATGGATGGATGGATGGATGGGTTAGTGACTTCACCACTGAAAAAACGAATTGTTGGGTTTTTTTTTAATTGCCTCCCATGATACCCGTGCATAAGAGGATGCTCACCAGGGCTGGAACTAGGATGAGATAGGAAAGATACTTACCTTAGGCACAAAATTTAAGGGAACATCAAAAAACCTCAGTAATCAAAATGAGTAATATATTAATGCGATATTTTTAAAAATCACAATTAGTGAAAAAACATCTGTGATGAACAAAATGTCAAAATCTTAAATAAAGACACCCTTCAAAACAACTTGCAGCTGAGCTAAAGTTAATTAAAAGTGATTTAACATCATCACCTGGTTGAGAAAAAAGTCTCAATCATGGCGCTGCTCTTAACTGAAAACAAGATAAAAAGGTTGATTTTGAAATTTTTTTTTATTAATGATTTTCCTTCCCTTAAAGCCAGGAACGGAGCTGAATGGGATGGCATACATCTATAACTCCAGGGGCTCTGGAGGCTGAAGCAGAAAGATGGCAAGTTCAGACCTCACCTGAGTAACTTAGTGAGGCCCTGTCTAAATAAATAAAGTAAAATGACAAGAAAGTAGTTTAGTAGATTTTGGTTCTGGGTTTTTTTTGTTTGTTTGTTTGGTGCAAATAAAATATTTAAGCCTAAATTAATATGGAGTTTTAATAGTTTTTCAATTTCATAAAGTTACTTCTGGAAAAAATAACCATTTAGAAAATGCGAAACTGCATAGAGCAGCACACATTTTTTTTTTCTTTGCTCCAGGCTCCATATGGGTGGCAGGGCACTGTGTCTAAGGAGACAGGAGCTGTCCCTCCCACAGGATCCTGTAAGACTCACAGCCCTAGCCACGTTCACCTCAAGGAGAGCTGAGGGGACTCCAGGAAGCTGTGAGGGAGACTGGCTCAGGGGCTTTTCAATGATCCCCAGTGTGGCCTACTCCACTGAGCCCTGGCTTTTCCTTTGCATAGAAGGACCTTGAAAAATGAATCTTTTTTCCTTTTAATTTTTTATTTATGCTTTTTAGCTCTACCTGACAGTAGAATAGATTTTGACATTTTTTACATAACATGGAATACTTCCCATTCTTGTGGTTGTTCACGATGTGGAATTACATGGGTCGTGTATTCACATATGAACATAAGAAAGTCATGTCTGATTCATTCTACTGTCTTTCCTATTCCCATCCCTCATCCCCCTCCCTTCCTTTCATTTCCCTTGGTCTAATCCAATGAACTTCTATTCTTCCATACCCACCCTGCTTATTGTGTCTTAGGATCCACATATCAGAGAGAACATTTGACATTTGTTTTTTGGCGACTGGCTTATTTCACTGAACATGATAGTCTCTAGTTCCATCCATGTATAGCAAATGCCATAATTTTGTTCTTCTTTATGGCTGAGTAATATCCCATTGTGTATATATACTATGTTTTCTTTATCCATTTACCTATTGAAAGGCACCTAGACTGGTTCCATATTTTAGCTATTGTGAATTGAGCTGCGATAAACATTGATGTGGCTGCATCACTGTAGTATGCTGATTTTAAGTCTGGGTATAAATCGGGGAGTGGGATAACTGGGTCAGATGGTGGTTCCATTCCCAGTTTTCTGAGGAATCTCCATATGCTTTTCATAGTGGTTGCACCAATTTGCAGTCTCATCAGCAATGTATGAGTGTGCCTTTTCCCCACATCCTCGCCAACATTTATTGTTCCTCGTATTCTTGATAATCGCCATTCTGACTGGAGTGAGATGAAATCTCAGTGTAGTTTTAATTTGCATTTCTCTAATTGCTAGAGATGTTGAAGACTTTTCCATATATTTGTTGATTGGTTGTATTTCTTCTTCTATGAAGTGCTTATTCAGTCCCTTTGCCCATTTGATTGGGCTATTTGTTTTGTTTTATGGTGTTGTTTTTTGAGTTTGAAGAGGAAATCTTGAAGAAGAAAAAGAACGATGCTGAGATCAAAAGAGCAAGATTGGGGAGAGAGGAAGGACTGGTTCCTGTTCCCTAAGCATCAGGCACCAACACAGGCAGCCTGGCAGCCCTCCTCTGGCTCACTCTGGTCTCGTTCCCCATCATCCACCCTCCCACTCCAACCTGTATTGCCTTCCAATACAGCCAGCGCCACAGGCCTCGCAAGGTGCTGGTGCAGCCGGGCCTCCTCCTGCACGTACTGAGCAGCTAGCACCATGTCCTCAGGCTGGAGCAAAGTGTGCCTCCCAGCAGGGTGGGATGGTGCGGAGGTGACAGCCGAGGGGTTTGTTGGGAAGCACCCTCAGGTCATGGAAAAGCACTGGAGCAGAGGCCAAGGTAGCTGGGGTTCCTGCTTCTGGTTTTCCCATGTGAGAGTGAGCATGACACCCTGGTCCAGTTCCCCCTCTCTCTCAGCCCAAGCTCTCTCCTGTGTCTCTGAGGCCTCGGAAGACCCCTGCACATCTCGAGTCTTGAAGGCTGTTTGCCACGGTATTTGGTATCTTCACTCCTCGCTCCATGTAAATGGCTAGAAGGAAGCTCCATCTTTGCAGAATACTTAAATTAAGGATAAACTCTTTAAGGAGCAACCAGCTTGGAGAAGACTTCCTGAGAGGTCTCTGATTGTCCATGAGAGATGGATTACGCACATCTTCTCCCAGTCCAGTTCGGTGGGTCAGAGGCCCAGAAGGCCACCCTGCCTGGGTTTGAGTCCTGGTTCTGCCACTTACAACGGACTGACCCTGGGGCAAGTCTCACTTCAGAGTGAGAGAAGAAAAGGATAAAGACGGATGAACTGGGAAACTGAAGCCAGATGAGGAGAGAGAGCTCCAAGAGGTTCAGGGTCCAGGAAGAGGAGCTAGGATCATTGGAGAAGGAGATACTAGTAACCCAGGACTCTGGAGGGGCTGCGGGTATTGGGATGGGAAACCTAGTAGGACCACAGGGTGGCTGGCTCAGAAAGGGGAAGACAGTGTAGAATGGGGGACCTACAGAGCTACGTGGGATCCAAGTAGGACAGATGAAGGGTCTGACGAGGTTGGTTCACGACAGAGTTCATAGGAAGCTGTACCGTCGGGAGGTGGCGGGACTGGGGAGAGGGGGATCCTCCCAGGAGCACTGGGGTTCCAGGGCCCTCTCACTCTTGCTGATGGCCTTGGGAAGTCGGCTGGAGGCCGTCTCACAGAGAACGCTGCCTGCCCTGGAGTGCAGACATCACCTGTGCTCTCGGGCTGGACACTCGCCTGTGACGGGCACACCAGGGGCAGCGGGGGCAGGAGCCAAGGTGCTTGCCATTGGCTCTGGAACTGTGGGTTCCATGGGGCGCCTCCTCCTCACTTGGGATCCACTGCTGTGCTGTATCCAGAGGTGGCTTCGGGGTTTCTCAAGTGCTCTGGGCCGGGTGCCCCCCAAACTCATGCCATATGTCTCATGGGGTCAGAGATCGTGGTGACAGAGGCCTCCCTGCCCTCCCCATGTTATGCCACTGCGAGGGACAGCCATGATCTGGCCTCTTTCGGAGGAAACGCCATGTTGACCTGCTGCCTGTCAATCTGTCTTCCTTCCCTGCGTCTCCACTGATCCTGCAATGAATTACTTCTTTTTTCCCTAAAGCAAAAGAGGAATGGTGTCTATATCCTAAAAATGTGTGTGACCCTTATCTTTATATAACAGGGGAAAAATAAGCAGCCTAACCACTCGATCGCTTATGTGCCTACCTATGAACCCTTACATCTGGACATCTTCGTATCTCCAGTGGAAAAACTTAGAGACAAGAAAGTAAGCACTCGGTCACCTGTTGTGCCAGGTCCTGAGCCCTCATGGGGTGGCGGTGGCTTCAGTCCACCTGACTCGGCACTTGGGTGTGCAACACTAATGAACAGTCCCAACGCCTCCCATCAAGCCAGTTTTTTAATGTGACTCTCAGAGCTGAGACCATGAGACCCACATGGAAACGGTCACCAGTGTCGATCGTGACTTGGTTTCCATAGGGATCTCCTGGGATGGTCTTCTTCTCACCCTGACACTTCTCTTCCTGTACAGTCACCTCTGTGGTGGGGACAGGACGACCTTGGGCCACCTCAGAGGAATGAGTCACCAGCACAGCTGCAGCCCTGCCTAAGGGCCCCTTCAGACTGGCCTCTGCCTTCCCGACACCCTGTGCACAGCCACAGTGCCCACAGATCACATCAGCCCCGAGCCCCCCAGACATCTGTGACCCAGAGAGCAAGAGTTCATGGAAACCTAATGCCGTGGTTCCCGGGGCAACGCCATGCTAGTTGTCCTCACTGAGATCCAGACATGCTAAGGGGGGCTGTGAATCTCCCAGAGTCCACCACGCGGGCAATGCTTCTCACGCGGGCTCCTTGGCACACACCTCAGGGCCTTTGCATACCTCTGCTCACTCCCCAGGGGTCTCCTCCTCCACTCGGATGGCCTCAGTTTCCCCCACAGTCAAGGAATCGAGCCCAAATCCCCATATTTGCACCAGGTTGAGACGCCACAATAAACCATTCTTCTCAGAAAAATGGGACTCTCTGCCCCTCTCCTAATGCTGTTGACTTTGTGATCTGTTTTCTGGACCTTTGTACAAACACAAACAAAAAAAAAACCGGACTCTCAGAAACTGTCTTGCCTGACTCTCTGGGTGAGCATTGAAACATGCTCATCTTCCCTGGGACGGCTGCTGTCTCTTGGTCTGCCCTCTGACATCCCACATGGAGTTAGCCCTCCCCCACTGTAAAATGCCACCGTTTCCATGAGGAAATCTGCTCCCAGCTCTCCTGCCCCCCCCACAGCTCCTCCCTGACCCCTCTATCCCCATCGCATAGCAGCCTTTACCTAACAACTCGCAGGACTCGGCCTGCAGCCACGTGGGTTCTTTACAATCAAAAACTGTTATTGAAGGTGCAGTAAAAACACAGGATGCAGAATCTGAATAGTTAACGAAAATGTATGGAGATGATCAGCCCCAAGTACCAGGTTTCTCCTCGGGATCTTGCCTGGGGGGCCAGATTTTTTTCTAGACTCATAATCCCCTCCCCGCAAAAGTGCTTTTCATGCAGAACCCTCCTGCTTGTCTTTGAGTGGCTCCCTGTGCCCACATCACTCCCCTTTCATGTCCCTGACGTCCCAGGGTCTCCTTGCACATATCCAGTCCCTTTGGCCTGTCTTCAGCCCAGCGCCAGGTGGACCCATCTCACCATCCAACACTTTCCCTCCTTCCCTCTGCCCCTGCTGTTTACCCAGCCTGGGATGCCTCTTCTGCTCTCCCCGTTCCCAAACCCCACCCCACCCAGGCTGCACCCTATTGTGGCCTCTTCCAGTCCCCTTGGCCGGTAGCTCGTCCTTGCCGCCCGCATCGCGCTCTGTTCATCACTGCGTGCTCCCCGCCCAAGTCCTCCAACAGTTTCTTGTGTCCTTGTCCATTCTCCCCAGTGGGACCCTAAGCTTCCCAAGGGCAGGAGCCCTGTCCTGTGTTTTCTCTGAACCTCACGCGAGGCCCGGCCCCGGCACTGTGACCCCACCCCGGCAGCCCTGTGCCTGGCAGGCACCATCTCCATCAAGTCTGTTGAAGGAAGGAAGGAAAAAGCCCTGGACTCCCAGTGGCTCTGGATGACAGTCCTCCCCTGACACATAGGCAAGAGCCGTGCCTCCCCTCGTCTGCTCCGTTGTCCCCTCCAATGTGACCGCACGGATCTCACCCTCACGCTGCTCCAAATGGGAAATGCCCACTTCTGACCCTGAGCCCAGTCACCTGCTTTCCCGCCTCCCTGCCGCCACACCTGCTGCTCACCTCAGCGCACCCCCACTTACGACACCACTCTGTACCCCCACCTGCCCATCAACCCCTCCTGACCTGGGCATCCCTTGGTCAGCTGAGCTTGGAATCCCTGGCCCTTGGCCTTCTGCCACGGCTGGCTTCTCCGGGTAACCGAGCCCTGTTCCACCTGCAACGGGAGAGCAAGGAAGCCTCATAGTCCACCCAGTGCCCCCACTTCACCCGGGTTTTCCCTGCTGCTTGGTGATCCCCATCTCCATCAACTCAGCAACTCACTCAAGAAACCCAAAGCCTCAGCCTCTCGCCAGCCTCTCTGATGGCAGCTCTAACAGGTCCCTCCTCCCTGGGGTCCCCAGCACAGCCCCATGCGGGTGCTCCTCCTGGACCTCGCCCACCCAGCCCTGTCTCCTCTGCCCATCCCACCACCCCTGGGCTCCGTATTCTCTTCCTTGGGGACCTCAGATGTTCAGGCCATCAATTACTGTCCTGATGAAGTTGTTCCCTAGCCCCCAGACCGACATCTCCAATTCTGTGCACAGGTATCACCACCCACATCATCAGGAGCACCCCAAACCCATCGTCTCTCTTCCCTATAAAGATCCCTGTCTGACTCCTCGGCTAAGCTTGGCAGTGTCACCCCTTTCTGGGCTCCAAGAATCCAAACTCCTGTTACTTTTGCTTGTTTCTTGAATATTAACAATAGTCAGAGTCATAGTATGAACTTACTGAATACTATTAGGAGTCGGTCACTAGTGTAAGCATTTTACTTAAATCAGCATATTTCTATATATCATTCTTTTTTTCTTTTTTTTTTTTTTTCATACCAAGGATTGAACCCAGGGGTGCTTAACCACTGAGTCACATTCCCAGTCCTTTCTGTATTCTATTTAGAGACAAGGTCTCACTAAGTTGCCTAGGGTCTCGCTTAGTTTCTGAGGCTGGCTTTGAACACACGATCCTTCTGCCTCAGCTTCCCAAGGTGCTGGAATTAACAGGCATGTGCTCACCATTCCTGGCTAAATTTTCTTTTCTTTTGTTTCTTTGGTCTGGAGATTGAACTCAGGCCTCTGAGCATGCTAAGCAAGGGCTCTACCACTGAGCCACACCCCCCAACCCTACATATTATTATTTTTGTGCTATTCTTACTTATACTACCAAGCACTCATTTTTCACAGAAGATAATGAGCACAGAATGTTGAATAGCCCTGTCCGAGGCCGGTGAGAGATGGAGCTGACACCCCCAGGGAGGTGGGCACCAGAGCTGGCACTCTGGGCTCGAGGTTTTGTTGGGGTCCTCCACAGTTTCTCTCAAAACCAGCCCTGCCCATTCCCTCCTGCTTCTCCCACCCTGGCATGAGCCCTCTCCTCGGCTTCATTGGGCCATCTTGTTCATCCAATAACCAGTGTCCCCATGCCCAGCTCTTGTCTCAGCCTATGCCTTGCCCAAAATAAGAACTCTCACTGTGGCTAGCACCGTGCGTGACACCCAGTCGGTTCCTCATGAACTACAGTTAGTATCTCTGCTGATGTTACTTCTGCCACCAACGGATAAGTAGAAGCTGGCTCCCAAGAAATGGGTGCTCCACACCAAGCCTGGTCTCCATCTAGGACAATATGTATTAGGACTGTGCCCGCTGCCCAGTCTATGGGGTACTCAGCTCTGTTTCCCTGCCACATTTCAGGATGCCTGATAACAAAGACATGTCTATCTAATAAAGAGCTGGACGAGAAACTGAAATCTGGAGACCTGAATCTGAAATACTAAACGAGAGCCCTGCCCACCTGGCCCTTCTACTATCCTAAATGTTTGGATGAAACTGGCTACAGAGCTCACGGACCCAAAGGATCATTCCAAAGTTGGTCAGAACATGATGGAAAGATAAAATTTGTTGAGAGAATGGTTAATTTTACCTTGTACATGAAGCTACAGATTAAGGGAGGACTGCCTGGTGGAAAGATAATGTGAGCCACATAAGTAATTTTAAACTTTCTTTCTTTCTTTTTATTTTAAACTTCCAGTCACGACATTACAAAGGAAAAAAGAAACAGGTCAAATGAATTTTAGTAACGTATTTGTTATAGTCAGATTTGATGCTGCTGTGACCAAATGACCTGACAAGAATAATTAGAGGCGGAAACATTTATTTGGGGGCTCACAATTTCAGAGGTCTCAGTCAATAGATGACCAACTCCATTGCTTTGGGCCCAAAGTGAGGCAGAACATCATGGCGGAAGAATGTGGCGGAGGACAGCAGCTCAAGACATCACACCAGGAAGCAGAGAGAGAGTTCCACTCAACAAGGACAAGATACAGACCCTAAAGACATACTCCCATGGGCCCACCTCCTCCAGCCACACCCACCTGCCTATAGTTACCACCCAGTGAATCCCTGTCAGGGGATTAATTCACTGATTGGGTTAAGGCTCTCAGAACCCAGTCATTTCACCTCTGAACTTTCTTGCATTGTCTCCCACATGAGCTATTGGGGGACAACTTAGCAAGACCCTGTCTCAAAATAATATCTCTAAACCATAACAGTATTTTTATTTAACCTAACATAGCAAAAATATTATTTCAGCATGTAATCAATACAAACATTATTAAAAAGCTATTTTCCATCTTTTTCTGACCGAGCCTTAGAAGTCCAGTGTTCTCCACACCTCTAGCCTAGCCCACTTGGTCTCCCACGTTCTGGGTGCTCCACAGCCACTGTGGCTGGCGCCAACCATCTGGATGCTAGGATCACACTCCCTCTCAGCACCCATCCCCGTCCTCCCTGCAGGAGGCAGCTGCCCTGTCTAGAGCCACGCCAGAGGTGCACAAGCCCAGTCCACAGGCTCACCTCGAGCTGATAGAGCTGTTTGTCCACTGCAGACACCCGCTGGTGCTGTTTACCTCTCTCTCTCCCCGGATACCTCCCAATTAATAGCTTTTTCAGATCTAGATGCTCAGAGACAGGAGACATTTTTTAGAACTATTATTATGATTATTATTTATTTGGGGGATTATCCAGGACTAACAGTACTGGCCAGTGGAATAATTTTCTCTACACTGAATGAAGTGCTTTAAAAATCAAATCCTGGTTCCCGAATGTTAGTCACTTGCCAGATGTGGCTACTGAGCACCAAATTGTGGCTAAATGTGACTGAGGACTGCATTCTAAATTTAATTTTATTTATTTATTTTTTTTGACAATTTATTCTTTATTGATTAAAAATGAAGAAAACATGCAATAAAATACAAAGTCAAAAAAAGGGGGAGAGAGTTGAATATTTTACATCTTCCATAATCTAGCATATGTCATAAGGAGGAACCTCCACTTATTGATACACCATTATTCTATCCTCCAGATTATTAAACAGTATCAGCTGGCTCTAAGATTTGGTTTAAAACTTAAGCAAAAACCCCAAACAAATCCATTAGTAATTTAGAAAGACGATACTTTTCACAAATAGCATTGGCACATATGACCTTGTGCTCTAGTTAGTCCCTAACTCCAGGGACAGGGGTATTCTGGGGACCTAGTAACAGAGATGCACCCTGAACCACTACTACTGGAAAGGAGTGAGGAGGCTCCCTAGGTCACATGCTATCGCACCTGGGCAGTTTCTGTTCACCTGTTTTCTCAGCATCACTGCACAAGCTGGCAGAGGGAACTCACCACACAACATGCAGAAGAAGAAATAACACTGTGATGGGACTTGGTGTTTGTCTCCTATTTCCCAGCAAGGCAACCAATGAACTGAACAACAAAAAAAGATAAGCCCCAGCCCCCACCTTCTATTGTCATGCCTATCCCACTGCAATTCAAAGCTACTGGTGGGCTAGAGAAAGTGAACAAGGCCACTCACTCCCAGCCTGGGCCATACCACCTCCAAATGAAAAGCTAAAACAGTAATGTCACCCCCACCATGGGTTCATAAATAATGAAATTATAATGGGCTTGTTTGAAATAAAAAAGGACTCTATGGCAAGCAATTAGCCTGTTGTCAAAGAGGACATTGTATCTTTTCCACACCTCATTACCAACTCCCTATTCTTGCTTCTCCATTGCTCACTACCACCATGATGACCACCACCACCACCACCCCCCAAAAAAGGAAAAGGAAAAGCTAAATATTTTTCCAGCAAGCTGGTCAATCTCTTTTCTCTCTGCTGATTCAGCAAACTCCCTTCTTTTACCAATCATGCTGGGACCTTAAACTTTGGTATCTATTCTTCTAATCTTTCCTCCCAATCCCCATCCCAAATCCAACTCCTCTCACACTGACTCGTAGCTTGAATTTCTTTCAGCAGTTCATCCATGCTAGTTTGACATTTTTCAAGATTTATCCGTTTGATTGCCACTTTCTCCTTTTTAGGGGTACAATCAGCTGCTTGGACCACAGCAGTTGCTCCACTCCCGATCACCTCCTGCAGCTCATAATCGTCCCTGTTGATGGACCAGGGCAGGGCGCTCGAGTGAGTCCTCAGTCACGACGGCGGCAGCGGCTCTGGGTCCTCCCTCAAACTCGCTGACCTCTCTGTCTCCTCGCCGCGCGACTCCCCACCCCCAACCGCCGCCGCCGCGCACCCACCAACTGCCTAGGGAACAGCCGCCGGTCGGACAGCGCCTGGGTGCGAGGTCACTGCAGGGCAAAGCGACCAGGGTTCACAGCTGCAACGTATCTGGCCTCCTGGTCCTCCGCGTCCAGCACTCTTGTCCGGGTCCACTTCCCAGCCTCGGCCTCCGCAGCAGAAGGTTCTCCTGGGCCCAACCCCTCTGTCCCGCCCTCCACCCGAGCCCCGCGCACGGGCCAGACTTTCCCTTCTCCCTCCACCTGCCCACACCCTAAATTTAATTGTAGTAATTGATTTTTTTTTCTTTAAATCACCTCATGACCATTACCTTGAACTCTGCGGATCTAGGGAAACTGAAATCTAGTTTTCACGCTTGACTCAAGGCACAGGTGTGAAATGACTTGGATCCTAGATGCCATCACCTGGTAGAAAATTTGCTCTTTGGTGTTTCCTATGGGAGTGACAGATTAACCTAGCAATATCCTTTTGGTGAAGGCTGATATGAAAACTGTTGGGGGGTCGGGAGTTTCTGCTCCTCACATTTATAGGCGGGTCACTGTCCTAAGGGACTTGGAGGTGGAGGGCTCCTTGTAACCAGGAAGGAATGGACTAGGAACAGAAGTGTAACTACATCTCAAAGCAGACCAAGGATATAAGGAGGCTTTGGAACAGTAGCCAGGAAGATTGGGTTGTGTTCCCAGGCCTTAATCTTTCAGTGCTCCAAGAATTCATTCTATCTCAAGGTAATGCAGACTCTTACATGGGAAGCTGGTGTGTGCAACAATGTCAGACAATAAGTAAAACAACAAAAAAAAAAAACCCTTTTGTTTCTTTTTAAATGTCTAAAATTTTAGCCAGGCACAGTGGGGCACACCTGTAATCCCAGTGACTCAGGAGGCTAGGACAGGAGGATCACAAATTCAAGACCCATCTGGCACTCAGTAACTTAGCAAGACCCTGTCTCAAAATAAAAAATAAAAAGAACTGGAGATGGCGCTCAGTCGTAAAGTATTCCTGGGTTCAATCCCCAGTTCCAAACAAAAAAAAAAAGTCTGAAATTTCAAACTATTTTTTTCTTAATCTTTTAGGGCTTTATGTTCTTGCCTTTGAAAAATCAGTGAAGTTTGAAAAATAATTTTCTTAAAAGGCTTATGTACCTTTTGAAGACAGCAAAATAGGTTAAAATGACGACTAATGGTATTGCAGTAAGCACAAGCCAGTGCCTTGAATAACCTATACAAAAGAAATACAATCCGCTATACTGATGGAAATAGAGACACCATTGATCCTCCTTATTGAAATTTGCCTACTTGCTAAAATTTGTTTGTAATCCTTCAATCGTTCTTAGACACATTCTTAGTCAGAGTCATTCTTAGCACAGTGGTAAACACTTGGCCAAGCTCTACTTTTTCTTTGATAGTGTCCTGTGCATAGTCTATTTTGTGCCATATTTTTGCATTTTCATATTTTTTGGATGATTTCACTGTTTTAAAGCCCCCAGTCGTAGCGTTGAAGGGCTGGCTAGTGTTCCAAAATGCAAGAAGGCTGTGATGTGCCTTACAGAGAAAATATGTGCGAGAGACATGCTTTATTTAGGCATGAGTTACAGTGTGGTTGGCTGGGAGTTCAATGTTAATGAATCAGCAATCTATATCAAGGTGTCTTTAAACAGAAACACACATAACACAAGCCTGTGGATTGACTGGTTAATGAAAATGTTTTGACCACAGGCTCCTAGGAACCTTGCCCGTACTTCCCCCAGGAATGATGGCCCAGCACTCACCAGCTCAGCCTTGGCAATGGCTTTATAGAATGCAACCGCTGCGGACCAGGAGATTTGGCTGTATTTCGAAGTGAACTCACATGCGTAGGGTTGATGCATCTCAGTCTTGTGTTATTTATTTAAAAGAAGCAAGAATCCCACTGTTCGGCTTGTGCCTGGTCCTCCCCTTGCTGCTGTGGAAGTAGGGCTTGGTATCGGGAGTTTCCTGGGGCATTCTGGCCGTTGTGCATAACGAGCTTTAAAAATGTTCATCATGTGAAAAAGGCAATATCACAACAGACACTACAGAAATACAGATGATAATTAGAAAGTATTTTGAAACCCTATATTCCAATAAAATAGAAGGTAGTGAAGATATCGATAAATTTCTTAAGTCATACGATCTGCCCAGATTGACTCAGCAAGGCACACACAATTTAAACAGACCAATAACAAAGGAAGAAATTGAAGAAGCCATCAAAAGACTACCAACCAAGAAAAGCCCTAGACCGGATGGGTATACAGCGGAGTTTTGCAAAACCTTCAAAGAAGAATTAATACCAATACTTTTCAAGCTATTTCAAGAAATAGAAAAAGAAGGAGCTCTTCCAAATTCATTCTATGAGGCCAACATCACCCTGATCCCGAAACCAGACAAAGACACTTCAAAGAAAGAAAACTACAGACCAATATCTCTAATGAACTTGGATGCAAAAATTCTTAATAAAATCCTGGCAAATCGAATACAAAAGCATATCAAAAAAATTGTGCACCATGATCAAGTAGGATTCATCCCTGGGATGCAAGGATGGTTCAATATAAGGAAATCAATAAATGCTATTCACCACATCAATAGACTTAAAGACAAGAACCATATGATCATCTCGATAGACACAGAAAAAGCATTCGACAAAGTACAGCATCCCTTTATGTTCAAAACATTAGAAAAACTAGGGATAACAGGAACTTACCTCGACATTGTAAAAGCTATCTATGCTAAGCCTCAGGCTAGCATCATTCTGAATGGAGAAAAATTGAAGGCATTCCCTCTGAAATCTGAAACAAGACAGGGATTCCCTCTCTCACCACTTCTGTTCAACATAGTTCTTGAAACACTGGCCAGAGCAATTAGACAGACGAAAGAAATTAAAGGCATAAAAATAGGAAAAGAAGAACTTAAATTATCACTATTTTCGGATGACATGATTCTATACCTAGAAGACCCAAAAGGGTCCACAAAAAAACTACTAGAACTAATAAATGAATTCAGCAAAGTGGCAGGATATAAAATCAACACGCATAAATCAAAGGCATTTCTGTATATCAGCGACAAAACTTCTGAAACGGAAATGAGGAAAAACACTCCATTCACAATATCCTCAAAAAAAATAAAATAAAATACTTGGGAATCAACCTAACAAAACAGGTGAAAGATTTATACAATGAAAACTACAGAACCCTAAAGAGAGAAGTAGAAGAAGATCTTAGAAGATGGAAAAATATACCCTGTTCATGGATAGGCAGAACTAACATTATCAAAATGGCGATATTACCAAAAGTTCTCTATAGGTTTAATGCAATGCCAATCAAAATCCCAACGGCATTTCTTGTAGAAATAGATATAGCAATCATGAAATTCATATGGAAAAATAAAAGACCCAGAATAGCAAAAGCAATTCTAAGCAGGAAGTGTGAATCAGGCGGTATAGCGATACCAGATTTCAAACTATATTACAGAGCAATAGTGACAAAAACAGCATGGTACTGGTACCAAAACAGGCAGGTGGACCAGTGGTACAGAATAGAGGACACAGAGACTAATCCACAAAGTTACAACTATCTTATAGTTGATAAAGGGGCTAAAAGCATGCAATGGAGGAAGGATAGCATCTTCAACAAATGGTGCTGGGAAAACTGGAAATTCATATGTAACAAAATGAAACTGAATCCCTTTCTCTCGCCATGCACAAAAGTTAACTCAAAATGGATCAAGTAGCTTGATATCAAATCAGAGACTCTGCGTCTGATAGAAGAAAAAGTTGGCTCCAATCTACATATTGTGGGGTCGGGCTCCAAATTCCTTAATAGGACACCCATAGCACAAGAGTTAAAAACAAGAATCAACAAATGGGACTTACTCAAACTAAAAAGTTTTTTCTCAGCAAGAGAAACAATAAGAGAGGTAAATAGGGAGCCTACATCATAGGAACAAATTTTTACTCCTCACACTTCAGATAGAGCCCTAATATCCAGAGTATACAAAGAACTCAAAAAATTAGACAATAAGATAACAAATAACACAATCAACAAACGAGCCAAGGACCTGAACAGACACTTCTCAGAGAAGGACATACAATCAATCAACAGGTACATGAAAAAATGCTCACCATCTCTAGCAGTCAGAGAAATGCAAATCAAAACCACCCTAAGATACCATCTCACTCCAGTATGATTGGCAGCCATTCTGAAGTCAAAAAACAACAAGTGCTGGTGAGGATGTGGGAAAAAGGGTACTCTTGTACATTGCTGGTGGGACTCCAAATTGGTGCGGCCAATTTGGAAAGCAGTATGGAGATTCCTGGGAAAGCTGGGAATGGAACCATCATTTGACCCAGCTATTGCCCTTCTCGGACTATTCCCTGAAGACCTTAAAAAAGCGTACTATAGGGATACTGCTACATCGATGTTCATAGCAGCACAATTCACAATAGCTAGACTGTGGAAACAACCTAGATGCTCCTCAATAGATGAATGGATAAAAAAATGTGGCATTTATACACCATGGAGTATTACACAACACTAAAAAATGAAAAAATCATGGAATTTGCAGGGAAATGGATGGCATTAGAGCAGATTATGCTAAGTGAAGCTAGCCAATCCCTAAAAAAAATGCCAAATATCTTCTTTGATATAAGGAGAGCAACTAAGAAGAGAGCAGGGAGGAAGAGCATGAGAAAAAGATTAATATTAAACAGGGATGAGAGGTGGGAGGGAAAGGGAGAGAGAAGGGAAATTGCATGGAAATGAAAGGAGACCCTCACTCTTATATAAAATTACATATAAGAGGATGTGAGGGGAAAGGATAAAAAAACAAAGGAGAGAAATGAATTACAGTAGATGGGGTAGAGAGAGAAGATGGGAGGGGAGGGGGGGATAGTAGAGGATAGGAAAGATAGCAGAATACAACAGTCACTAGTATGGCAATATGTAAAACAGTGGATGTGTAACTGATGCGATTCTGCAATCTGTATATGGGGTAAAAATGGGAGTTCATAACGAACTTGAATCAAATGTATGAAATATGATATGTCAAGAGCTTTGTAATGTTTTGAACAACCAATAAAAAAAAAAACTAAGAAAAAAAACTTTTTTAAAGTGAATGGCAAACAACTTCTGTTTCTAAAACTAGTATCATGGCTAATGGCATTTGTTGATTCTTGGTTTTAACTCTTGTGCTATAGGTGTCTTATTAAGGAATTTGGGGCCTGCCCCCAAAGGATGAAGATGAGGACCAACTTTATCTTCTATTAGACGCAGAGTCTCTGGTCCTGTTCCTCAGTCTGCTATCTTGAAAGGTACAGAAACACGCTCCCCATGGGAAGCAGCCCCTCATCCCTGGAGCCACCATCCACCTGGGGTTTTTGACAGGAGGAAGCCCAGAGCCCCGCCCCCCCACCAGCTGTCAGTAGTTTGGACACCTGGGAGCTCCAGGTCCAGGGGTAGCTCCATTCCCACCATCATAGCAGGGCCCCCAGCCTGGGGCAGCCCAAGCCACTCAGCCCTTGGTGGTGACAGACGTAGAAATCCCACAGTGGGGGCCGTGCTAGCACCTGTACACATTCTGCTGGCAGCCAGGCTGCAAGGCCCACTGCAGCAACTAGTCCATCAGCCTCTGCAGCTGCTACTCAGAGGCCAGGGCCTTCGAACAGTGTTTGTCCCAAGAACAGGCAGCCCCAGTCAGCATGGGACAACCAAGTTTCATCCCCCTTAATGCTGCCAGTGTCAGTTGCCTCAATTGCAACTTGGAGGACAGATTTGTCCCCAGTTCTTCCGTCTCCCATGGCAGAAATGGGCATCTGCTAAAAAAGTAGAGGGACCCCCAAAACCAGAGAACACCATGGGGCAAGCTTGGGACAGAACAGCTCCAGGGCCTGCCCCTAGGCAGAGCACCACCATGAGGACCAAGGGAGGGAAGGGAAAATACAAACCAGGGGAAGCAACCACTGATGTTTCTGCAATTCATGCTGTTATCAGCTGGACCATGCAGAATGGTACCTGGCAGGAGGTGAGCCCCCCGCTCCTGTCACCTTCAGGAATCTGGGTTCAGGGTCCAGTGGTCTAGGTAGCAGGGAATGTGGGCCTGTGAAGGCCTCTGCCCTGAGCTCCATAACCCCAGGTGACCTTGAGGCAGGCAGGGTGGCATGGCATGCCCTTCCTCTGCTCACTCCCCTTTGTCCAGTGGTAGCCCAGGGGCATCTGACTCACCTCCTCTTTGCCCCACTTCCCCACAGTGAGATTTATTTTTAAGTCACCCCCAAAATCCCTCCAGCCTTCCTGATTCAGTCACCCTGTCCTCTGTGATTCTCTTGTGAAGGTCAACTCAGGGTCCCTGGAGGACTGCAGCCCATGCACTTCACTGGCTCATCTCACCCACCCCACCCTGTGGCTCTCCACTCTCCCCCACCAGGTGGCTGGAGGTCTTCCCACCAGGAGTCTAGAACAGGCTTATTTATGTAGAATAGAAAAATTATGTATTTCATCCCATTTTTTTTTCCTGGTCTTTGACAAAACAATTCTATTTGCATAAGACTAATAATTTCAGTGACCTCCTTAAAGGCCATTTTTCTCTTGATTCTGGCCCATACAGAGGCCATGCTCTGTTAGAGTGGGAAATTCATTTTTTCTTGGTCTCAGATTTATAGCTACAAGCAGAGCACCCCATGAAAATTCTTTCTAGTGGGTAGTCTGGGCTTAATATTCCCCATACTTACAAATTCCAAAGGAGACCTTCCAAACGTTGTGGTTCCTCTGTGCACCGCATATCCCTTCTCATTATCTGGACCACAGGTCAATTTCAAATTTCCCCATCCAAGCAAATGGCCTAAGGACAGAGAGCTCCAAGGTGCTCAAACAACAAGGAAACCAAAGAGGACCTGACCCGAGAGCCAAGTAAAATGAGAGCCTCCTGCTACCCAACTCTGAGGGCAAAGCTGCCAGGGAGTGGGAGAGAAGGGGATGTCCTGTCTCTGAGCCTCCACTTTGCCCCAGGATCACAGAGATCAGTGTGAGACCTGTGCTGTGCATCTAAGCAGGCTGCCACCAGGTCCCATGTGGGAGAAGGTGGATGTCATCTTAGCAAAAGAGTTTCTCTTGGACCCCACAGGAGTGGGTCCTGCCCTGGAAGAGGATGGTCTGGTGGCTGGTCCAGCAGAGCTGCCAGGGTGAGCGGCCAGCACAGATGTGCACCTAGACGCAGCCTTGCTCATGGTGGTGCTGGTGCCTAGAGGCGAACTTGGGCATTTCTGCTTGGGTGGGCCCTTGGGGGATGGCACTGAAAGGAGGGGCCTAGGTGGCTCCAAGATCATGGTTGCTGTTTGTCCTGTGTAACTTGGTCATCATGGAAATACTCTGGTGGCGGGGGCCACAGAGAGTCAGGCCCAAGCTTGCCTCATAGGTCTGTCTGGGGCTCGAGGGTCCCTCCTCCTAGAAAGGAGAGGCTCATTACCCACACACAGGCTGCTCCCAGGTTCTCTGCTCCCAGGTTCCACTGAGGACACTGCCAAGGGCATAGTCATGCAAGTTGGTCTTTCTGGGGTGGTGCTGGCCCCTGAGTTGAACTTGGGGATTTCTGCTTGGGTGGCCTTTTTGTCAAGCATTAAATGGAGGGGCACCGGTGAGTCCCTGCTTTTGTTTGCTGCTTTTCTTTTGTCCCTTGGTCACTGGAGGTGCTCTGGTTAGAGGTGCTGCAGGTTTTCATGCTCCAGGCTTGCTGTCTGGGCTTGGGGTCCCTCTTCTTTTGGAGCAGATGCTCAGTGCTCCAAAGGCCAGTATCACATCTGGAGGGAGGTCTGCAGTCCTACAAGCCAGTGATGCCACAGCATGGACTTTCAAGTGCAGGTGGCCTTTCTGGTGTTGGTGTTTGTCCCCTGCATTGATCTGAGGGGTTTCTGCTTGGGATGACTTTGGAGATGGCACTAAAATTAGAAGCACCCATAGCTAGGGTGTCATAGCAGGTCCAAAGCTGGACCCATGGTGCCCAAGTCCTGAAAAGACCCACAGGGGAGAGTAAGCCAGGGCAGTCCCTGCCAGAACCTGGACTCTCCAGCCTTTGAACCCAAAGGTGCCAGATGCCAGCCTTGCCTGCCTTGAGGGTAGTAGTTGTCAAGTGCTTCACAGTCATTTCCCAGGAGCATTGCTGGCACAGTCAGGCATTTCATTGAGATGAATCCAAACCAGGGGAGCAGGTTTTTGAGCAGTATTGGATGTGGGGATATATAGTGTGATTGGCTTTCTAGAAGGTAACCTCATCACCACGGTTCCTGATGGGCACTGCTGAAAATACAGAACCGTCTGGAGGACTGAAAATTTGATGAGTCATTCATTTATTTATTTTTATACCAGATATTGAACCTGGGGGTTCTTAACCACTAAGACACATCCTCAGACTTTTTTTAAAAAATATGTTTATTTAGAGACAGAGTCTAGCTAAGTTGCTTAAGACCTCTCTAATTTGCTGAGGCTGGTTTTGAACTCCATATTTTCCTGTCCCATCTTCCCCAGTGCTTGGACTATGGGAGTGTGCCTCCAAGCCCTGCTGGGCCTTTCATTTTGGCCAGATCTGAGCCTCTTAGTACTTTTGTTAGGAAATGGCCAGGAGGAGGGAGAGTGGATCTTAAATGGATGGTTTGTTATTGTAAAGGGCTGGGGATTATAGTTTGAATTAATCTGACAGTCTTCTTAATATTGTCCTGAGCATTTAATTTACCCATATTGACCCTATCTCTCCCCCTGCCCAATGCCACTGTGGATCACTGAGGGCTCTCTATGGTCCGAGTTCAGCCTCAACCCTTTTCTTGGTTACTTCTCATAATGACACACCCATGAACTGCATATCTTGACTGGTAACTAAAGCTTTCGTTGGTGGTGCTTTCAAATAGGAAACTATAAATTTGTTATCAAGTGACTTGTCTAGAAATCATTTTCTTCCAAATTGTTCCAAAGAGGTCAGACTGGAAGAGGACCTAGTCACTTGCCAGGCTGACCTTCTTCAGGTGTCCCAGCCCCTCAGTGATTTCCATCAGTTTCCCCTCTTTGTAAAATCATGCAATAGACTGTGTTTGGGGAAGCAGCAGGCTTAGGATTGAAGCAGGAGTTCATTTGAGGTTTTCTGAAGGAGGCTATGATAGGAGTCCTCAGTGCTTCCCCAGTGAGCTTGCCTTTTAATTGCAGGTCACCCTGGGAATGGGACAGCGATCAATAACTAATAGATATCAGTACTCAGATGAAACAGCTGATGTGCTGTGTTCACCAGCCTATTCTTTTTTTAAATATTGTTTTTTAGTTGTCAATGGACCTTTATTTTAATTATTTATATATGCGGTGCTGAAATTGAACCCAGTGCCTCACACATGCTACGCAAGCACTCTACCAAACCCCAGCCCCATCAGCCTATTCTTTAAGAAGAAAGGATGTTCATAACCTCTTAGTGTCAGGACAGCCAAAGGAGCACCTGTACTAGTCTCTGGGGAGTAGTAGCCTTCTAGGGCAGGCTCCCTGGCTGTGTTTTAATTAAGTGTCCTGGTACATGTGGACAAGGTGAAAGTCAACCTCAGTGTGAACTGGGAAGCGCAGAGCTGATGACCAAAGAGAGCTGTTCTTTGACACTGCATTTCCTTCATCTATTGTGTTATCATGAGGAAGATGTTTTTTTTTTCCTTGTGGAAACTGAGTTAATAGGTGTTAAATAAATATCTTAGTTGCTTCTGATGTGTCTGAGGAGCACTTTCAAGTGTTTAAAGAGCTGGTTTCTGTATATCATTGTATAGCCAATTGCAATTCTTATGAAATCTTCTCATAGGCTGTTTCTGGTTTTATTGGGATTTTTTTTTTCAGCTGCATTGTGAATTGGATGAAGGAGGACATTTTCCCTTCTTATAAATGGTTTTGTGGAATTTTGAGATTTGGGTTTTTATTTTAAAACATTTCATTTCCATTTGAATAAATTCACATTTGAAGGGAATAAATCAACCAGCCTTAAGAACATGACATCTTTCTGATGGATAGAAGCAATTCAAGGAAGAATAAGGCTGATGTCTTTTAGAAATGATATAGGAATATTTGTTTGGGGGTCAATAAATAACATGCTTAGAGTTTAATAAATATTTTGTTATGTCATGGTAGCTTCTACATTTTTGTATTCTAGTAGAATTTTATCTAGTTTTAATATTTGTTTTTGAGCAGACATCTTTGTCTTGAGAGATATCATTTAGTGTTACTTTTCAAAATTTGCAGCTGTGTAAATCCAGATGCTTGGCGAAGCTGCCGTGGTGTGAGGAAAGCCTGTCCTGTTAGGCCAGGAGCCTGTGAGGCACCATCAGCACATATGAAACCTGCTGTGTATTATAAGCAACAGGAAATAGCACAGAAGCTGCAAGTGCATTTAGGTCATTTGGAAGTTGAATTCTTGTCATATCTTTACTTTGCTTGACATATCTTCTCCCCTTTAGTTCTTTCTTATAGTAATTCAAAGCTGATGACTTACTGTTATTTTCAGGAGAGCATATACAATTAAAATATTTTTAAATTCAGTATCAGTTCAAAGAACTTAGCATCACCTGCCTCTCACCTTTGGTGAGAACTTAATGAGAAGCCACTTAGCTCTGTGTGCACAAGGACAATGGTCCTGAGTCTCCTGGGATGGCTAGCTAAATCTGGAAGTTCCTTAGGAGATGGAAAGACATCAGCTCCTCGTGTTCCATTCAAAGTGAGCACAGGGCGCTCAGTGAACATGCATTAGGTTAGTGAGAGTCCCCTGCAGGGATTGGTCTCCTATTCCCTTTCCAGACCTCAAAGCTGAATTGTCTGTCCTTCTCTCTGCTCCAGTAGCCTCAGCTATTGAGTACTATTGCCTCTGAGATGCGTCTTGTTCATACTACTGGGATCTTGCCTCCCAAGTTTAGTTGGAAGAATAGGAGGAAACTGTTCCTTTAAACTGCACACAAAACAAAAGGAAGTGGCTTTGCCTTTCCCTAAAGACATGGAGAAAGAGAAGTCCATTCCCGTGATCGTGGCCATGCTATGGAACAAATTCTTGGCTACTCCACACCATCCTTGCTTATATGTTTTGTGCATCAGTGAATTTTTCAGCCCCAGCATTTTCACCTATGGGAGACGTGTAGAAACGGAGGCACAGAGATGCCAGCTCCTTGCCATTTCATGGGGTCCTTGGGTCTCTGCCTGGTGCCCCGCCAACTTTCCCCACAAACCTCTGGAATTTCAGCAGGGCCCTCTGCTGTGGGCCTGTGGAGCCAGACTAAGTTAGACTTCCCGTGACTCAAACTTGGAAGTGATACCCCATGAGGCTTGTTGATTTCTGATTCTTAGAAGCCAGATTCTGATCTGGATCCCCTGAGAGAGGAGGGAGTTGCAGGCTTTGGGCACAGGATGCTGTGGTGTTTGAAATCCCCTGTAGTGTACCCCATTATACGATCAGAAGAGACATTGGGGCAATTTGATTTCTCACAGGAATTAGAATTCTAATGGCAAAGGGGAGGCTATCTCTGAAAATAACCCTCCAGTGGTGCAGAGTGGGACCATGGCCAAGAGAGGAGCTGACTTTCCCTCTGTCACTGTGGGACTCAGGTCATGGTAAAGTTTCATGACATCCTTTGTCCCTTACCTTCCTATGTCATGTACTTTGTATGTTTGTGCGTTAGAGATGCATGACACCTCTAAAGCCGATGTTAGAATGACCCCTGGGGAACATGTTGAGAAGCTATGGGGGCCCTGCAAGGCACAATGACTTCCTCAGGGCCACACACATACCCACAAGAAGGGGAAGGGTCTCAACCAAGCTCTGTCTCCCCAAACCAAGGGAGCGGGCTACACCTGGGCCTGTCTGAGGGCCTAATCCAGGGTGTGTTGGTGTAACTGGGTCCACTTGTGCCTATGTCATGGGAAGACTGCAGCCCAGTGAGCCATTGGAACCATCTTGTGTGAGAAAGGGACTCAGGAAAGGACTTCCTGAGACAGTGACCTCACTTCCTTGGCCATGCAACTCCCAGAACTTGGAACCCTGGTAGCTAGGCACCCACAGTCCACAAACAGTCCCAGTCTGCTCACAGGTGTTGAGACAGCAAGCCCAGAGCCATGAGTTCTTGTTGTCTACAGATCTGTGGGTGCTTAAGCCTCAGGGCTTTTCCTGAGTGTGGAGGTGCTGGGTCAGCACTGTGTCCCAACGACTCTGGCAATGTTTCCCAAGGAGACCAGAAGTGAGACAGGACAGGGCACCACAGGTGTCCATAGTTTAACCCACATTCAGATTCCCCTTTCAATAGATCTCACCAGGCTTATGTGTGTGTGTGTGTGTGTGTGTGTGTGTGTGTGTGTGTGTGTGTGTGTGTTTGTGTGTGTGTGTGATGTCTCCTGAGAATATGGAGGGAAAATATCTTGTTTTGACTGTATGGCAGTGATTCCTTTTGCAAATGGCTACCTGTTGAACTGTCCCTCGTTGATTGACCATCCTAGGGAGAAGATGACCAAGGTTCATCAGTGGATGTGTCCTGTCTCATGGAAACCCTCACAGCACTTCTCTGGGAGCTCGAGGATGGCCTGGTGCCTGCCCTGCCGCAGGGGAACACCCCCTATGTCCATGGGGTTTTGTATTTGTACTAAGATTTGGCCAGTACCCAGAAGGCTCTGGAGCTGCTGTGTAAAAGGTGTGTATCACCTCCAAGCCCTGGCCCATGGCCATCTCCTGGCCTGGTGTTGGGAAGGCCGGGCATCACTCTGAACCTCCCTCAGCTCTGTGGAAAGTAGGGTTTTTCAGAGGAGAACACTGCCTGGGTGTTTAGAAATCCAAGTAGGATGATCCCGAGGAGGGTTTGCCTCAGAGTGGTCCTGGGACACAGGCTGGCGATGGCTCTGGCCTTCCCCTGGGGGCCTGTCCCCTCCCTGTGAGGAAGTTCTCTGCCTCAGACCTCACTCTTCTGAGGCCTCAGGAAAAACAGTTTCCACATTTGGGAAGGAGTCTGTGGGTTGCATCTGGGAGGGTTCCCACCTGCCTGTAGACAGAACAGGGACCCCTGGGGTCAACGGAGAGGGTCCTGGCCCTGAGGTAGCTAGGCAGCAGGTGGTTGGGTTCATTCATGGCTCAAATATATATGAAGTACCTACCTTTGGCAGGCACTTGGCCTATCGTTTAGGAATCAGGGCATACAAACTCTCCCAGGCCTCCTGAGATCCCGTTATTGTCAGGAAGTTAGTCAAGTCCACCAGACATCTCGACAGATGAGGGACACAGGATATTAGAGGTCACAGCCTCCTGGTCTTCTCTAGGTATGGAAGCATCCAGGCAGATGTTGAGGAGAGGAGTACCTTCAAGACAAGAAGTGAGTGGTCTTTGGGCCAAGAGGGAGGGCTCCTGTCTCAAGAGTGGTAACTCGGGGGGCTGTTGTCGAGGATGGCTGGGCAGACCTCAGGGTCTACCCTGTTGTTTCCCAGCAGAGGACAGAGGTCTGGGGCTTACTCTGTAGAAAGAACAAAGCAAGCTGTGGTGGGATTCTGGGTACCCAAGGAAGAGAGGTGTGGCTGAAGCCTCAGAGCCAGGCCCTGTGAGGATCCCTGTCCAGCACAGCCAATCCCAGCCCCATTGCCCATGCTTTTTTGTATAGAGACTGGACAGCAAGTGAAGGGGAGAATCCTAACCACACATGTGCCTCACAGTTTTGCCCCCTTTGCTCTGCTGCTTGTGACCTGCTTGGACACTCTCTGGGAAGACCCCCATGCAGGGGGCCTTGGGAGGTTCCAGCTGAAGGAGAGGCCCTTTACAACATTATCTTCCAGTTGGTACAGGTGGTGACCCAAGCTGCCATCCCATTCTTTCAAAGTCAGCCACCTTCCCGGGCAGCTACATAAAATTCACACACACACACCCACAAATGCCAGAGGCAGGGGGCCAAGAAACGATTAGACCAGAAGCCTCCACTTCTCCTAGAATGTTTTCTCGCTGCCCTAGTTCTAATGTCCTTGAGGGACCTCCCACATGTGAGCACCTGCACATGGTGCCAGATGCCCCACCACCTCGATCCTCCTCCTCCCACTAAAACTGTCTATTTTAGTTTTTGTGATGGTGATTTTTTTTTAAATGTCTGGGATGGCATTGTAAGTATTTTAGTAACAAACATTTATGTTGACACAATAGTGCTCCATCCATTCACCAGGCTGTGCCACCCCCAGCAATGGGTAGCTGAAGATGGAGCCCCCTTAGAGCACATGAGTCCTGTGGGGAGGACACACACAGGCCATCTTAGAGGAGGTGAGATAGAGTCCCCTGTGCATGGAGCAGAGATGACTGCCTAAAGGGTGGTGAGGATTTCAGGGCATTTTTTCCCCTACTGTGTTCTGTGACGTTAACTAGGTTAGACATCATGTGACACTACAAACCCTGTTCATATAAGACAGCAAACTTAATATGTGTCTTCTTATGGCTCCACAGATCATGTCTCACCTTCTTCTTATTCCCTAAGAAACAATATTGAAGTTAGACCAGATCATAACTCTGTAATGGACTGAACAGTTGAAATAAAAGGAAGAGTCCAAATAGAAAGCTGTGCCTTGGGCTGAGCTCTAGCTCAGTGGCAGAGTGCTTGCCTAGAATGTATGAGGCACTGAGTTCAATCCCTAGAACTACAAAAAAAAAAAAAAAAAAAAAAAAAAAACTAAGAAAGGCATGCTGTTGATCTAAAACTATTTAAAAAAGAAAGAAAGAAAGAAAAGAAAAAAAAAAAAGCTGTGCCTCTTGAATAGTTAGTCCCAATGAGAATGCAAGGGAAATGTTCATAAAGAAAATGAAAGTGCTGCTCCAGGGCATATGGGAATGTTAAGAAACCAAACAGCTGATAGGGAGGGATAAAGTTTTCATAGTCTGGAGAACAGATGAAAGGAGCCACGTTCCCTTAAGCCAAAACCGCATCCAGATAAGGCCACAACATTAGATTTTTCTGATGCCAAGAGAAGGGAGAAAGCTCCAGAAGAAGTCTGAAGGTGCCAGAATTTGGTTCATGATGTTCGAGGCAAGAGGCCCATCTCCATATAAGACAAGTGCAAGGTGAAGCAGCAAGTGCTGATGAAGAAGCTACAGCAAGTCATGAAGAAGATGTTGCTAAGCTATCTGAGGAAGACGTGATATGGTTGAGTTTCTCCGTGTCGCCCAAAAGCTCATGGGTGAGACAATGCAAGAAGGTTTAGAGGGGAAAAGATCCTGTTAGGAGAGCTAAAGCCAATGAGAGAATTAATCCCCTGGCAGGATGAACAGGGGGCACAGATAAAATGGGGTGCCCACACCCTCCCCAAGCCTGGAGGTGTAGGAGGATGCACCTGTGGAGGAGTCCAGGTGCAGGGTGGAAGCCAACAGCAGCCATCCTCAACGTTCCACATTAGGGTTCCACATGGGAGGTTCCCAGGAACCAGCGGCATCCATCTGCGGGCAGGGCGTTGGTCATGGAGCCCAGGCGCCCTGAGGCACTTTGTGGAGTCCAGTTGAATCGGTGGCTGCAGGGAAAGTGGCGTCCAAATAGGAGCATCCTCATCCAGGGGCGATGGTGGGATTCTGCTTCCAGTGCAGTGGAGGTGTGGGCAGCATATCTGGTGGCCAGGTCGGGACTCCAGTGGCCACAGTGTGGAGCCCTGGCTGTGGCGACGGCGACAGCGTAGGGTAGTGGGCCTCAGAGTCAGAGGGTGACAGAGGCTGGGATGCCCTGTGCTGTGGCTGTCCCAGGCCCCTCGTCTTGCTCCTGGCAGGGCCTGTCTGCTCAGGATGTAGGACGCGGCAGGCGGCGGTACCCACACAGCCTCTGAGGGCCTTATGGTGCCCACGCAGGCGGCGCCTGGCACCCGCCCTGAGCCCACCGGGCGGCTGCTCGCCCCACCCCGGGTTCGCCCTGCCCCTCCCTGGGTTGCGGCCTCTGCGGGGGAGTAGGCCCGCTGCCAGCGGGGGCAGCCTTTGCAGAGGACACCCACCCTCCCCAGCCACATCTCCCCTGGGCTGTGGCCACTGAGAGCAGAGGCAGTGGGGGGTGGGGCCACAAATCCTCCCCCTCAAAGCGCATCCCTGGGGCGGGACAAGGGTGGAGGGCAGAGATGGCAGAGGGAACCCCAAGACGTGCCGTCCTTGGTCTTGGTCTTCTGCCACCCTAAGACACAGAAATGTACTTTAAAAAATTAATTAGCTCTAATTAGTTGTACATAACAGCAGAATTCACTTTGGTTCATTGTACAGAAATGGAGCACAGCTTTTCATCTCTCTGGTAGAACACGAGGTAGAGCTGCACCATATGTGCAGTCCTGCATGTACCTAGGGAAATGATATCCGTCTCATTCCACCCTCTTTCCTACCCCATTCCTGTCCCTCCTATCCTTCCCCTTCGCCCCAAGTTCCTCCATTCTTCCCTTGACCCCCTCCATTATGGATCAGCATCCACTTATCAGGGAGAACATTCAGCCTCTTGTTTGGGGGGATTAGCTTATTTCACTTACATAATATTCTCCAATTCCATCCACTCACCTGCAAGTGTCATAATTTTATTCTCCTTTAAAGCTAAGATTCCATTGTGTACATATACCACATTTTTTTTTATCGATTTAGCTCTTGAAGGACTTCTAGGTTGTTCTACAGTTTACCTACTGTGACTTGAGCTGCTATAAACATTGATGTGGCTGCATCACTCTAGTATGCTGATTTTAAGTCTTTTGGGTATAGACTGAGGAGTGGAATTGCTGGGTCAAATGGAGGTTCCATTGCACGTTTTTTGAGGAAGCTCCATACCGCTTTCCAGAGTGGTTGCGCCAATTTGCAATGCCTCTAGCAATGTATGAGTATACCTTTTCCCCCCACATCCTCACCAACACTTATTGTTGCTTGTATTCTTGTTAACTGCCATTCTGGCTGGAGTAAGATGGTCTTAGAGGAGTTTTGATTTGCATTTCTCTAATTTCTGGTGAAGTTGAACATATTTTCATATATTTGTTGATCAACTGTGTATCTTCTTCAGTGAAGTGTCTGTTCATTTCCTTAGCCCATTTATTGATTGGGTTCTTTATTCTTTGGGTGTTGAAGTTTTTGAGTTTTTTTATATATCCTGGAAATTAGTGTTTTATCTAATGTGCATGTAGTAAAGATGTTCTCCCACTCTGTGAGCTCTCTCTCTTCATATTATTGTTTCCTTTGCTGAGAAGAAGCTTTTAAGTTTGAATCCAAACCATTATTAATTCTTTATTTTTTTTCTTGCTCTTTACCAGTCTTGTTAAGAAAGCCAAGATCCAATCCAACATGAAGATTTGGGCCTGCTTTTTCTTCTATTAAGTACAGGGTCTCTGGTCTAATTCCTAGGTCCTTGATCTACTTTGAGTTTTGTGCAAGGTGAGAGGTCGTGGTCTAATTTCAGTCTGCTACCTATGGATTTACAGTTTCCCCAGCACCATTTGTTGAAGAGGCTATCGTTTAGCTAATGTATGTTTTCGGCACCTTTGTCAAGAAGGAGATAACTACATTTATGTGGGTTTTTCTCTGCATCTTCAATTTTGTACCATTGGTCTACATGTCTGTTTTGGTGCCAATACCATGCCGTTTTTGTTACCACAGATCTGTAGTATAGTTTAAGGTTTGCTATTGTGATGTCTCCTACTTCACTCTTCTGGCTAAGGATTGCTTTGTCAATAAGGATTTCTCTGTGTCTATTTTTCCAAATGAATTTCATGATTACTTTTTCTATTTCTATGAGGAATGTTATTGGGATTTTAATTGGAATTGCATTAAATCTGTATAAGGCTTTTGGTAGTGTGGCCATTTTGACAATATTTATTCCATGAGGGAGGAATTGGAAATCAGGTACCTGCTCAAAAGGCGACCAACTGATCCAATAGCCACGCCCACCCAAAATGGTGAGGAATGCTTTCCAAGATGTAGTTGGTGTGCTTCCAGAGCCTGGGTGTCTGGTGATGTCAGGGGCCTTGTGCTGTGGGGAGGTAGCATGAGTGACCTGCATGGGAGGGGAGCGGAGTCTCAGCCGTCTGCAGATGTGTTGGTAGGTGGTTCTGCTAAGGCTCTGGCCGTGTATTAAGTGAACTGGAACTTTGGCTTTGGGTCATGCTCGGACACTGAGGCTCGGAGCCCTGCGCGGGGTCACAGCGCTGGTCATTTCTGTAGAGAGAAGCTGTACAGGGGCCTCTAACACTCTCAGAGATGCAGAATTCCTACTAGGAGAGATCTGGATCACAGAGCAACACAGATGCTGCTTCCCTCTGGTCCGCCATCTTGAAACTCTCTTCAATTTCTTTAGTTTTCATTGTATAGGTCTTTCATCTCTTTTGTTAAATTTATCCCCAAATATTTCATTTTTGAGGCTATTGTGAATGGGATAGTTTTCCTAATTTCTCTTTCAGAGGGTTCATCACTAATATATAGAAATGCATTTGATTTATGGATATTGATTTCATATCCTGTGACATGGCTGAATTTGTTAATATTAGAAGTTTTCTGGTGGAGTTTTTTTGCATCCTCTCTGTGTAGAATCACGTCATCAGCAAATAGGGATAGTTTGAGTTTTTCTTCCCCTATTCCTATCCCTTTAATTTCTTTCATCTACAGCTCTGTCGTGCAGTCTAAGCTGCAATGGAGTTTAGACAGCAGTATAGTTTAAACTCTGGCTAGAGTTTCAGGGACTATGTAGAGTAGAAGGTGAGAGAGGGCATCCTTGTCCTGTTCCAGTTCTGAGAGGAAACGCTTCCAATCAGAAATGCACTTTGAGGATGAAGAGGTCCTAGTTCCTCTGCTCTCTCCCCCCACAGCCCGGGTGGGATGTCTCTTGGGAAGGTGGGGGGTCCTCTCCCAAGGCTGCCCCACCTGGCAGATGGCCTAGTTCCCCTGCAGAGGCCACATCGGGGATGGGGCGAGCAGCCACCCAGCAGGCTCATGGCCAGTGCCAGGCGAGGCAGGTGTGAGCAGCCTAAGGTCCTCAGTAGCTGCCTGAGTATTGCCACCTCCCACCTGCTGCTTCCTGAACAGGCCGCTCAGCCTGGACCAAGACCCAGGGCCTGGAGCAGCCACTGCAGAGGCCATTCCAGCCTCTCGTCGCCCTTCCACTCTGAGGCTCACTGCCCTGCGCCCTCGCTGCCGCCCCAGCCTGGAGCTCTTCACTGTAGCCCCCGGACTCCCCACATGGTCGCCAGATGCCACTGCAGCAGGATTCCTGATACCCCAGCAAGATGAAGATGCTCACCACAGGACGCCTCTGGGTCCTCAGCCCCGATTCCGGACTCTACTGGTGCCTCTGCCACAGTCCAGCAACCAAACTCTCAAACCCCAGCTGGACTGTGATGGTGCCCACCAAGGGCCCAACGTCAATGCCCTTCACCCCCCCGCCATGATGCCTGACTCCAGTGCCCCATGCCGGCTCCCGGATGAAGCGGCATGTTGCTTCTGCCACCACCAGACTCCATCATGGATGCAAGACAGCAATACTCAGCACTGGATGCCCACTTCACCCACTGCAGCCAGACTCCTGTGGCACTGCAGGACAGAAATGATCACGGCAACATCCCTCTGTTGTTACCACAACTGCTTCTGGACTCTTCTGCTGACACCGCCACTGTGAGTATGCAGCAAGGCATCTCCCAAACTGCAGCTGGATGCCAACACCTCAGCTGTTGCCACCCCCACGCCAACTCTCAACTCTGGACCTCCCTCGCCTGATGCCCTATGCCTGAAGCAGCTACACGTTGTTGCTGTTGCCACCAGATGCTACCACTCCATGATGCCTCTTCAGCGACTCCATCCCAAAGATGCTGCTGTGCTGCCCAAGACCACAGAAGCTGGGAAGTTGGGCAGTCTCCATCCCAGTTACCTCATCAGTGCCCACCGCTTGCCGCCTGCCTTTCCTCCCCCAGGACCACCCACCAGTCCTTCTGGCCCCTTGAGCAGGAGTTGTGCTAACTCAGGGAACTCATCCAAGGAAAACAAGTGAGTACTTTAAACAAAGGTTGCAGTCCTCAGAGCAGGCAGTGGGCGGGGCTAGGTGGGTCCAGCCTGCTGGTGGGGGGCAGGGGTGGAGCTACTGGCCTCCTCTGGACCTTGACCCTGTGGGGCAAGCTGGAGAGGGATCTCTGGCTGCTATCACCCTCACACTCCTCTCTGAAGGGGACTCTGGATTCCAGAGAAAGCCATCTGGTCTCTTGGGCTCTGGGCAGTGGTATGAGCCAGACTGGACAGACTCCACCCACCTGGACTTGGGGAAAAGCCCCCTCTTGGGAAAATACCCTCCTAGATCTACCAAACTTAGCCTGACATTGGCTTCTTCCATGAGATTATCAAGAAAGGAAAAATAAGTTACCTAGTTTTGTCTTGCAAAGGGTAGTGTGGGGAGAGGCAAAGGCATCAGAGTTGGTAGAGCTGAATTCACATCCCTTTTAACTGGGTGACCTTGTCCAGGGTCCAGAACTAGGTACAACCTTGGTTTTGCATCTGGTAAAACAAAGATGGTGAGGATAATAAGCTATCACCATCTGTCATAGCTGGAGACCTAATGCGTGGTTCATAAATCTGACTATTCCAATAACTTAAGGAAATGACAAAGAAGGCACACAACCACACAGAAGTACCTTTTCAATAATCTGGGAGTGGAAAGACATAGAGCCACTGAAATTCTTTATTCTTACATAGGAGACACACAAGGGGAGTTTCCATAGAACATTTTATCCCAAAAAGGGCAAAGGGGTCGGAATACAAGGGAACAGATGAGTGTAACTCAACCCCAGTGGGTGATGCCTACACCTGGAGCCATGCCTTGCTATCTGAGCTGGGGTGACGCCCACATTACTGCAACCTGGCACTGCCCTGCCAGACTGAATGCAATAATTGTTCAGAACCCGGTGCATCGGGACTTAAAGGCATCCACATCCAAGGCAGCTCCCAACAATAAGCCATGGGCAAATCAAGTTGTTCTGCACTACCTCACCTTGGGAGCCAGGTGAATATATTTCCATGCAGAAATATATTCTCAGACTAAAGATGACACACCTAGAAGTGCACCTTTGGATGACAACTGACCTGTGAGGTAGGGAGTTGAAATTTACATCATGTTTTTAGATGAAATAATAATATATGGAAGATCATAAACCAAAGCATGAAATGTTGGGTCCGGCTCATGGATTTAAAAGCTGTTATCAAATTTGTTTAAAGTTACATTGAGATAAATCTATGTAGTTCAAACCTTCCAGGATATCCCCCACCTCTGCTGCATACACAGGGAGCAGAGTCCACAATTTTTTTACTCCTCTTTACAGTATCACCAAAGGTATGTGTGTGTGTGTGTGTGTGTGTGTGTGTGTGTGTGTGTACACACACACACACACACACACACACACATATATACTTGCACACATATACGTAGTGTATTATGTAATATTTTGTTCTTTTTGGTTTGTTTTTAGACTGTCTGAAATAGAATCTCATATACATTCTTTTGCTCCCCTTCAGCTGACCATCAGGAAGAAGGAAACACCAGAGAAGCTTGAGGATCAGAAGGACACCAGCCCTGCTCTGGTAACTCTGGAAGCTGGCTAGCCTGCACACACCAAAGCTTGAGGAAACAGCAGCCCTGCTTTAGCCTCTTAAGGGCTGGCTGATCAATGCAAGGAGGAAAATAAACTAAGCAACAGGACAAATGGACTGTTTCATCCTGTAAGAGGGCTCTCATACTGTGGTGCATTGCCACCCCTTCCTTCTGTCATATACACAGTCCTCTCCTTGGTCTTTCCTACAGGACTGACAACAACCAGGCACACAGCTAACCCATAATGGGGGGCGGGGCAAGGAAAGATTGCAGGGACTTTGGATTGGGCAGAGGGGAGTGTGGGAGGGGAGGGGATATGGGAGTGGGAAGGATGGTGAAATGAGGTGGATTCTATTAATCTATGTACATGTATGATGGCAGGAATGGGGTGACTGTGCATTGTGTCTAACCAGAGAAATGAAAAGTTGCCTCCATTTGTGTTTAATAGTCAAAATGCATTCTGCTGTTATATATAACTAATTGAAAAAAATTCATAAAGGACTAAGGCTTAAAAGGAAGTTTAGACGCTTTAATGGTCATAAAAATATGTACACTTCTCTTATATAAAATTTAAACTTATTAATTAAATTATTAAAAAAAACCAGCTAGCACATGTACTAGTTCAAACCTGAATGGGCATTAAGGCTTGGGAACCAAGTTTACTATTTGGAGGATGGTTTTTCTATTCTTGGTGGATTCAAAAGTTTAATTGACATAGTATGGATTATGCTATTGTTTATTGCTTTCATGTTTGTCTCCCCTTTACAATGAAACTATTGGGTCAACTATAGAAGCAGCTGTTAGAGAGGAGAGAGAGAGAGAGAGAGAGAGGCGGGGGAGGGAAACACAAAGGGAGAAATTAAGATTATGGCATTATATAAAATTTTAAGATGATGTTTTTTGATTTAAAGGGTTAAATAATGAGCATTAAAGGGTTAAATAATGAGCATCAGAGGGGTAACGATGTATCACAAATACTCCAAATGATGTAGTGTCCAAAAGATCCCCACCTTAGTTGTAATATATAAGCCTTTCTCCTAGTAAACAAGAATTTTTTAAGTCAACAGGATTTCTAGAGAGCTCATTGTGGTTTAGCTCCTCTTTATTGTAAAGGTCATTTTTCTCTTTCTTGTAAAAGTTAGGTCTGCAGGGCTGGGGTTGGGGCTCAGTGGTAGAACACTTACCTAGCAGGTGTGAGGCACTGGGTTTGATTCTTACACCACATAAAAATAAAATAAGGTATTGTGCCCATCTACAACTAAAAAAAAAAGTTATGTCAGCAATCATACTTGTTGATGTACAAAAGTTACTCTTTCTCTTTTCTTAGTAAAATCTTGTGAAACCTCTGTCCAATCTAAGAACATGGAAGAAAAAGTAACTATTATGTTAACCATTGTATTGTATAACCACTCACTGAATAGAAATCCCAGAGAACTTCCATAGCTGGAGTCCAGGGATTTTTTGGCATTAGCCCCTCTGGGATTACACCAGCTTAAATAAACCTTGTTCCTGCACATTTCTCAAGTGTCCTCCTCTGTCCTACATCAATACCTGCTTGAAAAGCTAGAATGTCCCCATTCTTGAAGGACACTCAGAGACAGTCTCTCTGACTCTGCCACAGTATGAATTCTATCCAAAAATATTAATCACAAAAACTAAAGGGAGATTACACTATAGTGACCTCCTGGGGGGCGGAGATTCAGTGTTGCATGATGAAACTTGTATACATATATTGAATTGCTATGATATACCCTGTGAAGATATAGAAATGATACATCTAAATAAACATGCTTTGCGAGAAATTGAATGTCATGTTTGCATTTGGGGTTGTTTCTAATATTATGCTGTCATAATATTTAATGATGTGATTACATTTTTTTAAATCTGAAAAAAAAATCAGAATTTTGTACAGTAACATTGTTAGTAAAGGGGATATTTTGGTGGTTAGAATTTATGCTTTCCTGTTGTTAAAGCTAACATATTGAACTAAAGCTTTGCAGCAGACACCAACTCCATTAGAACCTCAGTCTGGTGAAGCCACAGCCTGGTGCCTGACCAGGGAAGTGCCCATGTGTGCCTGGTTCTTTGCCACCCAGTAGATAGGAGCCCTGACCCAGGGGGGTGGGACCTGCATTCCTGTCCCCTTACTTTCTCATGTTGGTGCACCTTGACTGCTGTGCTCTGCTTTAATCTCTCATCTGTGAGAGTATTTGCCCAATGTGCCATGGGGCTGTTGAAGATCAGTGATGAAATTTATGAAGTTTAACGAAGTCTGGCTGGTCTATAGCTGAGCAGTGGGGCACCCTGCCAAAGCTGCCGATGTGACTGCCCTCTACCTGCTTTCCTGTGTGGTCCCTATGGAAGGCACGGGCAATCCTGTTCATCTTCCATGCAGCCTGCCAGTTTCAAAGGGTGGGAGGTATTAAGCAGCAGTGAGTAGTGAGAAATGAAATGCAAACCAATATCAGGGCAAGGTCATGGGTTGTCCTTAAGTTACTTTTAAGGTTTTCTTTAAATTAATTTTAGGGCAAGTGGGTACTCACATAATGCAGGAAAACAACAAGTATACAAATAAAGAGAACAAAAGGAGCCAAATAAGAATAACTCTTGACAGGGTCAGTCGAGGTCATTGAAAAGCTAGAATTGATGGCCACAGGTGTCCCAATTCTCACATTAACATAGGATCGACTTGTAAATAACACTCCCCTCCCTAGGTGGACACCATGACAGTTCTGCAAAGGACCAACTAGGGCTCAAAACTCTACCCTCTGACATGAAGGAGTTGAACCCTGATTGGCAAAGAGTGCTGAAGGTGGCAGCCCTAAAACACCAATCCATTTGGAGACAGCACTGTTCCATTTGTGGTTCTCGGCTGGGAGAGGACCCACTCTCTCAGGAGTGCTCTTTGTTTGAGCCTTACTCTACTTTTACTTATAATGAAGCTCTACTGCATGGCTTTTTGAGTCTGTAATTTTTCTTTCTTTGGAACACAAGCACTGAGGTTTGGAGCTTCCACTCTCCACTCTCCTGGAGTCCCTGGTCAACCCTAGCGACCTGCATCTTGGTGCACCATTGCAGTAAGAAGAGTCTCTTATTTGGAGCTAAAGTGTAATGGCAATAAACAAGGCATCCTATGAGTCCATGAGTGGTGATAGTAGCAGAAGCTTTATGAATAGGGAAAGAACATTTACATTTGGAATGCGTATTTACTCCTGTGGACCACCATGTTTCTGCTAGTGTTTGTGAGCAACACTGCTATCTCCAGGACTCTGTGTCAGCTTGTTATCAGCAGGAGGGACATGCACCAGTGGAGTAGCTAGGTCAATCCAGGTAGGAAGGAGCCCCTGTTCTGCCCAGGCATACACTCCCTTTCAGAAATGTGGGGTGATAACAGGATTCCAGAATGTGGGTCCCCAGTTCTAGACCATACTTCCAATGGGAACTTAAAAATCTCTTCACACAGAAATCATTAGGCTCAAATGGTTTCACCAGCAAGTTTTATCAAACGTCTAAGGAGCAAATTCCATTCTTACCTAAAATTCCCCAGGGTACTGAAAAAGGACATTCCTTATTTCACATGAACATTAAGCCAGTCTAATAAACATGGGTGCAAAATTCTTCACTAAACATTATCAAATCAAGTGCAGTGTAGCAAATGTGTTTTTTATCATTTGTCCCAGTAATGCTATACATAATTCTATCAAGGGGGAGGGGGGAACATACATACATACATTTATCCTAGAATGAAAGGTTTAATATGTGAAAATCAATGTGATTCCCCACCTCAATAGAGTAAAGGAAGAACATGGTATGATTTTCTCACTAGAGGCAGAAAAGCACTTCATGCTAAGTGACATGCAGGGCATTAGAATAAAGAGCTACTTCCCTTTTCTGTTCCAGAGCAGTTTCAAAAGTGCTAACCACTCTTTTGTAAGGCTGGTGGATATTTTAGGGATGCAGGTTGGGCAGTATGAAGGGTTCATTCTTACAAATCCATACTAAATCAATGTCACTTTGACATGTGTTTAAATCTGTTCACATAACTTGGAGGGAATCTGGTGATGTAACAAAATGTAGAAAAAAGAAATGCTCCTGAGGGCTCAGGTTGGCCTCAGGAGGAGAGTGGAAAGGAGACGGGGAGCTAGTCCTGGGCAGGCATCGGCATCCACATTTTGAACTGCTACAGCCCATCAGTCCCCCTGACTATCTTCAGCCTTGGCCTTTGGACAGAGCCAGCCCCGCAGCATGGGCAGGTGGGCAGGTGGGCAGGGCACTGAGGACAGGAGAATCTTCTCGAAGAAGAGGAACTTAGTCATAGGTCTCCATGGACAGGAGCAAGGCAGAGAAGAACCAAGACAGTTTCTTCTCCAAATGCAAATCCCAGCAGCCTCTTCCTCTCAGGCTTCTCAGACCAGATCTTCATTGGAATCCTCTCTGGCTGAATCCATGGGATCCCACAGACTTCATCTGCGGCAGGCTGCAAGCTGGGCGGAGGCATAAATCTGAGCTCCAGGACAAACATTGGTACTCATTCCTGGGCAGGGATGGCAGTGTCCCCTCTGTCACCCAAGGAAGGACTATGGTCCCCGTGGGGCCACAAGGTCCAGACAGGAGTGGGGCCTCTGTAAGCTCTTTGCACATCGACTTTGCTCAATTTATCTTAACCCTGAATTAAAGAATATATTTCACTCCTTAAAAAAGGGAAATGCTCTTCTATGTCCCTGAAGAGGAGCAGGGAGGCTGTGGTATTTGGTCCAGCGAGACTGTTGGCTTCATGGGACCTGAGCTACACAGAATCCTGCCCCGGGTTTCACTGGGGCCATAGGATGGAAGTGAAGGCGTCTAAGGCCAGAAGAAACCCTCACATATATTTCCTAAGTAACAGAGTGTGTAAGTTGTTTTTCCAGAATCCACTTAAAGAAAATTTATAACCAGCTTTTCAAAATTGGACCTATGCAGAAAACCAGCTCCAGCAGCCAGTGACCTTTGGGAGGTTTAAAGCGTAACCTCCCTGCCACCCCCAGAACTTGATAACTACCCGGAAAAGAAATATACAACCTGTGAAGGGGCAGGATGACCAGCTAGGCCTGTGCCCTAAACTCTAACATTTCCCCTTCTCGCCACCCAGCCAACAAACACCTTCTCCCTTTCTATAAATCCCACTAATCCCAACTGATCCCAGAGGCAGATCTGAACTTACTGCTCTGACTTCTTGCTGGCTGACCAACCTCACAATAAGCCTCATTCTTTTTGCAAATACCGATGCCATAGTATAGGCCTCTATGTGCCTCTGTAGCGAGCCTTGGGGCTGGCATCATTAGGAAAACCCTCCAGTGCCCCAGGGATGAGATTGCCTCTCTGCTCCCAAGATTCCAACACGTGGTGTGTGGGGACAAAGGAGATTAAGTGCTCAGGAAAGGGTCCCAGCTCCTTGTCCCTCCTCAAAGCACTAGCTTCTGCCCATCCACCAGGGTCTGGTCAGGTTCTGAATTTGACAGACACTGGGAGAATGGGAGGAGGGGAAAAGCCCTTCCATCAGTTCTGTGGCTTCCAGAGCTTTCCTCTCCAGCCCAGGAATCTGTATGTGCCATGGTAGCTTCCACTGACACTCTGGGCTGTGAAAGCCTTGGGCACACTGGGACAGAGAGGACTAGGATGCTCGGCAAGAGGGTGGGGGCAGATATCCTACCTGCATGGGTCAGAATCAGTCAAAAGGAACCAGGATCCAGACCTAGGCATTTTGAGGTGATGCCAAGGCAGGCGCTGATCAAAATTCTGCTTAGGGAAGTCCTGAGGCTAGGGGTTGTTCTGTCAGGACTTGTGTTCTGAGACCCCATGGGTTCCTTGTAGCTGTGGGCTCTTGGATTCCTGCAGGAGCACTAGACACTGTGATGTGTAGTCTAATTTTAGGAGCCAGAGAAGACAACTGAATTCAATTTCTGGGTGCATAGGTGCAGCCTAAATCCTTTCCCAGACCTCATAGTACTCTGAGTACATAGGACCGACTGTGGACATGGCTCCAAGGGTCTGCGTGAGGACATGGAATTGTCACTCCAAGTACAAGAAAGCTGTGCTCCCGATGATGGTGCATACATCCTTAGCTTGAAACTTTAGGCTGCCCTCTGTGACTGCTTTGGAACACACAGAAAGCACCATGACTACCCCGCAGCCCTGTGTGCCCCAGCACACCTGAACTAGACCTCCTGCAGCTTGGTCCCCCATTGGTTGACCCATGACTGTTTGAAAAGCAGTTCTTCTTTCTATGATAGGTGTGGGAAATTATTTCAGGTAATGCAGCAGCTGCTGGGCTGCAGACCCCACTGTGAGGAAAAAGGGTCTAGGACAGTTCCTCTCCCCTAAAAATGGTTGGATCCCAAATCTACAGATTCAGAATCTGCATCGCAACAAGATCTCTCTGGGTGACTGATAGGCACTCTTGAGAAGGGCTGGCTAGGTGCAGCCTTTCCTGGATCCCTGCTGTTCACCTGGTGCACACCTGGGTGGGGGAAATATCAAATTTGACCGAGTCAAAATGGTGTCACCTGTGTCAATGATAATAACCGAAAAAAAAAGTAAATGCAGCTGGAAGATTTCGAAGGAAGCCTCCTTAGGCATGTTTGCCTGGTCGTAACCACCGCAGAAGACTCTGCCAGAACCTGAGACCTGAGGAGGCCACCACAACCTCATTTGAAAAGGACTTCTGCCAGGATGCCTACTCAGCCACCATCTGTGCCACCTCAGACCGGAGCTGTCCTTGTCATTAATCATTTGTGATCAAAGATTATTATTTCAAAATGTTTGA